>NC_133434.1:20037966-20680759 GCF_011762505.2 Arvicanthis niloticus
AGAGAGAGAGAGAGAGAGAGAGAGAGAGAGATATCCCATGTAGGGGCCAGAGCAAGACATTGATGGCTTTTGTCTAAGACTCTCTGCCATACTGCCTTAAGACAGAGTCTCTCACTGGACAAGGAGATTTTTTGGCAATACTGTGTGGCTACTGAGCTCTAGGGATCTTCTTGTCACCACAACCCCTCCCCCAATGCTGGGGTAACTGTCAGGGCCAGCCATACTTGGCTGAAATCAGGTCCTCATGCTTGTCAAGCAAGTGTTCTCACCCTCTGATCATCCCCTTATCCCCTCATTTGTAATTTCAGAGAAAGAGGATATCACACAGCCCTGAATTAGAGGAATAATTGGAAGGATTCGTTTCCATAAACCTCTACAGAGAGCTGTATCACAAGCGTGTAGAGTGAACTAACAAACATGCAGTCAGATTAAACACCTAGGGAAAACCAAAGGAAAAACCAGAGGAACCAAAGTGATTTGTAGGAGAGAGAAGTGTCACAGATAGGGCTTTCCCTAAAAAATAAGCAAGAAAATGAGTCACAGTGGAGGACGAATGATTGGTAAATTAATTTTGTCTGGCTCATGGAGCAATCTAAAATGTGATGGGAAACACATTTCTTCTGCCTTCTTCTGTTTCTTATTAAACAATCAAGTTTCAAGATGTATACATAGATATGTGTATTGATAGATATAGATACAGATATAGGATTACAGATATATTTAATGACTACGATAAGCCTTTGGCCTGCAAGAAAGCTAAGTAGGATACCTAAAGTCACATATTTCATAAAAATGGATGCATCATAGTTTATGGTCATGAAGATCAGAAAGAAAACAGTACCATCAGATTTCATCACAAAAATTATGTGCTTTGGCTCCTACACTTGATGCTGGCTCTTGAATTTCCAAGCTATGTGGACTTTGATAAGTACTTTAGTACCCCTTAGCACCAAGCTCTTCATTTTTGTAACAAGCATAAAACTGCGAGTCGTTGGAAGTGTCTTGAGGTCTGTGACAGAATGACAAACGTTTACTGTACATTTTTTCATGCCCAAAGCTCTAGCTATATCCTACAAAGTTATGTCCCACTAAGTGATTAGGTATACATTACTGCGGTACTTCTGATATTCCATATTTAAAATCTGATCAAGTTTGGGAATCCATCATATTTGAGTTCAAATTCTAATTCTCCCACTATAACATAATTAATAAGTCCAGCTCCAGGGGGATCCAATGCCTGGCATCCAGGATCCCTGGCAGCCATGTTCACATACTCACATAGACCCATACACATGTCATACTTAAATTCTTTAAAAGGGATCATACTACCTCCTTGGCATCACTGAAGATGATGTATGATGTATATGCAGCCTACCTAAAATATGATAAGATATTTCCTAGAAAATCAATGTCTACATTTTTATTAGAATTCACAATCTTTCACATTCTTGCTCCACATTCTTTTTCTAGCTTCAGTTCCAAGCATCTCCCTTCTTAGAATCTTTCTTTCTTTCTCCTTTCTCTAGATCCTTTTTCCTCTTATGCCCTAAAACCTCTTAGACTGGGATTATGTTCATTGTGCAAACAGCCTCTTGTGAGATTACAACCAAAAGAAGTTGGATAAAGCCTCGTGCTTGATCTTGATCTGCCTTCTAAGTATCTCAATTACAAGATGTCTCCTGTCACTCAGACCGCTCGAAAGCAGCTGCTGTGCTGTCCAGTTATCCCCTTGCTATACAGAATTGAAGGTGTGGGGAAAGCTTGAGTACAGTTCAGACAGGAACAAGAACGCACCCCCGAAATACAGGCAAGAAGATCTAGGAGGAGATTTGTCGCTTCTCTATCCGGCCAGCAGACAGGAATGACGCAACCCGGAATTCTTCTCAAATTTATTCAGGAACCCTTTACCTCCTTCTCCCTGGAAGCCCCATCCCCTTAACGCCTGTCCCATTCAGAACCTGCCATGTGGGCCTGCCTCATTGGTGCAGGTCAAATGGCCCGATTCTGCGTGGCAGTGAGTCTGCACAGTAGTTCTGCGGTTGTGGCTCTGTCGGGGAAAGGAGGGGCTCGAAACTCTGCAGGCACCATTTTAGCTGGCTACACCACCTGCAGGCACCATTTTAGCTGGCTGCACCACCGCACTCACTCCTCACAGAGATTTGCAGGTTGCATTTGGTACCTGACATGATGTATGTTGCACAGCAAACATTAAAAGTCCATTCCTTGGGGTGACCAAATAGTATTCTATATGTATATACCACATTCATATTTGAACAGTGTTGCTAAGAACACTGGTGTGCAGAGACCTGTTAGAGAAATGTTTCTCACCCTATGGATCAAAACCATTTGAGGGTAGAACAACTCTTTCACAGGAGTTGCCAAATACCATCAAAAAAAAACACAGAGATTTACAGTATGATTCATTAACAGTAGAAAATTACAGTTATGACGTAGCAAGAAAAATAATTTCATGGTATGGGGTCACCACAACATGAAGAACTGTATTAAAGGTTTGCAGCATTGGGAAGGTTGAGAACCACTGTATTAGAATCATTGTTTTCAAATTGTTGGAAGTATATACTTAGGAATGGAATTGCAGAGTCAAATGTAATTTAGGTTTAAGTTTTTGAGGAAACACCAAGAATGCCCTTTTCATGTCCCCTACTCATGAATGGGGGCAGAAAAGTCTTAAAGGGTGGTTCAGAAATTTTTTGTGGGAATGGCTGAGACATCTCAAATGTGCAAGTTAACAGAAGACTTGGTGGTCAACAGTGTGACACGGTGTTGGTAAGTGGTCTGGAGTTAAGTGGTAGGCTACTGGCAGGGAATGCGGGGCATCCTTTTGGAGATGGGAAGGAGGAATGGAATGAAGAACTGTGGGAGGGAGGACCAGGAGCAGGGAAACAGCTCGAGTGTAAAAAAAAATAAGTAATAATTTAAAAAGAAGGAAAAAAAAAAAAAGAGAAATCTAGGCTATTGAGCTTGAACTATGAAGGCATGACCAAGAATAGGAGAGGGATGGAGGATATGGGAAGTTAATGACCTCAGCCTTAGAGCCAGTGAAGTAGGAGTGACAAATGGGTGAGTTTGTTGGATACTCAGCTGTGAAGCTGGCATAGTAATAAGGAGCCCAGTTAGTACTACATGAAAGCTGTGGGATGACCTCAGCCATACGCAGGTCTAAGAACACTAGGTGAATGAGTGTTTCCAGGATTTGGTAGGGGAAAAGAAATAAGGCCACAAAGCTCTTTCATGTGGACACCAGGAGAAAGACAAGCTGGTGACCTTCAAGGAGAAGGCCCAGTTCAAGGTCTGCTGTGCTGACTCTGTAACAAGTATTTTCTTTTGTTCTATCGTATACCCAATCATTTGACAAACTAACATTTTCTCTGAATGAATTCAGTCCACTTTCCAGAATCCCTAAAGAGAAACCCTGCCCTGTGCATTCAACAGTCTTGGCCTTGCTCATTCTTCAGAGCCCATTTAAAGCACTCTAGTTACCGTCTATTCTCCCCGATCCTCACATGCTTACTGTATCCGTAGCCTCAATCCTTATGCTTATGTTAGGCAAGCTTACTGCCTTACCCACAATTCTCTCCTACTTCTCTTTTATAATAGAATCAGTGTTGTTCCACTGCACCATTGGCCCCAGTGTCTTCAGCTGTGTCACCTCCAATGCCTTCCCTTCCCTATTTATATGAACTCACTTGGCAGTCCTCGATTCCCTTCAGATCACTATCTCTAGTTTCTGCTTTCTCTTTCAACCCAGCCACACCTCCAGAAAGTCATGCACATTCACTGTACAGTTCCTTCTCACTTGTAAAACCCTAGCCCATTCATGTCACTTAAGCTGATCTAGATAAGATAGCACACACACACACACACACACACACACACACACACACACACACACACACACACACACAGAGCTCCTGTGGGGCTGCAGCTTGCTCGTGGGCATGGGTTCTGTTGTGGATCCCAAGTGTCTGCCGCCCCAGGCGGCTGGAACAGGGGGCTCTAGGGAGCAGAAGAGCGGGGAATTTGACTGAGTTCACTCTCTGAGGCGCCAGGCGGACACTGGGCTACGAGAAGCCACCGAGCTCCACCCGGGTGTAGAGAGGTCTCAGCCTGAAGTCCCATGGGGGCAGAGCTCCTGGGTTGGGGGTCTCTGGGCAGAAGCGGCTGACTGGGAGACCGGTGGTCTTTGTCCTTGAGCGCCAAGATGCCATTGGAAGAACTGAGATGCAGGGGCATATGGGCTGGACTGGCCCACAGCCAAGAGGGGTGAGGGAGAGAGGCTCTGGTGGCACCCTGAAGGGTAGAAACTCTTGGTCACTGAGACTCACTTGGCTGGGTTAAGGCTGGCTCAGCTAGCTTGCTTGAGTTGGCAGGCCTTTGTGGCTAGAATGCAGAGAGGTCCTCCAGGAGAGATTAGACAGTGGCTCAGTAATGAAAGGCCTCTTCCACAGTTCTCCACAGTGGGCCCCAATGACACGAGGAAGTCCATGGTTTTAAAAGAAATGTATTGTCATGGCGAAAAGTAGATAAAGCTGTACCCTGTGTCCTCAGGGCAGGCTTGAGGTTAAATACCGTTTGTAAGGAGGAGGGTGTGGGAAGGAATGTTTAATTGGCTATGCCCTCTGGCCTTTAGGTAGCTCATTAATATGGAGGCTCTGAGGCCTGTAGTCATGCCCTCTTCCCATGGAGGGGCGGGTAGGGGTGTTGCCGTATACACACACACACACACACACACACACACACACACACACACACACACACACACACACAACTGAAAGGCACGGATCAATGGAGGTCTTCCTGTCAGGAGCCTGGAGTCTGGGAGCAGGACAAAATGCATGCTATCTCTTGCATGGATACCTGTTGGGTCTCTGGCCATCTCTAGCCACACTCCACCAGACACCAAGCTATTCTTTCAGGGTCTCACATGCTCCTATTCGTAAAAATAATAGGTATTTTTTTTTTCTTTCTGGTCACTGTATGTTTCTATAAACGTTTTTCCTCTGACCTTGTTCTCTAAATGGATATTAGCATCTCTCCCCTTCTTCACCCTTAGCAGATCTGCCTCCTGTGTTGGCAATAAATAGACTCCTTCTCCCTCTGATGGGGGCTGCCTTGTTTTCCTTTCTATCCACAGCTAATCTATAAAGAGAAGTCTCAGTCTTCTCCTCTCTCTTCCAGGTGCACCTTAGCCTCTTGCAGCCTAAGATGCCAGCCACTATTTCTCCATAACCATTATATTGACTTTGAAAATTTACCCACTTGGAACTGTTCATTTTTCTCTGAGTTCTCCCCTCCACAGTTCAATGTCCTCGTGGCCTGGTGTTGTCATATATGTGAAATGGGGAAATAAGTGAACCCACCCCATCTGATATAATAATTACATCTGTGAAATGCTCATAGTCTCCCATAAAGCAAACACTCAGCAAAGGCTTCCTGTTGCAATTGCAGGAGTTACCCTCAAGCCTGGGTGTCTGGAGATGGGTAAGAGATAAACCTAGGAAGGCTCTTCTCAGTTCCTGACAGTCCTGAAGATTTCCAGAATGATTCACTGGGCACCTTTTATGCACTAGACACTAGACATTTCAGTGTAAAGCAACAGAGGGTAGACATGTAGACTGAAAATTTCCCAGGCGCAAAGGACAGTTTTAAGGTCCAAGTGGGCTTCTGGAAATAGGACAATTTCAACGTGACAGAGAACAGGGTGAGAAGAAAAGACACACAAGAGGCAGTAAGAAAGTGAAGCAAGGGCAGGGTGTCTGCCTTTCACTCTGTATTAGAGCATTTTAGGTTTATTCCATAGCAAGGAACCAAATAATATGTTAGCAGAGCAGTGATGTGATCAGACATGTGTCTCTACTGTCTGCTGTCCCAACCCAAATTTACTAAGCAGCCTTGCCTCAAAACTTAACACGGAGAGGGCAATTTTCTGTGCCAACCCAAGCTATTTCATCTAGGAAATAAAAACAGAAAATGAACAGTGAAAGTTTTCCATATTTGCAGAAAAAAAGAAGGCACCTTGATTTGGGGCACTGGCTCTTGAATCACAGAGAGACACTTTATATACATGGGGTTCTTTGAATGACGGCCAGCTCTGGCTTGGCCCTTCTGGATCTTTCTCATATCATTTGTGTGTCTTTTCAGTTCACTTAACTAACAAACATTTATTATGTTAGACACTGCCTAAAGTATCAGGTGGCAACAAAGAATAAAATTGTCTGGATGGCTACGACTCTCTGAGTTAAGTGAACTGTATGGAGATAAAAGAATTGAAACAAAAAAAATAAAATGAGGCAGATTAAGAAAAGCCAGGGTGTCCATTCACCAAAGAATTAAGAGATTAAGAAGACTGGGGGTTGTTTCAAGTGAATGGACAGAACTGCAAAGCCCCCTTTAAGCACAACCTGCAAATTACTGGGGCAAAGTCCCTTCTCTGCACAAGGGCCACAACAGTAGCACCCCTGATTCACAGATGTGAATATATATATATATATATATATATATATATATATATATATGTGTGTGTGTGTGTGTGTACATATATATTTATGATTTATTAAGCTTCTTTTTAACAATGTAGTGTGAGTGTAAATAAAATTAGCCTTATATTTCCACAACAAACAATCACAATCTTAGGTTTTGGAGATTGTGGTGTGTGTTTGGGAGTGTGTGTTGGACAGCATCCCCTAGCTCTGAACACTGCCCACCAGAGTTCTGTTCCTTCTAACCTGTCCCAATAGCTGCCCAAACTGCAAGGAACCTCTTTTTTTTTCTTTTTCCTTGTCACAAAAATAATCCAATTCCATAACCACCTAGCATCACCGAGTGATGTCCTTGGTGATTTTTTTTTTTCACCCTAGTTCTGATTCCAAGGGAAGAATGCCACCTACTGAATCATTTACACCAGCAGCCAGCCCAGCAAAGAGCGAGCACTACTTAACCCTGGTCTGTTCCAAATGCCCTTTGATTATTATTTAGTCCAAAAAAGGGGGAGGGGGTCACTATTTGGGCCGTCAGGAAGTTAGGCTCTGAGCTCTGGGATATCTGATAAACACTTCCACATATTGTCGCTTTTTCATAGATACTATGCCAAGTTTCAACCTCCTCTCTGCCTGTATTTTCCTTTTAATTGCTCTTTCTCCTTCAGAATGCAGCGTCCCTGCAGCTTGCTGCCTGCGAAAGCCAGTGGTGCAAACATGCAAGGTTGCCTGTCCATGCTTGCTGCCCTCCCTGCAAAGCAAAGGCCTGTGGGTTACCCAGACTGGCTTATCTAGCAAGCATTCGACATTGCCCCCGAGGTCGGGCGATGCCACCAGAGCTTCCAAATTTCTCTCACTCCGTTTTCAGTGGAGCAGGGACGGGGTTAGGGGGTGGGGTCCCTTCCGCCGTCCGCTAAAGCGAGGCTAGACAGGCAGACCGCCCTTGCATCACCTTCGAGCGAGCCGCGGTCGCTGCGGCTCTCGCGCTGCAGCTGCGCGGGAAGGGACGCTGGCGGGAGCGAGCGGACAGGCGCGTGGAGCTGCACCGGAGGCCGTGCTGCGTGGCGCACGGCGCGTGGCGAAGCGAGAGCTTCGGACCGGTGGAGGCACCTCGTGAGGTTAGTGGCTCCGGCAGCGACAAGCCCGGGGAGCTCGCTCCCGGCGGCGCGCACGGGCGGCGCGGGGAGGGCGGCGGGGGCGGGGCGGACGCGGAGGGGCGGGGCTGCGTGGACGGGCGGCCGCCCCGAGCGCTTGCTGCAGCCGGAGCAGAGTGCGGCGAGCGCGACGAGCGCGGCGCGGGCGGCGGTCCATGGCCCCGACGGGAGGCGCGCCGCCCGCACCCGCAGCTCGGCGTCCGGCCTGAGCGGACCGCGCGGCGCAGCCATCCGGTTCTTGGCTTGGGCTTGGTTTGCAGATCTTCTTCATGGAAGCGATGTCTCCACAGCAGGATGCTCTAGGGGCGCAGCCGGGGCGCTCCTCCTCGCTGACAGGCATGTCTCGCTTCGCGGGAGGCCCTGGCACCAAGAAGGTGAGGACGCCCGAGCGGGAGGCCCCCATGGGCTCGCTCCTTCCACGGGTGCCTGGTGCTGAAAGGGGTTAACGGCCCCACCGTGGGGTGGGGTGGTCGCCTCCCGGGATCCCCCGCTATCTTCTCTGGTGGGAACGGGTCTCAGAAAAGCCCCTTGCCCCTTCACCTCTGACCGGGGGAGTGCCTCCCTGCGAGCCTCCCGAGGTAGCCTTAACCTGACAGCCGGAGGAAGGTAGGAGGCGGAGGGGAGGGATGATGCGCCCACCCAAGGCCTCCAAGGGGTGTCGGAGATGGGTGCCATGGGCCACACTGCGGGATTCGGAGGTTTGACTCGGCCTAGATCTAGGCTGGCGGTGGGTGGGCAGCTTCCCGAGGTCCCAGCGGGGCGTGGGGGGCTTGACTCAGAGCCACCCCTGAGAGGGGACTTTGCATGAGCCTGTGGGGGCGGTGCCCTTGTTCCCTGACACCCGAAGGACCGGTGCGGGCAACTACTTGTAGCTTTTGCTGGTGGTTGCCTGGTCCACGGTGCAGCGGGAGGATTTCGATGGAGGTCATGTGTCTGCAATAGGTCCCTGGGCAAGTGCACGTGGGCCGCGAGCTTCTGGGCTCCTGGGAATTGATTTGGGTGTTTCTGTAGCCATGTCTGCCCCTCTCCCTTCCTCCAGCACAAAACCTTCCGATATTTGGCCATATTTGTTCCTTACGGTGGTGTCGCCTTCTCTAGCTTCTCTGGAAACAAGTTGGGATGAGAGATCATTCTAGCTCTTCCCTAACAAATAATGTGAAAACGTTGCATTACTATAATTAGAGACTCAAAGGGATACACTGGCTCCCTGCATGTCCGGATTTTATGGCCTTTCATTAATCTTCCCACTAGGATGGTGGGTTGGCTGGAGGTCAAAGAAGAGAGGTGATAGCTGTATGGAAATGTATGTGAGCTCCCAAGGATCTTGGACCTGTCGCAGAGCCCTCTATGGGTGTCTGTGAACTTGATGTATGGGCAGTAGTGGCGGCTCAGCCTTTGATGTATAGAGGCTGATGTTTGCCCTTGTGGGTTTTTTTTTTTCACCCTTCAGAGACAGTGTGTGTGTGCGCGCGCGCGCGCGTGCCTGTGTGTGTGTGTGTGTGTGTGTGTGTGTATGGTGTGTGTGTGTGTGTGTGTGTGTAATCCGGTTTTTCTAAATAAAACGTTAAAATGTCAGGATGTTATTCTTAATTTAGGATGGTAGACGAACACTAGGCAATTGGCATAGATTTAAAGCGTTTTGGTTTCATAAACCTAAGGCATTGGAAAGAATCAAGCATTTGTTTTCTTAAAGACTGTGGCTCCGCCCCTGAGGCTGATTAAGTATGCTAGCAAGGGGCGGAGGGGAGGGGAGGGGAGGGGAGGGGAGGGAAGGGAGCCTTAAAGAGTAGCTTTATGATTTTCAAGCTGCACTTGTCCCATAACGGAAGGGAGGCTGTGTCCTTTTTCCCTATGCTCTGTTGTCTCAGAACAGTCACTATCTCTAGGATGGCGTCCTTCGTTAGAAAACACAAAGAGCTAGTACATTTCCACCTCCATCTCCACTCCCCAAGACTGTTGAGAAAATTGAGTGAAGGATGGCACATTGGCACAATAGTGTTAGCCGTAGTGTGCACTTTCCCATGTTTGTAATTCACAACGCTCGAGCTCCGGGTTATTCATGCCGTCATCTAGGATGGGTTTTCAACACCTTTCTTCAGTCTGCAACGGCTAATCCACCACCCTTCAAAAGCGTCCAAAACTTCTCCACTCAGTCCTGCACAGCTTCCACTGCAGTCCAGGCTGCCCAGTACCCATCTCTAACCTGTGCCTTTGCACAAACTCCCTCTGACACCTCCGTGTCCTTCTGTGACCTGTCTGAATTTAGCAGTACTAGAATGGGTGCTGGTGGTTTTTTTTTTTTTTTTTTTTGAATTGATGATGTTCATTTGCTTACAATTCTGAAGGAAATTCATTTTGCATGCCTAGTAAAACTTTTGATACTTTTCCTTGGTCCCTTCTACTTCTCTCATTCCTTTTCCCTCCTCCTTTTGTATGTTCCTCAGCCTCCTGGGCCTTCATTTTTATACCCTAAGTCAAATTCATTCCTATTTTGAGGAATTGGTGTTATTCCCTTTATGTCTGCCCAAAGAGTTGTTGGTTGGTTTTCCTTTTTTTCATGTTCAAATCTTAGGACTTCTAGAGGGCCCTCCCTCCCTCCCTCCCTCCCTTTCTCCTTCCTGTGTAAATGGAATCCACCTCCTGTCATGCTCCAGGCTTTCTGCTTTATTGGTTGTCCTAGCATTCATTGCACTTGGCATTTTCTCCTCTTCTTGTTTCTTTCCCAATACCTGCCTCCCTCCCAACTGTGTCTTCGCCCTGCCATATAGTAGTTGTTTCATAAGCATTCCTTGGGTCATGACAAGCAAAGAACAGGAGCAATGTGGCCCCTGCCCTTAGAACGTTCTCTTTAAGAGAAGGATCACCAAGCCTTAAGGAAACAGTAAATACTTAGGTTTGCCAGCCTTATGGTCTCTGCTTAAGTTTTCCCCTGCAGCTCTGAAGTAGAACAGACACTATCTAAGTGAGCCGGCTTGACTGTGCTCCAGCAGAGTGTTATGTATAAGAACATGTGGTGGAGGCCAGTGGGATGGCTCATCAGGTAAATGCACTTGATGAGCAAGCTTGAGAGCCTGGTTTTGGTGCCCAGAACCCACGCTAACATAGAAGAGAACTGATTCCACCAAGTTGTCCTGTGACCTCCACACACCATAGCATACAGGTGTGTGTATGTGTATACACATGTACCATATACATCATGCACACATACAAGAACAACAGAATAAACATATCCTGTAGTTTCCTGCCCCCTGGTCTGGAGCATTGTTGTTTTGAGTGAGACCTGGTCAGGTGATGAAGCTTGTTCATCCTCAGGGTCTGGTAGCTGGTAACCACGTGCTTGTCGAGCTCCTGAAATGTGGCTGGTACCCTGAAGATATTAACATCCCTCTTGAAGTTTAACTGATAGACAATAACCTCACATATTTAGAATTTATAAATCTAAGGTTTGATGTATGTATGCACTTAGAAAATATGGATCTTCCCAAGAAGTCACCCATCTGACTTCTGTCTTTATAGACTAAGTATGCATTTTCAGCTTATATAAGTGAAATCTTATTTTTGTTTTTGCCTTCCTTTCACTAGATATAATTTTCAGATCCACCTATTTTTTTTTTTTTTTTTGTATGTGTCTGTGCCTCTCATGGATGAGCTGTAAAGATTGAATATCGTAACATGGGAGTTTCAGATTTTATATGCTTTAGATTTTGAGTTGTTTGGTCATACAAAATGAGATACCTCATGGGTGGCATTCAAGTCTTAATATAAAATTAGTTCACATCTCTTACATGTATAATCTAAAGATAATTTTGTTCATTGTTTTTAGTGCACCTGTATATTGACCTCAACCCATCCCAGGAAATGTGGAATAGAATGTTCTTCTTCTGTCTTATATCAGCAAGCCGAAAGTTTCAGAGTTTGAGGCAGTAATTTTGGATGCCAGGGTTGGGAACTAGGGATGTTGAATCTATAATACACTTATCCATTCATTTGCCATTTATTTATCCATTCATTTGCTTCTTGGCTGTTACAAGTGAAGATGCTGAGAACCTTCATTCACAACTCTGCATTGACCTATGCTTTGCGGGGGAGTGTAAATATTTAAGCATGGATTGGCTGGGTCATATTTAGCCTTGCTTTCCTAAGAACAAAAGTTCTTCATTGGGTGAAATCTAACTTGCTTCTTTAATTTGATTTCATCATAATTAACTTGAATTTAAATTTATATAGTAGTGTTTATTCAGTGGTTGCCATGTTGGATAGCAGGCTTAGAAGGAGAGCTTAAAAACAGTAACAAAACAATTATTAAATTGTGTTATTAAATGGATCATTAAAATTCAATCCCGATTTGAACAAATGCAAGTATTCAGACGCACAATGCATTCTGCACTGAGCTGTTGAAGGGAAGGTCTGTTTAAATTGTCCTTTACCTCTGTAAAGGACAGGACTCATACATTAAAGAGGATTTCAGAAAGTAAGGGTAAAATTAAATCCAGAGGTCCTAGGGTGGGTGTTTTTGAGCAGCTAGCCTGTAGGTACGCAACAGAAGTCAGTCTCGTTGTTTTATAGCTTTATTTATTGTTTTAACCCCCAGAATTACCTAGCTGAAGAGCTCACCTTTATATGCTACACACAAGATACGATGAGTTTTAGAGAAAAATGTAGTCTACTCTAGATGATAGAGTTCGTGTAGTTGAGGGTCTCCAGAAGAACATACAGTAAATTTGTGTAGTGGTCCCTAGAATAGAGCTCTCAAATGCACTTGCAGCATACAGATGACAACTTAAGTTCTTCTGGGATAATGTGTTCTTTGGGGAGGTCCCTATTTGTCCTTCGCGTCCCTGGTACAGTAGAAGCACATATTAGAGCTATGTTGGTGTTAGGAATGGCTTGTGTCAGGCTCCAGCACACTGATCCTTGGCCGATGCTTGATAATTAACAACTTTTTTAAAGGGGGCAGTGGATATTGGGATAGGAAAGAGATTTATAGGCATACCAGTCAAAGTAAAATAATTTGAAAATCGTTGTAGCATCTCAAATGTCACAGCTTCTGTTATGAATTCTACTGTCTCCTCTTTGTGCATTTTAAGGGTCCGGATCTGTTTATAGCATTTGGTGGTAGAATACCACCAGCACCACTACCCTGTGCCAAGAGCTGACTACTTTAACCAAGCCAAGCATATGTGTGGCACTAGGCTTGAATGAAATGTCTTAATAGTAGGCTTTAGTTTTATTCTTCAGTACTGAGAAAAGCAAGCCCGTGCTTAAAACTGTGTCCTACTGAGCCCTTCTCTGGTGTTACTCACAAAGTGAATTGCATAAAACCAACTAGGAAAGATTCTTTGCTCCAGTCACATAGGTCCCTAGGTAATGTTAGGTGAACACTGACTAATAGTGGCCCTTCATGCAGCTACACGAGTCTTCTTATTTTGTCAGCTCACTAGGTGCTGTGCCTAGATGTCTGCCCCTTTCTGGTGTTTCATAGAAGGAAGACAGATTTCAGGAGCTTCTCAGCCAAGCTGAATGTCTGTGCTGATAGTTCAGCCTTGCCTGCTGTTGGAAAGGATATCTGCCTGTAGACTCAAGACTATAGTTTGAAGTTCTGTGTAGATGCACCAAGTCCTGTGTCTCTGATAACTCCACTGTGGAAAGCGATGTGTGGAAAATGCCACTGAAAGTTACATCAGTAAACTAAGAAGACTTGAGTCTGAGTTATTATTATTATTTTTTTAACCATCCAGGGGTGATTCTTCAAATGTAGCCCAATACTGTATTCTAACATAGCAAAAAACTTAACTTTTTGTGGCTCTAAAATTTCATGTTATGATAAAATCAGTTAGATATGAAATGAGGTATCTTTTATCTGCATGCATTTATTTAAAAGTGTGTGTGTGTGTGTGTGTGTGTGTGTGTGTGTGTGTGTGTGTGTTCGTTCACAGGCAGAGGTTAGAACAAGACATTAGAAGTCTTCCTTGATGGCTTTCTGCTACCTTCAGACAGAGTCTCTCACTGATCCCAAAGCCTGCCTTTCTATTGAGCAGACAGACTGGCCAGGCAGGGAGCTCACAGGATCTGCTGGTCCCAATGCCAGGGCTGCACACACAGCTGTGCTCCTCTTTATAGGTGGTTGCTGGGGATCCACACAGGTTCTCATTCCTGCAGCCTAAGCACTTAGCCATTGAGCCGTCTCCCCAGTCCCTGTTAGTTAAATCTGAAGAGTGAGCCTCAGGGATGAAGATGGGAAGTTACAGCACACAACCCATAGATACCTAAAGGTTTTGTGCAGTGGCTGTCATCTGTTCTGAAATAAAGATTGCAGCCAGGCAAGGGTTGCTCCCAGAGACTCCAGCATTCTCTTGAGTTACAAATTAGCAGAGTCTGTGAGACAAACTGCAACACATTTGGTGATTGAAGAGAAGCAAGAAAGCTGGAAAGGAATCCCTTCCTATTAATAACTGAGGAGTCTTGATTTTTTCATGGCCCTTGACCTTCTCAGGATATGTTGGGTTTATTTATTTATTTATTTATTTACTTATTCATTCATTCATTCATTCATCCGTTCATTCATTGTATTGTAAATGCATCACGTGTCTATACCACAGACAACTTACTGGAGACATACAACTCACATTGTTTTTCAACCTTTGTGGACACTAACACTTATTACTATTAAGTACTACCAAAAATAGCTGTATAAAGTCATGTATAGACATAATGGGCATACACTTATACCGTGATATATAGTACTTTGGAGACACACGTGTGTGTATATGTGTGTGTGTGTGTGTATACACATAATTTTGTTACTCAGTGGAGTGTCTTGAAATACACCCCTCATGTCTAAAATACATCTAAAATAAACTTGTACTATAGGAAAAGTCTGCTTTCCCGCTGTTCCTGTTAGGTTTCTCATGTTCAAGATTAGAAATCTGTGAGTCCCTGTCTGTTTAAGACACTTACATAGAGCAGGCTCTCTATGGTAGTCACAACTCTAATGATTGTCTGGAACTAGGGTAGGGTAATCTTTAGTTTTTGTTCCTTTTTAAAAAAAAATTATTTATTGCATCTATGTGGGTACACTGTTCCTGTCTTCAGACACACCAGAAGAGGGCATCAGACCCCATTACAGATGGTTGTGAGCCACCATGTGGTTGCTGGGAATTGCACTCAGGACCTCTGGAAGAGCAGTCAGTGCTCTTAGCCACTGAGCCATTTCTTCAGCCCTTAGTTCTTGTTCTTGTAATGGATGGCTCTGCCACAGTTTTGGAGGCAGGGAAAGCAGAAGGAGTTCCTCAGTGACTTCTGCCTTCCACCCCAATGGTGCTTGTAGGCAACACAGCCCAAGTTATTTTTAAATTTCTCCTCAGCCTTATTTTCTTCAGGACAAGTTTAGCTTAGAAACATCCAGCCAGCAGCAGAGGCAGCCCTGTCAGCACTGTGTGTCAATAGTGAGCTGAGCGGTCCTGACCTAATTTTGACAGACACCTGTCACACGGCATAACTGGACGTAAAAGCTGTTTTTAGATGTCTGGTCACTCAAGAGGACTCTGGGAATGGAAGGTATGTGTCACCACATCAGCTCACGTATCAAGATCTGGAACACCCAACTTCTCCACAGCCTGTGATTTCCTAATTTACCTGGGACCTCATTTACGGCAAAGGGAACCTAGTATTTCCTCTTCCCCACTCTAGTGGCCATTTTATACCTGACCGTGGAGAAGAACACTATGTCTAAGTCCAGCCATATCCTGATGTGTTTCTGTTGATTATAACACCTTTTTCCTCTGAGTGTGGAAAGTGAAAGACTAAGTTATAAGGCAGAGGTTCCCAGTCATTGCAGTATGCCTCATACCATTAAACCCTTGGCCCTCAGACAGGTGGGTATTGGGATAGCCCAACTGTACCTGTGATTATCATAAAGTGTCATGACTGTATGAATTTTGTGTTGGCCATGATGTGAAGAACTGCAGCAGAATCTTGCTCTAAGGCACAGAGCATCTGTGGTGGACCTGTGTGCTTGAGTGCTGCTTTTGAAAGGGAAGCGTGGCCAGAGGTTGAAGCTGGTGGCTTTGATAGAGACCACAGTCCAGCCAGTTCAATAGCCCATGTGATGATAGGACAGCATTGTGGATAGAGGCAGAGGAACAAAGAATATTTAAGGGACACTGTGGTGTTCCCTCATTTATAGGCATTACTGTAAGTCTTGAATGTGTGCCCCAATATCACAGTACTTTTCAGTTCAGGAATTTCTTATACATTCACACAGAGAGATAGGGCAGGAATTAGGTCTTAGGGAGAATCTGAGAAATTATGTCCTGGAAGTAGGGCCCAGTAGGGCTACATTATATAGACTCTTGATTTGTTGTTGTTGTTGTTCAAAGTAATGATATTGAGAAAATAGCCAAGAGTAAAAATGTTTCTATCCGACTGTCAGAAGGAATATTAGTCTTCTCACAGTAGTCTTTATTGTGATGTTTTGTTGAGCTAAATGTTCAGTCTGATTCTGGACAGCACTGTTTATGAACAGATAGAGCATTCTACTTAGTGTAGGCTGAACGGACAATAGCTGGAAGTATCAGCTCACGCAGCTCTCAAAATCTTGTTGTGATAGTAGGATCCAGAAGTAAGGTGCAGGGTTAAAAATAATTCTTTTCCCACTGCAGAGCCAATGTTTTTGAACTATAATTGTGCAGTGGCTTGAGCATGTCTCCACAAATAAATACTGCAGGCATGTGGGGAACTAGAGAGAGAGAGAGAGAGAGAGAGAGAGAGAGAGTTAGAGTTCACTGCTCACCAAATTGCACAGACTCATCACAAAAGGATTAGTAGTCAAATTTGAGCCAGCAAGTTTGTAAACTTGATCCAGTATTTTTATAGCTGTGCAAATCTGTAGGTCTTCAAACGATTCCCTCAAATCTCTCATTTTAACGTTGTTTTGTTAACTTTAAAAGCTCAAGGGTGATGTTAGCACTGTTTCTGTGAAGTTTGAAATATTTGATTTTTTTTATTTCTAAAAAAAAAAAAAAAAAAAAAAAACAGCCACGAAAAGTTGCAGTTCACTTCCGGCTTAAATCTTCCATGCTATCCCTTTCTCTTGATAGTATTTATTTATGTTTACTTTTGGAGAAGACTAAGAACGCCGGATATGGACTCGAGTGTGAGGTGATTAAATCAGGGCCATAGCTCTCGTTGGACATGCAACTAAAATTCTAATGACAACCTCTAGGTACGGGGGCGTTTACATAGACAGGGCTCCCCATATAGACCTTTGAAAAAGCCCTGTGAAGACTTACTACCAAAAGACCTTCTCCACATATAAACATAAACAGAATTTCAAAGAGGTTAAGTGGAGTTACCCTAGACTAGGGAGAAGGACAGCAGTGCCTCTCCCAAACAGTATCAGCTAGCAAATTCCGGTACCAGATAGGTCATTCCCTTTTATGAGCTGTTGATCATTAAGATCCTATAGACACCGTCACCACTACCACCACCCCTAAAAAGACAAAGCATAATGACCATCGCTGTTGCTCCTGGTTACCCTCCAGAAACGTAGTGGTAAGATCGTATTGCCAAAGACACTACATGGTGGAGTCCGAGAGCAAGGAGGAGTGAAGCTGACACTGACCAGGAAGTACTGTTCCTCCTGGCTCACTTTCACAGTGCTGGCGGGTGTTCTGGATACTTCAGAGGACAGAAGCAATCATCAGCTGTGCCCAGCTGTGACCCTTGTAAACTACAATGACAACCGGCCTGACAACACACGCCCACTAGTGAAATTGCGGCATGAGTGTTATGCAGGTAACCAACGATTTTCTGTTTGGATTTAAGGCCTCAGAAATCTCATGCCTGGTTCCTTGAACTGTCCCATGAACTTGTGAATGGGTAAGGCATAGGCTCTAGTAGAAATTCTACTCGCATTATCCTGCTAAGTGGACACACTATCAGACTGTTTTCTAAATGCTCACCCTACAGCAATAAGTTAATGCATGACTCAGCCCTCATCAGAGAACCTTCCTTCTGCAGTAATGACAGTTAGCACAGAGGCCTCCGATGGTCAACATGCAGAGAATGAAAGAATGAAGTAGCCAGCCCAGAATGGGACATCTGTATAATACCCCTTCCTCCCAAGCCTGGGAGATCATCGATTGTAAAAGCCAGAGATGGTAGATGACTGCAGGGAAAAAAAAAAAAAAAAAAAAAAATTCAGGGTTTTCTGGACATGCTACACATGAACTCAGAGCAGCTGTGACTGTATGCACAAGATGAAGCCAGACAAAATCAAATATGGATGGGGTCTTCCTCCCCTCAGAGCTGAGTGGCATCGGATGGCTGCTAGGAGGGTTGGGTCCCTTTTTTTTGAGTTGCTGCCCATCTCCAGCAGGTGGCCCTGCTTCATGAACAGGCAGCGGGGAAGTGGACTCAGTGGGGTTTTTTTGTCTGTTTATTTTTGTTTTGCACGTGAAGGTAGGAGGGAATAGTGTCAGGCAGAGGAAGAAAATAGAGGCAGATTTTATAATGTTTAAAATATTGAAGTTAAATAACTTTTTAAGAGAAGAAAAACACTTCTAATGACACAGCATTATTTTCTAGAAAACACTAGGAAGTGTATATTATTCCTCCCTTTACTGAATATATCTTTTTAAGCAATAAAACACAAAAAATTTCTGGGCCAAAAAAATTGTTTTCTGAGTTGATGAAAAAGCCAGCTTGGTCCTTCAGCTGCCTGTTTATAAATCTATTTCCCTACATAGGTACACTCACCTCCTGCTAGTCCTACGTGTAACCACTCTTACGTAGCTACTTCTGATGACTTGCCATGCAAACACCTAAGGGAGTGGGTGACAGCAAACCCTCACAAGTAGTCAGGCCAGTCCCAGAGTTTCATACAGAGCCGCTGAGCTCCCCACTGCTCCCACACAAACAGCAGTCAGTTTTACATGTCCATGTAGTATGCATTGGGTGGCTGTTAGAAAATTCTAATTTCTGGTTACAAGTCAGTTTGCTGAAACAGAGCCTAGTGGTTTAGTAGAGAGGTAATTAGTTTTTTTTTTTTTTTAATTTTGTTCTTTATTAAACGCACAGTTGAAATACTGTACAGTTCATCTGCTTCAAGTGTACAGTCATTGATTTTTTTGATTGGTTCTTTATGCATTGGTCCTAGGGCACTGTAGCAATATATTTTGTATATAGCTCCTTTCAGCGTGTGTTCACTATCTGCTTCAGTGGTTTAAGTTTCTGAATGAAAGACACACACTCAGCCTTTATATTTTAATATACCTTAAATAGCACATTAGCTTGGCTGGTTCTTAACCTCCACGCAGTTAATCCACCTCCCACTGATAATCCAGAGTTATCACTAAATTCTTTATTCTTCCTTGGCTGCCCTGGGCTCAGTTGGGCAACCCTCTGGGCCACACTCTCCTGGATCCTTCACATGGTTGCTTTACCCCCACCTTCTCCACTCTTCTCAGGCAGAGTGTCTCCTCCCTCACTCGCTCCCAGCATGGTGGCTCTCCTTCCTCTTTGTCACTAGCTGGGGAATCCTAAAAGCCCTGCCTTTGTCTGCCCTGCCCAGCCATTGGCTGCCAGCGTCTTTATTTACCAATCAGAACCTACTAGGGCAGGTTCCCAGAGGCTCCCTGCAGTCACTCTGAGGCAGTTTCTGGGAGCGTGATTAGCATTCATAACACAAGCAGCTACAGGGAGCACTGATTACCTCATCAAGAACCACCACAACTGAGTCATCTCCTGATGCCCTACCTTCCCCAGCTCAGGACAAACACTAGTCTACCATTTGTGTTCTGAACAGCTTCTGTAGTGGAATCCATACTACATGGCTCTTTGTGACTGTTTCCCCTAAATTGGCACGATGTTTTCCAGCTTAAGGCATGCCGTGTCATGGCGCCCATTAGTGCTTCTTTTATTACCAAGTAACATTTCATATGTAGCATGTGACATTGTGCTTACTTATCCTTAAGTGTGGTTGTTTCCATGATTCTGTCATAGATGTTGGTGTGCAAGCCTTGGCATGACCATGCATTTTCGTTTCTCTTGGGGGGGATATACTTCGGCATGAATTGCAGGATCATATGGAAAAAATTGTTTAACCATTGGTGGGACTTCGCACTTTCTTTGACAGTAATGGATCCAACTTGTAATGAGACAGCAGTGTGTAAGAGTCCAGTGTCTCTGTCAACAGCAAACTGTCTTTCTTAGTATTACCATCCCGATGTGGATAAAGCAATAGTTCATTGTGGCATTTATTTCCCTGGTGGCTAATGATGTTGAACAGTTTTTCATGTATGTTCATATCTTTTCAGAAATCATATCTTTCACCTTATTTCCACTTGGGTAATTTGGCCTCTATGACTAAGTTCTAATAGTGATTTATATATTCTAGATATGGGTCACTTAGCATAGGTATAATTTACAAATGGCCTCCATTCTGTGCAAGTATTCAGTGTTAACAGTGCACAGTCTACCGTTCTGGTCTTTTGTTGCTTGTGTTTGCAGTGTTACATGAAGAAGCAACTGTCTGTCTCATTGAAAGTGACCAAAATAGCTTGTATTTTGAAGGATTTTTATATTTACTCATTCAGTTCATCACTTTTGAGTTAATTATTTTGTGGCACGAGCTACAAACCCAACTTCATTTCTTTTCATGTAGTTATCCAGTTATCCTGGCACAGCTTGTTGACAGCTAATAAATTCTTGCTAAATCATTAGACAGGTATTTACCAAGGAGCACGAAGTGATGGTAGCAGGGTGTGTAAAGGATAGCTTCCTGCAGACAGGAGTGCTGCTTCCCGTGTGTGTGCCTCTGTGTGTGTGTCTCTGTGTGTGTGTGTCTGTGTGTGTGTCTGTGTGTGTGTCAATGTGGTAAATGATCCAGCTTAACAATTCCCATGCCCCCCTCTGCTGTTTATTGATTATAGTTTATGCCCATGTCACACTAAGCTTGGGAATACAAAGTTGAGTTTCAATAAATAATTGCTGAAGAAAGCGGGCACATTTGGAAGAGAAGGTAGTCCTGTAAGGCATGACACGGCATGCCTTAAGCTGGAAAACATCGTGCCAATTTAGGGGAAACAGTCACAAAGAGCCATGTAGTATGGATTCCACTACAGAAGCTGTTCAGAACACAAATGGTAGACTAGTGTTTGTCCTGAGCTGGGGAAGGTAGGGCATCAGGAGATGACTCAGTTGTGGTGGTTCTTGATGAGGTAATCAGTGCTCCCTGTACCTGAAAGGGGCAGACGGTGCCACAGCAAAGGCTGTGTAACATTTGCAGAGCATATTGATCGAGGTGGGAACACCGAGAGTCAGATGTCCAGAGGATCCAGCTGATGGCGATGACTTAGGGTGGGAAACATCATTGAAGCTTTGAGTTATTTTAGAAAAACATGAATTACATGCTTTTCATTCTCATCTGCAGTTCTAACCTCTGTCCATTTGGCGTTGGGTGGAATAGTTCTTTGACCTGCCAAGCTAAATATAGCTTCAGAGAGACAGCATAAAAATCAAAGCTTTCATTTCTCCCTAATTTACATCCTATGCTTATCAAGTAAGTGGCTGTTTGCAAAGATGAACAGGTTTGAAAATGTGCTCACTGTTTTCTATTACAGTTTCTTTTAAGAGCTTGTCCTGTTTGGGGATAATGGTGTAGACAGAGAATACTATTTCATGTTCGTTTGGTTTATAGCACACCCAAAATTCTTGTTAATTTTGGAGCTGCTTCACACTGGATAAACGGTACCATATAAAGCTCATTTCTAAAAGATGTATACAATTGATTTTTAATGTATAGTTTGTGCATTTTTTAAAAGGACTACTGCATCTTTTTCTCTTTGATCATCTTAATTTATTTTTAAGATAAAAGATGAGTGTTAAAAAAATATTTCCTTCCCACCTTGCATCCACTGTGATGTCATCTTGCTCTAAACATCAAACACTTGAATCCAGAAAAAAAAAATAAGAAAATAGTAAGAAACTGGATAGTAATTTGTCAGTTAAAAAAGCATACACTATTTGCAGTTTACTTATAAAACTAGGAGCCATAATTAATCTCCAAAGAGCTGTAAACATTGCTGGCCTAGTGCAGCCTGACCTGATGGGCTTGCACTACTGTATGTTTACAGAAGAATCTGTTCTTATTTCCTTCCAACCTGTTCAGTTCCATTTCCTTATAGACAAATAGAAAGTCCAGGTCCTTATTGCCTGAGTGAAGATCAGTGTCTTCAGTTCAGAGCCCCCATAGGCCTTTGGCTTTTACACATAAGCAACAGGATCTGTGGATCTGAATGAAATAACACTGAATTCTTTATCATTTCAGTTATATCCGCCACTCCTGAGACTTTGATTAATTGTGGGCAAAGTGAATCCTGTGAGTCTTAAACAGTTCATCTGATGCTTTTTCTTTTTCTTTCTTTTCGTTTACCAAATCCAGGTAGAATATTAGTTATAATAATGTCAAATGGCCTAAGAACCTGTGTAGTCCATATGTTCTTGTTTCCTGGACAGTAGAAGCCATAGAAGGGATCAAGTTGTCTTGGCTTGTATGACTTTGTTGGCGTAAGGTTTGAGTATAATTCTAAGACTTCAGTCAATAGCAGTATTCTCTCTGAGTTTACTGCATCCCTCTCAGTGTGAGTCTAGCTGAGTGAGGTGGATCGAATATAATCTAATCACTGTGCCTAGGAATGTTCTTTCATGTTGTTTCCATGAAAAATGTATTTAAAAATACAAAGGAATGTGTGTCGCCACTTTTTTTAAAATTACCCATGTTCATTTTTTTAAAAATAACTCTCAGGAAGATGTTCTTAAATCAGGTGGTTTCTTACACATTGGATTATTAAAGAATCCATTTCAGAATCTTGGAAATTCTGTGAAAAAAAATTAGTTCATAGCTTTTGTGAATTTGAAAATATATGTGTATGTGTCTGTGTGTGTATGTGTCTCTGTATGTGATATGGGTTTTGGGGTTTTTGTTTGTTTGGGTTTTGGTGTGTGTGTGTGTGTGTGTGTGTGTCTGTGTGTGTGTCTGTGTGCATGTGTCTGTGTCTCTGTATGTGATATGGGGTTTGGGGTTTTTGTTTGTTTGGGTTTTGGTGTGTGTGTGTCTGTGTCTTGTATGTGTGTGTGTCTGTGTGTGTGTCTCTGTATGTGTGTGTCTGTGTCTCTGTGTGTGTGTCTGTGTGCATGTGTCTGTGTCTGTGTCTCTGTATGTGTGTGTATCTGTGTGTGTCTCTGTGTCTCTGTATGTGTGTGTGTCTGTGTGTGTGTTAAGTTCTTTTCTTTACATTTCAAGGCTCTCTCAATTCTCTCCAAATTTGTCACCAACCCAGAATGTAGAGTTCAGAATTAGAAATCATGTACAAACGAGGAACTACTCTAGGACTGAAGTCGGCTGATAGTGACAGGAAGGGCCCCAGAGGTGACCCCACAGAGGTCAGCTAGTCTTCAAGGTCACACAGGTGGCAAAGGACTCCCTCCAGTAGGAACAGCAGGATTGCTCACATTTCAAATTTTACAATAACAAAAATGAGCAAGGGCAGATGGGGGAAAGGGGGTCAAGGCAAAGCCAGAAGAAATGGAGTCCTGAAGAACAAAAGTCTGAAACAGCTTTGATGATCTTAATAACCTGCACCTTTTTAGTGAAATCAACTCTGTCTTCTCGTCCTGTGGTTGCTCATGCAGAGAGACAGTCATTGCAGCCTTGGGATGTCAGACTGATGTGACTAATGGAAACTGGGAGATGCACTTTGAATGCTGCGGTGTACGAGCTAAGTTGTTGAAATTACTACGGTTGAGAATCTATGTGCTATTCCTGTGAGGAAGGTTCCAAACACACCATGTAGACTTTGTTTCGCTTAGTAGCCTGGAGCCTGTTACTGATTCATTGTCAGCAATGCCTGACCTGGGTATCTGATAGTCTCCATTTCTTAACCCATTTGTTTCCTGGTCTTTGTCGTTCTGTGTAATTGTTTCAGCTTCAGTGTCAAATGTGTTTGAGAGCTGTGAGGACAGAGCATCCACACAGGACAAAGGATTACTGGAGTAGCCCCAGTCATGAGGCCAGAGTGGCAGTGAAAGCAGTGATTTGAGAAATCCCTGTGAACGTGATGAATTTTGGGAGTAAGAATTGTAATAAAGAAGTGTATCATCCAACTAAAGGATAATTCTTCTGCCCCTGTGTTAGTATCTTAAGTTTTATTTACTAGCCAAGAAAGGGTTAATTCTTTTGTGACATACAATAAGATGTTGACCCTTAACCAGCTAGTTAGTTTTGTCTGGTTCCCAAACACGGGCATTCCAAGCTCTTGGGTAAGTCTGAGTTTGGGCCAGGCCGGGAGGAGGATATAGCAGGAAGAGGTACTTTTGTCGTGTGGCCTGAAGTTTAATTGTGGCTGTCTGTGACTCCTGTTAGTTAACCTTACTCACCAGTTTCTAGAATCAGGCTCTCTTAATGTATCCACAGTTGTTAACCTATATGTTCTTTTAATTAGAGAATAATTATCCAGCTAGCTCAGGTGCAATAGATTCTTATTCACCACAAAATTTTCAGTTATTAAAAATACAGAACTTGAAGTAACAAGCCTTACTCCTTATAAATTACCTAAATAGAGAATGAGTTTTTCTTAAAAGTTAAAGAAAGTACCCCTGTGTGTGAATATATGAATATAAAATAAAGAGTTGATTACATGTCTGGTAAGAGTGTTGCTGCGGTGGAGAGATAGCTCAGTGGTTCAGGGTTCTCCATGCTCTTGCAGAGGACTGGGGTTCACTTCTCAGCACCAACTTAATGGCTCACAACCACCTGTAACCCCAGTTCCAGGGGATCTCGGGCCCTCTCTGGCCTCCACCGGTGCTACATGCATATGGTATACAATAGGCTAACAAATACTCATACACATAAAAATAAATAAATCTTGTAAAAACGGGGGACCCTATTCACTATGGTTTGAGCTTTAACTGATTCTTCTTCCCTTCGTTTGACTTCTCCAGATTTAATCTTCCACTGAAGCTTAGTTGAGGACATGTGATCACCATGAAGTGGAGTCAATAGTATATCCCCCAATGATACCTTGGAATATAAATAAAAGGATTCATGTCTATGTAGCCCAATGGTTCTCAACCTGTGGGTCCTGACCCCTTTGGGGCATATCAAATATCCTGTATATTAGATACTTACATTATAGTTCATTAACATCAGCAAGTTACAACTGAGAGGTAGCAATGAAAATAATGTTATGGTCAAGGGTCACCAAAACATGAGAAACTGCAGTAAACTGTCAAGGCCTTAGCGAGGTTGAGAACCACTGACCTCACATTGACCATATAGACAAAAAGATATGATAGGTTTCTTTTTTTTAGTTTAATTCTCTGGCAATAAAAATGGCTTATACCTCACATTGACATTTGTGGTCCTATTTTAAAGGTTGTGGCTTTAGATCCATGAAGGAAGTTGTAGACTCTTTGATGGTCAATGTGAATTTTTGCTGAATTAGATTGAAAACCATCATTTAATTCCTTCACAGGTCATCTTGTCATTACTTTGATTTTTTTCCCCCTCAACAGAAAATGAAAACACTCGCAGAAAGGAGGAGAAGCGCCCCGTCCCTCATCCTGGACAAAGCCTTACAGAAGCGGCCGAGCACCAGGTGAGTACAGGTGTCATGGCTGCCCTGTGCTGGCTGGAGGCTGTGTCATCTGATGAGGTTTTCAGATCTTAGTAACTATGAGGTTGTTTGTCGCACCAGCATCTTCTTCTTGGTGATAGGAATTGTAACCCGTGACATCATTTCCTAAGAGACAGGTAGTTTTAGAGGTAGAGTGTGTACCCAGTTGCTTTAAAACTAAACTGAGTGACTTTCCTACAACACATCTCACAAGTACAAGCACAAAGTGTCAGTGTTTGTCTAGATAAATTAGAAATCCCAGTGTTGAAAACTGAATGTCTGCATTATATGCACAAATGTGCTTGCTTTTGCTCCCAGTGTTGCGCCTCTCCATGGATGTGGTAATCTTTCCCAATTACACTGATGAGTAAACAAACCACAGTAAGATTATTTTCTTTAAAAGGTTGGTGTCGTGGACTTTATTGTAAATTAGCAACAAGGCTGGCTAACTATTATAATGGCCATTTCATTGATTAAGTTTAAATAATTTTCTAGAGGGATTTTTTTAAAAGTCTTTTACAATGTGTATAAATTTAATTGATATTCAAGCACTAATTCAGGGTTTGAGTTTTTCTGGGTGTGCGTGTATGTGTCCGTCCGTCCATCCGTCCGTCCGTCCGTCCGTTCATCCGTCCCATATAGGCATAGCTGCATCTGTGTGCATATGTGTGGGGGCCAGAGGTTTACATTAGGTGTTTGCCCCAATCGCCCTCTCTTCACTGCAGAGAAGTCTCTGAGCCCAGAGTCTCACCAGCCAGTTTGCTCTGCAGTTGCCCTGTCTCTGCCTCCCAGCACTGGCATTAAAATGCAGGCCACCACTGTCATCATCTTCTCATATAAATGCCTGAGATCTGAATTCGGGTCTTCACGCTTGCCTAGGAAGCATTTTATCCAATGACGCATCTTCTTGGCTGATCCTCTTCATTCATTGTAGTGGTATTTTAACTTTGAGATATTCAGAAGGCAGCTATGCTGACTTTCTGCTGAGCTGTAAATCCTTCCATGTAAAGACAGTCTCTGTAGCCTTTGTTTAAAGCTGGAGTTTATCTGTAACCATGCTGCTTTTAGAAGTGGGGGACTGAGGGGGTCATTTAACAAAGAATCTGTATGGTCATGACAGAAGAGTTTGGTGAAAAAGATAAACTTCCAATCCTATTTAATGAAATACTTAAAATACTTTTTTTTTTCTTTTGCAGTTCTCAAACTAATGTCTTTCTGACCTGTGCCTTAAATACATACACTTTAGACATGGGGTTAATCAAGAAAGAGAAACCACTTTTATTCAATGGGTGCCTAATGAAAATTGAATTAGGAAGCTGCTCTTCCAAATAAAAATGCAGCCAAGTACTTCAGTGTCATATGTAAATGACTTTAGATACTTGCTTTAGCATACTTGTGTGTTTGTGTGGGTAAAGGAAAGTGGCCACATCCTGGTTACCTAGGAGGCACAGGAGGAGGTCTTTTAGGGGCAGTAGATGCAGAGAGGAATGTGGTTATCAGTACAACTTTCTCTAGTTCTCTGCATACAAAGATAATTTTTACAGGGTTTTTAATGAAATCTGTTACTGGACAATCGTGGGTTCCAAGTGTAGTCCAGTTGTCAGCTAAAAGAAGCCTTGAGCACAGGGTGGGGAGATAGACATCTTCTTCAAGCCCAGGCATGTATTGACAATAGCATTGGTGTAAGGCACAGACACAAAAATAGCATTTCCTGCCGGTACTAACCTCTAGGGGGCACTTTGGAATTGTGTGGAGGGTCCGATTTTCTCAGAAAATACGGAGATCAGCAAGCACAGCCAGTGTAAGGCAGAATGCAGCCAGTGAAGCAAAGGATGGTCAAGTGCTGGCGTCCCTTTCAAATGTCCCACATGCAGCCTATTTGTGAAGAGAAAAAAAAATGTTGTGTTGTTTATACCTAAGACCTGACTGTTTTATATAGAATCACAGTGTTTTTATTCATTTTAACTGATACTATATTTTCAAGAAATGCAGCTGTGTTGTACAGTGGGAGGTAATTATACTTTGTATCCTTTTGAACAATTTGGGGAAAAAATTATTTGATAGTACCACATTTGTAGGTGCTTATTTCAATGGAGGGCTGCTTATTCTATTGTTCTTAAATTTCAATGTATACATTATAAGCAGATGTAAATAAGTAGGTTTGGGCCCTTGTTGTGTTTTAGTATAGTCATGCTGGAACATGGCCACACTGAAGTACATAATTCATTAATTGCACTATGGTCTTCCTTTTCTTTGTTATTAGGGTTCTGCTTGATATTTTATAACTATGTTTAAATGTCATTTTACAGTACAAAAGGAGAAGTTAAAATAGATGGGTGTGTTTCTGTCAAATAGATGATCCATGTGATAAAAGGGCATCCAGCTTAGTATATCAAAAACCATAAATAGAAAGATGCAGGTCAATGACAGACCGTCCAGATCCAAGCAATCAGAGGGGCAGAAGTTACGGGGCTTTGTTATTATTTGTTTGTTTTTCAGAAAGATCCTGTTTCTTTAAGAAAAGAGATACAGTCTAATTCAATGGTTTTCTAATGCTCTGATCCTATAAAAATGACCCCCCCAACCATAACATTGCTTAAATTGTTATTTTGTAGCAGTAATTTTGCTACAGTCGTAATATAAATATGTCATTTGCAGAATATCCGATATGTAACCCCCTCACAATGGGTCCCAGCACACAAGTGGACACTGCTGGTCTAATTGGACAGTTTTTGTTATGTTTTGTTTTGTTGCCCACAAATCAGGAGGCAAACCACCAGTGCCCAGTTGCATCATACTACTTAAGCTTACTCATTCTTCTCCATCTTTCCTATTGCCAGTTCATTCATTTTGCTAATTCATTATTAATAGCCTTGGCTCTAAAACAAATACTACAAATTGTATTTTCCCACATCAGTACCAGTACCACACTGTCTCTGAACCTTGCTGGCAATGCAAGTACACAAGTGTCTCCTACTACACGCCAACACTACACCTGCTCTCGGATCATTCTGTGCGTCGTTGCAGTGGTCTTCTTAAAGAGTGGTAGGTAAAACCTCCCAAGTGAAGACAACTCACCACTTGGACCCACGTAAAACAAAGGAAACTAAAAGGAGGAAACAGAGATAGATAAGAAACCTGGAGGACACACCCTCCCAAAAGTTACAGAAAGTACAACAAATAAACACACAGAGATTAGACACCTCCACAAGCTCACAACCACTAAACATCGAACACCGAGGATAATTAGAAAACTGAAATCTCAGAAAAAGAGGTCAGGATGCTACTTTTAAGAAGGATCGATGACTATTGAGGGAACTCAAGTAGATGTGTGAAATCAATCCAGGACCAGGACAAGAAAGTTTCCACAGAGGATGAACTGGCCATAAGAAGAAATTCAAAATTATGGAGGAAAATACAGAAAGGAAATTGAGACTCACCAAAGAATCCATGTAAACAAATTCTAAAAATGGAAGACTCGTCAGATAAACGCAGTGGAAAGGAACACCCAGAAACCAGGGACAACCAGGAGATTTCAGAGGTGGAGAGTGTGGTCCCGACAACAGGTCGCTGCAATACGTGTGGAAAGCAGATTGATGGGTACTAGTAGATTCCCAGAACAAAAGAAGAGCAGACCTAACAACTCACGGTGCAGAAGAAATAACATCTAGAGACAGGAACAGTTTATTCAATGAAATTTTAGCAGAACATTTTCCAAACCTAAAGAAAAAAAAATGGATATCCAAACAGATTGGTTCTCAGTCTGTGGATCATGACCCTTTGAGGGGTCAAAAGATCCTTTCACTGGGGTCGCATGTCAGATATCAGACATTCACATTACAATTAATAACAACAAAATTATAGTTATGAAGTAGCAACGAAATAGTTTTATGGCTGGGGGTCAGCACAACAGGCGGAACTGTGTTAAAGGTCGCAGCCTGAGGAAGCCTGAGAACCACTGCACTACCACGTACCATGATTAAAATCTCAAAAACACAAAACAAAGAAACAGTAATTAAAAGCTATAAAGGAAAAATGCCGAGTCACATTCAAACGCAGAAATGGCAGATAACAACAACAAACAAAAAAAATCTCTCCTCAGCATCACCTCTCACCAGAAAAGCATTATTTCACTCCCTGGAAGTGAGTGACCCTCAGCTAAGATCTCTGTATCCAGGAAGGTTAGCCCTTAAAACTGAGAGGAAATGGAAACGGAACAGAAGATAGATACAAATGAAGGTAATTTATCACAGCCAAAACAATACTGCAGAAACGATTTAAAGCAATACTACAAAGAGAAGAATAAAGACAGCGTTATCCGGGATAGCATAGGAAAACAAACATTTCACAAGAGGACTGGCAGAGGAGAGCCAGGAAGGATTCATCCATTCAGCGCAGTGAGCCAGAAAGCCCTTGGTACTAACAGGTAAGGAAGAAGAGAACTGTTGCTCATCCAACCAGAACATGAAGCACAGACACTGCAGGAGATAGCAGAGCCCTCTTAATAATAGCACTGAGCACAAACAACCCTATCCCATTCGTCAAAGGCACACAGTAACTAATTAGATTAAAAAGCAAGACCTCACTGTCTCTTGACTCCAAAAATTACACTTTTCTGGATGGAAGTCAGTCCAGCAAATAAAGCCACGAACAAGCTGCTGTGGCAGCTGTCGTGGTTGGTAAGTGGGCTCCTAAACCACGGATCAGGAATGGCAAAAAAGGGCACTGCATTGTTTGTTTGTTTATCGAGACAGGGCTTCTCTGTGTCACACTGGCTGTTCTGGAACTCACTCTGTAGACCAGGCTAGCTTTGCACTCAGAGATCCACCAGCCTCTGCCTCCCAAGTGCTGGGATTCAAGGAGTGTGCCTCCACTGCCCACATGGAAACGATTCAGCAAGAGTGCATATAAGCAATTTTTATCATTTTTCACATCATGTGTCAGCACTCCCAATTTTCTAAAAGAAACACTGAAAAGCATGAGAGGTCAGCTGAGCCCCAGGGTTGTAACACTGAGGAACTTCTGTACCCAGCTCTCATATTTATATTAGTCTTCCAAACTAAAACTGAACACTCTACAGCTAACATGCCATAGATAGACTGGATTTCGCACAAAGCTAAAGAATGGTCTCTCAGTGAGGGGATACACATTCTTGCCACTGGCCCATGGAACCTTCTCTAAAATAGTTACATTAAAGACCACAAAAGCAATCTCTATCTAATACAAACCAATTAAAGAAATTCCTTGTATCTTATCAGACCATCCTAGAATAAAACTAGAAATCTGCAGTAAGCAAACACACACACACACACACACACTAACACTAACTACACAGCTTGCTGGAGACTAAACAGTACACTTTGACTAAAGAATGAATCATTGAAGAAATCTAGGAGGAAATAGTAAAGCTTCTGAAAGCAAATCAAGATAATAGAAAACCTACCAGAACTTCTGGGACACACAGCCAGGAAACTTCCAGAAGGAATGTGAATAGCTCAGGTGCTCATGTTTAAAAGAAGAAGAAGGAGGGGGAGGTGGAGGGGGAGAGAGGAGAATGAAGAAGGAGAATGTCAGGAGCTATGGTATGGAAACAGGAAGCCAAACACAGATGTGGCAGATGGGGGGAAGGAGTAATAAAGGCTAAAGCAGAGCGGGGTCTTTAGAAAGAGAAATTGGTGGGTCAGAATGCATCTGCAGTTGGGAAACAGAGGGTTGTGAGCTCACCTTCTCCTTTTTAGTCTTGCTATTGAAGTGAGTCTCCCCTGTCAACACTCTCTGTTCTTCAGAAACGATCAGACAGGTCTGTTCCTGGTGCAGTGCGCTGTTTCTTGTGATATAGTCTGGGGGATCACTAGAAGGATTTATTTGTTCTAGTAGTCATGGGCAGGACTGATCTAGTCTAATTTTGATCTTGCAGAATGGCACATCCATTCTTCATTCCAGTTTGACTTGATTTGTTCATTGAATCAACATTGAAGTTACAACTCAGTCTTATATTTGTTCTTGGTGCCTACAGAGCACTGCCTCGTGGGGAGCACTACCTTGTATGGAGCACTGCCTCACGGCGAGCTGCCTCATGGGGAGCACTGCCTCATGGCGAGCTGCCTCATGGGGAGCACTGCCTCATGGCGAGCTGCCTCATGGGAGCACTGCCTCATGGGGAGCACTGCTTGACTAGTGGATGTTGAGTTACTCTTTCTCATCTTGTCCACGGGGATATCAGGCTGTCCTAGGGTATTGTTGCTATATTGGACTGGATGCTTCTTTATCCTGTAAAGCTGAAAGCTAATATTTCCCAGGGTACTTTTGGTGGTTTATGATTGATTTTCCTTTAGAAACATGAACAAAAGGAAGCCCAAAACATTACTTGCCATAGTTGGGAGACTTTATAGTATATACCGAAAGTAAATGAACTGTGAGCTTCCTTTCTGTGCTTGAGCTATGTCTTCCTACAAGCTGTGAGAACTTTGGCAAGCTATTTCTCCTCTTTGGGCCTTATTTTCTTTGTCTATAAAAGTGAGCTAATCTATTAAAATAGCAATTATAATACAATTTAAATGCAGCTAAAATGTAAGCTTTTGTCAAACACATTTATCAATATATAAATAAATATAAATTAACTACATATAAGCCCATTTGGTCCCCTGTCACATGGTACCTTAGCATCTCAGTGATATAGGTATAGACCTTGTCTTTCCAATTTGACTGAGTGACAGGACCATATTTTCTACTCTTAAAAATCTGTGTGTTCAGTGCATACACATTAGTTGGATTAAATACATAATTCCTTTCTTGCCTAGCTGAGTAAAAGCCTGGCTGCCTGAGAAAGAATAGAATGATCGGTACCAGGAAGAACCCCAGGAAGGAAAGAGGGTTCTTGAGTAGTTGAATGTGTGTTAACTTAATGCTTGACTATTTATTACGCCCTCTGATCTGAACTCTAATGAATAAGGGTCCCAAACAGCAAGGTGTCAAATGGGAGGACCAGGGATGAGCAAACAAAGAAGGCAGAGAGCTGAGACCAGGAGGTCTTACATAAGCCATCCACTTATGGCCAGCAAGTTTATTAAGAAATACAGCAGTGTCTATGGGGAAAGTGGCCACAGTCAACAGAAAGCTAAATCCAAGCACACTGGCAAAGAGAACATAGGATACCTTAGACACAGCTGATGACCATGGCCCTTCGGGGGAGAAAGCAGAGGTTCTTGGGGCCAAATCTTGACTCCTTGAAGGCCCCAGCCTCAGCCCAGACCAAATCTTGCCAAGTCTGCTCCTGGGCAAGGACACAGACCTAGCATCCCCTTTGGTTTGTCGTGCCTCTGAGAAAGTCTTGGGTTGGCCTGGCTCCCAATAGTCCTCTGTGTTAGGGGCCAATGCTGTTGGTTCTCCTGTTCACTGTTTCTAATGTAAAAAGACACAGCTATAGATTCTAGTGCCCTGCCCTACTTAACCCTGGTAGAATTCCATATTCTTTCTATACCTGGGAGCGTTTCCTTATCATCAATTATATGGAAGACCTGGGGCTTAGAGGAAGCTGACTCTTTCATGTTCTTTCTAACGCAGCTCTAATTCTATGACTTTTAGTTTTAAAATTTCTCAGTTGCCAAATGTAGCAACACATACCTTTGATCTCAGCTCTCAAGATGTAGAGACAGGAGCATCTGTGAGTTTGAGGCCAGCCTGGTCTGCATAGTATGCATGCTCTAGGCCAGTAAAAGCTGGGTAGTGAGACCCTGTTTCAAAGAAAATCTCTCTCTCTCTCTCTCTCTCTCTCTCTCTCTCTCTCTCTCTCTCTCTGTGTGTGTGTGTGTTATGTGTGTCTGTCTGTGATATATGCATGAATACAGGTGCACACACCTGTGCATGCAAATGAAGACCAGAAGAGAACACTGAGAAGCCAGCTCTATTGCTCTTAACCATATTCCCTTGAGACAGGATCTCTCACTGTACCTGGGACTAGACTACCTGTAATCTCCTCCCCCCTCCCCCCCCCCCACGCACACATACATCCCTGCAGCACTAAGGTAACAGGCTCATGTATGGGACCTTACCTCATTTGGGTTTTAAAAATCTAAATAATTGACCAGGGAGGTAGCTCAGTTGGTAAAGTCCCTCCTTTGCAAACCATACCCAGCACAGTGCACTTATAATCCCAGCTCTCGGGAGATGGAGACATACCAATTCCTGGCGGTTGCTAACCAGCTAGTATAACTGAATTGTCTCGTCGAGCTCTGGGTTCAGTGAGAGACCTTGTCTCAAAAGTAAGGTGGGTGAGGAACACTTGAGGAAGGGAGCCAGCATCAGCCTCTGGCCTCTGCACACATACATGTTGGCATGTGCTCATATGCAAATGCATGCCCGTGTATACACACACACACACACACACACACACACACACGCATGCACGCACACACACTCAGTAACATACAGAATATAAATGGTATGGCTGGTTCTTGCATCTCTCTTACTTTATATATAAACATGTTTTAACATCTTAGATTTTATGAAAAATGTTTCATCTGCATGTATAAAATTGTTTTTATTTACCTCGTGCCCTTTAATACATTTGAGTGCCTCTTAAGTATCTGAGTGTGTGCTGTACTACTGAGAAATACATAGGAATCTTTCAGTGAAAAGGCTTCTGATAGGAATCTTTCAGCTGAACCTTGGTTTCTGTGAGATCTCTGGTCTGTTTTTGTCAGCTGGCTCCGGCAGTGCCCCTCCCCTGGTGACTTCTGTCTCTTTGCAGTCACTGGCTCATCTGGTTTTGTCATTGCATTGAAACTGCACTGTGTCACCAGTAGCATTAACAGAATGTGGTGGCTGTCCTTACTACAATGAGGCTATAAAGATGGACGCCCACTCTGGCTCCCTCTTACGATTTTCTCTGACCACTTGATTTGGGGGCAGCTGAGAAAAAGCCACGCAGTATTAGCCCTGTGGCCGCGACCCCCACCAAGGAAAGACGCCCCCCTCTTTGTGAGGGCAGGAAAATGCTGCTTGTCAGTGGTGCTATTTAAACGTGTTCTCCTCTGAAAAATGTCTTAAATTATTATGTTAATTTCTTGAATAGTTAATGTGCAGAATTATTGAAGCATTTGGTTGTTTCTCTGAGTCGGTTTTTGCCTTTGGAGGGATGTGCCCGTTTTATCCTTAATGATAATATTTTATTTTTAAAACAAAATATGCCTTGATGTTTTTAAGGTGTGTCAGAACTGTCACGATGCCCTTTTCATTCCCGATATTGATAATTTCCCGTCCTGTTTGTTTAGCCAAAGGTAATGTTTTGTTTGTATTTCCTAAGAACCAAGCTTCAGCTCTGCTGCCCTCCCTTCTCTGCTGAGTTCTTTGGGCTTTATTGGTGGTTTGTTGTTGTTGTTTTGTTCAGATTTGTTGAATAGCTGTATATAATAAAGCACACATACCTGCAACATGATGAATTTTAATTTGCTGTACAAGCATGAAGCCAACCCCACAGTCAGATAATGAACAGACATGTGACCTCCAGAGGCTGGGTGTGTGACTCTGTGCCCGCCCTTTCATGGCTCCTCCACCCACATGCAGAGTTTTGTTTTTATTTTGAGATATTAATAAAAGTACTGTACTGCTTTTTAGTACTGAGTAATTTTGGAGTCTGAGCTCACCTTCACTCACCCTTTTTGACTTGCTGATACATAGGAGAGGCATTTCTTCCACACAGCCAATTAATGTTGCTTTGAACATCCGTATGTGAGTATTTACATATTCTTGTATTCTAATGCTTTTATTTTCAAGTAAATATCAACAAGTGTAATATCTGGATTATAAGTTAGATGTATGTTAAAATGTTAAGTTATTTTCCAAAGAAGTTGTGCTTGGGACTGCAAAATGGATTGGTGGGGAAAGGTGCTTGCCACCAAGGCTGTTGACCTGGGTTTGATCCCTGGAACCCACATGGTAGAAGGAAAGAAATAACTCCAGAAAATTGTACTCTGACCTCCACTTTTTCCCCCTGGCAAAAACATATTCCCACAAATACACACACTACACATGCACACACACACACACAAAGAAAAAGCAAAAAAAAAAAAAAAACAAAAAAACAAAAAAAACAAAAAAAAACAAAAAAACAAAAAAACAAAAAAACAAAAAACACAGTAGCTGTACCATTTTTATATTCCCAGTAGCTACATGCATATGTATCCTTGTCAGTGGGGGTATGGTGAGGCTTCTTAATGTTGAGTATTCTTTGTATTGCGTCATTTTCTCTCCTGTTGTTTTAGTTGTGATCTATCTGGTTACTAATAAATAGTGTTAGCGTCTTCTCATCAGCTTATTTAATACCCGTCTCTTCTCTGGTAGAATGCTAGTTTATGTATCTTGATTTTTGATTTCCATTGAATTGTTTGGATTATTGTTGAGTTTTAAGTGTTAAATGTTCCAGTCTGTACTATCCAGTACAATAGCCACTGAAATACTATAGATTCAGTTTTCCCAGTCACACCAGCAGTATTTTAAGACCTTGTGGAAATGTGAACTGTTACTTTATTTTCCAATAAAATAATGTGATTGCCCATGATTCAATGCTGATAGACTGTTTTCAGAATCTCCATGCAGTTCCCTGTATGCTAATCTTTCCCCTGGCATATGCTTTGTGATTTTTTTTTCCCTCTGAACAGAGCTGGCGATTTTCTCCTCATAGCACTGTCCTTGAAAGAGCCAGATTTTAAATTTTAATGAAGTCCAGCTTACTGCTTATTTGTTTTTATACCTTGTTTTTTGTTTTGTTTGTTTGCTTTTTGTTTTTTGTGTTGTTTTTGTTTTTTGCTAGACATAAGGTCAAGATACACTCTTGTGCCTTATTTTAGACATATTTACATTTAGGAAAGTGGTCTACTTTGGGGTATTTCTATGTATCATATACAATGAGACTCAGGATTCGAGTTCATTGCATATGGTTATTCAGTGACTTCCACTGAGCTTTTAAAGAACACTTTCCCTACTCAGTTTTCTTCTTGGTCACACAGTCATTTTGCTGCGTCCCAGACGGATCTCCAACTGTGCTCAGCACCACTCATGCCGAAACCACGCTATCCCAATAATGAGTGCTCTGAAACCTTTTCAAATCCAGGGGTGTGAGTCTCTCAACTTCACTGTTATGGTTTTTTTTTTTTTTCCCTTTGTTTCTGGTTATTTCAGGCCCTATGATCATCCATGTAAATGTGTTAATTTGATTGGCAATTCCAATAAGACTGGGGCTGAGGCAATAGTGAGAGCTTTTCACTGATAGTGCTATAGGCAAAAAGTAACATTTTTATTTCACTTTTGAATGTTTATTGTCTCTACGCAGAAATGTACTTGGCTTTTTATATTGGTCTCATTCTAAAGTATTTCTACATTCACCTATTAGCTTGAGTAAATTTTTGTGGCTTCTGTGGGACTCTGCCACCCATGAACAGAACCCTGTGCTGCTTAACTCTGATCTGAATGCTCTCTGTCTCCTTCTCAGATTCTGATTTCTCTAGTCAGAATCTGCAGTATAGCAGAGAGACATCTCCTCAGAAGCAAGAGGAGAGAGAGAGAGAACATGCCTCCCCTTCCTAAAATGACTTCTGGTGAATGTTCAGATCTATCAGATACATTTTAAGCATCACCATAAGAAGGGTCATATTCCTTTCGTTACTATGTAGCTTACATTGATTTCATGTGAAAACAATTCTATATTCATGAGCAAAGCCTACCATATCATGATATATGCCATTTTTGTGACTCACTGTTGAATTCAATTTGAAGAGTATTTTTAGTGTCTTTAGGTCTGTATTTCTAAAAGATAATTGATCTGGTTTTGTTTTGTTTTGTTTGTTTTCTTGTTTTGTTACCTGCAGTGTCTTTGGCTTTGATACCAAGGTAATGCTAGATTTTGTGAATAACTTGGGAAATAGTCTTTCCTCATTAGTTTTTTGGAAGAGTTTGTGCAGAAGGTAGTATCTCTCTCAAATGTTTGACTTCACCTTTAAATCTGCTTGGGCCTGGAAGTCTGGTTTATGTGTATGTGTGTCATGGAAGTCTGTAGTGATATTAAGTTTCTGTATCAAGAATATTGATATATTAAGGATTTTTTCCATTTCCTCTAAGTTGTCAGTTACATGGTGATATAGTTCCTCATATTATTGTCTTACTCAGTTATTGTCTTTGAAATTTATAGTCACATTCATCAAAATTAATTATGGGTTATGTTGATTATTTTATTTATAAGGTATATTTCATATACATTAACTATGACAGTACTACCTGATTTTTCTTAAACTATACTGTGCCTTCAGGCAACATTTGCATATGATAGTGGCATTAAGAAGTAAAATTTACTAAATTTGCAAACTCTAGGCATTGTCTTTTTCAGTTAAATTCTGAGTATGAACTTCTTGCCATACTGCTTATTTTATCCAAAGGTTTGCCCCCGTACATCTTGGATAAACGTGTGCTTTTTGTTTATTGTATAAAAATGAATTTAGGGTCATGTTTATGCACCTGGGCACTGAAATGGATTAATTACTTTTGGGCTTGGAACCGTCTGGTTTTTATTAAAAGAAAAAGAGATGAAGATGGGAAAATGAGAAGAAGGTCGAGTCTGTGTCTTGACCTCCAGCAAACACTGGGAAGATGGGCTGACTTTGTAGTGGGATGGCCGAGTCGTCACGGTGTGCTGTGTTGGAGCTGCATTTGCTTCTGAACAACAGATCTGAAGAGATCTCCAGTGTAGTCTCCCGTGTAAACACCATCTGATAGACAATGTGGTAGACGTTTATACCCTGTCACTTCAGGGATCACATTAATCTCAGGTCGTCTGACCTGGCCAAGGGGACCTCATATGCTTTATTAAGGTGGTTTTCCTCCTTTGCAATGATCAGTCTATAAGTCGATATTATAACACGTACCAGATTTCCTGTTGATGGGGCAAGATTTTGAATTTCAGATGATTTTCAATGTCTGTAACTTAACTTCTTGTGCCTTCACTATCTGCCACATTCTATAAACCCCCCCCTTTTTTTAAATTTTTACCTCAGTAAACAATAAATATTCTTTAATTATTCTCATCTGTATACAAGAAAGCATCAGTTCATAGAGTTTAAAGGTCAAAGTGCACAACTCATAAATAACAGAGTCGGGATTTAAATTTTGACTATAAATCTCACATTATTGACAATTGTGCTGGATAGTTTTATGTCAACTGGACACAAGCCAGAGTCATCTGAGAGGCGGGAACCTCACTTGAGAAAATACCTGCGTAAGATCAGGCTGCAGGCAAGCCTGTAGGACATGTTCTTAGGGATTGAGGGGGAAGGACTCAGCTCATTGTAGTTGGTGCCATCCCTGGGCTGGTGGCCTTGGGTTCTATTAGAAAGCAGGCTGAGCAAGCCATGGAGAGCAAGCCAGTAAGCAGCACCCCTCCGTGGCCTCTGCATCAGCTCCTGCCTTCAGGTTGTTCCCCTGTTTGAGGAGTTCCTGTCCTAACTTTGTTCAGCGATAGACTGTGATGTTGAAGTGTAAGCCAAATAAACCCTTTGCTCCCAGCTTGCTTTTGGTCACCGTGTTTCATCACACCAGTAGTAACCTGTTGTGGTCATAGAAAAGAATAGACTTCAAACATCTGCCTCGTGTGCAAAGAGGCCCTTGAAAATACCAAGACAAGCCTATGAATGCAAGGTCATGTTGTTCGTCTTTTGTAACCGCAAAGATTTTTCTAAGGTATTGAAGATCACCCGATACTTAACATCGTGAGGTCATTGTGACTAAACTCTTCATAACATCAGCGTGAGGAAGAACATTTTGAGAATAATGGATTTAACATGATGGTTCCTCATAACTGATAGTCAAAAGTAATTTTCAATAAGTGTGAGATCTGGAGGCTGGAGAAATGGCTGTGTGGTCAAGTATGCTCAAATGTCTGGTGCAGAAGACCCGAGTTGTTCCAAGTGCCCCGTCTGTGTGCTTTCTGCTAATGTTTCTACAGTCTTTTGTGCTTCCATACAAATGTTAAGATTGTTTTTTTTTTTCTAGTTCTGCTAAGAATGTCACTGGACATGTAATGTACATTGTACTGATTCTGTACCTTGCCTTCGTTAGCACGGCCCATATACACAGCGGTGATTCTGATACCAGGAGGTCTTCCCCTCAGCTAGTACTGCTTCTGTTTCTTCTCTTGGCACATTGCAGGCTTCCTTGTCGAAGTCGTTCACCTCCTCAGTCAGCCTTATTATGAATGGGCTCTTTCTATTGACTTCGTTCTTACCAGCTTTGTTGTTATATATGAGTCTTGGTATCCTACAGCCTTACTGGAGTATTTACTACATCCAAAGCTTTTATAAAGCTTTTTTGATAATAGAATCATGTCCTATGCAATTTTTGTTGTTTGTTATATCCTTCTGTTTTTTTGTCATTCTATGTAAGACATCAAGCACTATATATATTGAATAAGAATCAAATGTGGAGATGTCCTTTTCTTAATTTTAGATCTGTGGGAAAACGATCTCAATTTCCTCCCATTTAGTAAACAGTGGCTGCTGCTCTTCATCATATTAGCTTTTACTGTGTTGAGATACAGTCCATCTGTCCCTGGTTTCTTCATAACTCTTATTCTGAAGGGCTGTTGAACTTTTTCATAATCTTTTATGCATCTATCAGAATGATCACATGATTTATGTCTTTATTAATATTGTATATTATACTTATTGATTTGATGATGTTGAACCAACTGTGCACTCATAAAATAGAACCAACTTGGCTGTATTGTATGATTTTTTAAAAAAAAATTTTATTATCCTCAGATAATTTACTACCTGAGTCCAATGTGTCTGGATCACATCCATCCTCTCCAGCTACCACCAGATCACTCTGTCCATATACCCTTCCCAGCTTCATGTCTTTCTGCTTTCAAAATTTATTTTTATTCATTTAAAGTGTGTGTGTGTATGTGTGTGTCTGTGTGTCTATGTCTGTGTCTGTGTGTCTGTGTGTGTGTGCCTGTGTGTCTGTGTGTGTGTCTGTGTCTCTGTCTGTGTGTGTCTGTGTATGTGTCTGTGCCTGTGTCTCTGTCTGTGTGTCTATGTATGTGTCTATGTCTCTGTCTGTGTGTCTGTGTGTGTGCCTGTGTCTGTGTGTGTGTCTGTGTGTGTGTGTCTGTGTGTGTGTCTGTGCACATGATGAGGTCCTAGGTATCAAATCCCTCAGAGCTGGAATTATAGGCACTCATGAGCATGGAGACTGAAAACCAGTATTTGATTTTCAGCAGATGAATTCTGGCTCTCAACCACGGAAGCCACCTTCAGCCACTTCCTTTTTATAGTAACTCATTTGGTGCAGTTAGTACTGCCACTTGAATGTTAGTTAGGATGCCAGTGTTGCATGGGTGTAAACATTACAAATCTAGTAAATGATAGCTTAACACATTTTATTAGGGCACCCCTAGACTTAGACACTTACATTGTATGTTTCTAATTTTATTTGATAACTTTTAATATTTTCCCAAAATTTGTATATAGTGGCCTTGTAAAATCATCAGTAAATGAAAGTTTTATGTTAACACAAATTGACATAACTGGTTCCTATAGGCCCATCAGAATTACGCTGTTCAAGATCACTAGAGGTTGCTGCAGTGCTTGGTCTAGTAATGGGCATTCCATTCCCCTTTACTTTTGGCTTGACTTCTCCTTACTTTGTTAGTGTTGCCTTCCTTTCCTGAGTTTTAAATTAGTGCACCCTGGTGCTCATTCCTTGAACCTTCTCCCCATCTATCCTTATTCCTATATGAACCAATATCCTTCTGTAGCTTTAAAGCACCTGTTTTGACAGCTAACTTAGCATGTCAGAAGCCATATTTCTTATCTCTACCTCCACAGAGCTGCTGATGCCAAATCTTAGTTTATCATCAAACTTTCTCAAGCTCTAGCTATGGCTACCTCCACAATAGAACAATTTCTTTACAAGCTATCCATATATGTATATGGATATCCATATATATATATATATATATATCCATATGGATATACATATATGTGTGTATGTATATGTATATATAAACTTAGTGTAATATATATGCATATTACACTAAGTTATATTTATGATATAGTTTAATTCATATATTAGGTATAGCAATATGTTAGCAACAGCTAGTAAGGTGATTATAAAATAATTACAGTGGTACATTATAGTTAAAACTATGTGAATGCAATCTTTCAAAATGTCCTTTGTGCTGTCCTTACATATCTTGTGACATTGTGAGATGATACTGTATCTGTGTGGTACAATGAATGACATGGGCATTGTGACACAGCATCAGGCTGTTACACAAAGGCTACTTGAACACTGCACTGAATTTTCTGACATTAGTCTGAAAAGGAAGGCAAAGTGACTAAAGATACATAGTATGGATCCGAGGTGGAACAGAGTCAGGTTTTATGATACTGCTTAGGATGGCGTGTGGTTTAAACTCAAGAACTATTTATTTCTTGGATTTTTCATATAACTATTTTGGGTCAGGGAACTAAAACTGCATAGCAAAACCATGAAGATGGCGGTGCTTGCCATGAGGTTCCTCCTGCCCTAAGAGGTCCTGTGTGAGCCTGGGGCAGGGAAGTAGATAAAGCTTCTTTCTTGCCAGCCTCATTCTTTCATAAGCATCCAGCTAATTGAATCAACTTATTTACATATTAACTAAATATTGACATTTTGCTATATGTGAGCTGAACATCATAGGCAGCCTCAGTCACAGCCAGTAGCACACCACCTGAAAGGCCTTGTAATCTGTATTCCTTAATCTACTAGTTAGAAGTTGTTATCTGCACACCAAACCACACGCTTATCATGCAACTTGAAAGACTGAGGCATGAGGGTCACTGGAGCTCAAAATCAGCCTGAGCAACATAACATAGCAAGCCTGCCTCAAAAGAATAATTAAAGAAGTTATCGGGTAGCATTTTTAACTTTAGGATATCCAATATCCGTAAGTTACAGACAGAATGACTGAGTAAACTATAATTGTTTTCTTCCTTTCTACATGCCATTCATTATATAGTTATTACCTGAACCAATCTGCTCACATATTGGAGAAATATGTCAACACGGGAACGACCTGGCTTACTGCTCAATCAGCAAACATTCTAACGTGTGGCCCCATCACACTAATCAGTACATGTATAAATTGCTTAAGCAGTTGAATGTGTTTGGTATTCTCTGATTCAGTATGACTGAAATTAATCTTAGTTCATAATGGGGATAGGTGGTATTTTGAAGTCAACAGGCCACATAAAAGTAACAGAATCAGTGTGATGTTTCCTCCAGTCCTCTCCTGAGGCCTACATGCTTCTCCTCATCCTTCCATTTTGCAGTAGAACTGTTCTTGCAACGTTACTGCCTCATTTGAAGTTCTGAAATCCATGTTTCTTTCTGTTAAATGGACTGCATCTTTGAGCATATTCTGTGGTTTAAGACTTTGGATAAGCAGCAGTTCTCAGTCCCTGCATCATTGAACCCTTTGGGGGTAGAACAACCCTTTCACTAGGGTCTCCTAAGAGCACCTGGAAAACAGATGTTTACATTACAGCTCATAAGAGTTACATAGTAGTGGTGAAATAATGTTATGCATGGGGGGAGGGGAGGTCTCCATGACAGGAGGAACTGTGTTAAAGTGCTGCAGCATTAGGAAAGTTGAGAATTGCTGCATTAGAGGTACCAATCACAAAGCTTCTTCTGTCACTAACATCTCATAAGTGCCTTAAACTCTAAGTTGATATTGTTGGACCACTTCTTTGTCAAGGCTATGAAGCTGTGTGCTTTACTCTTAGGAGATACTCTCTCTTGTGTGGGGGGGTCTGACTCTGTTAGTGTAACTGTTTATTGGTGTCAGTCTCTCCCTCACATCCTTCTTCCATCTTGCTACTCTGTTTTACTTATCTGTGCTCCTTCATTTTTTAATATTCATATCATATAATTATTAATGTACTCTATATGATTTATTGATGACTGTAATATAGATAGATACAGCCTACTCTAATCAATGTTTTGCTGATTATAGTGCTCCTTTGTATATTTTTTGCTCTTAAAGGCTCTGCTCATTCTGTTTATTCAAACATTGTCCCATTTGTCCTTCTAAGCCCTTGTCCTAACTTAGTTCATGTTTATTGTAATATTAGCATTATCACTAGGCTCTGTTATCACAATCCAAGACATTTCTCTGTTCATTATGTTGTCTAGTTAATTTGGGTATGTATATGTGTGTGTGTGTGTGTGTGTGTGTGTGTGTACTATCATTTCATAGTATAATTAGTTGTAATTTTTCAGTAATTTGAGTGTGATTTTTATTACAGTGATAAATATTGAGAGGCATCAGCACCTGTTATTTACTCATCAGTAAGACATAAATGCTTTAGACTAGATTTCCAGGTTTTGTTTTATTGCTGAAATGTTCAAGATGGCCACAGATAGACCATAAATTGAGTTTTATTGCGACCGACATGGATGAGTAGCAGTTGTGATTCCACAGCCTCATTTCAACGGCTGTGCTCTTTTGTTTCGAATTACTTCTGGCCTAATTTATTTGGAACAGCTCAGCAGGAATACCACTCAAAGCTGATATAGGCATGTCATAACCAAGTTGAGCTTACTTATTAGACGGTTTACATTCTAAGATCACTGGCACCATGCATTTCAAAGCTTCACTTTGATAAAAATATTAAGTGCAAATTGAAGAATGGAGTCAGAAAGAATGCAGAGATCATTTTAAGGTATCTGTTACAAACTATAGAAGTGGAAAGCCTTACTGTTCAGTGATTACTCAGCTTTTCTTTTTTTTCTTGTATGTCTTGCTGGGCATTGAACCTAGGGCCTGGTGCATTCTAGGCAAGTCAGGGAAATATCCTTTGCCAGTCCTATAATCCTCCTGAATGTCCCTGTTACCAGAACACATAGTTTTGATTGACAGACTTTCTTTTCTTGAGTGCCCTTTCACGTTTATTGATCTGTTTGCCTATCTTTTAAGACTTTGGGTCCTCCAAGAAACTATGCTAACCTATCCAGTCTTGTAGCTTTGCTGGGCCTCAGTACTCTGGGTGTCTGACATGGCACTGGTTTCTTATTGTTTTCTTTTGTCTGATTTCTCTGTTGGATTGCCGACTTCTTGAGGGCAGGAACCCAACTGGATCTGTCTTCCATGAATGAACATGGCAGGTACCCGACAAAGCAAAATTTAACACTATTATATGCATTACATGTTATTCACAATAAATGCTGAATGAGAATATTAAAGAAGCAGAGGACTGAGTGTTCATCATGTAAGAGATGACAGGCAAGACTAATTTAAAATTGAGAATGCTGTCATAGAAGATAGAACATTTGGAATGGGTTGAGAGTTAGGGGATTTTTGAGGAAGTACATTGTGTTCAATAATTATTGAAAGGTAATTGTATACTAGGTAATGTGCCAGGACTTGAGGTTGTATGGATATACTTAGTATACTGATTATCACTTATGAACATAGGTGTTTCCAAAGAAGAGTTGAGAATTTTTTGTTTATCTTACTTTGTAGTATATTGTGTTGGGGGTGTGGGGTCAGCAGTGAACAGATGATACAGCATTGTGTGGAGGTCAGAGGACAGCCAGCCCCAGGTGTCAGTCCTTTCTACCCTGAGGCAGGGCCTTCATTACTAGCCTCAGCAGTGCAGACACAGGGGAATAGGCCAGCCAACATCTGAGGGTCCCTTGTCTCTGCTCCCATCTCACTGAGCGAGTCCTGGTAACACAGATGAGTTCTACCACCCCCAGCTTTCCTTGGGTTCTGGAGATTCAAACTCAGATGCTCATATTTGCACCCCAAGCCCCTTTCCCTACTGAACCATCTCCCCGGCCACTGCTTTGTGATTTAACATGAAGCAACTATCTCTTTCAAACTTAATCTAAAACTCAACTTGATTTTTAGCATAAGCCAACTAGAAAATATTAGGGAATATTGCTATCCCAGGTTTTGGGGAAGTTCCCTGGTTTTAGTAACAAGTAGGCCTTAAGATTCTCTTTGCCATTCAGAAGTAGCTTCATAAAGTCTTTAAAATGGTATGTTCATGCATAAGTCACAGCAGGTTAGTTTTTATACAGTTTGCAGTACTTGTTAAATCAGTTTAGAGCTCTGTTAATTATAACTTGTAGATCTTACTCAGGCTAAATGAACTGTTAACTAGAAGGCTATGATCGTACCCTCCTCCCATTCCTATACTATAAGAGACAAAAATAATCACACCTCTGTTGCACTCAGAATAAAAATAAATACTTCATCATTGTCTGACAATGCATTTTAAGAAAAAAAAAAAAAAAACACCAAAATGGTAATTTTAAAAACACCAAAGTTATGTGTTAGTCCCCTTAGATGAAAGTTTTTAATTAAGTGAGTGCTGAGTGATTTTGATTTTCTTTAGATGTACTATAATATGTATTTTTTTAACCAAGGCTCAGCTTGCTAAGGTCTTGAAGCAATTCTTGTCATACATAAAAAAGTTCAAAATTACAGACAGTAGACAGTAGACTTGCATGTTCCTAAATTCAAAACAGAAAAACAATCTTTCTTTTTTTTTTTTTGAGGGTTCTTCCCAACAGTACCACCAAATACTATTTGAAGGTATATTAACTATGAAGTAAAAAATTTTATTATGTGTGGAAATTCTTTGCTTTCAAAGGTAAACCCTTTTTTGTTTGTTTGGTTGGTTGTGGTGTTTTGTTTTGTTTTGTTTTAAATCGCCTAAGTTAACCCTTGGCCTAAGCTAACCTCAAGCAAATAATGAAAGCTCCTGAGTTGCTTCAGGTTAGTGGCTCTTGTCCTGAATTTCTGCATTTTAGAAGTAAATATTTCAACCAAAGCTTAGAACAAACTATAGCCGGGACAGGACGCTTAATTTTGTATAGCATTGCTAGGACAAGACCTCCTCTGCCCATTCAAGCATTATCTGTGGTTGATTCTGCTGTATAAGGGCTGTGGAGATGTCCTCACCACCTGAGATTGGCTTATGGAAAGGAGATGCCATCCAAAGGGAACCCCCTAGAGAGGAGAATGTGGGAGAGGCGAGGCTGGGGCTGCAGGTGCAGCTGCTGTTGCTGAGAACGTGGAAGTGGGAGAGAGTTCTGCTGCCACTTGGACTCCCATAACAAAAGACTCTTGATTGGCCAGCAGATGCTGGGTGTGCAGAGCAGGCAGGCTAACAATGGCTAAAATGTGCTTATGTGGGGTAATTTTTCTGTCATTGGTGTATAAAATTATATTGAACTCAGCATTAGTTTCAACCTGTAGAGGGTGAAACCACCCAGGGACCCTTACATGGCCCCATACAGTGACTAAGAGGGATGGCCTTTTGGGGGAGGGGGGGAATGATTGCATCTTGATTTGGGAGTTCAGATTTCACAGGTGAATGCATTTGTCAAAACTTAGGGTATATGCACTGGAGATTTGGCCTTGTACATTTCATTGTTGCATAAGTTTTAATTATGAGATTACTGTTAAGTAAACATTTGGGCTCTGATTAATGACACACGTGGTCCAAAGCAGGTAATACTGAAATCCCAGAAAGGAAATGAGCCAATGAATGCTGAGGAAGACAGTGGGATTAGGGCTGTGGGGAACCAGTGCCATAAAACATTCATGCCAATGTCTAGTTCAGTTGGACGGGTATTTATTAGGCAGCTATTTTCGATTTTAAGATTTTTTTTTTTTTCATAATGAAGTTCTAAGAGACAGCTGTGTGCAGAATTAGCACGGAGACCAGAAAAGATACTAAGCTGCTGCTTTAAGAAAAAGAAAAGAAAAGCCCTTGGGTTCCACGTTCATAAACAACTGTCAGCTGCAACTGTAGAAACCTGTCTCGAGGATGCACATTTGACTGACGGCTTTGCCGCCTGTGGTCTCTTTCAGAGACAGCCATTCTGCCAGCATTGACAAGTGTGCATTTCTGTCGTCGCTCATGTGCTCCAGTAGGACTCTGCTGATTGATGGTCCAGTGGAACTTAAAAGAGGCCTGCAGAGGCAGGAGAGGCATCTTTTCCTATTCAACGATCTGTTTGTCGCAGCCAAAATCAAGTAAGTAAAGGGTATACGTTGTGAGTAATTGTTATAAAGCCAAATTTCCTACAACGGAGACCACATTCTCCACTTGGTCTGACCTCCATTAAATGGCTAGTATCTTTTTAAAAGCCTTATTCATCTTTGTACATATATGGATGTTTTTGCCACATGCATGAAGTGCCCAGGAAAGCCAGAAGATGGCGTCCTCCACCTCCACCACCCCACATCCCCAACCCCTAACTGGAGTTAAAGATGGTTGTGAGCCAACATGTTGGTGCTGGGAGCTGAATGAAGCTTGGTCCTTCAGAAGAGCAGCCAGTGTTCTTAGCTACTGAGCCAATTCTCCAGGGCCCAGAGCTAATATCTCGAATGGGGAGCTTGGTTTTTTTAAGTTGTTTATTATAGTGTTAATTTAGGTTCCTGTTTGTTCTACAGGAGGGACGGCAAGAATGTGATGGTCTAATCCTCTGGGGCCTCCACCCTTACAGGAAGGGATATGAGAGCTTGCATCCTTATGTGTGTGAGACAAGTTGATGACAGTGCCCAGCGCTCAGAGCAAAACTTAGGTGCTAGAATAGGAAGTAGAAGATAAGGGGTGTGTTGTGCACATAGTTGGGGTAAAGAATTGTTAAAGCATGAAAAGCAACCAACCATTAAAGACCTTGAGCGGGTGAGCTAAATAAGTAACAAATTCCTCTGAAACATAGCAGTTTAAAACTACCAGCGTTTCGTGCGATCAGGACTCGAGAGAATTAAGTGGGTAGCTTGAGCACAACAGCCCTCCTGACCCTGATGCTTGGCTGGAGGATCCACACACAAGCAGCAGCAGGAGTTTCTCCCTGGCTATTGGCCAGAGATGTTTATTTCCCTTCATTTTCTCTCTCCCAATCGTCCTTCTCACAACATAGTGTTCACAGTGAAAAGTCTTTCAAAACTGATAGCACCGTCGATTCTGACTTGTGCTGTTGGCTACACAGACCAACCCGGGCATGGTGTATCAGGAAGCAGAGAGCATCGCAGGACTCTGGAAGGTTGCAGTCACAAAGCTACACTGGAGAGTCTGGAGTTTAATCTTTAGATTCAATTGAGGAGTGTCATCATGTGATCTCTTCATAAAGAGTAGGTTGTAGGAAAATCAAGAGTAGAAGCAAGGTGATAGACAGGAGGTCACTGCGGTGGCCCTTGGGGGAGACAATGGGGCTTTCACCTGGGGAAAATGGCAGTTAAGGTTATAGACATATTAGGGCTGCTGGGTTTACACCTTAGGGGTACCTAGGAAGATTCTCTTCCCGCCCACCACTAGCTCTCCGGCAGCTAACATAAAGGCTATGGCTGTAGAGACTGCTCCGTTCTGCTTCCTGGCTATTTATAGAACACCAACAAGGATCAGACTGCTTTAACAGATCCATTCTCTACAAAGTGATTTTTCAGTCACTAGAGAAAAATAAACGCTTGTTAAATCCACACTAAGCCATGATGTGTCATAAAAATAAGACTCCGGCCGAGCTAGGTATTAATTTGGCAAAACTAGGTTTAATTGGAGAAGTGTACTTGTGGGAATAAGAGGGAAGCATTTGATAGCACCTGTTAGTAATTAATCCAAAGGCTTCAACTTTCAGAACCATTTTGAGTTGAAGATTATTTCCTCATTGTAAAAGTAGAAACTGAAGTGATGCCCCCATATTGTGAAGTCAGTAACTGGCTGAGCCTCTGTGTGAACTCCCTGCTGTGGGAAGCCTAGGACTACTCCCTCACTCTTCTGGAGGAAGGGCAGGGTGGTAGCCAGATGACTTCATCTGCTGAAATAACTGAGTGTGGCCCTTAGTGTTTAGTTCCCTTTCGTGTAACTCCTTCAAAGTCCTTGAAGGACCAGTATACATCTCACTTGAGCTTCATAACCTCTGTAGTAGATAGCCTTGGGGTGCTCCTGTCCCTGTGCGGAATCTTTGATTTCATTGCAGCCTTTATGTTTGGTTCTGAATGCTAGGAGGTCTGTTCCCCTGGGCTAGGAGATCCATTTCCCTGGGCTAGGAGATCCATTTCCCTGGGCTAAGAGATCTGTTTCCCTGAGCTAGGAGATCCATTTCCCTGAGCTAGGAGATCTGTTTCCCTGGGCTAGGAGATCTGTTTCCCTGGGCATTCCCTTCATAGTTCCCACTGCCCTCTAATTACTTACGTCTCAGAACTACAATACTAAATATATTGTTTAGGTTAAAATATATTGTGCTTCTGGTCAAGGGTCTAAGGAAAATTAGAAATTGCCAAACACAGTCTCAGCCCACTAAAGAACTTAGTGTCTCAGTCCCCAGAGCTGCCTGCTGACTGTCTTAGCCCTCTCCTCTGTTTTTGTTTGGTTTGCTGCTGTTCTCTAGATTAGGCTCTGTTATTCGGTTCCAGTTTTTCAGTGTTTGCATGAATATACTAGAAAATGATTGGGGGAAAAACACTTAAGAAGTGAAATTTAAGGTAATCCGAAGCCACAAAGTCTTAACAACCATTCTATTGAAAGCTTATAAATTTCTCTAACTCCAGGCCCATTTTCAGTATCTCCTAACACAGAAGTACTCAACACTTTATAAATCATGTTTTTGTGTATATGCGTTGAAATAATTTTGAGAGTAAACAAGTTGCAGATATTTTATCACAAGAATAAATTTAAGTTGGGTTTTAATCCTAGTATAGCAGTATTCCACTTATGGAAAAGGTCAGTTTATAGATATTTTCTGCCACTGATGCAGGCATGAGAACTAAGCCTGCCCAAATGTCTCAAGGGCCTGGATAACATTCTGGTACAGTCTGGTGACTCAGGAACTGGAGACAGGAACAATAAGACTTTCTTCACCCACAATGCGTGGAAGCTGCCCTCTCAGGACAAACACAGAACCTCCTGTAAGACTCAAGAAACAAAATAACAACAGCACCTGTTTTTGGTTTCTGTCTCACTAGATATAACAACAATTTTAAGATAAAGAATAAAATAAAGCTAACCGACATGTGGACAGCAAGCTGTGTGGACGAAGTGGGAGAAGGCAACACGAACACTCTGAAGTCCTTTGTCCTGGGCTGGCCCACAGTGAACTTCGTGGCCACTTTCAGGTAAGAGCTGCAGCTTGTCCTAAGTTTGCCAGGGTCAGCTACTGTTAACAATGTCTAGGCCAAAGAGATGAAGTTTTGCCAGCTTCATGCCTAGTGCTTAAGGAAAATATTCAGCTGTGATTATGCATTGAGCAATTCTTCCTTTGCCCATACAAACCTTCCAATGGCTGACTGTTCCTCTGAAGACTATTTGATTAGAATATGTAAAAATTAGTGATAAATACTGGGGATTAGAAGGGCAGTTTACCTTGGGCTAGCCGGTGGTTTTAAAGAAAGTTTTATGGAAACAATTGACAGGAAATTAATTTATGAGATTGTGGAAGAAGAACCGGTGATCCAGGAAGCCTTCATTCTTAATGTCTAGAAGTTTGAAATATTGAGACTGATCAAGTTGATCAGCCTTTTCAAACCAAAAAAAAAAAGCACCTTTACTGTCAATAAACTAGCATAGTTAAGTTTAAATATGGGGTCATTTTGAATAATGTTAGAATAACTTGTTTACTCTCAATTAAAAAAACAGTAGCTTTTTGTTACACAGATAATGTGTCAAAGTACTCTCTCTGTATGCTAGGTTCTGATTTGCTATCTATAGAGATATGGTAATCAGAAGCATATTTATTGTTTTCAAGTGTGTGAATTAGTTTCGTAAGACTCATTCTGAGGCTGGTGTGTGTTTAGAAAATGTATGAATACAGAGTATGTCTTTTAGCCTGACATGGTTATTTGACGGCCTGGCTCAGTGACCAACTCCAGTACCGATTTTCACTTTAAAGATTTTAGTGTTCATCACATGGCACAGGAAGCACCAATCTACTCCAGGCAACATTTTGAAGCTAGACTGCTAAACCTCTGCAAACTGTTTTCTGTAAATCAGGAGCAGGCACGTCAGGCCGTGCCATGCCATGCCCTCTTGTGCACTGAGGACCTGATGCAGGACCTGTTCAGAAGAAGCACATTGTTTCATTTGCTGTATTTCTTCCTTTCTGTGGCAGCTCTCTGTAGATAATGTCCATTCCCAATGTTTAATCTGCTTGGTAAAAGGAAGAAGTAACTTCACACATGGGGGTGACTATGTGTTACCAAGAATCTCCACGCTTTTTAAGAAGGATGAAATGTGCGATCATTTTGCTTGGGAGAGAACCGTGGTTCTTTAACCACTTGATGAAGGTTAATATCCCCAGTAATGTCATGTAAATGCCTCAATTTCCTTTGAAAAAAGCAATTCACTTCTATAATATTTATTTATATCCCCCCCAAACCATAACTCTAATCATAAACGTCTGTCAAATGCTAGAAAAGCCCATTGACTTCCCAGCCTCTACTTCTCAAATATGCCAAAGGAAAACAGACTAAGAAATTACTATAGACCTTCCCTGAGGAGACACAGTCCCCAAAGGCCATGCGTGGCCCTGAGTTGGCTTCTAGAACAGAAAAAAATTTTTTTTCAAAAGAATTGATGAAATCTGAAAAAACAGAAGTCAAGATTTTGGTTGTTAGTGACTGGCAGTCTTGTGACTGTGGTAACAGCAGTACAGAAGATGAAGTGGCTGGCAAATTCCAGGAGTTTACTATTCTCTGTATAACTTTTTGGGAAACAAGATTTTTCCAAGTTAAGTATCTTTCACAAAATTAAAATTATTGAGAAGGTCTGCCTGTAGTATAAAAAAAATGCAATCTTAACAGACTGGCTGTCCTGTAGATAACTGCTTAAAAATCCAGAGCAAAACACAAACAGCAACGACTTGGGGGTTCTGGAGATCCCGTGAGCATTGGAGACTAGGAAGAGGCAATAACTCATGAAAGAAGGCCCAGCAGGTCCCAGCGCTCGGGTGGGTTCCTGTTGTTTTAAGGCTCTTGCTTGTCCTGCTGTGGTACAAGGGGACTTTTGATTTTATAATATGGGTGCTAGAACTTTTTTTCTAAATCAAGATTTTATGTCACCAAATCTAGCAATTTCTTGGGGTGGGGGTATACAAAGGACGGGACTGGAGAGACGGCTCAGTGGTTAGGAATACTTGCTGCTCCTTTAGAGGATCCCAGTTCAGCCTCAAACACCCACATCAGACGGCTCACAACTACTTCTAACTCTACTTCCAGACGACCCGGTGCCAATGCCTCTTCCAGCCCCTGTGGTCTCCCACATACATGTGCCGTATAGCCACACAAGCATGCACACATAAAGTTTTTAAATGAAAAACTGTAAGAAAGATGACGAGGAAGAACTATGAAGATTTTATGTTCCAGTAATGCATAAATATACTTTCTGATTACCAACCTGGAAGTTGTGTGAAGACAGCACCAAGGTTACAACAAATTATAAACATGCAGTAAACATTTTCTGGAACAAGAAATGTGTTTTTCAACTTCTTTTTATTTTTATTTTTTTGTTTGTTTGTTTTTTGTTTTCAAGACAGGGTTTCTTTGTGTAGCCCTGGCTGTCCTGGAACTCACTCTACAGACCAGGCTGGCCTTGAACTCCAAAATCTGCCTGCCTCTGCCTCCCAGATTAAAGGCGTGTGCCACCACTGACCAGCTCCAACTTCTATATAGAGACTAGAAATATTATTTTTTATTATTTTTATTATTTTTTATTATTTTTAAAGTTTATGATGGACAGGATTATATACGAAGAAATCAGATGAATTTTAACTTTAAACATCAAATTAGAAACAATATTTAATTATACATATATCCATATTAATCAAAATGTTTTAGCAATTAAAATAAGTTTGCTTCAAACCAATCTACTAAATTACTGTTTTGCCTTGTGTGTATGAGATGAAAAAAGAAAATGTTTCCTTTCCTGACAATAGACTGGTTTCTGGGCCAAGGCATGTCTTTCCATCTGCCAAAACTCGCTTTGATCTCAGTATTAAGCATACTTTGTGTTTTCAATGAATGGCAATTTAAGCTGAAAAACAGAACTTGGAGAGAATAATTAACCCAGTTTTTCAGGTATAAAAACTGCAGTTTTCAGACAAGTGGCTTGCCCATGATGCTCACTTGCATGTAATTATTTAATTTCCAAATCAGTTATTTGTTCCACTAAGGACCTCCTTTCCCTGTGACCTAATACGACTGGTGAATGAGCAGTAACACATTAAAAAGAATGTGCCTTGGATCCACCTAAGTGGGTTTAATAAAGTGACTCTGGACTGTGTGATCATTCCAAGGGCCTGCAGCATCTTTTAAGCAGTGATATGAAGCTCTCAACATATATGCACAACTACATTTATAGCAGCAGGCTTTGGTATAGTCCCCTGAATAGCAGGCTTTAAAATGTTGATATTAATATTTTATATGGCTTTTTCCTCTTCTGTTTTCTGACTGCAGTTCTCCAGAACAAAAGGACAAATGGCTCTCCCTCCTTCAGAGGTATTTTTCAATTCACATATTTTTAATCTTATTAGCCTGTGGTTAAACCAAACATGTTACTGCAAAATGTGTCCCAGGGGTGCCCCCTCTTCTCTATTTGTCTGCTAAAAATAACCTACTGTTCAGATTGTATACCGGCTAGAACACAGTGTAAATAACATTCTCTCACTACAAGCACTTCTTTCTAGGAAGAACACTGGGGTCTGATTAGATCTCATTAGATAGAAAGAAATCACCAGTGTCTCTCTGATGTCTCCAAGCTCTGGGCTAGTTATTTCTTCATAGAGCATTTCAAGACCCCATGATTGCAAGGTTTTATTCAGAACACCTCAAAAATGTTTATTATCCCTACCATTGACTATACCAAATAAAATGCTCAACATAGGTTTACCACTTACAAGCAGAGTTCTTCCCTCTTCTCTTTTCTCTCCTCTTCCCACCCCATGGATAATCAAGATTTACACCATGCTGAGCAGCTAAATGGGAGTGAGTTCATTATACAGTGTAGTATGTGGTCCGGCACTCACCAACAAGGTGAAGGGCCCGTTCACAGGAGACAGGAAGGCTGTGAGCAAACCGTTAATCATAGGAACCTTCACCTGGCCCCACCTCCAACATCAGTTAACATGGATAGCCCATTTGGTCCGTGCCTAATGTCCTGGGAAAATTTTTCTTCCCTTTCATATAATCTGATTGTGCTGAGTCTTACCTGTATCAAAAAGAAAGAAAGAAAGAAAGAAAGAAAGAAAGAAAGAAAGAAAGAAAGAAAAAAATGAGAAAAGAGAACATGTTGACAGTGTTATCAAAATAGGTTGATTTTTTTTTAATGAGTTATTAGTGAATCCCATTTGACTCTGTGTTGTTTTGGGTTGTTGCATTTGACTAGATACATTGCTCTAGAAAAGGAGAAAGACTACCCGAAGAGCATCCCCCTCAAAATCTTCGCCAAAGACATTGGGAATTGTGCCTATGTAAGTGTTTCTAAGCCAGAAAACTAAATCCCAGGTCCCTGCTTAAGACAGAAAACATTGTGGATGAAAAAGGAGACTGGCAGGCTGACAGACAGACTGTGTGTCCTACAGAAGGCAGGCATTTAGAGGTAACCATGGTGGAGGTGTGCATCTATATGGATCTTTAAATGCATGAAAACCAAATGCTTCAGAGAATGTAGTGAAGGAAATTCATACTAACTGCAATGTTTCACATGTAGCCCTGGATAGAACATTGCTGGTCAGAAATCTCTTCTCAGGGCATGAATATTTGTCTGGATCCTTTCTGGAACAGCTGCAGATGCTTGTAGTAAAGCCATAGGGGGGAATTTGCCATTTGTAGTAATCAACTCTTCCCAACTTGTCAGGTCTTCAATTGGGTGGTTTTGAAAATGTTTTCATTCTTTGAGTTCTTATGAATGAAATCCCTGAGATCAAGGAACAGATCTGGAAGAGATGACATGATCTAGGAATCACTGTGTTTCTATGGTAAACATTAAGCCGTTGGCCTCAGTTATGGATTCTTTGGCTGAAATTATAGCCCAAGAGCTGAGCTTGTTATCAACCATGAACAAGATGGGAATGTGTCTTCTTATGATGCTGTGGGCTGTAGACTCCACAGCAGCTCTCGGTGACAGTCACTGTATGAGTGCAAATGTAGTTCATGAGAGTTCTGTTTTAGTTTTTTTTTGGTTTTTGTTTTTGTTATTTTTTAAGACAGTTAAATATTCTGACCAACTCCTAAGAGCCAAATCTCACTGCTTGAAGAAGATACTCAAAATTTTGGGCTAAGAAACTAGCTATCTGTTTCCTTGAGTAAAACAGAAGAAACTAAGACAAAACAGTCGAAAAGCTACTGTATTTCTGCTTGCTTACAAATGGTGAACTCTTCATTTACGACTACGTTTTTCTATTTCTCTCCCTGCAGTTTAAAACTATAACAGTAATGAACTCAGACACAGCGAGTGAAGTTATCAACATGTCACTACAAATGTTAGGGCTAACTGTAAGTTACCTCACTCTCTTGTCTTCTTTTTGAAACAGGTCCTGCTGTGTAACGCAGGTTGGCCTAGAACCTTGAATGTGATTTCTTTGCCTCTGCCACCTAGATACTCCTTAAACTTTGATTTCAAAATAATACCTGGTAATTTAGATATAAGTATAGTCCCTTCCATTACAACACAACCAATAACAAAGTTACCTTTGCCCCCACCTCCAAATGTAGAAAGCAGGAGAGCTTTTATGTTAGGCAGGACATACCGGTACTGTTCTATTTTAACACCTCTGTGACCCAAAAAACATAATGGATAAAGTAGAACTTTAGAGGAATAATATGCATTTTTAATATGTTCTATATACATACACAAAAAGTCTGGGGAAAGTTGCAGGAGAGAGTTGTAACTTCTGCCACTCCCTCTTCCTGTTCATCACCTCCTTGACCTTCTGATGCCGTTTTTATTCTAAGACTCAATCTCGGGATGATTACCAGTTCTCAAGGCTTTGCTTTGTCATATACTTTTGCATGAATATCGACTGACTTCAAGTCCTGAAGAAGACTGCTGGTTCCTCCTAAGAATTAGTAAATAAAAACACAGCTTTGAATTAGCCATGGATTTGAACCAAGCCTTACTGTGCTCGCCATGTCGGTCTGTCTGGCTTTTAACCTGACCCTTTGTTTTCTGGGATGAGTCTGTGAAATGTTGTTGATGGAAATGATTGGAATATTGAGACTGAGGTCAGAGAGAAGAGAACTGGACAGCTTCTCCCTTGGCCTCCCTGCTGGCACCCACAAAGAGGTCTTCTATTAACTAGGATACTTTAGAAGAATGGAAACTAAGAAAAACATTTGTGAGGTTATTTTTAAACAGATTACAATATGAGCCATCAAGATGGCTCGGCTATACAGGTGCAGGCTGCCGAGCCTGTTGACCCAAGTTCCATCCCCGGGACCCACTTGGTACAAAGAGAGAACTGAACCCTGAAAGTTTTCCTCTGACCTCCACATGTATTCTGTCATGCTGCTGTAGTGTGTGTGTGTCCTTACACATGTGCTTGCACATACACAGAGATAATAAATGTGATGAATATTTAACACTAGGCTGAGGTGTACCAGATGTCACACTATTACTGTGTGTATTAAGATTTGCTCTTAGCCAGTGCTGCTAAGCCTGCTTAATGGCTCCGGGCAACCAAAATCTGGGATAAAATAATCTGATTAGTAAAAGTTAGTAATATGATTGAAATATAACTAAATTTTTTATACAGTGAGTAAAGTTGCTTTTTCTGCATTGATTTCTAACCTGCACAAACATAATGCATAGTTTTAGGATAGGAAGGGAGATGAACTGCTTCATGATGCATTTTCTTAGGCTTCCTTGAAATCCGATCTGCTCAAATTCAAAAGAAAAATAGAAGTTGAGACTATTTAATGATAACCATGCTAAGAGATATTTGACAGTGTTATCTAAAATGTGTTTTTATTAGATTGTTCCTCTCTGTCTAAAGGACAAAGTAGGGACCAAGTGATCATGTGGATGCTCAGTGGCCAGGCACAATCTGTACGACATGTACAGTAGCCAGGATCCTGACTTTTAATTGCAAGTTAAAGCCAGGACAGTGAAATGCTTCTAACAGACTCGAATATTTCTATTCTGGCTGCATATAAAAATTCTGCCTTGTCTCTTCTGGAGGATTCAGCAAAGTCCACATAAATGGTATTTCATTCAAGTGGGATTTATAGTTTTGTTAGATTATAATTCTACTAATGAATAATTTTATTGTTTTCCATGACTGGGCCTATTCTATAGGAGAATTCTTAACCCTTATGTCCCCGGGACTGGATGGAGTTGTTCAAACTGAAGTCAATTCAACCAGCTATCCATTTCCAGAAAGCCTCTTGGTCATTTTGCTCAGATCCCACTGAGCTAGCTAATAGCCAGCCTCTGAGACTTGTCTTGCAGGGGCACATTGGATACTACGTCCAGTGTTCTCTGAGAAGACCAGAGAATCTCAGAGGTTAGGATCAGCCATTTAGAACCAGGAAGTATATTCTTCCTTTGTCAAAAGGCTTTCTTAGACTTTCACACTTTGTGGGCCACTGATAAGAAGGGTCTGATCCCGTTGAAGTTTTCGTATCCTGAGTCAGCTCAGGGACTGTGGGAATGAGAGGACCAACAATGATGGATATCTGTTTCTGAATAGAATATGGCTGTAGGAATAAGTACTATTATCCCCCAAACCAGAGGCACCCATGAATCTAAATTGTGTAAAATGCCCAAACTTTCTCCTCACTCAGGTACCTAACATGAAAGATTTGTTTTGATTTTTAATCCTTTTATCTCAAGGGCTCTGAGAGAGATTACCAACTGTGGGTAAATTCTGGAAAAGAAGCGGCACCGTACCCACTCATTGGTGAGTGTCTGGCAAAGTCTAAGATAACATCGTGTTGCTTTGGCTCTCTAGTCTTAACCCTAAATGTTACTGTATCAAGTGTTCACTATGAAGTAGACAATGGGATCTTTTCTCTCGGGCTGCTAATGATTCCAGCTGGAAAGTACACGTTCTCCTCTTGGCTTCTTTACTTTACAAGCAGATCTTGTCAAGCCTTTTATTGGGGGAATCTTCTTCATGAGAGAGCAGTGTGCGTTATCATTCTTGTTACATGCACATGTCTGGTTTTCAGCATCTTGAGTTGCCTGTTGTCTTTCCTACCCACTGCCCTAATGCCAAGGCTGCCTTTATACACAGAGTACTGTGTATGGGACAGTGGGGAACTGTCACCCACCCCTGACATGTAACATCTGCTCTCTCCCAGAATTCCCTTAGCATCACAAAGGAGGTGACATTAACACATTTTGACTCCGGAGAGTCTTCACTGGCTGGCTTACCAACTAGTATATTCCCCTTTTCTGTTTCTCTAGGACAAATTTCCATTTGTTTTTAGGATTTTTTTTTTTCTTTTTTGCCCATGAGACAATGTCCAGGCTGGCCTGAAATTGAAATCACCATTGTTCTAAGGAATTAATGAGAAGTAAATTTTAACTTACCTTATTTCAACTATTTATTTGAAAATATTTACTGGTTAGTAATTCCACTCTATAAGTAACAGAAATAGGGCAATTAAAATAAATTCTGGTATCTGTTTCAGATCCCCAAATGATAAGCATAGCAAGAGTTGGTTAGCAGTTTTTGAGCACCACCTGCCAGTCGGGTACCGTGCAGCAGCAAGTGTCCGTGCGTCATTTCGTGCAGTCCTTTTCCAGTCAGGTCACTCTGGGTACATGAGTATTTCAAGTGATCTTAGTAACTGAAGCCAAACTTTTCTAGAAAAGGTTTGTATATTCTGCTATTCCATGCTGAGGGCAAAACCACTTTCCTCAGACAGGCTTGGTTTTAAGTGTCATTTATGTAAAAGTGAATAAGCAATAAGAAGATATCGTTTAAAAATGACAAATAATTTCAGTAAGTTAGAACTAAGATAGTCACCCTTAGGTACGGAGACACTTTCAACTTGACTGAAGACCACAACTCTAAACTGTGCAATTAAAAACCTCTGATTTACAAAGCAGTGTGGATTAGCTGGCCATTGTTTAGGGGTTACTTTTGAATTATGCTGTTACAGGGCCCTTCTTGCCTTAATCTTTAGGAGTTTCTGTAATGTGTAAATATCAATAACACATTTGCTTTGTGTGCCTGTGTCAAGTGCAAAGGAAGAGTTTGCTGAGTTACATTCAGGGAGTATAGGTAAAATATACTCTTTGCTTAAAGAATCTGCAGCATGGCAGGATAGAAGGACTGTACCACACCGATGATTTACCTGGAGTACTAGCCAACAAAAACTAGGTTAAGGTCAGATGTCCAGGCTTTAGTTGGTCAATTTGTTGTTACATCTGAACCTGTATTCTGAGCCCACTACACTTTTCTTTAGATTGTTTCCTATGAGTACCAATCTCAGAGAGAAGCAAATCAGACAAACCAGTCCCAGGGGTGCTGAACAACCAATTCTGCAACCAACAATAAGTAAATGTTTTTTGCACAGATGTGCTAGATAACAGGGTGAATCTTTGGGAAATCTGGGGGATGTGAGGGTGAGACATGAGCTCTGTAGCCTAGGTCCTAGCTCACTTTCATGACTGGCACCCAGGCTGACCTCAAACTCACAGCGCTACTTCTGTCTCAGCTTCTCAAGTGTTGAGGTTTCAGACATGAGCCACCACTCCCATGTACTGAGTGTATGTTCAAGAAGGCAAACTTCTGTTGAAGAAGGCTCTATGGGGTGCAAGGGCTCACCAATCAGTTGCTAGGCTATAGTAACTTTTACCAAACAGGCCTCTTTGTCCTTATTTTTAGGCACTCTTAAATATTCTTGATGCAAACCTAGAAAAGGTCAATTATGCAACCCACAAACCGATGTCTACAGTCATTCTAAAGATTCTTTTGAAGATTGTTTCCCTCTTCTTACCCTTCATCTGCTGTGAGACAACCCCTCTGATTTGGTAGAGCCACCTGCAATATGCAGAGGCCCCAGTTGCAGACTGGGTACATGGATCTTTCAGTGAACAAAAGGATTCTTTATCACAGGTGCCCCAGGTGTAAATCACAGTGTGCCCCAGTTTGCAGCACTGGCTGGTGGTGCTCACTCAGCCTGAAGTCTGAATGTGGATTTTCTTCTCGTTGTAGGACATGAGTATCCTTATGGAATTAAAATGAGCCATCTCCGAGACACTGCCCTTCTGACGCAGGGATCGAAAGACTCCGCCAGCCCATCCCAGCTCCAAGAGCCTTTCCTCATGGAGCAGCTACCCCGAGAGATGCAGTGCCAGTTCATCCTGAAACCTTCCCGCCTGGCAACAGCCCAGCAACTGAGTGGTAAGTTGCTTCCACTCCTTCATAGAACCCTCTCTTAAAACAAAAGCTTGCATTCCTGAACTCTAGTTTAATACAAAGGCAAAAGACCCAACTTCCACCTGGATGAACTTGCAAATATGAATTTTCAAAAGGAAAAAAACGGAATTTTGGAAGATGGTTCTGTAAACTAGCAGCAGGCATGACTGACTGACACTCAGAACAAGGGGCAATAATCTGTCCCTTCTTCCCTCGACAGCCTTCCTCCATTAACCTTATGCCCACTGCAGAGTCGAAGGCTCGGCCGATGCTGCAGGTGCTTCAGTGCCCTCTTTGTACTGTAATACACTCCACTGTGTGTTCCCCTCAGTGATCACGTTGTAAAAGGGAGCCTGTCCACAGTGGATGTCAGAAGACTGTGATGCTCTGAGCACGAGGGATCCTGGTCCTGATAACTCTGTGAAGACTAATACGATTTCTGCCGAGGTCTCCCCTTAGCCTACTAATCTGCCATGAATTCCCTGTGAACATAGCTGCTTCACTGCTACCCCTCAGTAAAGGCTGTATTGTGGCAGCTGTGATGTTCAACAGAAGAGCATTTCAATTTGCCCTGACCCAAGCTTGCACTAAAGAGCTCAGTCTGAAGCAAGACTGTGTAAAGAAACAGGAGAAAATTGATACCAAAAAGTCTAAGGGTGACAGGAAATTGATACTGTACTTCTATGTCTGCCTTGGTCAGCTGATCCAGAGAATAGTGACATTGCCTTTTTCAGACAAATAAACTCCAGGAGTAAGATTTAAGAGAGGGTATGGACCTTGAGAGATCAGAGGCCACCCACCCTCCCTCCCTCCACAGGACAGATTATTGGCATCAGCTGGGTGCAGATGAAGTTCTGTGCTGCAGTTACCATAGCATTCGTGAAAAGTGTGACTTCATTTTCCCCATGTCTAACCGTGTTGCTGAATGACCCTGCTTTAAGAAAAAAGTGTGTTCAGTTATCCAAACTTAGAGGGACGTAATAACGAGTACTATTATATAAAAATGTTTTCCTGCTTTAAGTGTTTAACAAACTCAGTTTTCATTCCATCGCATTCTGATGTTTTATTGGGGTAAAGTGTGTAGCTGGTCTGTTGTTGCAACAGCTTTTGCTTCTTATGTTTGTCCCATCTGTAAGCCCATATTCCTGCTCTCACCTTCCAATTCTACTCCATATTCCTCCTTTCCCTCACCTACCAAGTCTACCACTTTCTCACCACATCTCCCGCTTGTGTTTGCCAGCTTCTGTATCCATACATGTCCCGAACCTTACAGTTGTCACAGTCTCTCTTGCAGATGACTTGAGCTGTCTTTCCTTCCCACTCACTTCACTGCATGCCCAGGACAGTCCCATCTCCAGACGACTGCTGAGCACTTTGAAGAAACCGTACAACAGAATGGCAGCTTGGCATCATCTCTAATGACCAACCCCAAATAGGCACTCAGACTGGCTGGGCCATCTGAATCAGCTGCCTTATACCCACCTCCACACACAAGTCAACCCTGCCATTGCCTGATGACCTGGCCCTAGATGTTACACCTCACTGCAGTCAGCAGACACCAGCTGTGCAAATGTACTTAAATTTGTACCAACCCTCATTTTCCCTCCTATAACAGTAAACTGAGTTTGGGAGTCCAAGACTACTTGGGCACATCTTTGGGTCACTTTGAGGTGCTGCTTTGGAGAAATCCTTTATTTTATCCTCTAAAATGAGAAGGCCAGATGCTGGTCTCTATTCTAGCACCCGGAACAGTACTTAGAGAAGCAAAGTAAAGTATTCAGTAAGTATTTCCTGGATGAATGGACTGGCTAAGGGGCCTGTTAGTAGATGAATGAAAAATTCCCATAAGAATTTAGCTGAGCCAAGGGGAATGATATCCTGAGTCTTCTACTTTTAAACTCATGGTTTTCAAGTTCCTTTTCCTTTCATCACACTAATTACTTGGGGTTTAGCCCACTGTCTGTTAACTTGCATTCTCCTGTTTTCTATTAGAAATGAAGATGGCACTTGCATCTTTGATGCTCAGGGTAAATGGGGGCGGAAGAGAATAGTTAAAAGGCCCTGCCCCCAGTCACATGACTCTCCTCCCAGCAGCCATGAGCAAGTGCAGACAGCACCTACTCACTTAGCCTTGTAGTTTCCCAGTATTTGGTATATAGGTTTTTGTGAAGAATGCTGTTTTGGAAATCGCTGGCTTTTTCTGGAAGGGCCCGATAGTACAATATATTGGTCATACAAAGTATTGCCAATAAAATTCTGAACATTTTTATCTGTAGGTAGTTCATTTGATATACATGGTAAGAAAATTATTTAGATGATGTATGAGAAGCAGTCTCCACAAAGTTCTTATTGTTAGAGTTTATAATCGAGCACAATGTCGGTAGATGAGAAGAGTTGAATTTTGGGGAAAAGATATAGCATTTTGCTTATTTAGGATTTGAAGTTCTTGATCGAATCATAGAAATTGGATGCAGGTATTACTTATTGTCTATGATGAAGCTTACCTCAAAACATTTCACATAGCTAAGTGTAAGTAAATACTGATGCCATTATAAAAAATGCAATTTAATTGTGCATATTTCTCTCTTGTGTGGCATTTGTAGAATTTTATTAGATTCTTCTTTTGAAAGCTACCTCTTAGCATTTCAAGTCAATCACCTCAACCACATAGTGACATAGATTTTGAAATGTGGAAATTTCCTTTGTTCTACATCAAAAGTTAGTGAGGAAAGAAAGAAAGAGTAATAGGAGAGAGAGAGAGAGAGAGAGAGAGAGAGAGAGAGAGAGAGAGAGAGAGAGAGAAAAATGATAAAATTGTAAGAATTGTTTCCAGAATGGCTTTACTGTAATAGTTTTATATCTTATATCTTACAATTTTAGAGTAGAGCCAGGTGCAGTGGTACACATCTATAATCCCAGCACTCTAGATTCTGAGGCAGGAGAATTACAAGTTAAGAATGTTACAGTAAAGCTAGATGGTGGTGGCACATGCCTGTAATATCAGCACTCAGGAGGCAGAGGCAGGTGGATCTCTGAGACACCGTGTCAAATGAATAAAACACTACTCAGTCTTCACTCTTCACCCTCTATCACATCTGTATCAGCCTAGCAGCCTGACCTAGACAGTTTCAGCATATAGTGTAATATATTGAATTTGCCTGTATTTGCTAAGTGCACATGATGTATCTCTTAGATCCACAAAACTCAAATTTATGAATTGCTTAGTCCCAGGAAGTAGCTAGTTTACATGCCTGTCATGTAGAAAATAATATCTGATTTGTCAAGGAGATAACAAAAGAAGATAATTTCTTTTTGATAATATTTTATGCTGCCTGGTTAAAAAATAAGCCATAATTAGTTGCAGAAAATTCCTTATCTACATTTCTGAGAGAGGCCTCCTCTAGTTAAGAAAAATATCTCCTTCTCATGAAACTGAGGTCAAAGTGTTAAGAATTGAAGTCTAGGGGCAGGAGAGATGGCTCAGCAGTTAAGAGCACTGGCTGCTCTTCCAGAGGACCCAAGTTCAATTTCCAGCACCCACATTACAGTTCACAACTGTCTGTAACTCCAATTCCAAGAGATCTGATGACACTCTCACACAGACATAGATGCAGGCCAAACACCAAGGCACATAAAAATAAATACATCTTTTTTTTAAATTAAGGAAAGAAGTCTAGCCTAGACTATATTCATAAAATTATGTTGTCCTGCCACCCAAAAGGAGTAGGGGTTGGTTAAAACTGGCTTTAAACACCTAAATTATGAAACCTTACAAATTTTAAGCTTCTTATATTGAGTTCATATTATGAAAGAATCTTTAAATTTTAATCTTAAAGCAGTAAAAAGACAAAAAGACAAAACACTAAAGTAAAAACGTAGTTGAAAATATTTAAAGATTAAAAGTTTCTCTAGATCTAGAAAAAAGTTCCTGAAATTTACCCTTGGGGATAATAGTCTCCAATGAGCGCCGTCTACTGTATTGGAAGGTTCCAGATATAAAAATTAAAATTATTCACACACAGTACCTAAAAAGGTCACTCCCAGCAAGCCTTTGTTCCTTCAAGCAGATCATTACCCCTACTGTGTCTCTTACCTGTAGCCTGTGTAACACCTAAAAGGTCACCTGTGTCACTAGACTGTGAGAACATGCATCCTGAGGCTTTGCTCAGTGTCTGACAAGGCAGAAGGTCAGTAAAGATGAAATGTCATGGTTACATCTGGAGTGAGACCCCGGGTGAGCAGAAGTGTGGTCTGAACCACATCTGCAGGCCGCTGTCCCACGGCTTCACAGACCCAGGGCTAGACTGAAGGCGAATTGAACTTCCTAGAAGATGGTAGGATGCAGAACACCCCTTCGTACCCTGTCAATCTACTGTTCCCCATACAAATGTGCTACTCTAGGGGACAATACTTAGTTGTATGGCCAGAAGAGAATTTCAACTTAAAGCTTTTAGGTTAACAACTGTTATTCTTTATCCATAAAGTTGTATGAATTAATCTTTTTAGTATTAAGTTTTGTCATGTAAACATGGAAAGAATCTAGGAAGGCCAAATTTACACTCAGTTTACTATGTATTTACCCTGTGGTTTTGGTTATTACAATTATTAATTATTATTAGTAGTAACATTGGCAATTACATCTTTTGCATCAGCTTTTGCCATTTAAAAAGAAAGAAGTAGGGCTGGAGAGATGGCTCAGCAGTTAAAAGCACTGACTGCTCTTCCTGAGGTCTTGAGTTCAATTCCCAGCAACCACATGGTGGCTCACAACCATCTGTAATGGGATCTGATGCCCTCTTCTGGTGGGACTGAAAACAGCTATAGTATAGTTATATGCATAAAATAAATGAATAATTCTTAAAACATAAAAAGAAGTATGCATTGAAATGCTGCAAAAAAAAAAAAAAAAAAAAAAAAAAAAAAGCATCAATCTGTTTTTCCTCAGCCCCGGAGAAGCTGACATCTCACACTAATGCACAACAAACAGCATGACTGTCACTAAAGTATTTAGGTACATGACTCAATTTTGACTTTATCCTCCCTTTACATTCATCAGGATAGCTGGGTATGAAACTCGGTGGTAGAACATTCTTACATGTGTGAAAGCTAAAACCAAATATGACAAGTTTGTAAAAATAGATTTAAGATGTACAAACCAGACAAAAATTGGCATTCAGTCTTTACGGATATTTGCATGGCCTGGTGGGCAAATCCCTTCCTGGATCTAAGGAAGGATTGGCCCCCTTTCCTGCTTTGTTCTGTTTGGAAGTTAGGTCACAGCAGGAAGGAAGTACTATATTTGAGCAGAGTGACGATCATCTTTCATGGCTGCACACTTAGGGACAGCTGTCAAACCCGTGGGAAATGGGTTCAAAGAGATGTGCATCATGGTACCATGATGGCTTTAACCCACAACCATGCCCCTAGGTAAATACTTTTTAAAAATTAGCCTAGTAATCCTTTCAACTAGGCCTTTTGACAGATAGGTAACGTCTTGTTCTATTTAAAGTTAAGAAAATGGGAAGATCTAAATGGATGTGGGAAGCTGAAGTTTAAGTAGGCTCCTGACTCCACTGTCAAGAGAACGTGGCACCTCCTTGTGTTTTTTGCTTACGGGAGCATCAGGAAGTATGAGCGATGGTTCATGGTCAAGATGCTGTCGAGTAACACATTGCTCATTCACGTAACAACGTAACATCCCACCATTTGGCTCAAGCAGATTATTTTGAAGAAAGAGCTTCTGTTGAGTTACTTTATAACGAAGTGATTGATACAAGGGATTCTTTGAAATGTGAATTTGGTACTGCTGACCATGTCAACAAAACATCATAGCTGAGTAGAAAGGCTATGTGGCAGTGTTTAATGTCCAGTCCCCTGAACACTCCCGGGAGACAGGCAGTTTCTGGGCATTAAGGCTCTTCAAACCTCAGTTCTGCTGAATCGTCATCAAGTGGTTTCGAATCTGCATCACGAGTGCTTGCTTTAGGTATTAGGCAGAGATGTGAGCTCCTTTTGCCAGTGACACTGTGGCTTGCTCACCCTGCTTTTTCTCCTGTCTGGTAACCCCCTTTACCTTTACCTGCTGTGGCTCCCTCTGTCTTAGTTCCCGAGATCTTTCAGCCAGTCTGTACAGGTCTCTTTCCAGATGTCTCCACCCTACCACCCTGGGCCTTGGAGGGTCTCATCGGTCTACAACATGCTGCCTTAAACACACCTTTTAAATTACATATTGAAAAAGATACATTGAAGATTTTGCAGTTACCAAGAAGGGGAACAAAAAGTAAGATGCCAGCTTCCTGTCTCTGTTCCCGTCCAATGAGACACCAGAACACAAAGCATTCTTTTTTTCTAGAAAAAACAAAAGTAACCCCTCTTCCTTCTCCCTCATTTCTCTTCTATCGTGCCCTCCTCTCCCCCACCTTCTTTTACTCCCTTTTCAACGGCAACCTAATTCACTCTTCCACTTTTTATATGTCTCTCCCTCTTTTAAATTCACAGCATGTGTTGACGTGAAGGACTATCTGCTTCAAGTTGTTATAGTTTAATGAGAAAAGAATGCTTGTTGTACAGTGTTAGGGCTGGAGCTCAGGGCCTGGTGTGAGGCAGGCAGGTGCCCTACAACTGAACATCACCTCCTAGGAAATGTAACCTCTTCCCTATGTTTTAAATCTTAAAGGCAAGACTCAAGTCAGCAAGCAGTGCAGTGACTTACCCCAGAAAGGCGTAGAAGAAACCAAACACCTTAATCTTCCTTAACTTGCCAGATATTTACAATAGACTTTTGTAGCTAGCATTGTTGTTAATGAGGGACCTCCATCTGCACTTCTCTGAGATCTTGTCATAAATAAACTGGAACTCTAGAAATGGGGCTGAATGCGTCACAAGTCTCCATCCTGGTCTTGCTTCTTAGATTCCGGCCAGAAGACATTTAAAAGGAGGCGCTCTATCATCAACTGGGCTTTTTGGCGGGGTTCTAGCACACACCTGGACAACCTGCCCATGTCGCCAACATCCCCTATGCCAGGACAGCTCTTTGGAGTTTCTTTACCAGATATTTGTGAGAACGACAATCTGCCAAAGCCTATCTTGGTGAGTTATTCGGGTCTGTAAAAGAACAAGAATGGGAAAGGCCATTAGTGAAGGGAACATGCTGCAGGGTAAATGTGTCCCCACAGTGGAAAGATTATAAACACCCCCAGATTTAAGCTGAGAACCTCTATCCTTACTTCAAAACCTAAAAGTCAGATTTCATCACTGCAGAATCTTCAGGGAACTGTAGTAAGAAGAGACAATCCAGTTGACCCACTCAAACAAATTAGTGTACTATGTCATCAGACAATCCCCAGATCCAGTCTTCAATTCTGCTGTTCTGAAAGCCTTGTCTGATTGTGTTTTAAGCCTTTAAAAAACTAGTCTCTTTAAATCTTACATATTTAAGCATCAAGAGTTAGTTGTTTGTACACAGAATGTGACAAAAAATAACTGCTGAGTTCATACTGTCTCACTGATAAAATGTCCACTAAGCAGGATTTGTTCCCTGTCCAGTATCCCCACAAGCAGTCTGTCCCAGTGCATGCTGGGAGGGACCTCACTCTGTTGTATATCTGTAAATGCCAGGCACTGTGGCAGATGTTTTATTATCTTGTTTATCCTCCACAGGAAAGTCCGTGGGTACTTATCATCACCCTTACTTTATGAATTTAAAAGTAAAGCACAGACCATAACTCAGATTGTACAGGAAATCAGGGGCACACCTGGTTTCTAGAGCTTCTGGATCACTTGTCTCCACACACCATTGTCTTCTGTCTACTGAATTCAGAGGACGTATAGATAGAAAGCAAAATTGGAGAATACTGAAACTCTCTTCTATGGAGTTTTAAGATTACACTCCTGTTACCTATATACTCAGCAGGCTATACAATAAATCTTGTGATCATACTTTTTCTTGGACCAGGTCCTACACCTCCATGGCCTCTGGTGATAACTACTTTATGTTCTAAAAATGTCATCTGAATTTTTCTAACCATCCATGCCCCTCCAACCCTTCAGTGTATACACCCTGGCCTTCTGACAGACTCAGAAGGCCAGCACCTGCTCCTGTACTGGCGTGTGTAAAGTACAATTTTACTTTATTCCCTTTGCTTCCTCATAGGATATGCTTTCCTTTCTTAACCAAAAAGGCCCCCTCACAAAAGGCATCTTCAGGCAGTCAGCCAACATGAAGTCTTGCAGAGAGCTAAAGGAGAAACTGAATTCTGGAATTGAAGTCCACCTTGACTGTGAATCCATCTTTGTGATAGCATCTGTGTTGAAGGTAGGGAGAGCTTTCCCACTGTGGACCCCATCCTTTAACTCCAGGTGCAAAATCCATTCCATTTATTTCTGTGTGCAAAGAACCGTGATATCATTTAGAATCAATATCTAAAACAAAACCAACCAAACAAAAACGTTTCATGAAGCAACATTGGACTTCGAAGGCTACACCACTAATGTGACACAAACATCAGCTCATGGTCACTCTTACCACGCCAGACATAAAAGCAAACTTGAGTTAAACTGTGTATCACCATCAGAACACACAGACAGTGTTTTACCAAAGCAAACATCCTGCTTTCCGGAGTTCCTCACTCTCGAAGACGTTTTCAAATCCAAACAAGAAGTTTGTGTTTGCCATAATATGGAAAAGAGTCACTGATGCCACCTAAAATCCTATCTGTTCCCTGCACTCTGTTCTAGAGGCAGAGCAGGGATGGCGGGGCCTTCTGCCACCGTTAGAAAGTTCCAACCTTGTCTCTTCGCTGTATTCTTAGAAATGTCCTATGATTTTGGAAAACAAACAAGAAGTGAGTTGTGGGCAGAGCTTTTGAGCATAGTGACAGTCTCTGCAGACTTGCCCAGACTTTATTTCTCAAAGGGTTTATAGTACACTGAGCCAGGGGTAGACAAGGCACCAGTCTCATCTGAGGACCTGAAGCTAAGGAAAATATGGTGGGCAGGGCTTGTCTTCCCCTACCCCAGTGATTGGCTGCAGATAGAGTCGACACCATGATTTGTAAGAACTCATGTGTTTCTTAATGGGCTGTGTCTCAACTCTGCTATGGGCTTTGGCAGAGACAAATACCACTCCAGAGAATGAGCCAGGGCCATCCGATCTGTTGTGCAGGTTTTAATTACTCCTCAATGCAGGATATACCATACAGATACATAGTAAGCTGACCGGGTAGCTATGTCACATACAAACACATACCATCAGCTTTGCCTCATCTCAGAGATCCGTCTCACAGAGGGTCTTGCTCTCCTTAATTTAGGCAGGCACAGCCCATGTTATAGAAACATTCCCTTGCTGTCTACTTCACAGTACCATGCTTCTTAAAATTCTCTGCTAAATTATTGAGATTGTTCCAAAGAAGCATGGCCTTAACTGAGTCGCTCTCCAGTCTGTGCAAAAGCAAGCAAAAGGAAAAAGCACCCGAATGATTGAAGACTCTGGCTAAATGGGCTCCATATAACTGAAGTCTTCTCACTGTGTAACTCTGGTTTTATTCCCATTTATTTCATTTGCTTTTAGGGAGAAAGATAAAGCTTGAGGCCTCATTTCCTTTATTTCATACATAGCCTTCTTTAGAAAATAGTCTGAAGTCATTTAAATATTTCTTTCTTTCTTTCTTTTTTTTTTTTTTTTTTTTTTTTTTACTTACCTAGTTTTGCTTCAATACAACTTTAGCTCTCCAAACTGTGACTGGTCAGAAATTGCTCAGGACAGTATGATCTGGCCCTTCCTCCCTCCAGGGAAGCTCATCAGTCCAGAGACTCATCCCACATGACCCAGAAAGTCCGGTCAGCTTGGGCTCTGATGTTGAAGGGAAGAATTTCATTGAGTACTGCAAGTAATTGTAATTCCGAGTGGGCTCTCCGCCTCCTCAGCTGGGACGGTTGCATTTCATAACCTGTGGTTCCAGCTCTGGGAAGGGTGCACTTCCAGGAGAAGTTATCACTAACCCACTTTTGAAATAACAGATTTCACCCCTGGTAACTCTGCCTGGTAATGTGTGCTGCAGCTGCACCTGATCTGGAATTATGAACAGCAGATTCGGCTTTGGTGGGGATATATCTGGGTCACAAGTGTAGACACTTGTGCATTTATGATTGAATAACAAAATCAGAGAACGGTAGAAGCAGCCAACCTTTCTTACCTCCCCCCCCCCAAAAAAAAAAGTGAAGAAGAGGAGAAAAAATAGGCAACACAGCTTCAGAGGTTTTTAATTATTTTAACATCTGGTTATGGCCGACAGTCCTCCCTGGTCCTTTATTAACTGTCCATGTGACACTTTGTAACAGTTCAGTAATAGCCTCTACTGTGCCGACCTACACTTTACGTTGCCATATATGCCAACGGGGCAAGGGCCTGTCCCCGCCCCAGTGGAACCCAAGAAGTAAGAATTCTACAGAATTTACTGATTTTTCTTACCTTAATATATTACCACAGCTTCTGTAATATAGAAGCATAAGGTTCCACACTGGCTCTTATAAGTGGCAGAGAGAGTGACCACAACTTTAAAATGCCGGATTTTAGACTTCCACCTGTCTCTGTGGCATAAGCAGGTACTTGTGAAGGTAGCCAGCCATGTCACTGAGTTCTCCCTGTCTAATATTGACTGGGTGGGGATGAGACTGTGAACTTGGCCTGGTTGTGCTGTTCCGAAAGGGACACAGACAGGTGTCCAAGAACCAGTGCCCACTGCTCTAAAATGAGGACCAAATTCAGTTCATCTTTTAAGTAAACACCTGTGATTATATCCCGTTTATGCCATAGTCATGTTTTTCTACACCCATCTCCACTTGTGGTCTTAGCAGAAAAGATAACATGAATATGTGCATTTAGTATACACGAGGCACACGATGTTAGGCCTGCCTAGTTCCCAGAACCCATCTATTACATGTTTTCTTCCCTTGAATACATAAGCCCCTTCTTTTCATGGGGAATACAAGAACAACCAAGTACCTTGAGGTCATTGTGCACCAACACTGGAAAATGATGTTCTAAGGTCATAACCACTTGCTTGGTTCATTTCTATATCCCAGATACATCCAGCGTACATAGCACATGGAGGGCTTGGATGAATGATTGCCACATTACAAAGCTCATAGATAACTGGGTACATTTCCTTGAACTTGCTATTTCAAAGAAAGGAGGAGGAAGGATTTGAGGTGGCAGACTGCCAGGTCCCATCATATTAGCTTGCCAAAATGTCTACAGGCCAGAAGCTCCAGCAGAATAGGGTGCCTTTTTAAATTTGTTTCAACAGTAGTCCAGATTTGATTATCCATGTTGGTCCTTAGAAAAATGTCAACTCATGCATGGCTTCCATTCATACAACTCAGTGGAGAATTGATAGGGCTCTTTTTAAAAACACATAATTTGCATAAGAATGATTCAAATATTTGGGTTTTTTCCCCCTTCATCTAGGATTTTCTGAGAAACATCCCAGAAAGTATTTTTTCATCAGATCTGTATGATCACTGGGTCTGTGTAATGGATCAAGGAAATGATGAAGAAAAAATAAATATAATTCAAAGGTAATGATTCAAGTATGAAATATACCTTAAAATACTCATTTAAGCTTTTCTCTTAATATATCAGTATATCAGTTGTCTTTCTCTGATTTTACAATGTGTGTGTGTGTGTGTGTGTGTGTGTGTGTGTACATAACTTACAGAAGTTACTTCTCTCCTTCCACTATGCAGGTTCTAGGAATCAAACTCAGGCTGCCAGGCTAGCCAGCAACAGTCCCTAAAGTTGCTTTTCGTTTCCTTATCCTCTTTCTCAGTACTGGGGATCAAACCTGGGGCCCTGTGCATGTCAGGCGAGCAGTTTACCACTGAGCCATACCCCAAACCTTTTCTCCCCAATCTTACTTTAACATGAAATAATTACATTCTACACCTCTACCTCTATTTATCTGTATCTGATAGGAGCTGAAATTCATTAGCCCACTGGATGCTGGGTCTTCCTGTAGGGGAAGCATCTACCCCCACTAGATGACTCTGTGTCTTCATTGGTGACTAGAGCCATGCAGAGAATATGACCTATCCCCTTCTCTCCAGGAAGCCTGGTAGATATGTGAGATGATGCTGCTGATAACAGTAGAAAACCATTGCTATAAAAAGTATTTGTTGAGTTTGAGAGGAAAGGAGATTTGCAGAGTCTCAGGCCTCATAATAAAGAAAGTAATGCTCAACCCAAGTGCGGTGGCTCATACCTGTAACCTCAGCACTCAGGAGACTGATGCAGGATTATTACTACCAAGTGTAATATCAGCCTTGTCTACAGTGTAAAATAAAAAACAACTACAAAGAACCTGCAGTATTTAAAGGAATCCAGTGAGATTCCATGTAGAATTCATCTCCTCGTGTTCCTATTTCCTACATTGTAAAAGAATATGTAGTGTGCATGAGTGAGCATTATAAAAATGAAATATTCTGGTTTATGAACATCTTGGATCCCAAATATCACTTGTTTAGTTTTAATATGAAATTATGACACTTAAGCAAAAGCGCTTGTCTATTTAGTTTGCATGTATCCATTTATAACAGTACCAGTAAGATGGTCCATACAACCCCCTCAACAACAGATTTCAGAAACCCCAGCTTTTAGTAACTGAGTCAGATGTGCTGATGGGAATGTACAGATAGATACAGAGTGGGCTCTTCTTGTAGGCCAAGGATGCCGACCAGTCAGCTGCCCTTCACTTAGACAGAAGTTATTCCCATAAGCAAGTACCGGATGTGCTGCTGTCAGTTGCTCGCTACAGAAGCAGCCCAAAGGCTTAGCACCCTGACAGAATGGATGACCTGAAAGCCTGTGCTAGATGCTTCATTTCCTACAGAAAACAGCCAAATCATCTTTTGGTTGATTTCAGGGTCTTTGATCTGGAGTCACTGTCAGCAGCCCATTGTACTGAAGAAGGGCTTCTGCTATTTGTGCAATGGGTGTCAGAGTACCTTATTCCTAAAGTTGTAGGTTCTTATATAAAAAGTCACACACACACACACAGAGAGAGAGAGAGAGAGAGAGAGAGAGAGAGAGAGAGAGAGAGAGAGAAATGGAGATGTTCTGGGTGGTAGTAAAAGTAATTTTGGGTGAGTAATCATTTAAAACTCTATCACTTACATAAAAAGTGGGAAACACAAGGGAAATGATGCAGGTTTGACTGACATATGAGAATGAGTGACAAAGAAGACAGATCTGGGGCACAACTGCCTTTGGAACCTGGGTGGGAAGAGAGCCCAGCTCCCAAACCTGGAAGTCTTCATGACTGAGACCTGAGTACTCACCAAGAAAGAGCACTCCCGCCTTGCCGCTCAAAGTAAAGACATACTTTAATCTTGCAAGGAAGCCTCTTGTGGGTTTGCTTGAGAATATTAGAAAATGCTGCAGGAGTTGCTTGAGTTAAAAAAAAAAATATGTCAGACTGCTTTCCTTGGAAGCAGGCAACGTGCTTTACGCATCCTTCTACATTGTCAGTGAGTTATGAAGACAATGAGAGCTGCAAAAAATGACTGCCAGTGCATGCTGCCCACCAGCTATTACTCTTGTACATCTGCACTGTGCTCCTGGTTTGCCTGTTTGGTTTGCATGGTTTCCCATGCAGGTGAAGTGAGGGGTGCTTGTCTTTACAAGTTTCTTAATAAAACGTCCTGCATTTTTCTGTCTTTAGGCTATTAGATCAGCTTCCCAGAGCCAATGTTGTTTTCCTAAGGTATCTGTTTGGGGTATTACACAACATTGAACAACATTCCTTATCTAATCAGATGACTGCATTTAACTTAGCAGTGTGTATCGCTCCAAGCATTCTTTGGCCTCCTGCTTCCTCCAGTCCAGAGCTAGAAAATGAATTTACAAAAAAGGTAATGACATGTTTTCATTCTTATGCCCTGAGCCCTCACTCCCCATTTTGATACATTTGAAATTCACAGTATTCTTAAACACAGTTTCTTAGGTGGGCTAAAGTAGTCTTCCTTATGCAGGTTTATTGACCATTCTGTCCTGGTAGATTATGGCAAGTTGATATCAAATAGAGGGAGAAGGAAAAAAATATATCAGTTGTAAATTAGATTTTCCTTCTCAGGAGGCTGAACAAGTGCCATGAAAGCATCTTAAAAACGAAGGCCTTTGAGTTCAAACATGCCTAAGTTCAATTCTCAGCACCAACATTTGCCAGATACACAGCCCTGAGAGAAGTTCCTTACAGTGATTCCTTTTCCAATGATACAGTAGAGACTGAGATCCCACCCTTGTAGTCCCTGGCTGTTGATCAGGGATTTGAGGCACCAGTTCCCTTCCTTCTCACCATTTCTCAGCTGCTGAGGCAGAGAAACCATTGGTCAATTCTTACTCATCTCAGTGGCAGCACAGAGAACTTATAAAGGCACCTCTCCTCATATGCACCTTAGAGTGTGTAGTAGGGAGCCATGCCAAGACTATTCAGAGATTTCCCAGGTTGCTTTCTTCCTATCCCTCCCCTTCTTTCTGGACCCCTAGAGGAGCCTTCTTTCAAAATTACAACAGCCTGCCCTTTACACAAGACATCCTTGTATGAGTCCTTATTACAGATATTTGATAAACTTGACTAACAGAGTATGTTTCTGCTCCCAAAACACCCTATGGAGAATGCTTGATGCCCTGGTCAGCGCTGGTGATCTAAATCATTAGTGTTACACCAGTGCCACAGATAAGTGTTATCTGCTGACCCAGATTCAGTTGTGTTCCCAGACTGCTCCCTATAGTATTAGCAGTTGGCGTGGGGCTTTTGTATCCCTTCATATACTTTTCCCTATTCTTTTTCATTTTGTGGTTAAGATTAAGATGTATATATGAAATGCAATGTCATGAACAGATTCTGTGGATGATAATGCTTGAATTCTCTCCATTCGGCACAGGTTTCTCTTCTTATACAATTTCTAATTGAAAACTGCTGTAGGGTATTTGGAGAAGAAATCACTTCTCTCTTGGGGGAGCTTTCTGAGAGAAGCAACAGAGAACACACCCCAGGTACTGTGAAGAACTGGGTATCTGTCTGTGAAGATGACGAGGCTGGTTGTCCCAGAGCCTGTGACCCAGTTTGAAACAACTAGCATCTTTGAGGTTGGGGGTGGGGGAGGGTTCTGAATTCACAGACATACTACCTGGATACTATAACTTCCTTACTTCCAATTACTACTATGCTGCCTTCAGTCCATAATTCTGTGCCAGCATGCATCAGTGTTTCATCTATGAAATATAAATAATGTGTAATCTTTACAATAATCGTAAGAGTCAAACAAAGCAATAGCCTAACTTAAAATAGCTTTATAATATAAATTTATAAATTTATAATACAACATATCCATGCTAGAAGACAGATTCTTACTCAGAACCCAGGTCAGCTTGACACCAGTTCATTTATTTTTCATCATTTCTTCATTTTATGACATAGCCCTTGCTTTGAGAAACCCTTACCTTAACAAGTCACTCCACTAGAAATGGGAGGGGGGGCGGGGGGGGGGGGACAGGGAATCTACAAGATTTCCATCTTGGGCAGTAACATTTGGGAAGATGAAAAGACTCCCAAGGTGGCTTGGTGAGGGAAGGGGCTAACCCCACCCACGATCAGGCATGACAACAGGAGTTTAGTTCCCTGTTGCTGAGAACCAACATGGTAGAAGGAAAGAACCAATTTCAGCAAATATTCCTCTGACCTCCTTCCACAAGCATTGGCTTACATGTGTCCCTCCACACACAAACTCTTTAAACTCTTTTAAGGTTTCTCTCTGTCTCGGGGGTAGGAGTTTGAACTCTAGTCATAAAAATGGCAAAGAAGCAGCATGGCTTGCCTTAAAGGCTGGATCTTTAAGAGTGTTAACCATGAATTAATTTCTGCCCACAGATATGTCTTGCTTCCAAATGAACGACTCCTCCTATGACAGCTTAGAGAACGAGCTCAATGAGGATGCTGACGCCCCCTGCAGTGACCTGGTCAAAACACTTGGCCAGGGCAGCAGGAGCATGGACTCTGTCTTAACCCTCAGCGACTATGACCTTGAACAGCCTGAGGTAGAAGGCCTTTTAACCCTGAGCAACTTTGACTTAGATCAGTGTAAAGACGATCACATTCAAATAAAACAACCTCTGGAGCCCAAGCCAGTGAATGTTTTCGTAGCATATAGGAAGGTTTCAATGGGAGAGCATGCTAGGGCCCCAGCTGGCCCGGACACACCCAGCTGCCTGCCTGCAACTGCAGCAGATGCCCCTAAGGTCCTGCGGCGGCACCGGCGCTCCTCGGAACCCAGCATTGAGTGTCTAGACACCAAGCTTTCCTATCTCCGGGAGTTTTACCAGAAAAAGCTACGTAAGTCCAGCTGCGATGCTGTACTCTCTAGAAAGGATGAAGATTACCTGAAGCAGACCCAGCCTCAGAAGAAAGGGGATAAGGTGTGTTTTAAACAGAGTTCAGTGACAGGCACTGATGTCAGCAAGAGAAACACTGCTAATGAAAACATTAGGAAGAAAAGCTTGGCTGGTCATGAAGGAAATCAAGTGACACCTTTCACTAAGTCCAAGCCAGTGGCCATTTCTGTGGCATCTTATAGCCATTCGTCCTCCCAAGACCATTCCAGGAAGCAGCCCTTTGGTGAGGATACATGCAGGGTCTCCCCACCACACATAGCAGACGCCCAGAGGAGCTCCCGGGTACGTCATCGGCGCTGTTCAGAGCCCAGCATAGATGACCAGAACTACAAGCTGTCCTATCTCAGGGGGATCTATTCAAAGAAACAAAATAAAACTAGCTGTGAGGCTGGCCTCTTACATGGAGAAGAGGATTATCTCAAACGGCATAAGTCTTTGCAAATCGAGGGGCAAAAGCTCATTAATCAGAGTTTGGTTATGGGCATTGAGGTGGGCAAGAGCAGCGGCATGCACCAAAGCACTGAGAAGGTTTTGCCCCCAAGACTAAACCTTTGCCCAAGGGCTAGCTATTCAAGCTTATCCTCCCCAGGCACATCCCCATCTGGCTCCTCTGTAAGCTCCCAGGACAGCGCTTTCTCTCAGATCTCTGAACACTCTGTGTTTACGCCCACCGAAACTTCCTCTCCAATAGATTGCACTTTCCAGGCTCAGAGAAAACAGGAAGAGCTTTCTCCAGACTTTGACAGTCCCAGCCTCATTTCTGGAATGCCTGGTCCCTCCACGGGGCAGGCCAGCAGCCACCTAGCTTATTTAAGAAAGGGTACCACAGAGCAGCCGTCGCAAATGCATTCTGTAACTCTTCACCCCAGTGCATGGTTGAGAAGTGGTTTGGTCACTTTAAAAAACTGGTCCCTCAAAAAGAAAACAAAAGCAGCCAGACCAGAAGACAGGAAAGTCTGTTCCCTAAAAGAACCTCTGGAGTTACCGTCATGTGCTTCTGGTACCCCAGAGGCTGACTCTCTACAAGAGAGTCTGGATGACATACACCTACGGGTAGATGAAAGACCTGAACAGACAGCCTGTGGGTTCAGTTCTTATGCCTGTCAGGACTCAGAGCAACACACCAGCTCTCCATTCAGCCTGGCAGAAAGCAGACTCAAGCCTTGTTTGAAGTTGCACGAGGGAGAAGAGAGTGTAGGGCAGTACCCTTGTGATAACCTTTGGGAAGGAGCCTCTTCAAGTCTGGAGACTACAGAGGATGTGGCCAACCCAGGTGCAGAACCTCGACAGTTTGCAATGACGGGGACAGACATTTAACCAAAGACCGTTACCTACAATAAGAACCTGATATCAAAATAATCTTATGTCTTTAAGAACAAGAACTGGGCCAATAAAAACACAGACAGTAATTAGATAACCCCGTTCATAAGACACCTGGGGTAGGTAGCACAAGGACAATCATTGCTAATATGGCAGTTTCTTTGTTGAGATTATGTGGCAAAACTTTGTTGAGACGTTTCATGATCTAAAGTTTTGAAAAGGTTTTCCTATTAAAACATGGGTTAAGTCCTTTTCTGAGCTTCTTGGATACTGACAGAAGGGTAGAGGAAGGAAGTGTCCGTTGTAGACGATGCCTGCTCATGTCAGCAGTCTGAGAGTTCAGGTGTCTTGAGAGGACCAGAGTACCTTAAATGCAGCATCAGTGACCCATAGAGGGGAGTGGCAGAGAGAAACCATCTTTATACTATGGAATAAGTAGGCAAGAAAAGGGGCCACTGAGCTGCTCAGAAAAGCATGTACTAAGGAAATCATGTAAAAACCTGTCCCTGACCCAAGTCAGTGGCCATTTCTGTGGCTGTTCTTAGTCACGTATCTTCACTGGGTCATTTTAAGGACCAGCTAATTGAAAAAGGCAGAGTAGAGAGAACTAGTGGGTAAAGGGCCATGGGTGCTGGGACGGCATAGCCTGTAATCAGGCAGCTGGTTGGGTTTTGTGGTGGTTTTTCTATTAGGGTTGAGCGCATTCACATACATCTTTCAGAAATGAAGATACAAAGACAATGAAGGAAGTGTTTGCCCCTTTTAGTGTCCTTCCCACAATCCCTGTGCAACAAACCTGTGTTCCGGGAATGTAACTTATCCCTACATAAAGGAACCTGCGGACAGCACATGCTCTCGTAGTGCAGAAGAATGGCCACATAAGAACTAGAGAAACTAATCTCGAGGTCAGTTTCCCTGGCTGACTTTAGAGAAACAAGAGATGCTGGTGTTGGTAGCAATGTTCATTCGATTGTATCTTGCTGATATCAGTCTGCAAATGTGTGCAGAGATGTATTCAGATCAGGAAGCTGGGTCCTGCAATACAGGATATCACAGAAAATGGCCACTGGCCACTTAATGGCCAGTTACTGTGTGAAACTTCTCTCTGTAAGTCACACTGTTCTCATTTTGGAAAATGGCAGTTTCCTGCAACAGCACACCCTTCTTGGTTCCACAAGCAGTATTTATTAATATGGCATCTCTGTGGAAAATGTTTCTCTGTAGCCCCTGCTTGTTTGATTATAGTCAGTCAAGAGGAGAAAGGGGACAGCTATTAATTATTCTTTCGTTCTACAGATTGTTATTGATTAGAGATTGGCAGACTATAAGAGATTATTGAGTAGACCACACCACGAAGTTGCCATTGGGCTGTCTCTGATGGCCACTGCCTTTGGATTTAATTGCTGAAGTTCTCTACTTTTTCCAAATAACTTTTAGTTGATAAATATTAAAGTTTAGACCCTGGCAGTTTATCATGGACCTTTGTCCTCTCTCTTTACCTTCAAGGCTACATCAGTAGGTCTCCTTCCCCAGCCAGAATGAAATGGAAGGATACACCCTGAAACAGATGCACATCTTCCTTCATTTGAGACACTCACCTATTAGAAGTTTCCTAGAGTCTATGTGATCTCTTGAATCCCTGTATAAAAAAATACACTCAAAAACTAGCTTATTCCAAATTATTATTCCCACCAGTCACCAGGAAACTCATGGCAGATGTCCCCTTCTCCTAAACATCACATTGTAGGATAAGGATAAGGACTTATCTCAGTATTAAATATTGAAGTGCCACCTACCTCTCAGGCATAGCCTGTTCTCCCTAATCATAATTAATTTTAAAACTCTGTGTCCAATGAGCTCCTACATGACACTCGGCAGTCCCAACAAGATGTAACCAACTACTTGCATACGAAGACTCCTCCATATCTATATGTATCTTTTGTGGTGTAGGTGTATAAAGTTGGCAGGTCAACTCTTCCCTTTAGAGCATACTACTGTCAGAACTGCAAGATGTGAATGAAGATCTTATGGCTTAGATTATCTCTCTGTAAGAAATGTCTCCTAAACAAAATAAAGTGTCCTGGCTTTTCTTCCCTCTGTTCCCACCCCCACCCCCTTTCATAATGGCCAGTAAAAAGTCATCCACCCATTTTGAAGCATAGAAGAAAATAGTTGGTAAGGTTCTCCACCAAGCAGTATGACTCTGTTTCTTTAGATGCTCCCAGGATACTTAATGTGAATAGTCTGTTAATATTGCTGTAAAGTATTGTATGAAGACAGACATGTCATTTTATTAGACTCCATCAATCTATAATATATTAGACTGATTCTTTATCTCAAATGCTATGAGTTTGTATAATATATCTTGACAAATTTTATTACCGTGTTATGTAACAAATGTGTATTTTTGTACCTTGCAGAAACTGCTGCTAACTTTTAAATTGTTTGGTTTTCAAGGCACTGAAAATGGACATGTACACAGTCCATGCTGTCAAATAAAATGCCACCCTGCAGTTAACAGTCCCACAGAGATATACTGACTTCGGAGAGTTCTTTCACTCGGCGAGCCTGAACTCCCTTTGAGTTGACCATTTCATACATAATGAGCTGTGGCCTTAAGTTTTTACTCATAGTTTTTCTAGGGGGAAAAGGAATGAAATTGTTCTTCCTTTTTATATTTTTAAATCTCATTTACCATACAAGTTATGTTTTATACCTAACAGTCCCCCTTTTGTCAGAAATTGTGTTTTTCCATTGTATTACTGGAGTGATGCAGACTAGTTTGTCCACACACCAAAAAAAAAAAAAAAAAAAAAAAAAAAAAAAAAAACAGCTCACTTTGTGTATATGAGATTTTCTTTCACATTTAGGTCATTCTGACAAAAGAACCAAGTTGACTTTAAACACATACCAGGATATCTGTTCTTTGGGGTAATCTGTGTTGTATGACAGTTTCTCATGCCATGACTGTATCTCTGACTTCTTGAGGTTTATCGAGTAATCTCTGTATCAATTTAACCACTGTTTCAAAGGGATTCAGAACCTAGAAAAACTAGATTTGCTCCAGCTAGGTAGAAAGGACAAATTCACTTTCACAAGTGTTACTAATGTAGTGTATTTTTACAATGTACACACACACACACAATTCTCTCCAAAATTTAGAGAAACAAATTTACTTTTAATGAGGACTCAATCTAATGTTAATAAGTATCTTCTTTATAGTCTACTTAGCAGGTCATAACACTGAATCAGAAGGTTTTAATTTGTCAACCCAAGAACAAGCTTCTTCTGTTTTTTTGTTTTTTTTTTTAATTACTCCCAGTAAGTTTTATACTGTGAATAATAAATTTGGGTAAAGCGTTTGCTTCAGTTTCTTTCATTTTGGTCATGAGGTCTTCTCAAAAGCAAAGTTTCCTATGAAAGTAAGAACCACCCCCCCCCCCAGGTTTCTGCTGCCTGCCCTGAGTGCTGCTCTGTCTCTGAGCTAACTTCATGTTACATTGCTACTTTTTTCCTTTTTAAATACAGTAAATACCCTGAGCTTCAACTTTGTACAGTTTGAATTGTTCTGGTAGAATTGGAAGAAGACTCTAAGGTATAATTTGCAAACTTTGGTTTTAAAATCTGTTTACCCATCCCCCACACACCCCACACTATTAGTACTATTAGACTATTGTTCTTTGTGTCCCTGTTAGATAACATCAGGACACATAAACATTTTTTAGATGACATCTTAAGTGTCTTTAGTATTTTTATTTGTTGAAGTAAAAGTAGTGTTTAGATTTTTACCTCACATAGTAAATACAAAATGCAGGTTTGTGGACATTAAGATTTAAATAGTATTTGTTTTATCTGTGCTTTGGATTAACTTAAATTTAGAAATTATCTTTGCAGTCTCTTGTATAAGAACTGAATAAATTGGCTAAAACTTTCTGAAATAATCTGTTACTCGGAGAAAATGTGTACTATAAAGACTTATTCCTTCTCTACCAGATCACAGGGACTGGATTGTTGCTGCCTAGAATTTTCAAGTATAAAGGGAATATTTTATATCTTTACCCCCAAAATGAAATGACTGAGCCTACAATATCAAAATATACAAATGCTGAGGCCATTCCTGCTGGGATAGCACATCAAGTGTGATAGGCAGGCCTTCAGTGAGTCAACTCAAAAAACAGAATCACAAAGATCTCAACAGTCAAGACTTCAGGTAAGGTCATCAATTAGTAACCATCTCCATGAGATTAGTATACAAGAAGAGTCAGAATTGAAAAAAGTCAAGTCTTATCTATTAGAAAAAGTTAAAAATAGAGATCAGCCTTAATGGAATTTTCTCCACAAATACAAAAAAAAAAAAAAAAAAAAAAAAAAAAAAAACAAAAAAACAAAAAACAAAAAACAAAAAAAAAACAAAAAACAAAAAAACCAGCCAAGCCCATAGCACACCTTATACCTGTGCCAGGGTCAGCAGTAGCTACCTGCACCCAGGGCTGTGTAAATGCAGTGTGTGCAGAAAGAATAGAATGAGCTGCAGAGACTGAGACAATTATGATAAACAAGAATGAACTGAGATTCTCCACAAATATCCTAAGGTTACTTGAGGGGCACTACCCTCACCTTGCCTCAGACCACACTAGTGAACTGAGATGAAAGCAGTCTCCTGGTATCCATGCATTGGAATGGGATAAAACAATTTATTCAAAGAGATTATAGCAGAAAAGTCCACAAACCTGGACAGAAAATGGGTAGTCAAACAAGAATTTATAATCCCATCTAAACATAACCAGAGTGCCACTCCTCAGTAAATCATAGTCAATGTGGCAAAACTACCAAGCAAAGAATGTTTATTGCCATAAGAAGAAAATTTCCTCATGTTTACTATGAAATTATCTGTTTTCAATGATAAAAACATGGGATGATGTATTTTGAACCCTCGAAGTATTGGTTTACCCAATATCCATTGGCATACCCAGCAAAAGCATTTAAAATAACTAGAGAAATAAGAACATCTTGAGATAAGTACAAAGAAAGGCAACTCAGTTCAAGCTAGTAACAAAGAAAAGACTTAGAAGAAACTACACACAAAGGTGTCACCCACCAGAACACAAATAATATTTCATGAAAGAAATGAGCAAAGAAAATTTAAGAAGTAATACTGTGGGGAGCCGACAGAAGGCAGCTATCATCCTTGCAGCCATCTTGAGCCATATACACTGACAAGAGAGTTGTTAACAACAGCCTACAACAGCTGAGCACACTCTGATAACATCTTGTTTTAGATACCCAGGATCTTCCCTTGGGTGTGTTAGACTCAAAGGTGTGATTTAGAGATAAGACCTAAGGGCTTGACTTCAGGGTGTGACTTAGAGGCGTGGCTTAGAAGTGAGATATATAAAAGGCAAGAGGCAGACAGGCAATTATTAGTTACTAGGCACTTGGCACTTGGAGGAAGAACTTGGAATTAGACAATAGGCACTTGAGACTCAAGACAGGCAACTAGGATTAGACACTTGTACTTGGAAGAGTACTTAAGACTTGAGACTGGAGGCACTAGGAACTAGGGACTAGGATCTCAAGACTTGGGACTTAGACTAAGAAGAGAGACTGAAGAATAAATGGGATTGAATCACACTCTGTCTGGTCTCCATTCCTCACATCCGTCCTCACTTTCTCTCTTGCTGAACCCTGACCCGAGGACCAGAGCAGCTTGGGGCAGTGCAGGCTAACAAGTTAGCCCTCAAGGCTTTTGGCAGTGTGGGTTCCAACATTGATAGAGTGGTCCCCAACATTTTGGCCCCCAAATGTGGGGTAGAGCAGTTCTCAACATTTTTGGTGCCCAACATGGGGCAGCTCAGGTCGCAACCTAATTCAAGTCCAACAGAGTATACCAGAAAATCCCTAATACCCCTACAAAAATGAAACAAACAAAGACAGTAAAGAGAAATATCAAACTCAATAATGGCATTAAATGCAAATAGCCTCTTCATCATTTAAAGAGTACAGACTGGCTGGAATCAGAAGCACACTACTTTAATTCTCTTACAGAATTAAAGGCCGCCGGGCAGTGGTGGTGCATACCTTTAATCTCAGCACTTGGGAAGCAGAAATAGGCAGATTTCTGAGTTCGAGGCCAGCCTGGTCTACAGAGTGAGTTCCATGACAGCCAGGGCTATACAGAGAAATCCTGTCTCAAAAAAAAAAAAAAAAAAAAAAAAAAAACACCACAAAACCAATGAATTAAAGGCCTTATTTGAGGTGGGGGTGAGAGTTGAAACATGGAAATCAACTAATCAAACTGAAGAGCTCCAAACTCCGGAGACCCTTCCTCAAGTCTTAGGACATTGCGGCCACCCAAAAATCACAAGAAACCATACCTGGATGCAATCAGCAGAGGTTTATTAGGGAAGGAGCCGGCAGTCAAAAAGACAAGCTCTTTAGCTCCAAGAGCAGGGTTTTGGCCCTGAGTGGTGGGTTAAAGGGTCTTTTATAGCATGGGGTGGGGGGAGGAAGGCATTTTCGTGCGCTTACACATGAATGGTTGCATTTTCGAGCACTTACACATGATTGGTTGTTTTACAAATTTTGAACATAGCACTGGGAAGACCAAGGGAGGGGTAACCAAGAACAGTGGAACATTTCAGAGAATCTAGCCCAAATGATCTAGAGTCATGTGAGATCACTCTGCACACTCATTCTTCTCAAAAATGTGGTTTTCACCATGCTATTGTGTCCTATCCTGCCATTTCAGATTACTATCTTTACTTTTTCCGGCTATAGGGCTATAGCCCCACCTAGGTGGTAGCATCTTTATCTATAGTCAGGAATGCCTTCCTGCCTTGGGCGAGGCTTGGGGAATGTAATCCAGCAAGTGTCCTTCACCTGGAATGTGAAGGCCTGAAATCTTATTTTCAGTTCCGAGTTCTGTAAGGCGAAAAATCTACACATATTTCATAAAATGGCCTTTATAATTTTTCACTCTACAAAACAAATGGGAAACAAAAACAAACTTGAATAACTTCTCAAATCTGATACACTTGAAACTCAAACAACTCTGTGACGGTTTGAATATACTTATTCCATGGGGAGTGGCACTATTAGGAGATGTTGCCTTGTTGGAGGAAGTGTGTCACTGTGTAAGCAGATTTTGAGGGCTCCTATGCTCAGACTCCATGCAATGTAGAAGAGACCCTCATCCTGCCTGCCTGCAGAAGAGTCTTTCTTGGTTACCTTTGGATCTAGATGTAGAACTCTCAGCATCATGTCTGCCTGCACCCTGCCATACTTCTTGCCATGATGATAATGGACTGAACTTTTAAAACTGTAAGGCAGACCCAGTTAAATGTTTTCCTTTATAAGACTTGCCTTGGGTTCCCAGTGCTGCGCTGGTGCTCAGAGCACCTAGGGCACCAGCTCTGCACCCAATCCTCCCAAACCCAGAGGAGGCTGTACTCCCAGGAGTTCTAACATGCACAAGAACATAGGATAATAGGATCACAGGATCTCAGGAGCTTGGGCACACCAGGATTTCAGGATCCCACAAGCAGCCTGATTCCCAGGAGCTATCACAACCAGGAACTCAGGATCACAGAGACAGCTGAACTCTGAGAAGTTCCAACATAACAAAGATAAAAGGACAGACAGGCTCCAGTCAGAGACAGTTAGTGAAGGTAGCACTAGAGATAATCAGATGGTGAAAGGCAAGCACAGGAACATAAGTAACAGAAACCAAGGATACTTGGCTTCATCAGAACCTAGTTCTCCCACCATAGCAAGTCCTGAATACCCCATCACATCAGAAAAGCAAGATTCAGATTTAAAATCACTTCTCATGATGATGACAGAGGACTTTAAGAAGGACATAAATAACTGGCCAGGCCAGCTCAGTCAGTCAACAGGTTCTCCAGCACAAAAAAAAAAAAAAAAAAAAAAAAGACAATTAGACAACAGTGTAGCATGACCCCAGCCACTTCTGAGGCTGAAGGCAGGTTTATTTTTTCCCAATTTTCTTTTAAGCCAATTTAATTACATACAAGTATTTAGGTCAGTTCTAGGTTGAGAACCAGCAATACAATAAATGCAAATAGTCAAGGACCAAACAAGGCAATAGACAAAGTCACTTGAACACTCCTGTGATCACTCTCATGATCATTGTTTCTAAGGGCTCATCAGGATGACAAAAATATCTGAGCCTACTTCCCTGTCCTAGCACACAGTCATATTCATGCCTGAGGCCTACTTCTTTGTTCTAGCCTAAGATTTCGATTCCTTATTGCCCTTGGCCAATGTCAGATGTGCCCTCCTCAAAGCCTTGAGCAGCCCTGAAAGACCTTGTTTACCACACTAGACCTAATAATAGGACCTAGGTGGAGTTACCCACCTTGGCTGCAGTACAGCCTGCTACAGGAACTTAGAAGAATAAACTGCCTGCTGAGCTTGCCTTGAGACATCTCCAGCAGTGACCAAGGATGAGTTCCCCCACCCATCTCCAGCTGAACCAAAAGGGGTTTGGTGGTGCTTTCCCTTTAAATTAAGAGCTGAACATTAAACTTTGAGCCTTGTTCAGAGAACTTTGTCTTGGCTCCATGTTTCTCTTGCCCTCCATCCCTTTCTTCATTTCCAGCCCTCCTTTCAGGAAAACCCAGTTGGTCTGTGGCCACAGGCAGCTACAGTCAGATTCCTGCCAAGCAGCCCCAAAATCTCTCCACAAATAACTCCCTCAAAGAAATAAAGGAGAACACAGGTAGACAGGTAGAAGCCCTTAAAGAGGAAACACAAAAATCCCTTAAAGAATTACAAGAAAACACAACCAAACAGGTGAAGGTGTTGGACTCTAAGATCCAAACCAGGGGACGCGCTCCCGCAGAAACACACACCACACACCGACAGGGGATTTGCTGCAAAAACATGAGGTTTAATGATAATATAATGATAATAACCAGTACACTGGGATTCCCTTGAACACAGGCAAAAGGAAGCTAAAGCTAAGAGCAGTTTTTATACAGCTTAAGGGGTGGGCTAGAGAAACAGTGATTAGGCACAATATGATTGGTGGAGCAGTGTGACTTTTAAACTGATTGGTCTTTGGGGAATGAGGTGGCAAGGACCTCCCTTATTTGTAAGTGTCAAGGTTTGGTTCATCCTTCAGAATGTGTTAACATGTGTCTACATGCTCTGGGCCTTTCCCACCCCCAGGTGGGTTCCCTTCCCTGTGGTCTGAGGAATGTTAATCAACCTCTCCCTTCTTCCTCTGAATGTTAATCCAGCAGGTGTCCTCGGACTAAGAAATGTGCTCCTCCTGGGATGTGTCCTTGGGCAGTTAATTTTTTAAGGAATTGAACAAAACCATCCAGGACACAAAAATGGAAGTAGAAACAATAAAGAAATAACAAAGGGAGACTACACAGGAGATAAAAAAAAAAAAAAAAACCTAGGAAATAGATGAGGAATCATGGATGCAAGTATCACCAACAGAATACAAGAGATAGAAGAATCTCAGATGCAGAAGATACCCTAGAAAACAGTGACACAACTGTCATAGAAAATACAAAATGCAAAAAACTCCTAACCCAAAACATTCAGAAAATCCAGGACATTATGAAAAGACCAAACCTAAGGATAATAGGCATAGAAGAAGACCAAGATTCCCAACTTAAAGGGCCGGTAAATATCTTCAACAAAATTATAGAAGAAAACTTCCCAAACCTAAAGAAAGAGGTGCCTATGAACATAGAAGAAGCCTACAGAAATCCAAATAGATTAGATCAGAAAGGAAATACCCCCCCCCCAACACATAATAATCAAAACACCAAATGCAAAAAACAAAGAAACAATATTAAAAGCAGTAAGGGAAAAAGATCAAGTAACTTATAAAGGCAGACCTATCAAAATTACACTAGACTTCTCACCAGAAACTATAAAAGCCAGAAGAGCCTTAGGCAAATGGATGGAACTAGAAAATATCATCATGAATGAGGTAACCCAATCACAAAAGAACACACATGGTGTACACTCATTGATAAGTGGATATTAGCCCAAAAGCTCACAATACCCAAGATATAACTCACAGACCACATGAAGCCCAAGAAAAAAAGATCAAAGTGTGGGTGCTTCAGTCCTTCATAGAAGGAGTAACTCCTGTTAGAAGGAATAAAATACTTTCAGGAGCAAACATGAGACAATGTGTGGAGCAGAGACTGGAGGAGAAACTGTCCAGAAAATGCCTCACCTGGGAATCCATTCCAGGTGCAACCACCATATTCAAATGTGGTTTTCACCATGCTATTGTGTCCTATCCTGCCATTTCAGATTACTATCTTTACTTTTTCCGGCTATAGGGATATAGCCCCACCTAGGTGGTAGCATCTTTATCTGTAGTCAGGAATGCCTTCCTGCCTTGGGCGAGGCTTGGGGAATGTAATCCAGCAAGTGTCCTTCACCTGGAATGTGAAGGCCTGAAATCTTATTTTCAGTTCTGTAAGGCGAAAAATCTACACATATTTCAAAAAATGGCCTTTATAATTTTTCACTCTACAAAACCAGTACTTCTTAAACTGAAGTTGGAAGGGGGAAAGGCTACCAAATTCATTCAACAGAGCAATATTAGTATAATAACAAAACTAGATAAGGAAAATACAGACAAATCTCAGCAAACATAGATGTAACATTTTTTCAACAAAATACTTGCAAATCAAATTCAAGAACATGTCAAGAATATCACATACATCATAAACTAAGTTCATTTAGTCCCTAAACACAAAGCTCACCCAATGTGCTCAAATGTAATATGACATTTTAAGATTTAAGATATAACCTTGTGGTTTCTGTCTTAACAGATGCAGAAAAAGACATCTGACAAAAGTTCAGCTTTCCTTCATGATAAAACACCTGCAGAAACTAGTAACAAAAGAAACACAATAAATTGTATTCAAAAGAAAGCTAGATCTAACATAGTGGTGGGGGAGACAAAATATTTCCTCTAACTCTGACGTGAGACAGGGGTTCCCACTCTCTACTCATTCCATAAAGTACTTTAGACACTTAGCTAATGCAGAAAGACAAGAGAAAAAAAAAATGAAGAAAATACTAATAGGGAAAGGGAAGTCAAATTATACATCAAATAACCCAAGGGCTGCACTAGAACTCTAAAAAATCAGCATAAAAAAAACATTTGTTTTCCCATATAACAGTAACAAACACACTGGAAAATGCTCCAATCACAGTAGCTTAAGACCCTAGGGATAAACAAACTGTCAAGGTGAAAGAGTAAAGAAGTGTAAACTTGAAGACACAGGAAAAAAGTCAAAACCTAGACAATAGGAGGACTTGCCATATTTGTGGCTTGACACAATCTATATCTTAACTATTACTGAAAGATGTCTTTAGAGTCAATGTAGTCATCTGTCAAAGTTCTAATCACGTTCTTCCAAAACAAATATCCTGAACTTCATTATCGGATCACAAAGGACACAAATGTCAAAAGCAAATACCATGGGTGATGATGGAAGTGATACAACACCTGATCTTAAATTATACAGCGGACTCATAGTGACAGCAACAGCATGTGTAAGTCCAGTGGACTAGAACACAGGACCCAAAAAAATCTTTGTCAAAAATTAGGTTGTTATGCTATCAAAATGACATATCATTTAAAGATACAGAATAGAATCTTCACTAAATAACACTGGGAGAAGGAGACACATGCAAAGAATGAAATTAGTTATAGCTGTCTCATCCTGCTCTTTTAAAAATCAAATCAAAGTACATAAAGGATCTTATAAAGCCTGCAATGCTGAAACTTCTAGAGTCAAGTATAGGGATGGTTGTTTAAGATAGCAGCAGCAGTGTGAACTCTTTGAAAATGATTCCAGTAGCACAGAAATTAATTTCCAAATGAGATTACATTACATCAAATTTAAAGGCTTCTTCACAGAAGTAAAAAACAGAGTGAAGAGAAAGCTTACAGAATGAAAAGAAATCTTTGCAACTGTTTCTCAGGGAATTAATATATACCATACATAAAAGAACAGCAAACAGTAAACACAGATCTTCTAGTCCATAAATGGGCTAATAGTTCTCAAAAGAAGAAATAGAAATAGCCAATGATATTTGCAAAAGTGTTGAACATCCATAGCTGTCAGGGAAACATAATTAAAACTACTTTGAGATCTCAGTTATTTCCAGTAAGAACCTAACACAAGAACTATCATATGACCCAGCAGTACCATCCCTGCATGTACACCAAAGGGACTAATTGTTCCCACAGAAACACATGTACACCCATGTTTACTGATACAATATTCACAAGAGCTAGGAAATGAAACCATTCCAGTTATACATCAACATACAAATGGTAGGGGAAACGTAGTGTATATATGCCATAGTATTTTATTCAACATTAAATAAGAAGGAAATCATGACATTTGTGAGGAAATGGATACCACAGGAAATCATTAAGTAAAACTAGTCAGATTCAGAAAAAGATTATCTTTTCCCTTATACATGAATCCTGGACTTTAAATAGATCTTACATTTAATATGCACACACAGATGAAATTTATATAGAAGCATGAGACTTTAAATATCCAAAGTTCTTGAGCAAATATGAATTTCCAAATATAGTGTATATTCAAAATAAAAAAAATCCAGCTTCATATGCCCAAAGAATAGGATAAAGAATGAAAACATAAACTTTAGCTACCTAAAGCGACCAGATTCTTAAAGAAGGTGAGAAGGACATATGTTGGCCAAAATAGACACCTCCTTTAAGAAATGGTACCAGAACAACTAGCTGTTTGCATGTGAATATTGAGACGCTAGTTCACTTTGTACAAAAATCAACTCTGGATAAATCAAACTATATCAAGACCTTTGAAACTACTAGAAGAAAATGTACCAGAGACACCCTCATATGCATGCTGAAGTAATGACTTCTTGGACTGAACTTCAAGTTCTCAGGAAATAACTATAACTGACAACTATAACTGAATCAAATTAAAAATTTCTAAACAGCAAAAGAAAAATTCTACAGAACAAAAGACCCTTGCCAGCTATTTCTCTGTAAAGAGGGAGGTTGATACTCAGTATATATAAGGAATTTTTTAAAAATGAACAGCAATCTAGTTAACCTATGTGCATATTGTATGAACAGATACTTCTCAAGCCATAACAGAAATTTTCCCAAACCCATGGAAATAATGTCCATCTAGGTATAGGAGGCATTTAGAACACCAGATGGACATACTAAAAAAGAACCTCCTGACACCGTAATATGATTAAAACACTCGAGAGCAAAGCATAGTTCCCAGCATCCATGTCAGATGGCTCAAAATGCCTGTAGCCCCTGATCTAGGGGATTTAATGTCCCTTTGGCCTCTTCAGGCATCACATCTGTGGCAGACATTTATTTATTCCACAGGTACATATACATACAAAGATTTTTTTACCTCAAGAAAAATTAACAAAAAAAAATAAGCTACTAAAACAAAAAAGAAAATAAAGATCAGAGCAGACAATGATATAACTAAAGAAAGAAAAAGTATTTTAAAAACTCAGAAAAACTATAGATGGGTTTACTAAAGAAAACCAAAACTGACAATTGTCTACCTATGACTACAGGTGATGGTGATCACACCTGGCTTATACATGGGGTTGGGGATCAGGTTCTCACTCTTGTGGGACACTTTTCCTCTGACACATCTCCCTGCTCCATGGATTCAGTGGTTTGTTTGTTTAGTTTTTGCATCCTTTTGACCAGAAGGAAATAACTTTCTGAATGCCCCCCAATGCTACTTACCATAACACAGTAGTGAACAAGCCTTGGGGATGTCAGCAGTGGGGATACAGAGCGCAGTAATGATTTAATGCATTAGACGTAGAAAGGGCTGAAGTGAACAGTGATGTAGGGAAGGAAGATGAGGCTGACAGGAGCCACAGCCTGAGGAGGAAATCTCTGGTCCGGTGTCCAGGGGGACTCCATGAGGCAAGCAGGGGTTCTGAGGGCATCTAGGGCAAACACATTCCTGGCAATGTGAAGAATGGGAAATTGCCCAGAAGTTTGGAGCACTTGACATGTGTGCAGATGACGGAGAGTAGATCTGACAGCTTAGGTATTTTATGGTCTATTTTTCCTTCTGTTGCTTCCAGGTTGTGTCAAAAGATTAAAAGTATCAACAAAAGCCAGAGCCATCCGAAGTGACCTAAGAAGTCTACTGGCCAACCTCGGATGACCTGTGGAGGCCACATCTGGCAGTTGTTCTGCAATCAGGAAGTAGCAGGGCGTTGTTTCTCCATGCCCCACATTTGTTCCTCACAGTTGCTGCCTAGAAAAGCAGGTCACTCAATGCTTAGAGACTAGCCAGTGGGGGAAATGTATTCAAGTTGAGACCCAGAGACAGCCTTCCATGGGCCTTTCTTAAATGCCAAATCCTCTCCACATCGGGAATCTGAGTTTGTAGGCTTTGGCATCTAGTCCTTTCAAATGCCCTGGTACGTCTCTGGCCTTTTTTTTTTTTTTTTTTTTTTTGTGTGTGTCACAAACTGCTGGTGTCACACATGGACTCAGAGCTGTGGTGATAGACAGAAACCCTTGGTTCTTTAAGGACACAAAAGCAATTCTCAGTCCTAAGCAAGCCAGCCAATGTCTGATTCACCTGGCTCTGAGGAATGCTTGCCTCCCCTCCATATAGTCTCAAGTGCAGGCTACAACCAATGGACAGGTGGCTGGTCTGCATTCAAATCTAAACTGCTGGGCTGGTGCCTGGGAAACAGAGCTGGAGCACTGGGCTTTCACTCTTCCTCCAGCTTAAGGTGTCTGGGTGGGGCATGTCTAAGAACTGGGACCTTTCCACTATCCCTCAGAGGCAAGGTGCTTGGTTCTGAGGGTAAAGGAGCATAAAAAGTGTAATACCGAGTGGCTGACAGGTAGTCCGGGACTCAGAAACCTTTGCATGTTCCTCAGGTTCCCCTTCTCTTTCAGAGTGATCAGCTAAGGTTCTCATTCGCCTCAGTCATAGTCTGTGAATGACTGGTCAGTCTACAACAAAGACTTTCTCTCAGGATCTGAGATTAAGGAAGATGAAGGCAGTAGGCCGCCTATCTGTCTACAGTGGGCATATTGCATAATGATAGCTGTCTGCACGTCTTCCCCGGCAGCTTTGTAACAAAACACCGGGCTACAGCTTCTTATCTTTGCTGTCTTCCTCCTCCACCTCCCATCTTTCCTTCTCCCCCAGATACACAGAGAAAACAACCCCTGCTTTGAAGCCTCACAGATTGGCCCTTTTCCCTTAGCACCCACTGTTTGCTGAACTCACTATTCTGAAAGACCTTTGAGCTGCCCACCCCTCCTCCCACATCTTCAGCCTACCTTCATTTCCTCCTCTAGCAGGTGGCTAGGGAGTCAGGCCTCCAGGTTCATAGGCTCTGAAGGCCCAGCTGGGATGTGACAGAGCCCACATTTGAATACATAAATGGGCATTTTTCCAGTGGTTAGATCAACTCAGAGGAAATTAAAAAACAAGACTTTTCTTAGATTTTCTAAGTCTTTCAGAGGAGAGCACTGGGTTCTTCTGCAGCAATCCAGAAGAAATGGCATTTTCCTATGTATGCTGAAGCATACATAGAAAAACCCCCATCTGCTAGGTCCTAGGTTTAGTGATGGTGGCAGTCAGTCTGCCCCAGCTCCAGACTCTTAGGTCTCATGCTCAGCAGAGGGGTAGAATGGTATAGACAGTCTCCAAGTATCCCAACCTGGGGGAACAAATCATTCCCATCAAAAAATGGCACTGTATTTCACACAATGTTCTCCCATCTGTTTCCTTTGTTTCTTCTGAGAAGGAAGGTGGATAATTTGAAACAAGGGGAGAGAAAACTGTTTTCCTTCCTAATTTCTGCCAGTCCTGTTTTCTCAAAGGCATTTCTACAAAGAGCAGAACTCTCCATGCCACAGCTTGCTGGGATCCCTCAAAGGTGGAAAAATACCCCCCCCCAAATAAATTTTTCAGAGAAAAAAAATTATAAAACTGTTCAGGCTACTGGCAGCGTTGATGCCCTTGACTTTGATCCATGTTTCATTCTGAAAAAATAAACCACTTAAATCATAGAAACGAGATTGTTTGTAGAAAGTATATTTTAGTATTTTTGTACTATGTTTATTTGTTCTTTCAGAATTTTCTAAATGTATGTTTTACAATGAGATTAAAGTAGCTATTAAAGGTGAAAGGAGGAGATGCCTTTGGTTAGCTTGCCTGGAAGCTCCTGTCGGCCCTCTTGGCTGCCACCTTCTCTCCTGAGAGTCATGCAGCCCTCCTACCTGCTCGGAGCTCCACAAGGCTCTCTGTTCCACTGATTAATGTGCCTCAGGTATCTTCCAGAACAGGGTGTCAGCTGGGTGAAGGCTCAGGGGTCAGGTCACTACGACTCTGCCTATGATTCACTTGTCCTTATCTAATTTGGTACTATCTGCCGAAGGCTGCCTATTTACCAGGTCTATGACTACTCAGGCTGGTAGATTTCAACAAAAGCTGCCTGTTTACAATAGTCCATAGCCCTCTGTTTCAGTGTTTTTTCCATAGAGACCCAAGACTTTGTGTTAGCAGGCATGTATGTCAGGCCTATTGCTGATTCTAGGCTTATGGCTGATACCCTGTTCTGAAAGATATCTGTACTCCCCCTGAACACCTATGCTCCTGTGTCATCCCCTTCCCTACATCTTGCATTTTTGTGTTTATAACCCCCATGTTAAAAAGTAAAAATTATGATTTGGTAAAAAAAAAACAACAACAACAACAAAAAACACACACACAGTGTACCCCTGGTTCTGCTGACTTAGCTCCTGACAAATCTATTTTCTTGTTCTTAGAAATACTTTGAATTATAAAACGTTGTTTTGGTTTTTGTTAGTATGCTGGGTAAAATGATTTTTCTTGATCTCATTTTAAACTTCAAAGTTTGTAGTGAGTTAAAATGTCCTTTAACATAATTATAGGTCATATTTATTTTCGTATTGTAAAATGCTAGTTGATCTGTTGAACATTTTAAAAAACTGGATTCCTTTTTGAGAATTTCATATATGAACACTGTATTTGCATAATTTTCCCCTTTCTCTCATTCCTCCCACTTTTCCCAACCACCCATACTTTTAAAATACATCTTATTATTTAATTATTGTTTATATATGTATATGTGTATAAGTATATATGTTTATACAAATATTGATAAATAAAGTGTTTTGAAAAAAAATGTGCCTCAGGGATATTTTTCTAGAAATACAAATACCTATTGAGAGGCAGATTTTCGTTTTCCCATCTTCCCTTCTGCCTTTCCACAACCCTTTAGGGGGAGGGGGAGGGGGAGGGGGAGGGGGAGGGGGAGGGGGAGGGGGAGGGGGAGGGGGAGGGGGAGGGGGAGGGGGAGGGGGAGGGGGAGGGAAAAGATGTTTTTGATCAAGAGTTGCATAGGAATTGTGTAGGATGGAGTGGGATCAGGAAGTGTGAACAGGGTAATGGGCTGTCGTGGGGCTCATTATCACTGACTAAGCTTGTGCCTTCTCAGGGCAGCACTTCTGGACTGTTAAACCCTCAGAAGGTAAAGGTTCCACCTTCCTGTTGCACGCCATTAGATCCTGGACAGCGCCTCTCAGTTGAAAATTAGACAGCTCATCAAGGAAAAGAGCCAATCATCAAAATTCAACGTCTCCTCATCAAATGATAGCATGATATTAAGGAGTTGGTGGTACATCCTGTCATCCCAGAACTCAGGAAGCTATAGCAAGACATTCAAGACCAGTCTCATCATTTTGAAAACAGCCTGAACTATATGATAACCTATACCCTGCCAAAATAAATGCCAATGGACAGACCTGTACCACACTGCCAGACTTGGGGTTGGGAGTTTTGCATAAAGCATATCTAACAAATTTAAAATAAAGAAATACTACACACTGAGTATAGACACAATCCAAATTATGTTCGTAAAAAGATACTTTACCAAAGGAACTAATCTAATGCCCAATAAGCACTTGGGAGACACCCAACATCATCAGTTATAAGACAATGAAAATGTGGGTGAACAATGATTCTCCCAGAAGACATGGGTTTCTAAATGAAAATCCCAGTGCCAGGGTATTGGATAGTCCCATACAACAATGTGTTGGTCAGAAGACCCCAGAGACTCCTCGAACAACACAGGCAATTGCCATTACTTTTGGTTGTCCACCATAACTTGATGGCAAGACCCTATTACTGAAGGCATCACAAAGTTAAATACCTGGAACTGACCTGAAAAATTCTTCCCCACTGGCCTACTTTCAATGTGCCAGGAGGTTCTATGTAGGCTCCTGGAGGAGAAAAGCCATCAGTGATCATACTCAGCAGTGAATCCTGTATGCTACCATATTTAATACCACTCAAGATGTGCCTGTTGGTACAATAACAGTGGCATGACTGTTATGGGGGTAACCAACCACTTTCTGATTATATTTGAAGCCTACTCCACAGGAAGAATCCATGACTATAAGCCTGCTCAAAAGCCAATGACAGATCACAGTCTGGGGGGAGGGGGGTGGGGAAGGGGTTACTACTGTTGATTTGCTAAATGATGTGTTATCAAACTGCTTTCTAAACATTTGTTTATACTCATAGCTTAATATAGAATAACGCTGCTCTCAGCCTTAGGCAGAGAGACTTCTTGTTACAGTGGACAGTGATTAATTCAGAGACTGATAGCAGGTCAAGTTTCTGAGAATGAGTAGCTATTGGGCACTCATCCCTGAATAGGCAATCTCAATCAACCTCCTCAAGGCTTGGGAAACATTTCTTGGAGATGAATATAAAGAACATACTAGCCAAGGGATGGGGAAAGAATGCAGAAATGCTGACATCTGGGCTTGACATGGCCTTTGTCCCCCTGACCTCACAGCAGCTGTGGTCACTTGCATAAGACCTACACATGATCATGCCAGTCAACATTTCAGTTTGGACAAGGAAGGGGACTCGTGAGGCACTTCCTCTAGCTGGGGAGCTATTGACATGAAGGCTGCTGCAGGAAAGAGAGGCATTTTGTGTGGGGAAAGGCTTCTGGCAGACTCCCCATCCTTGTGTGCATGGCCTCATACCCACGAGTGCTCAAGGAAGCACTAATCTGACGTTGGGTCATTTTTACAAAGAAGAAGTAAAGATATGGGGAGGACTTATGGAAGGGTGGGATGCAGGAGGAGAGGCAGGGAGGAATTGGTCATAATCCTTCCAAACAGCTCTACTAACTGAGGACCAAGAATTCAAACATATGAGCCTATGGGAGCCATTCTCATTCAAATCACCACATTCTACTGTTCAATCCACATAAACCTGTAGCCATAGTATAATGCAAAATGCACTCAGTCCAATTCCAAAAGTTCCCCCAGTCTTTCATAGTCTCAACACTGTTTTAAAGTCCAAAGTCTCTTCTGGGACTCAGAGCAATCTCTTAACTGAAATCCTCTGTAAAATTAAAATCAAAAAGCAGATCGCATGCTTTCAACATATGCATTAAAATATGCATTAGTATTCCAAAAGGAAGAAAGGGGAGTACACTGAGAGAATATTGGACCAAAACAAGATTGAAACCCATCAGGACAAACCTCCAAATCCTCTGTCTCCATGTCTGATATCAAATGTTCTTCAGATCTCCAACTCCTTCCTGGTTTGTTAGCCACAACAGGATTCTTTCTCTTGAGCTAGGTCTACCCTCTCTTAGCGGCTTTCCTCAGCAGATATCCCATGACTCTGGCATCTCCAACATCTTGGGGTCTCCAACACAATCCAAATTTCACCTTCACAGCTTTACACAATGGCTTCTCTGGGCCTCCATGCAGGGACACCCCTGCCACAAGCCTGGCCTCAGCACCTTTTCTAAACCATGGGGGAAGATTCCATAACTCTTATCCTATAGTATCCTGGACACCCAATCCAGAACCATATGACTGGAGCTACCAAGTTTTTCTGCTTGCAAGAGCAAAACCTGAACTCTTCCTTGAATTATATTTGCATAAGCTTTCCACTATTGTTTAGGTCCTTGAAATCTCCATCCTTTCCCCTGGTAGAGGGGGAATGGCATAAATTGCAGGATTAGCTGGGCTGCAGGAGTAGCTGGGCTGCAGGAGTAGCTGGGCTGCAGGAGTAGCTGGATGGAGTCTTGCCCTGAGGTTTCAACTCCCTCTATTCTGTTGACCATCAGACATTGCTTTAACATTTTCATCTCCTAGAGCACAAGACTTGACTCTAACATTGCATTTCCTGATGCTCCTTTTCTCCTCAAACCATACTTTTTTATATATCTCTTTGCCTCAGATTGCTCTCTTGCATTGTAAATTTACATAAGAGTATTCACTAATAATGTGGCATAGTCAAAACTAGGCTGTCTTGAAATTCCTCTGCCAGTGATTTTAGTCCAAAACTCTTCAATATAGCCTTGGGTAGTTTCTACGGACAAGAGCAAAACACATTCTATGCCAAAACATCACATGAATGGTCTGTAGCCCAGCTGTTAATACTGTTATTGTTCCCCTCTGATTCTTCTTGACCTGGGCTTCCATGGACCAAACTGCTCTCAGCATGATTGTCTTCCATACTCCCACTAGGATGGCCCATTAAGCCCAACTTACAGCATTTAACCACTTTCCTAATCCAAAGTCAAAAGTCCACATTCCACCAACAAGCAGCATAGTGAAGCCTGTCCCTGATACTGTCTTAGTGATCTATTGCTGTGATGAAGGACCATGCCCAAGCAACTTAGAGAAGAAAACATCTAACTGAGGCTTGCTTATGGTTCATGGCAGAGAGTGTTGTAGCAGTTAGACAAGCATGGTGGTGGAGCTAAGAGTATCTGATCTCCAAGGTGCAAGTCAAGGGGAATGAGGCAGGGGGCAGGGGGGTAGGGGGTAGAGATAGGGGTGTAAGAAGAGATGAGGAGAGAGGGTACTGCCCTGCCATGGGCTTTAGAAACTTCAAAGCCCAACCCCAGGGGCGCACTTTATCCAACAAGGTCATGCTTACTTTAACAAGGCCACACCCCCTAATCCTTCCCAAACAATTGCAGTAGCTGAGGACCAGACATTTAAATATATGATCCTGTAGGGGCCATTCTTATTCAAATCACCATACTCTGTGATTCCATTTATGTCAAGTTCAAGAGCAGAAAACACTTATCTATAACATGGTCTAAACTTCGGGACGGGGGCGCGGGGGTTGTGGGGGGGGGGAGGGAAAGAGTTGCGGCAGGGAATTCTTCTCCCCAAGGAAGTAGGACTGTCTGTGGGGGGAAAAACAGCAAGATGTGTGAGGAATAGTCACATAAACTCTTTGCCAGAGAGAAAGTATGATAGAGATATATCACATCATTCAAATAGCTGAGAGGCTACCTAAAGGTAAAAAAAAATAGAATTTGATTCTTCCAAACAGATGAATTCCAATTCCTGTACACAAATGGGATGGTTTGAATAAGAATAGCCCCCATAGGCTCATATTTGAATACTTACAGTGTATCATTAGGAGGTATGGCCTTGTTGGAGGAAGTGTGTCTCTGGGGAGTGGGTGCTGGAGGTTCAAATGCCCAATCCAGGTCCAGTGTCTTACTGTCTCTTCCTGCTGCCCGTCCATTCTGATGAAGAATTCTCAGCTACATCTCCAGCATCATATCTAAATGTATGGTTCCATGCTTCCCACCATGATGATAATGGACTAAACCTCTGAAACTGTGAGCCAGCCCCAATTAAATGCTTTCCTTTATAAGAGTTGCCTTGGTCATGGTTTGTCTTCACAGCAATAGAATACTGACTAAGACCAGAAACAAGATGTCAGATTTTAACGCAATGTAAAATGACTCTTTGTGTCTCCAGAGTACTCAGTTCACATTCACCCAGCTAATAATTCCTGAACACCTATTGTGTAGTTCAACACTAGAACAAATCACCTGCATACTTAGCCCTGAAAAGTACTCAGTGCAAGACAGTAGGAATGAGTGCAAGTCACTTAAGACAGAGACAGCAAGCAACAAGGGCCAGGTCAGAGGAGAGAGGGATTGCTTCCAATTCCATCTGGGCTATTGAGAACCCTCACTAGTCATTTTATATCCTCTCATTCATTTGGTCCAGTGCTCACGAACTATTCATTGAGCCCCGTTATGTGCTGGGCACTGTTATCAATGCTGGGAATATGACTGAATGAGATCATTTGTCATGTCCTGATGAGAAACAACAAAGGTACATTGTTGTGAAACACTGTCTTATAGGTACGACATCAGCACTACAATCTTGAACTCTCAGCAGCTGCAATTAACTTCACAAAATCAGGCTCACCAACATTCCCCTAAGGAGAAGGGAGAGGTACATGACACTTCATATACACACAGGCACACACACACATGAATTTAAAGGCAGGGCACAGCTCTTGAGGGTAGGGAATGGAAAGGGGTCATGAGGCAGGACCTATAGGCAATTAGTCGTTGCAGGAAAAGAGATAGACATTTTCTTCAGTGGTGTAGATTGTCTGTGCTCGTCTTAAGTAAACTTAAATTTGCTGGAATCAGAAGAGTAGAAGAGAAATAAAGAGTAACAGTGGACATGTACTCCAAATAAATTATCTACATGCATGAAATGCTAGAATGAAACCCATTATTATACACAATCAATACATCCCAGAAACACAAGGTTTGTGCCAGGTGGTGACTGGTACCTCAGATGATGACTGAATTCTTCAGGTATCTATAGACAACACAGGAGACCATTTCCCTCAGCTGCAGTGGTCCCCACCTCACTGGGAAAAATGAGTCCTCAGCAGCCATACTTATGGATCACCACCATGTCTCTCCATCCTGGCCCAGATCAGTTTGAACTCCACTCTAGGACCTTGCTTCACCAGCCATGCAGGCCCCTCTGCTCTCCACCTCTGTGCCTGTCACTCAGTGACTTCCATTCTGTTCACAGAGTTTCACTTTCTCACAGTTCTAAAGCTCCTGGACTATTCTCCCAGTGGGCATTAGGCAAGATCTCATCTGGATTCATCCAGTTATCATCATTTATGACGTCATGAAATTGGCATGATAGAATGACTGTATACCCGTGATCACAGAACCACCACGTATTATGGGACTCTATCAATTACTTCTTGGTAACAAATTCTGACAAAGCGCAACCTAAGAACAGATTTGAGGGAACAGTCTACCATGGTGGAGAAGACATGCCAGCAGGAATTGCTTTTGGCAGGTTGGAGCTTGAATATCAGTGGACCAAAGGCAGAGAAGGGAATGCAGGCACTCAACTGGCTGTATCCTCTTTCCAATTTCACTTAGTTCAGGAACCCAGCCTGTGGAATGGCATACACCATATCCAGAAGTGCCCCTCCCCACTCCAGGTCAATGGTCTCTGGAAACACCCTCACAGATCTTCACCAAAAAAAAATGTTTCAGGTACTTCTTAACCCAATCAAACTGACAAGTTGACCATTGTAGGTTCTTAAGTCTTACCGTAAGTCTTAAGGCAAACATATGCCACCCACACAAGTATTTAATTTTCTTGCCAGACAGCTTAAAACCACTTAGTATTTACCTATATCCCCCCTTTCCCTCTATCACCCTCACCTCCTCACCACGTGCCACGCCTCAGCCCAGTAATCACCTGTTTGCCCATAAAATAGCTTTCTTTCACTGGATTCAAGATCTTAATGGCCCTAAATATTGATGTTCCTAAGACATGTCCTGAGCTCTACTCACCTCTGTTACTTCTTAAAACCAAATACAGCACGTGTTCTGGAGATTTTATCTTCTGGTAAGAATAAAACATCTTGAGATACTGACAACTCAACCCCATCATTTGCATGTGACAAAACTCCATGGAGCTTTGCTCCTGCACAGCATCACAGAGACTGGAGCATGTAAACTGATGGCATCTGGTCAATTCTATGAATTACATCATTGTCCGTGTCTTGCTGGCAACATTGTGCTCATATAAAACACAAGTATTACAAAAATCTGTGAGAAGTGCTGGGGGAAAGTCACTGAACCTTTCTTCACAACTCCTTCCCAGGAGAGCTACACTTTAAGATCAAAATTAAAACCTAAAATAGATACATATGTTTTGAAAAATAAATGCATAGCAAGAAAAGCCTTCAATGACTGTCCACTTTTCAAAAAACAAAAAATACCAATTTATTTGATATACACTCAAGGCCTTACTTTATGAGCCTTTGAAGTCTGTGTCCAGTTCATCATCCTTAGACCTGATATTCATGCTTTAGATGGGTATTGAGAACACACATCATGCTTTAGCCGGGGATTGAGAACACACAATGGACCAAAACACTAGAAATACAGGGTTAATCGAAACAGATAGGTGCCTACGCTGGGACACTTGAAAGAACCAGTTAAGCAATATGCACTTCCCTGCCCTTGTGATCCACCAGGCTATCACACCATTCAATCATAAACAAACATTCCCCCAAGCACTTCCCTGTGCCCTGCTGCAGCTGCACTGGAGCTACTGCTGTGATCCACAAAGCAAGGCCTCTGCCCCAGGAGCCTCACATCAGTGAGAGGTGATCCAAAACCAGATTGGAAAACCCAGGAGGAGGAGATTTAAGGGTGTGATCCCAGGGAGTGGATTAGACTAGTGGACCAAGCAAGCATCCCTCCAGCAGGTGTTCTCTAAACTCATACCTAGATGACAAGAAAGGTCAGTAGACAAAAAGGAGGAAGTGGGTTCAAAGGCTTAAGGAAAATGTTTGACCTCTTTAAGGAGTGGAAAGGTTAATGCCTGAGGCAAAGGAGGTTGAAGAGGTAACAAAAGTGGAGCGAATCACAAAGGACTCTGGGAATCCGGGAAGGCAAGGTTACAACTTGGATGTGGGGCGGGGCGTTGAGAGTAAAAGAAAACAAACTGCAAAGAGTTGGAGGGCGGGGAGTGGGGGTGGGGTGGGGTGGGGGTGGAGCTAGAGTTCAGCTATGCCAGGGATTCAAAAGAGTCTCCATGAGGCCTTGATCTCCTTTGTCCCACTGTTAAGGTTTCTGGTTTATGTCTTGCCTTTCTGACTGGACAGGTGCTGACAGAGCAGAAGGACAGACCCGTGTGTTATTCCTTCGTGTTTCCCTCACGCCTACCAAGGTCATAAATTAATTGCTCATGTCCAGCTTGGAAAGAAAGGAATGTAGATCGAGGAAGGCTCTGGAAAGTAAACGGTATTTGAGGTAAACCACTAAGGATGGGGAAATTAGACACATGGGACTTGGGAGAGTGGAGAGGGCAGTGTGTTGAAAGGGGGAAAAAAGTCAGGGATGTGGGCGATGAGCACCGTGATGCTGGAATCAGCTGGGACTGAGCGTAAGAAAAGGTAAATTGGAAAAACTAGAAAACTGGATTAGGGCGGGATTATGGTCTAAGGATAGAAAGGAGCTACTACCTGTTTTTCAGGAGAGGAATGAGAAAAAAAAAAATTGAATCCTGTAAGAAACTTAAAATGAAGCTGCTCTTTCCCCAGAGCAAAGCAAAGCATGACCTTTCTGAAAGCCTGCATTCACACCGGTACAGAATATTTATCTGTAGACTTACAGCGACAACAAGTCACCACGACTTGTACCAGCTCCATGTGTGCTGCAACAGCTGAGTAGACTGTATGGTAATTTACAGTCACAGGGTCTTCAAGTCCTCGCGGGGCACTGAAAGGGGAGGGGGGAGAGCGTTCTTGCTGTATGCTCAAACCTCAGGAAGTCAAGAGAAAGGAAGCAGAGGTGATCCCTTCAGCTCTTTTATAAGGGTTCTAACTCGGGACACAGGGAAGGGAGTCCGTGATGTCCAGTCCTCTCAGAAGGGCCTCACCGGTTAAAAGTACCCATTCACCTTTAAAGTTCAGCACCTGTGTTTGGGAGGACACGCCCTTGTTTAAGGCGTGGCATTTCCGAAAGCAGAGGGAATGGGTGAAGGTTAGTCCAAAGGCAGTGCGCACCATCCAGAACCTGAGCAAATTGGAAAGGGCTAAGAGGCAACATCAAAAGGCAGACCAGAGGCAGGTGAGAGGCAGGGTGCAAAACAAGCCTGGGTGTGGGGAGGTGTTTGTGTTCCCTTTGCATTTATCTTCTGGTCTCTAGGTGCGGTGATTCCCAGAACTTTACACTGAGGTCACCTCTTGCGCTGGTTGTTTTTCAGTGAAGACGCTCAGCTGTTTTACTCCCTGCCAACTGTTGCTGAGCTCGTTCTCAGTCACAGGGCAACTCTCTCCCACAGTGCTTGGAGCGCTGTTGGCGAAGCGAATTCTCCCTCCAGTTCCTCTCTGCCCTCCACTCTACCATGGATTCCTGCCCTTGTCCATGTATACAGCCTGGGCCTCAAAATAAGGACACGAACTGATTGTTAACATGCACTAGACGGTTTTTATTTTTAACATGCAAAATATGATTTTCTAACATAATTCTATCTTCATAGAAAGTCTCTAAACTAGTCGAAATTATGGTTCCTGTTTAACAGATGACAAAGCTAGTAGGTAGATACATCACAAAGGCATACCTGTATTGCTGAGTGCTTTTATAACCCTAAAGATGTATGAAGGTGTTCATTTAAAACTAGCTCCATGCCGAAGGGTTTGCAACCCCAGAGGAAGAAGAATATCAACCAACCAGACCCCCCAGAGCTCCCAGGGACTAAACCACCAATCAAGGAGTACACATGGAGGGACCCATGGCTCCAGCTACATATGTAGCCGAGGATGGCCTTGTTTGGCATCAATGGGAAGAGAGGCCCTTAATCCTGTGAAGGCTCAATGCCCCAGTGTAGGGGAATGCTAGGGTGGTAAGGCAGGAGTGAGAAGGAAGAAGAAGAAGAAGAAGAAGAAGAAGAAGAAGAAGAAGAGGAGGAGGAGGAGGAGGAGGAGGAGGAGGAGGAGGAGGAGGAGGAGGAGGAGGAGGAGGAGGAGGAGGAGGAGGAGGAGGAGGAGGAGGAGGAGGAGAAGAAAGAAGAAAGAAGAAAGAAGAAAGAAGAAGAACTAGCTCCATATACATTGCTATAGAACCAGCGGAAACCCCTGTCACTCCATCTCTACCTGAAACTACTACCTGAAACTGTTGTGCACTCCTCTATACATGTTTAACCTTCTACCAACACAAAGTTACAGTTTCTAAAATTCACATACTATGACAACAAATGTATCCATTTAATTAACTTATTTTGGACATTTTTTTTTTAGTAAAACACTACATGGGTGGGTGTTTTGTTCTTTTCTAGTGCCTTGTTATTTCAATATACTAGTATTTGAAATATGTGTCATGAAAAATACTTTAAGATACAGACTTAAAAATGGGACTTCTTAGTGTTTGGGTTTTTTTTTTTTTTTTTTTTTTTTTTTTTTTTTTTTTTTTTTTGAAACAGTATCTTATGGCTGGCTTTGAAAATTATTCCCTAGCTGAGGCAGTCTTTGAACTCCTGATCTTGCTGTTTTTTTCTCCTAAGTGTGTGGGGTTAACAGTTGTTTACTCTGGGTGGCGACATGTGAGTGTGATGTGGCATTTATTCTCTACACCTTTGAAATATGTAATAATTAAAATGTCACTTTGAGTTGAAGGGTTGTGATTTTTGCCTGCTGTTGTCAGTGGTTTAAATTAAGACTTAGAATGGAGCAAGATCTGTGAAAACAGAGGATGTCCAGATTAAAATAACCTCAACAGAAATGTACCATTCCAAAAAAAAAAAAAAATCAAATTTACTAGAGATACATTTAAGGTTAAAAATAATTTTTATACACACAAGCTAGAGAGGCATGTTTAGAAATAGTCTTAATATAAAGATGTCAGGTGTGATGAAAAGAGATGGCTTGGAATGGACAAGACAGAAGCATGAAGCCTATGTTTATTTTTGATACACAGAACTTGGCTTCAACTAGCCAGAACTCTATGGTTGTGAGCAACAGAAACTTACTGACTGAAGCAGAAAAAGGAATGTGTTAGAAAGCTGAGGTCAGAGTGGTCAGGGGCTGCAGAGCCAGGATGGGCACCATAAGCAGCTAGAGGACCAGGCAGCAGGGACCAGGAAGAAGTTATGGAAGAAGTTGGCAGAGGCTGAGCCTCCATGGATACAGAGACATGGCCAGGGCCATGAGAAGTACTACTGTTCCCATTAGGCCCCAAACTGGCTGGGCTGAATAAGCCAAAGCTCTTCCTTCCTTCCTTCCTTCTAAAAAACAAGCACACAACCATATTTAGGTAGGGCAGTGTGAAACTGGTTTTCACTGAGCAGCATGGCCAGGGCTGGAGGTTCTCCATCCAAACTAAAGAGTGAAATCACACTTTGCAGAGTCCCCTAAGGTTGCTTGTCTTAGGATTTTACTGCTGTGAACAAGGCAACTTTTATAAAGAAAATATTTAATTGAGGCTGGCTTACAGGTTCAGAGGTTCAGTCCATTATCATCAAGGCAGGAGCATGGCAGTATGAAGGCAGATGTGAGACTAGAAGAGCTGAGAGTTCCACCTCTTAAAGCCCACACCCACAGTGACACATTTCCTCCAAAAGGTCACACCTAGTCCAACAAGGCCACACCTCCAAATAGTGCCACTCTCAGCAGAATTTCACCTTTCAGACACCAGGAAGTCACAAATGGCCCAGGACCCAAGGAAGCCAGAGTGCCACAGTGGATAGCTGTCTTAACTGGAGACTGAACTTTAAAGACATTACTCTGATCATATTTAGCCCTTCATTAACTTTGAATAAAAAAATTTACAAATAATTGAAAAGATTGAGCCAACAACCCTGGACCTCTACTAATTCTGGAAACAATAACACTCATCTAGCTCATGTAACGTTACGGGGGTGTGTGTGTGTGTTGCGTGGGTAGAGTGTGTGTATATGTGTGTGTGCATATCTGTGTTGCGTGTGTATAGTGTGTGTATGTGTGTGTGTGCATATGTGTGTTGCATGTGTGTTGTGTGTGTATGGTGTGTGTGTATGAAGGTGGGTACATGGTGCATGTGGATGTGCATATATGGAAGTCCTCACTGAACCTGGAGTTCCTTGACTGGCTAGGCTGGCTGGACCATATGTGCCAGGGAATTGTCTGTCTCTGCCTTTACCTGTCTTCTGTGCTAGCATTACAGATGCAGGTCATTATTGGCTGTTGTGTCTGTGCTGGGGATCTGAACACAGGTCTTCACTGATACAGCAGTCACTCTACTTAGTGAGGCATCTCCCCGGCTCCTATTTGAGTTTTCTGTGGCATGCATCTAAAGAATGTAGATCATTTCAGATGATTAAAAATGCTTATATTTATCACCAAATACAAAAACTATGAAAGCCAGCCTCTAGACATCTTATCAGAAAATACCATGGGGACTGGGGCTGGAACTCGGTGATAGAGTGCTTGCCAGCATGTTTGTGACCCTAGGTTTAAAACCAAGAATCACCATACTTCATGTAACTGTGCGTGTCTATGTATACACTGAATATATATGTGTGTACACTGAACATATGTGTGTATATGTATATATACATATATGACTATATACATACATATGTCATATACTGAATACATACATGTTGATGTGTATTGGGAAACTATACTGTATATTATTCCCCATTACTACTACAATTACTACATTCATTTTAAAATGCAAAGAAAAAGAATGCCAAGAACAATGGCTCGATGCCTGTAATCCTAGCATTCAAGAGTCAAGGCCAGTCTGGGCTACAGAATGAGACTTGTCTCAAAATGAAGCCCATTTTTTTATGAGAAAAAAGAATATTACTATAATGTAAGCAGGGTTTCTCAATTCTTGACTGTATAAAATAATTAGCATACGTATAAATAAATGTTCTTCCCTGAGAGGGAAGAACTCTAGTTGGCAGATTAATTAACACTTCTTGCTGTTGTCTTGCTAATAAAGGAAAGGCTAGTTTCTTTTTTTATAGAAAGAAGTTGTCAGAGCCAATATGGCCTGAATTCATGACCAGCCTCCTTTGCTTTGGGTACCTTCCCAATTACACACCTTGTTTTAACCCTCTACACAGTGTGCTCATCTGGAAGATGAAATAGATGAACGTCTTAAATAAACACTAACTAAGCATTATCCAGAATTCTAACAAGAATGCCAGACCAGTTTAAGAGTTCAAACCATGAGAGCAAAGCTGACAAGATGGCTCTGTGTGTAAAGGTACTTACTGGCAAGCCTGACTTAGGGAGTTCAATCCCTAAGTCTTCTTGTGAAAGGAAAGACCTGATTCCCGTGAGTTATCCTCTGACCTACACACACACAGACACACACACACACACACACAGACACACACACACACACACACACACACACAGCAGGCATACATACATTCATGTTCTAATACACACATAGATGATAGGTAGATGTTAGGTAGATACATACATATATACATACATACATACATACATACATACATACATAGATGCATAGATACATAGTTGCATAGATAGATACAGGAGCTGAGAGCTACTTTCTCAAGAGCATGCTGAGTCTCTGATCTAAAATTGGGTGAGAAGTAAAACCAATTCCAGAAGTGACAAGATCCATTAGAACTACACAGGAAATCACTACTTCACTTTACCCCTGTTTCAGCTTGACCCCATCCACAAGTGGCAAATTTATATTACACGTTCCTAGTTACCAAGCCAGGAAAAGTGCTGAGAGACGAGATGCCACTGATAACAGACACACACCAATCTCTGCCCTTTGTTCCTCACAGGTTCACGGAAGATGAACTCTATGCAGCAGCCCCCAAAAACAACAGCCTCAAAGTTAGGAGCTGAGGAGCTGCTGTGGGAGCTCAGGCCAAGATGCTTCTCAATGGTAAAACTTTCTCAAATGACAGAACTTGAAACTATGATTCATATGTATCCTATGTTCAGATGCCTCAATAAACTAGTATAAATTAATCAAGTAATTGTTCCTGCATAGGCTTTTGTCTTATGCTGGTGACAATAACTTCTTGGTTATCTATTCCTACATTGGAGTAAACAATAAATATTTGCATCTGAGATGAGCCAGGATTCATCAAACAGTGTCAGGTTCACCAGTACCCTTGATCAAACAGCCATTCCTCAGACACTAATTCAAGAGGACTTCACCTGAAAAGCTTGGCCCAGGCCCATGGTCCTCCCTGGGCTTTCCTCACCCTGCCTACACACTTGGCCCTGGCTATGTCCTTAAATCATGCGCTTCTCTTATGGAGCACGCCTGTTCTCCAACAGCCTTATTCCCCCTCCTCTCTGGGGGAGAGGTGCTGCATTCTTGTGCAGACAGGAGGCATCCCACAGAGCCAGCACGAGTTGGCTGCCCTTTCCCAGAGCACTGAACATCTTGAAGATATTTGTAATTCTACTCTCAACTGGAGGATATAATTCATTGCTTGCTGAATCAAAGCCCACAAGCTGCCAGGGGATTCCAGAGGCCATTTGTGTGATTCCAAAATGTGAAAACAAAAGCGAAAGGTTCAATCCTCATCTTCTTCTCTCCTCTACACACAAATATATGTAATCACAACCAAGTCAAGCGCTCTTGTTCATACAAAAAGACACACCATTCCCTGCCTGTCCCAAGCTTCACACCCCTTGATTTTCAAGGAGCGATGATCCAACTTGTATTTGGGACTACAAATTTTGTGGGTACAAATCAGGTATAAGCCAACTACAAGGTTAAGAGTGAAAGATCATCCTCGGCCAAGGGGATGGAAGCATCCTTGCTCTCCGAGGCAATCCATCATCCTTCAGAGTAAAAGGTGATTAAGAAGGTAGTGAGACTCAGTGGCTTTCTCAGGCTTTGCTTTCCAGTCAAGGTCACAGGGCAGAGCAGCTGTCGAAGACGCCTCAGTGACTAAGCCTGGGGTCATGAGAAAGCAGATTCCTCATCAGCAGGAAAGACTAGAAACTGGATTTTACCTGCCTGTGAGAGGACAGCAGCCACCGACGTGGTCATTGTTGCTTTGGTCTGATTCTTCCTGTATCTCCTTCACATGGAAGTTGAACAAATATACATCACCACCCACATTCAACCTCTCAAGGGGCTGAGAATAGAAGTTGTTATTCCTCTGAACAAATGCTAGCTTGTCTCTACTGAGGTAAGGTTAACTGCAACAAGAACACAAAGAACCCAGATTTGTAACAACAAACAGCAATGTCCTTCCAATATAGTTTGGGTTTGTTTCCTTCTTACCACTTGAAGCTCCTCACTTTTCCATGCCTTCTCTCTGTGTGTGCATGTAAAACACACATGGCATGTGTCTCCTGAAACCCACTGTTGGTCTTTTGCAGGGTGATAAGAAACAGATACATGAGAAAACAGACAAGTGGGAGAACAGATAGAGACTAGATGCATGGTGAAGGTGTGAATGGAGAAATGGAAGTGGAGACGTACAGATGTGTGACCTGATACATGGTTCCACCAGTGGATAATTGAGCAGGCTCGTAGATAGGCCTAAAGACAAATAGATGGACACGGCTGCTCCATGACAGACATGGAGCCTGGCCTTGTAAGTAGGAGTTGGCTCACTACTAACTTAAACAATTTGCATTTAATGACTCAATATTCGTCCCAAACACCTAGAGGTAGGTAGGTCTTACTATTATACATGTTTTACAGATGAATACCATACCAAGCAACATTAAACAAGTCACTCCAGGTGAAAAGCAGAGAGGAAGGGATCAAATATGAGTTCTTCTCTAAGCCTTCAGTCTTAAACCCCAAGCTACAGGGACAAGTATGATGGACTCTGCCTTCTGCCTAGTTTTGCCCACACAGCCCCTCTCTGATCAGTTAAGGGATGCTCTTAACTGAGCCCAAGGCAAAAACACAAACAGGCAACACAAGCTTGTTCAACCCACCTGTCAAGCTCTGCTCATCTCCCAAAGCCACCTGAGGAAAGCCTCAAGTCTGGGGTGCATGGCGGCCACTCATTAGTTTTGTGACTTTGCTCAAGTACTTAACTTCGGTGAGCCTGAATTTTTCGCATCTGCAAATGGGAAACCATTCTGCCTAGTTCACTGCATGGAGTTGTTGAGAGAATGGAAGATGGCTTATTAAATGAAGGTGGTTCTGCCAGAGTCATTGGCAGTATTTATGCATCAAGGCCCCTTAGAAAACATGATCTAATAAGGTGATTCAAGCAGGCTTCCCAAATGCATTACAGATCATTGCTAGGAAATGCTTAGTGCCGCTTGAGTCCAACCAGCCTGAAAGGTTACTCTCCAGGCTCGTGAGTAAACCACTGTTATATCATATTGGGCTGCTAGCCACTTGGTTGGGGGCCAGAACAGCTACAGGCTTGCTCCGTTTAGACTTGGTTTGACCACAATCATATTAAATATTAAATCATCCAGTGGCCATAGCAAAGAAGAAAACTATGTCAGGGGTTAGCTATTCTGTCTTTTGTTGATACTCACAACAATTTCCTAAGTGTTTCAGGCACTCAGTGCTGAGCCTGGGCTTAAAAGAAATGGTATGAAGCCCAAAGAAACTTTGCCCTAGTTTCACTGGAAGTTAAAACTAGGACCTTAGACACAGAAACTGTCGTCATGCTCTCAGTAAGAAAGAGACTGCAGAGGAAGTGCAAGCTTTCTGTTCTTAAGAGGGAGGCAGCTGCCTTTGGGCTGGAATTCAGGTCCTTTGTCACTTTCTACAGTTCATGCCATTGATACCTGGAACTTTCTCCTCCCTTCTCTTTTATTAGGCAACAATGGACCACAAAATCAAACTTCACCAGCAGAGGGACAACTGACATTTGAGCCTTCTCCCTTACTGACAGAAGGGCTTATCTCACCTATATTCTTATACCACTAGAAGATGCCACTGTGATCTAAGTATAAGACAGCAGTCCAGAAGCATCTAGAATGTGAGGCATGCCCAGACAACTGGTTGGGACCCTTTGATCTTGCCCATACGATTTTTATAAGAACCCAGGAGACCGAAGAGACCTGACTGAGTGTTAACAGTTGGATTCTAGACCTCTACCAATTTTTTTCTGTGGAAAAGTGACAATATATTAATATGAAGTGCATGTAAGATGATATTGATGAGGGATAGTTTTCCTTGGTGGGATAATGGCAACAGGTAGGTTGAAGAATGTTTTTATTCTTAAGAGCTGCTTTAAGGGTACTATACCCTGAGGACTGGTTTTCATAGTTCCAAGTGCTGGACAAGCTTCCAAGAGAGAGAGAGGTAACAAAAAATTCTATCTAGCTGTGTCATCTATGAACTACAACAATGACCAGCTTGGTACAATATTCCTAAGGGTACTATAGTGGAACTCATACCTGGTGATAACCAATGCCTCTCTAATTGGAGTTAGAATAAACAGAAGGGGAAATTGTGTCTTGTGTCTGGTCTAAGAAACCTAACCAACCATACAGGGAAGTGAGGTCATGGATCTTCCAGGATATCCTACTGTTGCCACTTTCCTAGAACAGCAAAATTTCTAACTGTGATTCTCATTTTGTTTTTTTTTTTTTTTGTTTGTTTGTTTGTTTGTTTGTTTGAGACAGGGTTTCTCTGTGTAGCCCTGTCTATCCTGGAACTCACTCTGTAGACCAGGCTGGCCTTGAACTCAGAAATCCGCCTGCCTCTGCCTCCCAAGTGCTGGGATTAAAGGCGTGTGGCACCACTTCCCGGCGTGATTCTAAATTCGTATACCCACTAATAAGTTTAGCTATCATCTCTTATTGAGGGGTGGTGGGCTGTGAGAGGCAGCTGGGTATTTGGTCGAGTGCAAGCCTTAAACCCCAAGACCCTAAAGGGACGGTAGGAGTTTGGCCTTGCTCCTGCCGTGGGAACCATGGAGAAGGTCTTCAACTACCAAACACCTCCCCCTGACGACCTCTTTATGTTTGAGCCATGGAGGCCACCAACTCAAGCAAGTTAGCCGAGCCAGCCATGACCCAGCCAAGTGAGTCTCTGTGACCAAGCATCTCATTTCCTATGGGGCGAAGCTGGAGCTCAACTTTTCCTCCTTGCCCATTCGGCTGCTGCAGCACCTGAGAACCCAAGGGCTTGAGACCAGTCAGTTCCCAGCCAGCCACCTCAGCCAGGGGTCTCCCAACCCAAGAGCTCCAACTGTGTTCTCTCCACCCACAAGTGGAACCCTGTGGCTTCCCACAGTCCAATGTCTGCCCAGTGTAGTGTGGAATGAACTCAGTCTAATTCTTGTGCTTCTGCCTCCCTTAGTCACAGCCCCAGCCCATGAGGGAGGCATACACGAGACTCACAATTCAGCCCAACAGGACCCACACCCACGCTCACACGACAGCCCAATACCTACCAGCCCTAGATAGAGAACTACAGGCAACTAAGAAATTCTATAAGCAGGTGACATAGTCTTCTAATAGTATTTTAATTGGGTAATCACCATAGTTGATTATTCAATACCAAGTGGTCAGCCCTGGAATCAAATAAGTATAAGTAATACCAAGTGGAGCAAATAAGCTATATTTATATATCTAGGTGTATATGTGTGACACACTGAGATGTGCACAAGCAGCCTCACACTCGAGCTTCCATAGCCTGGAGCCACTCCTGCATCCATGTCTTCATCACCATGAGGCTGTGTACTCTCAAGCTATGAGCTGAAATAAATCATTCCTCCTTTAAGTTGCTTCTGGCAAGTATTTGGGCATAGTGAAACTAGAAGTACCAAACGCTTAGATTAACATACAGGGTATCAATAAGCATGCTACAGTCTCCCAGACATCCCTCTGTTGGCCCTGATAACTTTTATTCAGGTCAGCCATGCTGATGAGTTTGCCTCTGAGTCTTTTTGAACACATGATAAGGAGCTTGTCAAATCAGAGTAGAAACATCCAAAGATTGGGGGACATCGAGTAAATCTCTGAGGGAGAAGATACCACCTCATGTCAGTTCATTTTACAAAATGACCAGCTGACTTCTGAATATAAGATACAAATGTTTGGGCTTGTAGAAGATGGGAATATACAAGAGTCGGCAGGATGATGAGGTATAAAGGCACAAGCTTGAGTGTGGAGGGAGACAGTTTCAAGTGGGGGTACAAAACCATGAGGGAGACAGAGAACCAGGAATGTTAGGATAGGTGTCTTCCCATTGGATGGAGAAACGCCAACAATAATGGCATAGAGTCTAGGTTGTTACAGGAACCTGCAGTGTGCAGTGGGCTGACTGGGGAGATACTTTCTCACTTTGGCTTAAGATGTTAAAGTTGATCCCCTGAAGCATGTTTGTATATGACATAGCTGTCTCCAGTTACACTTACCATTAGACTCAGATATGAAGGCATATCCTGAAACTCCAGACCATCCTCCGCGGTCTCCAACTCTGTTTTGCTAACAGCCTTGCATCTCTTCATGACCCAGTGGCATTCCTCTAGCCCAAATGACTGAGACTGGGGGAAAAGACCTCGCAGAGAGGAACAAGACAGGTCCTTTCTGTGGCAAAGAATGAAGATTCTGAAAAGGGCCTGGAGGTATCCAGGGTCAGAGGATAGAGAACTTGGACTGGCCCCCGATCCTCCCATGATTGCCCAAGAGAAGCCTAGACCATTACCTCTATATTAAAATTGCCCAGCTACACCAAAATTCCTTTTGCTTTCCTCTAGACCCTGGACAAACAAAGAGAAACAAGGGATAGAGAGAAAGAATGATAGGTAGATGACAGGTAGATAAATTAAATAGAGATAGGTAGCTATACATGGTAGATATAGCTGGTAGTCAAATTAAATAGATGATAGATAGATAGATAGATAGATAGATAGATAGATAGGATAAATATATTTTAGAAATAATAGATTAGATGGATTATATAAATGGCAGCATGTGGGGGAGAGATGACTCAGCAGTTAAGAGCACTGAGTGCTCTTCCAGACGTCCTGAGTTCAATTCACATGGTGGCTCACAACTATCTGTAATGGGATCTGATGCCCTCTTCTGATGTGTCTGAAGACAAGGACAGTGTACTTATCTACATTTAATTAATTAATTAATTAAATAGGCTGTATGTGTTAGGTTAAATTGATTTAGATGATGATAGGTTAAATATATAAGTAAATAACTATAGTGCATATATTAGATTACACAGATGATAGAGGAGCTGGAGACAGTTAAAAATTCATGTTGTTCTTACTCAGAACCAGAATATGATTTCCAGAACCCACATGGAGCAGCTTATAATTGCCTGTAACTCTAACCCCAGAAGATTTAACACCCTCATCTGTCCTCTGCAGATGTATACACAGACACACATACACACACATACACACAAAGTGTTTATGACATAGATGATAGATAGATACATAGATACATAGAAGGTAAATAACAAATGTTCCTGGGCATGAAAAAAAAAATAGCTTAAAATGGGAAGAGAACAGACGATAGCCAAGAAAAAGAAAAGAATGGCTATGAGAGGAGATCATTTGAACCCGGTAGCAAAAGATGAGTCCCTCCTTCCCCATGAAGGAAGTCCCTGAGGACATCCCTTTCTCTTCATCCCTTTTAAGAGAAAAGAGAAAAGGTTCGATAGCAATCTGAGGGTATCAAGAGCATGCCTTCAGAGAAGAAAGTGGTATATGTGAAAAGGCAGACAGGAACACAGAAGGCGGTGTGCTTCCAGTAGGCTGGAACTTACTTCTTCCAAGACAGAACAATGTGCTTGATACTGACTGGCCTTTGAAATTGTGACAAGGGACGTCTAAAAACCTATTATCTTAGTTAGGGTTTCTATTGCTGTGGTAATATACTATGACAAAGGGCAGCTTGGGGAGGGAAGAGTTAAGTTCCCTAGTTACAGTCCATCAGTGAGGGAAGTCAGGGCAGGGACTCAAGGCAGGAGCTGAAGCACAGACTATAAAGGAATGCTGATACCTGGCTTTTCCTCACAGCTTGCTAAGTTTACTTCCTTAAATTATCCAGGGCCATCGGCCAAGGGGTGCACCATCCACAGTGAGCTGGACCCTCCCACATTCCCCCATCAATCACTGACTAAGACAATGCCCCACAGACATGCCCACAGGCCATCTTACAAAGCCACTTTTTTTCAGTTAAGAGTCCCCTTTCCCAAATATGTTCAGATTACCACAAATGTATGTTAATCTAACAGAAACCAATACCTACCGTCCAGTCTGTCTGACAGTTTTACGTCCACACTCAGGTTTAAGCACATGGTACTGAATTCAGTGGGCAGGTTGGTTATAACAGTCAGTGGCAGTAGGGAGGCAAGCAGCCCATGGTGGGTAACATGGCCTTTGTCTGTTGCTAGCTTTTACCTAGCGGTCTGATCTCTTCATGGCTCACCTCCTTTTTGATGCATAATCTCTCTGTTTACTCTTCAGTTTTCACATGATGAAAATGATAAGAATAACTATTCCTCTATAAAGACTTCATTCAAGTGCTCATAGTCACCCAGCCATGGTTTCTGAGTCTTGATTTTTGTTTGGGAAGAGAACCATAGGGTGCTGTCCAGCTGAGGGACTGGCTGTTCTGTATCAAAGAAGTCACTAATTTTAAATGGAGTAAGAACAAGAAGGTGTGTGTGTGTGTGTGTGTGTGTGTGTGTGTGTGTGTGTGTGTATGTGTGTGTGTGTGTGTAAGAGCACTTTACATGGGTGCCTGTGGTATATGTATGTGCTATGTGTGCATGTGTATTGCTACACATACCATAAACATACATGGAGGTCAAAGGACATAAGAAATTCTGTTCTATCATTTTTCACCTTAGTCCCTTGAGACAAAATTAATCTTTCTCCTCTCTCTCTCTCTCTCTCTCTCTCTCTCTCTCTCTCTCTTTCTCTCTCTTTCAAACTGGCAGCCAGCAAGCCCCAGAGATTCTCCAGCCTCCACCCCAATCATGCTGGGTCATATGAGTGTACGTGTATGGCCACACTGTGGTTTTTACATGGATACTGGGGATTCACACTCTGTCCCCATGCTTATGAAGCCAGTGTTTTTACCTACTGAGCTATATCTGTAAACCCAAGAACTAGGTTCTTGTGAAAGAATAGGCTACATATGGTTTTCCCTTTTTCAGCAGTAATTAGAGCTAGGATTACCATAGAAATCACCTCCGTGGGAGCATGCCCATATAGTCGGGCAGAGAAAGGAACAGAAAGCTCTGGCTCAGAAATGGTTATGGTGTATTGTATGAGAGAAGAATCTACTTTCAATTAAGAAAATCAAAAGGAGAAAAAGAAAATTTCAGCCCTTTTAGAAAACCATGCTAGCTTGCCTCACACATGGCTAAAAGCATGAAGAAAGGTATAAACTATACACTGAAGACAGATAATGCTAAAGAGACAGTTGATGTGAGCTTAAGAAGATGCCTTGGTTACTGAGAGCCGGGAGGTTGAGTTCAGGTCCAATCATTGACTGTGTGACTCTGCCAGTCTTTTTCACTGGACCTTCCCAGTCTATAAATAATATGATTAAACGACAAGATCTTTTCTTGCTCTGATATAGTGTGTTTGAATAGCCTGTGTTCTTTGCTAACTATAACTGATGAAAAATCTCCTACATAGGGATTTTACTATCCTAGGGATGACTAGCAACAGAACACCCACAACATGAGCAGAACTGTGTAGGAATCTATAGGCATCTTCAAGACACACCCAGCATATTCACAGAGATGCTACTTGCTGCACTCCGTGCTATCAACAGTACCCGATTCTGTCCCCTTTTTTATTATATTGCCATAACTTGAGTTATGAGTTGAGCCAGGAAAACTCAGTGCACAGCTGCTTCTAAATGAGAGCAAAGCAAAGGAGAAACTCCATGCTGACGTTCCTTGCAAGAAGAAAACATTTTGTGTTTCCAGATTAAAAATAGCAATCAGAGCTACATAGACATCTCTGCAGTTAAGAAAAGTCGCTGCTCTTACAGAGAGCTCCAGTTGGGTTCCCAGTACCTACGTGGAAGTTCACAACCATCTGTAATTCCAATTCTAAGGGACCTGGTACCCTCTTCTGGCCTTTGCAGGCACCAGGCACACATGTGGTACAAGCACAACCCCACATACATAAAATAAGAATAAATAAATAAACAAATATCTTTACTAAAATAGCTATTGGTAGCCACAGGCTTGAATACATGTGTTGTAAAACTCAGTGTGTTCCAGATCAGTGTGCTGCCTCGGGCTCTCGGTGAGGTCCCTTCTTCAGCTCATGTTTGTGTTTTGACAGCCTGCTGTAATTCCAAGCATCCCACTAGCCCTTTGGAACCACTTCTCTGCAAATAAACCTCAGCTTTCTCTAACGGTTCCCCTTTGGCCCATTTGTGATTGACCACCTACCATGGATAATTCCTCTAAGATGAACTCTCCAACATAGGTTCAATGAAATAAAGTTAGCCATTACATTTAACTTGAACAGCTCAGAGCAGAATGTGGTATTGCTGTTTCTATCGTTATTTTCTTTTTCTTTTTAACTAATATACCAAAATTGCATATTTATGAAATGTCTATGATATGTGATCATCTTCTTTGGACTCCCCACTAACCAAACGTTTTGCTTACACATACTGAAAAGGACCTTATAACATTATAAAGAAAGTGCATCCTGGAGCTGGAGAGATGCCTTAGCAGTTAAGAGCATTGGCTGTTCTTTCTGGGGTTCCAGGTTCAATTCTCAGCACTCACATGGCGCTCACAACTGTCTGTAACTCTAGCTCTAAGAGATCTAACATCTCTACACAGATACACATGCAGGCAAAATAACAGTGCACATAAAATAAAAATAATTTTTGTTTTAAAAGGCCAGGTCATAGTGACACATCCCGACCCTTGGAAGGCAGAGGCAGGAAGATCTCTATGAGTTCAAGGCCAGCCTGGTCTACAGAGTAAATTTCAGAACAGCCAGGGCTACACAGAATAACTCTGTCTTTGAGAGAGAGAGAGAGAGAGAGAGAGAGAGAGAGAGAGAGAGAGAGAGAGAACAGAGAAAAAGAAAAAAGAAATGTACACCTCTGGCATGTTGGCCTGGTACCCCTATTCACTTGCACATAATATGATGATGGTGGTGGTGGTGGTGGTGGTGATTTCATATATATGTATACAATATACACACTTAATCTAGTTCTAAGATAACTTTATGTGTTTCTAGACTTGTGATAGATATTAATGAATGTCATAAAAGAACAGAAATTAAGGATCAGATGGTTTAATCTTTCCTCCAAGCATCCTATCTGAAGCTGTCTATTTTCTTATTGGCTATTGCTACAATAAATATTTCCCATTCTTCTTGTAGTGAGTATTAATTTAACCAGTTTGTTGTTCTACCTCATATTTCATCCAATAAGGCCTAGGGTCTAGGGTTATATAATTATCTTCAGACCAAGAGACTTATTTTCTTAAAAGCAAAATGCCATCCATACTTTCAGTGAATCGAATGGCTCTGGGTACAAATCCCAGATTAAATAGATTTCTTGCAAATTATACCCTTCTGCTTCGTGTTAAATTTCTTCTCCTGGATTCACAGAAATGATTAGAAATCACACAGGGGAAAAGCATTCTATCTGTACACGTCCTGAACAGCCCTCTCTGCACCACAAGAGAAGGATGAGGCCTCTGTGAGAAGGACCTGAGTTTCACGTTTCTGCTGAGAATCATGGGAGGTCTAAGCCTTGGCCCTGCAAAGCCTACAGCTTACCAACCTGTTGAGAGAATAGAATCTCTCTTGGATGGCCCTGATGGCTTCAAGTGCTTAGGCTGTGAAGACAGGAGATTCCATTCAAATCTTGAGGTAGAAATCACTATCTGGATGACCTTAGGCAAGTTAGATAAGCCCTCAGCCTTAAATTCATGTCTAAAGTGGGACAGTTCATACTGTTCATATCATAGGCTGCCATAGAATATAATCAAGACAAGAATATATGTAAAATGATATGAGTAATGCCAGTCATGTAAGTGGCCCTTGAGAGATACGTGTGTGTGTGTGTGTGTGCGCGCGCACACATATTTCTTCTTTTTCTCTTGGTTCATCATGTCCTGGATTTGGCTGTCTCTGCCTCTCAAGTATACTTCATTTGTTTGTTTGGGGCCTGGATTTTTGAGAAGGATCACTATAGCCCAGGGACCTGGCCCAAGTGTTAAGAGTCATTCACTACATATAGTGGTGTCCTGTAACCCTGGACAGCCCAACACTGATTTGGGAAGTCATTGTCATAGTTGCGGATATAAGGCTCTCTGAAAAATAAAAACAGTCTAGTTGACTGTGGGGAAAGATAGACTCATAGACCCTCTCCCCTAGATCACCTGATTGCCATGACCAGAGGAGCTCAACTCGGAGAACAGGAAGAAAGCTACAACCCTCTCCACTCTCCATGACCCAAAAGAGTAAACATTTTTCTATTTCTAATAGACATAAAAATACTTGTGCATACTTGTGTGGAGTGCAGTGTGATATTTTGCAGTGTGTGAGCACAGGGCATTGGTAGATTCAAACATTTGCTATTTCTTCAGCAGCATCTAGACTTCCCTCTACAAGTCATTTCAAAATGTAGGATTAATTCCTGTCAATCATGGTTATCCTACTGTGCAGCAGAATATTAAAGTTTCTCATCCCATCCTATTGAAGCCCTGCATCTCTGTGCCCCCAATCTCTACTGGCTACCATCCCACTCTCTACACTCTGTAAAGCCAACTTTAGTGTCCACCTATAAGCGAGAACATGTCATATTTGTCCTTTTCCCTGGGTATCTACCCAATAGCACCACTTGTAGGTCAATATATGGTATACATTTACATCTGTGATCCACATATGGGACAATATTATATTTGTTCTTAATTTTTCCACCCATTTCCTTTCTTGTTCTCTCAACTATCCCCATAGTTTACTTCCTACTATATAGAGCATATATAGTAAATGTTTTTATCACATATACTTAAATCTAGACTTCACATATGAGAGAAAATACCAAATATTTGTCTTTTGAATCTTCTCAGCTCTTTTTAAAACTTTGTTTTGAAACAAGGTCTCAATAACTTGGCCAAGCTAGCCTTCAACTCACATCTCATGTAGACCTGGAACTTTCAATTCTCCTGCCTACAGAACCCCGAGCATCTGGGATTATAGGCCTGTGTTACTGGCCCTTACAACCCAGAATTCTTATAGTTGCTTCTTTTGCTGGCTAGAGCCAGAAAGCTGAGATGGGGACCCAAGGAAGACCCAGCCAGAGCTCTATAAGAGTAGTCACAAACCCAAAAGAGCATAGCCAAGCAGGGCATCATGTGAGTCCCCTCCAATCTCAGAACCATGCCCAGAGGCATCTGAACAAAATGATCAAGAGACCTTGAATGCCTGGTCTGGTAGCTATTCCTCTCTTGATTAGCTGCTCACCGTGATCTTATCATTAATTTTATCAAGTCACCAATAGTTCTCGAAAGGTTATCAATCTTCAATATGGATACCAGAAACCATCCTAAGCATGGAATATGGCATTGCATAGTTTGTAAGTATATTTGGAAGACTGTGATAGCTCTGTAAAGAAGCAGGCTTTCAGAAGCTAAGAAAGATATTAACAAATGGCAGTGAGAGAGAGGCCACCTGTGTCCCTCACACCAAATACTATCGTAAGTGTGAGTGTGCATCACCTTCATAGCTGAGCATACAAAATATTAAGCTGTTTGCTGGTTTGGCTTGCCTGACATGCATTTCTCATTGGGAAAAATGATCACTCTGGATCTAGGGAGAGCCAATTCCTCTTTTCCTTATTTTACATGTGAAGTTCTGTTCCAATTTGCATAATCCTCAAGAAACTACCCAAGTGCCCACCATGCCTCAACTCATGTGTTAATCCACAGGCTCTGGCGAGCCATCTTCTGTGAGTCCCACTGCCCTTGATAGATCGGCTTTGGGGCTGGAGTTATACCAAGAATTTCTCCATTTGCCAGAGTGACTGTTTCCAATTACATGAACCTCTTCAGAAGAAGGTAACTCCTTTTCGAAGGAGTTAAATGCAGCATTTGAAAAAACATAGCTTTGACCTACTGAGTGAGTCCCAGTTAAAGTGAGTTTAAACCCCGACCTACAGTCCCCCTGAATTCCCTCCAAGACAGCAATAGGGTTGCATGCCACACATGTCATTCATGCTTTAATGCCCTGTTGGTCTCATTTGTAGTCTAGATGAGGTTATCTGTGATGGGGAGGATTTTCTGTGGTCACAGTGTCTTAGGTAAACAGCAGGAAACTAGAAGGGAAGAGTAGCTCTTGTATTCCTCTTTGCCATTCAAAGGCAATCTGGCAGTAGAATCCAGATTTGTAGTTCAAGGATATTGAAGTCTTTATGTCAAATAGGCTGATGAGGAGTTTTTAAATGGGGTGAAACTCCCATTTTTTCTTCCTATGCAGAGTCCCTGACCTTTCTACCCCTCCCAGAATCTGTCTCCTTTCCTCCCAGCCTCTGTATGGCTAAACTCAGGAATCTTCCTACAACCTCTACACTTCCCACGCCACCCATGTTTCCATATTGAGATTGTCACATACACTAAGGAGAAGACAGGGAGCTTAGAAGTTTCTGGAAGCCAGAGGCCATGTCTCACCACTCCTGGCTGTCCCTCCAGCTAGGAGGTTCATCCCATTTCACTCTGCTCCTGTTTTACACAGGCCAAGGGCTAAAGTACTGGGGCCAAATTCAATGTCAAGATAATCCTGGATCAGCCTCCCTTTGACTGATGGTTTCCGCCAAGTAGAGTTTTTATTCCATTGCCTAATTGGCTCAAGCCCCATCCTGTCCCTGCTACTCTCTGTCAGTCATCAACTGCTGAAATGGGGAACTCTACCCTGTAAGGGCTCCAAGGGAAGGGGGACTAGGTAGTTACAAAAAAAGAATTCTTAAAGTCTGTATTGGAAATGAATCTTTCCTTTAAAACTTTGATAAGTTTTTGGTTTGTTTGTTTGTTTGTTTGTTTGTTTGATGGGTGGGTAGAACACCAGGTTTTAGCCAGGGCCATGCCATTTTGGTTAAACAATAACTCTTGAAACTAAAGTGATTTAGTTCCCAACACTAAAATAACTTGTTCTAAATTCTCCCCGCCTCCCTGCTCTATTGAACCCCATTGGTGTTCAGTAGATAGTACAAGAGGTGTTTATCAATCAGCTAACATTCGTTAAACCACTACCTACCTTACTTCCCTAGCAATGGCCAACTGGGGGTGAGGGGTGGGGCAAATGCTCAGTCCCTTTTGCCTTTTCCTCTTTTCTGTCCTATAGCAGCTCCATTCTTGCACTGAAGAAGACCCTTCTCAGGCCTTTCCCCACTAATAAAGCCTGTGTTATCTATCACTGAGCCACTCATTCTTTTGTGTGTGTCTTTCCTTCATGGTGACCTTACAGTAAGAAAGAACTCTGTAGGCAGAAGGTGTTGTGAGAAAGGTCCTTAGAGAGGAGAACCTCACAGTTTGATGCAGGACCAGTATATGTGATTGCATGTATCACAGATGATCTGTGAGGTATGATGGGCCCAGGTCAACCATGATGCTACAGAAGAAAGCTGAGCCCTGCCATCTAAATCCCCATTCAATGAAAGGTGGTACACTTCAGACTGGGACTCAGTCTTACATGCTAAAAGAGTCACTGGGAAATTTTAGACAGTGCATCTTCCATCTTGCATCTTCCAAAGATGTTTACTAAAATATACTATGAGAAGCAGAGAACCCCCTGGGAGTCTCATGTAGAGGTGTTAGATACCTTCAGAGCCAAGTTGAGATTGCTGAAGCATCGGCCTCATGGACTGAGCAGCTACAAAGTCCTCAGCATCTTCATTGTGGAGACGACCGTTCTACTGGTTGTGCTCTTCTAGAGAACCTTAATATTTAATAAGCAAGACACCAGGATGTGGTAGGCTACTACAGCTAAGGTTTAGGAAGAGAGACACAGTAGTATCCAGATTGATGGCTTAAGGACTTAGCAGTTAGTTAGTATCACTGTTAATTTGCAGAGCTAATTAATGCCAGAGAGTAGAATGGTTGGCAGAGCACACAGTAAATCTGATTGTGGCCATGTAGATGTTGAGGTTCCTGTAGGGCATACAGGCAGAGATGCCCAGTTGGTAACTGGTTGTCTGAGCTAGGAGTTCAGAAGGATGGTGGTCTGTAGGTTGACCACTAGACTCCAGAATTCTAGCCTGGGCTTCTGTCCTGTTATTCCTTAATGCTCTTTCTCAGTGATTCTAATTAGTTAGAACAGTCTTGGAATCGTATCGATACTATGACCCTTGCTGCCTAAAAACAAACTCCTGTGAAATTCTCCAGCCCCACACAGCTACCTGTTATCTTCAATGTACTGAAAGGAAATGCTTTTTAAACGCTCAGGGATCTTGCATCAGGGAAAAGTGAGATTTCATGCATCCCAGACAATCTGGAAAGAAAATGCTATGGAGGGTTTTGTTTTGTTTTGTTTGTTTGTTTGTTTGTTTGTTTTATGATGGTGTTATTTCAGATGTTCCATAACTTGAAGCAGAAAGAAAGCCATATGCTGGTGAGAGAGAATGAGGGGCTGGTCTAGGGTGGCAGCTCTGGGAACAGAAAAGTTGCATTGGAAGAAGTTGAAAGTAAGAAGCCGGTCCTAGGTGGAGGATGTAGCTCTCTGGGGGTGTGTCCTTGACCACATCGTACCCTAATCCTTCTATCTCCTCTATGATTCCTGGCCATCATGATGTGAGCTTCTCTTCTCTTCTAAGCCATACTAGCCTAGATGGACTTAAGCCTCTGAAGCAATGTCCCAAAGTGAGTCATTCTTCCCACTAAGGCGCCTATGATGTCATTCTTCCTGATAAGGTATCTATGATGTCATTCTTCCCACTAAGGTGCCTATGATGCCATTCTTCCTACTAAGGTGCCTATGATGATGTCATTCTTCCTACTAAGGTGCCTATGTCAGGTATTATGCCCCAGATATGCAAAGTCTAACATATTCAAACCATCAGACTCTTTACTGGGTCATAACTACCTCCAGAGATTTTCACTCACTCTTGCCTGGCAAGATAAAAGCATCAAGGCTTGAAATGAGAAGCAGGGTGTCCTGTGACTTAAAGCATGGTTGATGTAAGTGGATAGGTCCCATACCTGGCTACAGGATGAAAGCAGGTAGGAAAAGCAGCAAGATCCGCAAAGAGAAGAAGTACCTCAGGGCTACCCCAGAACAAACTTTTACGGGACTAACTGTTACTGCTTACACTCGGACTCTACAATACCATTTTTTAAGCATTGTCAAATGAGAAGTGAAAGACAAGAGGCTTTCAGTTAGTTGGAGCCACAAGCATTGGCCCTGACAGTGGATATGAAAGATTCAGTGAACTTTTGAGAGGGTGAAAACTAAGTGCTGGAGAGCTGGCTCAGCGGGTAAGCTGTCCGTGTGTTTACAACTCCTTCAGTTCCAGCACACATCAGGCAGTGCACAGCTGCCTGGAACTCCAGATCCAGGGCATCCAATGCCCTCTTCAGCATAGGCACCTACATGCATCACACACACACACACACACACACACACACACACACACACAAAACATCTTTTTTAAAATGTTGATAAGATAATAAAAAAACTAATAAAGAATGGTTTCAATAGAAAACTATTGGTCACAAATGTCTACCATTTATTTATCCCAAACCATGAGTCAGTTTCTTCTTTAAAACCTGACATCAAAGGGATTGCAATGCCTATTCTACAAATGAGAAGAATGAGACCCAAAGGTGAAGCCTTTACCAAAAAGTGCATTATTCTCTTGATAACCAATTTTGGATCAATAACCACTATTTTAGATCAATGCTGAGAATTTACTTTTTCACATATCATTGCCCGGCAGTCAATAAATTTAGAAAATACTGAATTTAAAGATGGTACACTTTACTCTTGAGACACCCATCTCAGGTGTAACGTGACCTTGACGCCAACAGCTTGAGGAAGATGAGTCTCCTTTAAGCTACTGAGAAATTTGTTTTAATGTGGTGGGAAAAGATATAATGGTCATTTCAGAGACCAGCAGACATTTATGGTGTTAGTGGCAGGCCACCGCTGCCACAGATGTCAGGACTACCCAAATCAGGATGCTCAAGCAGCCAGAGGATGAGTTGTACATTTTGTGATTTAGTGGGTTGCATGGTCAACCTGGACAGACAGGAGATAGCTTTAGTCATATTCCCCAGAGGAGAACTATTTTATTGTTCAGTTCAATCTCTGAAAGAAAAATGATACATGTGACTATACAAGTGGTAGCCTTATGCTTTTTCACCTCAATAGGGTTCAAGGTAAATGGTCAGGTTATAAGCCTAAACTGATCACACTGTGGAGACAATTTTAAAACAGTCCTCCCTGGGTGCCGCCCCAGTCCACTAACCCCAAATCTGCAATATCTGGGATGTGAGGCTCAAGAGCTCATAATTTTTAAAAGCTCCTGTGGGTAATTCCATTGTGTGGCCAGAGTTGAAAACTGTTCTGTTGTTCTTATTCTAGAACATTCTTTCTCTCCTGCCCTGGCCCCCTTACCGCCCCAAGCCCACATGGTCAGCTTTCAAACAGACTTTAAGTCATCATATTTCCATTTTCAGGGCCTGGCACAGAACCTGGCTTGGTACATGGTTGATGGTCTGAGTTTCCAGAAAAGCACCATTGTTCTCTCCTACTTCTCTGGTTTAGTCTAAAACAGTCAGTATAGCAGCAGTTTGAACTTTTAGGGGACAGGGGCCGGACAGCTCCAGGATCCTTCACTCTCTGACTCTCAACATTTGACTGCCATGGGGGAAGGTAGTGACATTTATCATTGACTTCAGAGCCACATGTTACCCCAAAAATACTTTGGGGATTTTTAAGATATAAAACTTATCATTAAGAGTCAGGAAACTTCAGGTTATGGATGCATCAAAGACAAAAATTTCAAAGACCGTAACACAGTGTTGTTTTTAAAGAAGTAATCATCTCAAAAGCTAGAGAGATAGTACTTTAAAAAAAACTATATAGGATAAAATTAAATTTAAAACTCAGCCTAGGGAAAGCTGACATTATTGGTTTGAAATAACTTTGGTCATTGTGTTTAAATTTTGCTCATTTATGAGGCTGGAAACAAAACTGAAAAGGAAACTTCCCTTGACACAGGCCTTTCTACTTCTTCACTTTATATTTATTACACGTGTTGCCTGTTCACAAGCCGGATAAAATATAATCAATTATACTGTATAAAGCAGAAAGAATGGCGAAAGATTAATGAATTCAATCTATTAGTGTTTATTTTGCTTTTCAAGTATGAAGTAACAGGAAGCTAATCTCTTCCACATTGCTGACCGAGTTCACAGAATTGTACATTCTTTGCCTTATTCTTTTCCTCTTTAGTAGCTTTCCTCTCTCCCTTTTGTGCCCCATCTTCTGTCCTGGACCCTTCATTGCCTTCCTGAGACACTGAATAGAGAAGACTCCAGGAGGTCTGATGCTCAAGAGTTGAGCCAGGGGAACATAATAAGCCAGGAAAAATAGGAAAAAATTCAGTGTCCGGTGGAAGACTCAGTCTGGGCAAGAAAACAGACCAGATTAGAAAACAATCAGGCTGGCATTTTCCTGACCAAACAAGCTTGTCTCTCCAGCAGATCTGGCCAACTGGGCAGAACAATCTTTCAGGGAATCAGAGAAGCCAGTGCAAGGGAATTGCCTGGAGGCAGCCATAGGAGCGGAGCATGAAGGGTCTTTCGCAAGAATGGCTGCAGCTACCCCGTGCCTCTCTCATCCAATTGCCAAAACTTCATATTCCCCTACCTGGGAACTAGACCTTTCTTTCCTGGATGAATGACAGAGAGGAAGCTGCTGACTACCGATAAGATCACATCCCAGCTTATGAGATCAGGGCCTTCTAAGAGTTAGAGGAAGGGCGTACAGGAGCCAAACAAGGTTTGGGAAAAGATAAGTCAGTCAAGACCTTGGAGAAGAGTCTGTCTTCTAGGGACCATCCTGGGAACTGAACTGTTGGCATGAGCAGCCCTTAGTCATCTGAAAACGAGACCAAGACTTCACTCGGAAGATAGGAATACAACTGAAATGATGATCATATGAGCAGGAAGCTTGGAATCTCCACTCCACTCCTCTTAGAGACCTCCTCTCTTCGTGCAAAGCTCAGCCCATACAGTGGGTTTCACAGTGACAGCTGTGTGGTAGTGCCTGGCGTTGTCTTGAGCAATTAAGAGAGCAAGATCCAGATTTAGGTGGTCAGATACAAGTATAAGTGACTCTGCTTGCCAGCCTGTGACTATCAGTCATGGCTCAAAGGTCACAAGAGGCTAAACCAACTCTGAATAATTTTACTCTGCAGCAAACTTAGATGGGTCTGCAGGGTGGATGGGTCTGCAGGGTGGATGGGTCTGCAGGGTGGATGGGTCTGCAGGGTGGATGGGTCTGCAGGGTGGATGGGTCTGCAGGGTGGATGGGTCTGCAGGGTGGATGGGTCTGCAGGGTGGATGGGTCTGCAGGGTGGCTAAGAAATCATGCAGGGCAGTAGCTAGTATGCTCTTGGAGTCCATGAAGCAGGAACTTGGCAGCCATCTTGTTCTGCTGCCTTTGTTCCTGTAGAGTCATGAAGCCCCTAATTCATATTGCATCCTTATATTTTGCATAGTTGAGAAATTATATATTTTCAAACTCATGTATCTAGAACTCTTTCCCATAGCCTTAAGGGCTGTCCTGAAGGTCCCAGCATTTACTATTTTGCTGAGACATTAGCCACACCTTCACTTCCTGGACTGCTGTCTGATTATCATGGAGTCATTAACATTACCTGGGAAGACATTCCAGTAGGAATGTAAAAATGGAGGCTCACAGCAGGCACTGTCGCAGGGGCAGGAACCATGTCACTGTCCCCACCAGAGCACACCGGGCTCGGCAAGATTTCTTTAAAACTTTTTGTTTTGTTTATGGGTGGCCAGGGGTGTGTGGGAGTGTAGGTTTGCTGCCCCAGTGTCCTGTAGAAGCTAGAAGACAACTTCAAAAAAAAATCAGTTGTCTTCTTCAACCCTGTGCATCCTGGTATGAAACTCAAGTCCACAGTCTTGGCAGCAACCACCTTTAACTACTGAGCTATCTTATCAGCCCAGGAGAAGACATTTCTTTTTTGTTTTGGTTTGGGTTTGGTTTTGGTTTTGGTTTTGGTTTTGGTTTTCAAGATAGGGTTTCTCTGTATAGCCCTGGCTGTCTTGGAACTCACTCTGTAGAGAAATCTGCCTGCCTCTGCCTCCCAAGTGCTGGGATTAAAGGCATGTGCCACCACTGTCTGGCGAGAAGACATTTCTTAACTTCATAATTTACATGGCAACTTGGGCAATCACACATCCAAGGCATGTGTCTCAACTTGTGTTTTCACAATATAGACATACACAGAAGCACATCTTCACTCTTGAGAGTCCTGCTGACAAGACCTCTCCTCTAACTCTCAGACACCTGACTCTCAGAATACACTAGCATTCACTATGTTCTTCAGGAGCTTGAGTAACGGCACCTACCACTTCCACTCACCTCTCAGAAAAACTGGAAGGAGTAAGCAAACCTTGACACCTCCTTCAGATGCATGTGTGTGCACACACAGCCATGCATGCATGCACACATTTATGTTACACAGTGTCTCTTTTACTCACATCATAAAATATGTGCTACCATATAGTTTGTCTTAGGAGTGCTGACATACATAACTTATTTAAGCAGTTTGTAGACAGACTCAGGGTTTGTGCAGCTGTTCATACTGTTAAAAAGAACTGTTTAGCTCTGGTCATAACAACAAAGATGTTCAATTCTCAGTCTTCCTGTGGAAGCTAAACCAGTCTACCAAAATCTGAGGAATGTTCTCTCTGGGCCATCGGATATCCACATAGCAAATCTGCAGTCAGTCCCTCTCCCACACCTATGTTCCTCACAACCCTCACAAATCCAGGTTCTCTCCAGTGTCCCAAATGCAGGTCAGCCTCCTTGCTATGACTCTGAAAAGCCTTTGTGTTCTGAGTCCTGCTCTCCTCTGCCTGTTCCTTCAGCATTTCTGGTTCAGTTGTTGGTGTGTGTTCAGCAGAGCAATCTTGCTAGGGTCCTCTTCCTAGTCCCTGAAATCTTCAGGGGCTTCATGACCCTGAAGGACATATCCTTTATTGTCACCCCAGCTTTTAACTCAGTGTCTGATCTGAATAGATTCTCCATCTTCTATGACTGAATTAAAGTGTGGGAAGAGTAGATGGCATTGGGGTGGGTGTCACTGAAGATTCTGAGGACTTCTGCTGACTTTCCAGGAACTGCGCTACAAGGCCTCCTTGGGATAGGTGTGGGGAAGAAATCTCTCGGGCGGGGGGGGGGGGGGGGGGGGGGGGAGGGGGAGTCCGGCATCAGGGTCCCGGGCGGGCTTCCCACATCGCCAGTGGAGGGTCCCACATTCACGCAGCTGTCGGTGGGTGGGCCAGCGGTTGCATCGGCAAGGTTCCAGGGTTCCAAAAGCTGGGAATCAGGTGGAGAGATCATGCAACACGTGGAGTCCGGTTTTCCAAAGCTTTATTGTTCATGACATGGTAAATGGACGTAGGTGGTACACGCTACACTAGAACCATCCAGGTGTCTGAGAACTTCCTTCCGTTGTTGACCCGCCGCTGCCCTTCTCCGCTACCTGGCCGGCGCTCCCCGGCTTAAGAGCTGTAATACTTTAGAGCCCGCTGGGCTCCCTGCTACCTAGCCGGCATTCCATGGCTAAACAGAGAGCTGTACTGCTTGGCAACCCGCTGGCTCTCCCTGGAGCCTGCCTGGAACGCCCGGCTGCCTTTCTGTCAGCTAGTCAGCTCCTTATTGGCCCGGCCAGAGCCAGGACCAGTTCAGCGCTGAGAAGAAGCGGGGGCAACACCTAGAGAAGATTGGCCAGCAACGACGGACACCAGAAGCAGCGGCAGGGGCAGGCAATCTCCCCTCCCCGCTCACGCCCTGCCACCAGCCAGGAGACTGCCGCGGGACACTCTTCAGGACCAGGGTCCAACAGATAGGCTTCTTCTTTACAAGAGATTTCATGGTGAAGGACACCAGTGACACATGAAAGGGATTACTGAGGAGTATAGTAGGTTCCCTCTCCCCCCCCACACACCAGCTGAAATTGGTTTGCATCCACAGAGCTCTGAAGCAGAGGCAGGAGGGATGCCTCCCTACTGAGCTTTTCTTTTTAATTGAGATTTATATAATATATTCTCATCAGTTTCCCCTCTTCAATTGTCTCCCAGGTCCTCTCCACCTTCCATCCAGTTCCACACCTGACAAACAGGCAAATTTAAAAAAAACAAAAATACAATAAAATAAAAAGTTAAAAGCGCAAGAAACATACACACAAAAAAAGACAAAAACAAAATTAGAAATTGTAATATGCACACAAACAGTAAGGTTTTTTAAAATGCCCAAAGCAGAATGAGACTTAAAAAAAAAAACTATAAAAACCACCACTGAGTTCATTTTATGTTGGTATCTACTGCTGTGCATGGGACCTGCCTGGAAGGGTGATTCTAGTGAGACTCAATTGGATAAAACTGATTTTTCCTTTCTGAGAAGTTATCACATGGGGATAGGTATTGGTTAGGGATGAGAGCTTGTGTCCACTCATCATTGGGACACCATCTGGCTTATACAGGGTAGCCCCTGTGCATGCCACCACAGTCTCTATGAGTTCACATGTGTGCCGGTTCTGTTACGTCTGAAAATAACTGTTTATTTTGTGTCATCTGTCCCCTTTGGTTGTAGCAATCTTTCTGCCTTTTTTTCTGCAGGGTTCTCTAAGTCCCGAGAGACAGTATTTGATTGAGACATTCTACTTAGGACTGAGTGTTCCAAAATCTCTCACTCTCTGCACACTGTCCAGTTGTGGGTCTCTGTATTTGTTTGCATCTAGTTCAGGAAGAAGCTCCTCTGAAGATGACTAAGCCAGACATTGATCTATGGAACAGTAGAAAGTTATTAGGAGTCATTTTATTGCTGTGTTCCTTTAGAAGAACAACAGTATTTTGTTTTCTTCTAGGCCCATGGCCTATCTAGTCTCAGGTTCTTGGCCAATTAAAGTGTTGGGCTTCCATCTCAAGGAGTGGGCCTTAAATCTAATCAGATAATAGACTATCACCCCGTAACATTTGCACCACTATTATATCAGCATAGAAAGCAGGTAGGTCACTGTTATAGGTCTTAGGGTTTGTAGCTGGGTTAATGGTTACTTTTCTCCTCTGGTAGCATGCACAGTGCCTTCCAGTACCATGAACATTAGTCAGTAAAGATGAAGGCTCTAGTTAGGCACCAGCTGGACTTCTTCGTGTTCAGTGAGATATGTAAGTGTTGTCTTCAGCAATGGGACCTTAACATAAGTTTTTGGAAAACTACTAATAGCCTTGGCAATAGCCTGAGATGTTTGGAGGTTTCTAGTGCTCACATCTTGAACTACAGGCAGAAATCAAAAAGAGTACACTAACCCACACCTCCAAAACTTACCAAACATCACCATTAACTTCCAGGATTAAGCACTGAGATTCTAGAGAGAATGGTGAGACATTTCTCATTCAAACCATCACAAGGAAAAAACAACCCTAAAAAAAAAAGTAGTCAGCTTAGTTAAATAGTTAATGTCTTTAGGTACTGTTTTCAGAACATCATCCTTTGCCCAACATAGGACTGGATCCCTGGAACAAAAGAAAAAGTTTAAAGTCTCAGCTCTCAGAGAATGCAGGGTTCCGTAGAAAGAGCAAGATGTGAAATGCAATACATAAGTAAATAATAAATGAATAAAAACTCCTAGCAACAAAAAAAAAGGATACCAGGAGTACAATGTGACAACCTCCTTTTATGGAGCCACATGTACACCCCACATCCTGCATCTTACTCCAGGCATTTCACAGTCCTTGTTTCATCTGGATCTCCCAGGAGGTCTCTGAGCTGGATGGGTGGGAAAGGAAAGTGGGGTAGCAATGGGAGGCAGAAGGGTGAGCCTGGTGTGCTGGGCAGGGCTAGGTGGTCTCTCTGGCTTAAGTTATATCCCTCTGGGCAGCCTTGGGCCAGTCAGCTCCCCCTATCTTTGGCTGGATGAGGGGCCTGAGCCAATCAATCTTGCAGCCTAGGCAGACCGTGCTGGGGGCCTTGGCGCAGCCCATAATTAATCTGGCTAGCAACAGAACTTATTTTTACACCTCTTCACATTAGTCTCCAAAGACCAGACCTGAATGCAAAGTGAGAAAACATGAATTGATCACAGCTGTGGATCCATGGTAATTAGTGATTCGTGCTGAAAGTGTCAGGTCTGTGGTTGGAAGCCCTGACTTTCTGGCCATGAGCCATTATTAACACAAATTCTGATATGCCTGTTCTTCTCCCTTTGTGTCAGGCCCCATCAGTCACCCCTGCCTACCTTCTGCCCTATAAAAGGTCATCTCAAGTTCCATAATCTGTTTTAGAGTCATTGTATACAAGACCTCTGTTCAAAGCTGCCATGGTCACAGCACACAAAGATCACTGATCTGTGAACAGGCTGAGGTGTAAGACCTGAGAGCTTATAACATGGTCTCTAACACCAGAAGCTGAAGTCAGATGATCTGGGTCCAAATCACAGCACCAACTTGTCTGTTGTGTAACCCAGAGCACCAAAATCACCTCTCTGAACATCTGCCACTTCTTGGTAAGACATAAATAACAGAACCATAATATCAAAAATTCCTTGAACTGAAAGATAGTACTAGTTAGCTTTAACCATCAACTTGACACAGCCTAAAGTGATCCCTGCGAAGAAAGCCTCAACTGAGCAATTCCCTCAGTCAGTTTACCCATGAGCACATCTGTAGGGGATTGTCTTGATTGTTAATTGACATGGAAGGTCCAGCACACTGTGGGTGGTACCATTCCCTGGACAGGTGCTTTTGAAGTAAGTAGCCTTCCTCCATGGCTTCTTCTTCAAGTTCCTGCACCTTTCCTCCTCTGAGTGGCTTCTGGTTATGACATTTTGTCAGGGTCACAGAAATGAAACTAGGACAAGGATCAATTTTTGTAATTGTTTTTCAAACTTGCACAGATTCTTTTTTATAAAGATAGTGCTTGGGAGTGGCAAGCAATCTCAAATTGCTATAAAAAATGTTTATTTGTTACAGGAACTTGCAGAAGAAACCATAGACCACTAACTGAGGACTATACACCAGCAGCATCTACTGCTCTCACCCAGAAAAGCATAGCACCTGGCACAGAATGAGAGTGTTTTCTGCTGTGGTGATTATGAGCCCCTTGTGTGCTTGTAAAAATAAATTACTGGCCTATGAGTTAGCCCATCAATCACATGTACTGGCAGAAAGAAAAATAATCTCCAAAGCAAAATTATTATTTGTTTAGTTATTTACTTTTGACTAGCAGGGCTCTGACTAAACATTATTGCTTAAATTTCTTGGCATTTGTATTCAGAATTAGGTAATCTCTGGACTTGTTTTTAGCAGTCACTGAAGACAATGCCTTTCCTTTCCTAAGGACTCTGGGTTGACAAGGTTGATACAGCTATGGGTGAGTTTCTGTGGGCTGTTCTGTAGGTCAGTTCTCTCTTAACAGTTAAAACCTCTTTAAGCGTGTAACACAAAGGAGCTACAGTGGCCTCTGCCTATGAGCCCCTGGGTTGTTTACTTCTTCACAACGGGCTGAGACCTGTTAGCTCGAAAGTGCTCTGACACTAAACGCAGATTTTTACACATCCAGTTGTTTTTAGTCATAGTCCAAATAAGGAGACTTCTAGCCATTTTGGAGTCTTTCTACTATACCCAGGAAGCTTCATCCAACATCTATAAACCATAGATAAGAAAGACCCGGTGACTACAAATCCCAGAAGCCTCTGTCTCTCTGCTGAGCTCTTTGGCCCAGACTCTTGACGTGTCTCTGACCCCCTTGGGTCTCTTGGGTCTCTTGGGTCTCTGACCCCCTCCCTTGGGAGTTCCCTTTTTGTGCAGTGACACCTGCACTGTAGACTTGCCCAGATACTTTCATGTGGTAAGGTACAGCCTCAAGTGGAACCTGTCAGAGTAGCACTAAATAGACTCTGTGTGTGCTACTGCCACCTGGTGGTCATATCTTTCCTCACTCAGTCCCCAGACCCCAAGATTTGAACTGAAGGAATGAACCAAACGCATGGTCTGGTTTTCAGTGGTTTGAGCTTCAGTCTAAGGCACCTAAGGCCTAGCAGGCTCCTGACACAGCAGTGATAGAAGGAAAACTCTGTAAGGTGCCTTCCCACTTCACAAGGCTAAAATTTAAAATTGGAAAATCTGCCTAAAAGGCCTTTATGTCTCCTGCTGTGTTCCGCACCCCTTCCAAGTCCCCTCGCCCGCAAGAGAGACACGGGAGGCAGTGTTCGGGTAGTTACTACAGCGAGGCTTTATTCTTGTATCAGCTGAAGCGGAAGATCCCAAGCCCGGAAAAGGCACTGCTTATATGCACCCTAGAGTGGTGTGTTCACTTCTGATTGGCTGTTCACTCATCACCCCATTTTACACCCCGGGATGGGCAGTGACTTGGCACGCTTTCGCCTCTTGCACCTGTGCAGTTTAGTTGTTTACTTGTGGGAGCACAGGATGCCAGCGCCATCTTGTAATGACGAATGTTGTCACCGCTCGCTGCGGCTCCCTACATCTCTCCCTTTCTATTTTATTAAGATGGAACAGCCTTTTGCCTATCAAGTGCGGCACCAACTCAGTGAGGGAAAGCAGAGGCCTGATCCCCTGTGCAAAATGAGATATTGTAATGGGTTTCTTCTCTTGTCGTCGTGCAATGAGTAATACTTCCCATACCCATCTCGACGCCTTTTGTCAGGGAAAGGGAGCCTCCACCCTGGGGCGCCACCAGGGGAGGAGGTTTCTTGGCATCAAACCTTTGTGCAATCAGGCATACTTTCAGGAAATCTATCCACACTCATGGAACATTCCCTGTCGAGTACCCACTCGCAAACACCTCTAAATATTCAGGTACACAGTTATTCAGGCAAGGCCTGGCTAGACTTAGGCCTCTCATCGACCCAGTGCAATGGGCTGAACCCTTGGGGTGCATCCACTGAGGGTCTCAGTCATAAGTTACTTTCTTAGCATAGATAGCCAAATTTCAGGGGAAGATCCTTGTTCCAAGGCTACGAGTGCTTGGGTGATAGTGGCCTTGTCATGTTTTTGTTGGGCTCTGAGCTTGCAGACCAACCATAACATGAACACTAATCCACAACATAGAGCTGCACCAAACAGGCCTATCCCCACCCTTTCCTTAAAGAAAGAAAAGGCAGAAGAAATTCAAGAAGAAAGTCCTTTAATGATGGAGGGATCCAGGCGGGTGGAGTTGACAAGAATAATTTCTCTGCGAAGTTGTTCAAGAAGATTACCAAAATTTTCAGACCAATTTCCTGAAAGATATAAGGACAATTTATGAGAGAGATTGGCTGCTTTTGTAAAGTTTTCGTATTGAATGTTGGTAATACACAAAGCTCCGAATTTCCTTTCACAGCCAATTTATGTCAACTGAAATAAGATATCAGTCTTTCCTCAACCAAATCTAGTCTCTGATCGAGTATCATAATACCTCCATTCAATTCTGCTGTGGAGGAAGAGTGGGTAGCCATTGCCTGGCTAACTCTTTCTGCCAAATATTGACAAATTCAGTCATTTGTACTTGGTGAAACATGGCAATAGCTCCAACGGTAGCACTGTCTGCTCCGAGCATAATAGCTGTGACAATGGCTGCCGTTATATCAAAATCTCTCTTCTGTCAAAATAAAGTCAAGGTCCCAGACGTCTGAACGGGGATAGGGATCCATTGTGGTATTCTGGCTATTAGGGCCTGCTTATAGACAAGAGCAGACCAGCACTGGGACATAAAGCAAGTTACATTGGTACAAGTATTAAAGGAGTGGTTGTATAAGATGAAAAGAAATGGAGGATACACACAAACTGGAGTGAGGCATTAATTCTCTCGGTATAGTTAAAGGTATAGGAGAAATTCTGTTTAGCAGAAGCGGCGCCTTTTAAGAAGGCAAGGGCATAGGTTTTGGAAAAGCAGATAGGATAGCCCATCTAAATTCACTGTATATACTAGGAACCCAAGCTTGGAGAATCCATGTAGTGATCAAAAGCATTCATAGGGGAACCCGCTGAGGAATCATCGTCCACAACTGTGAGGCATCGCGTCAGGCATTCCGGCAACCAAAACGGGTTGTCTTCTTCCTGTGGAAAAACACAAACCACTCCCCTGGATCTTATTAAAATAGGATCCAGGCCTTTCCATTGACCAGTCAAAACATCTTTCCATTTTATCATTTCTTTTGGCCTAGTTGGTTCCAGGCAATGGCGATCAGCCGCTGTGTTGCCCTGACTGTCCAAATTCAAAAAATTAAGAGTAAAAAGTGCCAGAGAGACAATAACCCGTGGCACCGTGGGCAGAGCTTCCTCAACTTCTCTTTTTGTTTTATCAAATAAGTTTTAAGGGTACGATGAGCACGCTCAATGATGCCCTGTCCCTGAGGGTTGTAAGGAAGACCCGTCAGGTGTGTCACCTCCATTTGGCGACAAAATTGTTGAAATTTTTGAGAAGTGTAGGCTGGTCCATTGTCAGTTTTAAGGATTTTAGGCTTTCCCCAGGCACTCCAAGCCTCGAGACAATGTTGAATAATATGGGCTGCCTTTTCTCCGGTCAATGGAGAGGCAAACATAACTCCAGAAGAGGTATCAATGGAGACATGCAAATATTGTAATTTGCCAAAGGATGGGATGTGGGTAACATCCATTTGCCAGATCTGTAATGGCCTAATTCCCCGAGGGTTAATTCCTGTATGGGGAATAGGTAGGAATTGACAGCAGTTTTGGCATTGAGTCACGATATCTCTAGCCTCCTTTCTAGTGATGTTAAATCAACATCGTAGCATCTCAGCTGTCACATGAAACCTTTAATGAAAGGCTTTAGCCAAATCCAATTTTGGTGAAAGGGCAATTGCAATCAACTTTGTGGCTCGATCTGCCAGGTCATTTCCACGGGACATAGGTCCTGGTAAGCCTGAGTGAGCCCTAATATGAGTTATAAAGACAGGGAATCTTCGCTTAGCCAGGGTAAGCTGAATCTTTTGAAAAACTTCTACAAGTCTGCTAGATGTCTTAATTAACCCAGCCACTTCTAATGCTTTCACTGCATTAACCACATAGAAGGAATCTAAAACAATATTTAAGGGACCTGGAAAGATTTACAGAACCTCTGACACCACTAAGCATTCCACAATTTGAGGTGAGGTTTCATGGTATTGTTTGGATGTAACCTTATCATTAACCACATAGGCACCTACTCCTGTTTTAGACCCGTCTGCATAAACTACCATTTCATCTGGGAGTGGCTCCTGAGACACAATATGTGGAAATATGATAGCTTGAGTTCAGGCAAATTGCAAGATGGGATGCTTAGGATAATGATTACCTATTTGACCATTGAAGGAAGTAACGAGCACTGCCCAAACATTAGAGGTCACCGTTAATATTTGAACTTGATGGGCAGTATAAGGCACTATCAAAACCTTAGGCTCCCTTCCAAAATGGGTAATGGCTGCTTTTAGTCCACGAAGGGCAAGCTGAGCGACTGAATCTGGATACCATTCAATAATCTTTGCGGGAGAAGCATTGGGATGAATCCATAACAAAGGCCCCTCTTGCCATAAAACAGCGGTGGGTAAGCATCTAGTTTTGAAAACACATAAATCAAAGGTTTTGGTTTCATCTATGCGTTTCAACTGGGCATCTTGTAAAGCATTTTCTACTACTTGTAGAGCACAGCTCGCAGCCGGTGTTAAGGCCCTCGGTGAGGAAATGTTGCGCACCTCTCGAGTCCTCTTCGCCCGCGAATAAGGACATGAGAGACGCAATTCGGGTAGTTACTGCAAAACGAGGCTTTACTCTGAATCAGCAAACGTGGAAAACGCAGAAGGACGGAAGGGCTGAGACACGGAAGGGGCCTAGCTTAAAATACACCCTAGAGTGACGTATTCACTTCTGATTGGTTGTTCGCTCACCACCCAATATTACGCCTCGGGATTGGCAGTGACTTTGGCGGGTTTTCTGCCTTGCAGCTGCGCAGTTACTTGTTTACTGCTGGGAAAACATGAGGCCAGCGCCATCTTGCAATAAAACCACTGACCCCGGCTTCCTACATTTCTCCCTGTTTAAATTATTAAAAAGAAACAGCCTTTTGCCTATTAAACGCAGTACCAATCAAGATTCGAACTCAAGCCCGATCAAGCAAACTCCATCTTGGGGGAATAAGCAATCAAGAGCTTATAGCCCAAAGATTCTCCCTTACCCTTCCAGGTGCGATGGAAACAAGTCCTCTGGGTGCAAGGGCTAAGGGGATGTAAAGAGGAATTGACATCCGTCCCTGTGCAATGGAGTATAGCTCCCAGGAGTGCAAGGGCTGTCAACCTACTATTCAGGTACCACAGCTATTTAGGCAAGGGCTGGCTGGACTTAGACCTCTCACCGACCCAGTGCAATGGGCTGAACCCTTGGGGTGCATTGACTGAGGGTCTCAGTCATCGGCTACTTTCTTAGCCTAGATAGTCAAATTTCAGGGAGAGATGCTTGCTCTAAGACTGCGAGTGCTTGGGCACTAAAGCGGCCTTGTCACGTTTTTGCTGGGCTCTGAGCTTACAGACCAACCATACATGAACACTAATCCACAACATAGGGCTGTACCAAACAGGCCTATTCCCGCTCTTTAGAAAGAAAGAAAGAAAGAAAGAAAGAAAGAAAGAAAGAAAGAAAGAAAGAAAGAAAGAAAAGGCAGAAGAAATTTAAGAAGTAAAATCGCCACGGGAAACAGGGTCCATCTGTGCTCCATCAAGGCTCGAAATCCGGATCTGCAATTGTTGTTGCACCTGGTCCAGCTTCCCATTCCACTTCCCTTTTAAATAAGGAGAAAGATTATGGCTTTAAATGAATGTATCATTCACAAATCTCAGAGGTGTAATACCTGGATGTGGGGTTGCTGACACGCAGCTCATTTGAACCACATCCGTGAGCTGCTCCACATGGGCTTGGAGCAAATCAACTCTGATTGACCAAAGTCTCTTTTAAGTCTCCATAATGATGTACTGGGATGGGCACAAAGGTAGGCACATGCACAACCAAGGCTAGGTCTAGTGATCCATTCCAGCATTGTGCTAAAAAGCATGTAACATTCTTATAATCTAAGATATCAGAATTATTCTGAAAGTTGGATAACATAAAGAAAAATGGGGGGTCTACACACACCAACACCGGTTGTGCAGATGTATTCTTAAACACCTTATTAATTTCAATGTTATCCAAATGGCTAGAGATATTAAATCTTGTAGCCGAAACATTTTGTATTTCAAGAAACATCATTTAACAAAACAAAGGCAGATATACCCTTTTTTTAACATTTTAAACAGTGGCTACAACACATAATTTAATTGTGTTGAAACAGGATAAACTCAAGAAAATACACATATGATTTAATTTAGGACTTGCATCCCTTTGAAAACATCAGAGGTTTAAATCCTCCTATGTTAAGCTTAAGATGAGGTTTTAGCCAAATAATATCTCTTAACAACTTTTAAAAATCACTAAGAGCAAATCAAGATTAAAAGTAAACCATTTTCTTTTTGCATGTACACTCACAAGCCAGAAGATGGCATTAGATCCCCACCACAAATGGTTGTGAGTCACCATGTGGTTGCTGGGAGTTCAGCCTTTATTTTTTAAATTGTAAATCTAGCCTTCTCTCTAGCCCAACTGTCTAAAAATATTGAAAAGACACTGTCTTTGAATCCTTTTTTTGAGTAACAAGTACTCTAAAAAATTTTTAAAGCTCGTTATATCAAAGCAATGGCTTGCAGAAAAATTTTCTTTAAAGAAATCCACTAATAAAGTATCACACAATGAATAATACACACCAAAAGATTTAACCGCTTAATTTTTTGTATCAAAGCAACAACAATATTTGTATATATAAAATGTAAAACAATTAACCATTTTCTGAAGCAATGATTTTTATAATAATATAAAATATTATATTTTATAAATATAAATATCACTTCATGGGCTCTTAAACATTATGAATAAATTTACTACCTGTAAATCTCTCACCTTTACCAGAAATGTAAAGGGAAGGTATAAAACATCTTTTATATAAGCATTTATTGAAATGGCAGCTGGAGAAGGCAAGTTAGGCTGTATAAATCTTAAATTTGAACTTTATTTTGGATTAATTTAATAACCAATCTTTTTTAGTCCAAAGAATATATCGGATAAAAGCCAATCTTATTCTCTAATAATTGTTACACACATTAAAGGAATCCAAAGCATCTCATTTTTAACAACTCCAAATACAAAGGAATTAAAACAACTTGAACCATACTCTATCAGCAGGCACAGCTATACTCATGGAGGGAAGCAGGCATAATTTTAATTTCTCCAGCATAAACATAAGTTTTAGCCCACAGTGGTATACTTATCTCCAAATGGAACTTCAGTATCAGGAGACTCAGAGCTGTAATCTTGCAACCTAGCTTCATTCTTCACAATCTGCACCAGCCACGTAGGGACCCAAATTGAATTGTTTTCACCTGTGGAATAAGCACAAACAGCCCCCCTCCCTGGGCCAGAGCAGGCCCTTAGCCAACCTTGTAGCCTCCTGTTCTCACGAGGAACAATGGCTGCACGGCATTCAGCTGTGGCATTTTCAAAAATCATCTGTTCTATCACTGGCATTGCTTGCTCTAGGCTCGCGGGGCACTCCCCGTGTGCCCGCCGCCCTGCTCCCTTGCTCTGGCTCTGCCTTGTTGCAAGCCGCCACAGGTAGCAGAGCACAGGCGCCCCTGTAATCGGTCTGACCCAGGCACCGCAGTGTCTCTGTTCCCACAGCCCGAGCCGAGAAGCACAACAGGGGACCCTCGAGCCCGAGTGAGCCGATAGCTTTCTTAGTCTTATCTCAGCACGGTTGTTTTTTGTATAGGCAGCTGCCGCCTGCTCTATGCTTTCTTCCTCGGAGCTGCCCAGTTCTATGGAGTCAGGCTCCTTAATGAAGTATAGGGGGGTCCTTTTGACCCCCGCTCTCCCCTTAAGCTTAATGGACTCTGCAGTAGCCCTTGTTCCTTTCGAGTACTCTATATCTCCAGGTTCTCTGACCTGACCTCCAGACCCCTTGGCCTGATGCCAGTTATCACACCCTGGTTCTGGTATGCTAGAGTGGCCCCTTTTCTCACAACACACATAAGTTAAAAACAAATGTAATGCAAGCAAGAGGCTAACTAGTGGAGCGGCAGCGGTGAGTTTAAATCTGCTTGCCACAAACGCCACCCCAGGCATATCTTCCAAAGGTGTACCCCAAAACCTGCAATCTTTTAACCCTCCCCGAGTCTCGGGGGGCCTTCCGCCGTGCCTTGAAATTCCCGGGTTCTTGGCGCCAGCTGTGGCGCACCTCTCGAGTTCCCTTTGCCCGCGAATAAGAACACGAGAGACGCAATTCGGGTAGTTACTGCAAAACGAGGCTTTACTCTGAATCAGCAAACGTGGAAAACGCAGAAGGACGGAAGGGCTGAGACACGGAAGGGGCCTAGCTTAAAATACACCCTAGAGTGACGTATTCACTTCTGATTGGTTGTTCGCTCACCACCCAATATTACGCCTTGGGATTGGCAGTGACTTTGGCGGGTTTTCTGCCTTGCAGCTGCGCAGTTACTTGTTTACTGCTGGGAAAACACGAGGCCAGCGCCATCTTGCAATGGAACCACTGACCCCAGCTTCCTACAGGGAAATATGAGCATCCCCTTCCAAAATATCAAATAAAGGTTTCAGCTCGGCTGAGGGAATTTTTTTAAAAATGGTCTTAACGAATTTATATCACCTAATAATTTCTGAAAATCATTCAAAGTATGCAAATGGTCTCTACAAATCTCCAATTTCTGAGGAATTATCTTTTCTGGATAGATAACTGTCCCTAAAAAGGAGCCAATTTCTGAAAATTTGAACTTTCTCAGTAGCAACATGCAGACCCCACTGTTCCAAGGTGTTTAATAATAAGGGGTATGAGGTCTGTAAAGTAATTAAATCCTTATGACACATAATGTCATCTGTGTAATGGGCCAGCAGCAGAGAGGGAAATTGTTTCTTAATTGTCTTGAGGGCCATTTGTACATACAGCTGACATATAGTGGGGCTGTTGGCCATGCCCTGAGGCAGAACTTTCCACTGATATCTTTTATCAGGTTCAAAATGATTAATAGCAGGTAGTGTAAATGCAAATCTTCGTCTAGCTTGTGAACACAAAGGAATTGAGAAAAAACAATCTTTAATATCTATAATTATGATTTTCCACCGCTTAGGCAAGGCAGTGAGTAAAGGCAAGCCTCGTTGCACAGAGCCAAATAGTTGCATCTGTGCATTGATGGCTCTTAAATCATGTAAAAGTCTCCACTTTTCGGATTTCTTTTTAAAGACAAATATGGGTGTATTCCAGGGAGAGGTAGAAGGTTCTAAATGACCGAGCTGCACTTGTTCTTTAATTAGTCTTGTAGCAGCTTCCAATTTTTCAGAGGATAGGGACCACTGAGGAACCCACATGGCCTCCTCTGTGAGCCAGGGTATGGGCATAGAACCCTCAATGGTAACTAGGGAAAACCCAGGCCTTGTCTTCCTGTGTTTGATTCTTGTGAGACAGGATCTAACCTTCCTTGTTTGTTCTTGCCAAGACCCTTCCCTTCTTTAAATCCCATTCTCTTTATAATGTTCATAGCTTGTGGGGAGTACTCACTGGTCAGAAGTAGCCCTAGGTCTTGTAAGATGTCTCTTCCCCAGAGATTGACAGGGAGAGGAAGCACATAAGGTATAAAACTTCCTGTTTGACCCTCTGGTGTCTGCCAAGTCAACCAGTGAGAACTGACTGCGGGACTGGCCTCATATCCCAATCCTTGTAGGGAGTGGGACGATCGTGTGACAGGCCATGTCTTGGGCCACCAATTAGAAGAAATAATACTTTTATCCGCTCCTGTGTCCAGAATTCCAGTAAAGTTCTTCCCCTCTATTGCTAACTGTAAGGTGGGTCTAGTTTTAAGGTCAACCACCAGATGAGCGAAGTCAGTTCCTAAGGAACAAAGCCTGTGAGCACCTCTAAGCTTCCCAGTGGATGGAAAACAATCATGCAAGCTTGGAAGGACAACCAATTGAACAATCCTGTCCCCAGGGGAGATGGAGAAACGCCTTGTAGGCTAGAACAGAGAACTTGAAGTTCTCCGGTATAATCTTAATCTATTACACCGGGGTGTATCACGAGTCCTTTTAAAGTAAGAGAGGAGCGGTCTAAAATAAGGCCGACACTTCCCCCTGGCAGGGGACCTCTATAATCAACCGGGATAGGCTGCACCCCCGTGTGTGGCATTAGTAGGACTTGGGAGGTGGAACGGAGGTCCACTCCTGCGGAACCCCTTGTGGCTCTGCAGCGAAAAGAGTCCCCTGAGTGTTCAGCAGTGTCCCATATCTTTTGGGACCCTGGGATCTTGGGCCCGTATGTCCGTTTTTTGAAAATTTTTCTTCCTTAATGGCTGAGGGATTTGGAGGGAGGATCTGACCTCTTATATCTCTAACAGAGTGGCAATCCTGAGCCAGATGATAGCCCTTTCCACACCTGGTGCACAGTTTTGATGGTATTTGATTATTTGGGCACTCTTTCTTCATATGTCCCGCCTTTCCACAGGCAAAGCATCGGGCCATTTGTTTTGAAGGGAATTTTCCACGATTCTGACCTTTAAGGAGGACTGCAGCCATTTCTAAGTTTGCTGCTGCAAGTCTGGCATTAGTAAGGGGACCTCCCAAGCCATGGCAGGCTCTCAACCAGTCTTGTAACCCTCTGTTCCTACGAGGGGCAATGACTGTGCAGCATTCTGCTGTAGCATTTTCAAAGACCATTTGTTCTATCAATGGCATCACCTATTCCGGGTCACCAAAAATCCTACCCACTGCCTCGGTCATTCGGGCCACAAAATCAGAAAAAGACTCATTAGATGTCTGAATTATCTTGGACAAATAAAGGTTACTGCCTTCATTCCTAGGGAGAGACTTCCATGCCTTTATTGCAGCTGATGCTATCTGTGCGTAGACCTGCCAGAGATGAGTTGTCTGGTCGTTTGCGTGTACGCCAACTCCAGCCAGCATGTCAAAAGTCCATAATTGTTGACCCTCAATGCTTGCATTAGCCCTGGCTTGTGCTTGTAACTGCTCATGCCAGAGCGCTTTCCATTCCAAATATTGGCCCATATTGGTAAGTACCGCCTTCACTGTGTCCTGCCAGTCTCCTGGCATCATAGCAGCTGCACTTAATCTCTCCACTTGGGATACGGTAAAATTAGCCCCAATTCCATATGCACGTACTGCCTCAGCTAATTCTTTGACCTACCTATACTCTACTGGGGCATGAACACGGGCTCCCTCTGCCCCTTCAAAGACCGGAAATGCCAGCTGTAGCTGTCTCTGATCTCCTGGGCTGAGAAATGAATTAGAGACGCTGCCCCGGTCGTAGGCCGGAGGCAAGGGTGGGGCCGAGGGACTCAAGGTCTTTCTTAGTCTCATCTCAGGACATTTATTTTTTGGTCCATATCTGTTTTGTTCATAGGCGGCTGCCTCTTCCTCTAGGCTTTCTTCCTCTCCTTGAGTTAGATCTTCTTCAGAGCTGCTAAGGTCTATGGCGGCAAGCTCCTTAATGGGGTAAAGGGGGGTCCTTTTGACCTCCACTCTCTCTTCACCAGCCGGTGAAGGGTTCTTATTCTTAACAAGCCCTGAGTAGCCTCTGTTTCTTTTGAGTACTCTCCTTTTTTTACCAGACTCCTGGGTCTGCTTCTTTTCTCCAGGCCTTCTTGCCTGCTTCCCTTTCCCAGGCTCCTTGGCCTTATCTTTTTCCCCAGGCTCCTTGGCCTGATGCCAGCTAACACGCTCTGTTTCTGATACACTGGAGTGGACCTCTTCTAAAACCTCTTGACTTGCATTAATAGCTGTGTTGCAAGCTGGATCTTCACAACACAAATAAGCTAAAAATGAAAGCAACACAAGCAAGAGGCCAACTAGTGCAGTGGCGGCAATGGGTGAAAATCTGCTCGCAACCAAGGCTTCCACCCCAAACATGCCTGTCAGAGACGTACCTCGATCCTGTAGTCTTTTAACCCGCCCCGAGTCTCGGGTGGGTCTCCGCAGCGCCTTGAAGTTCCCGGGTTTCGGCACTAGATGTTCTTGGCTCCTTCCAAGTCCCCTTGCCCTCAAGAGAGACACGGGAGGCAGTGTTCAGGTAGTTACTACAGCGAGGCTTTATTCTTGTATCAGCTGAAGTGGAAGACCCCAAGCCCGGAAAAGGCACTGCTTATATGCACCTTAGAGTGGCATGTTCACTTCTGATTGGCTGTTCACTCATCACCACATATTATGCCCCAGGATGGGCAGTGACTTGGCACGATTTCACCTCTTGCACCTGTGCAGTTTAGTTGTTTACTTGTGGGAGCACCAGATGCCAGCACCATCTTGTAATGGCGAATGTTGTCACCGCTCACTGCGGCTCCCTACACTGCTGGTCCGAGGCAGTGGGCAGACTCCACGCTAATCGTGGCCGTTGTTTCTGTCAGTGAGAAAATGGGTTCTCTACCTCCATGGGCTGTCATGAGGATTGAACGAATTAATGCATATGGTGACACAGTTTCAGACAATACACTGTCACCATAGCATCAACATCCTTTTCTGCATTTCTCCCTCTGAAGGTGCTACCACGGCCTTCATATCAGACCCTATTAGAAAAGAGACATAAACCTGGCAAGCCTTTAGATTGCCTGAAAAACTTTAATGGAAATGTAATGTCTAGTTCTATGAAATTAAGGATGCTAAGAGAGCTCTGAACAATTACACACCAACAAACAGAGCAGCCCAGATAAAAAGGAAAACTTCCTGGAAACACAATACCTACTGAAATATGAAGAAATGAAAAATCCAAATAGACCTACAGCTGGTAAGAAGATTGAGTAACTCATCCAAAGCTCTCCTGAATAATAGGCTTTAGTGCCGATTTATAAAACACTTGACTAAGACCAATCCTTTACAAATATTTCTGCTTCCCCCCAAAATGAAAAAGATATTTTCAACTCATTCCACAAGTCCACCTAAACCAGAAAAAAAGTACAAAAAAATCCTTATAAATATTGTTTTGATGATCCAAACAATTAAAAGATCAAATGAAATTTGTCTGCATATTAAAACTGAGTATTCATCACCAACAAGTAGGAGTTATTCTAAAAATACAAAAGTACCCCACGGTACAAAAGCCAATCAATTCAGTCAATACACCACATTAACAAATAAAGGGAAGGAAAAAAACAAATTATCACTTCAACTGATGCAGTTCAAATCCTTCCATGACTATAAAGCAGTCAGAGGAACTGAAGGAGACCTCCTGAAGCTAGCAAAGGTTTGGTAGGAAATAACATAATTCACAGGATATTGGTGCTGGAGGGCCAGCAACTTGTCCTCCTTGGGTGGGGCATGAGACAAGCGTACCCATTTCATCACGTCTACTAAATATTATATTAAAAGTTTTAGGTAGAACAGTTAGGAACAAAGAGGGATTGAATCAGTGGTAGTGCTCTTGCCTAGTGTGTGCAAGCCTTTGTGTTTAAACCTTAGCACCACGAGAACAAGAGGGGAAGAGTGAGAATTGGAAAGAAAAGGAAGTAGGGAGGAAGTGAGGGAAAGAGAGAGAGAGATCAGTTGTGTGTTTAAGACAATATAATCTAATATGTATAAAGTAATGTAGCATTAAAGCAAACACTCATGACAATTATAACTAATAGCCCAGCATAATTATAACTCACTAGCCCAGAGCCCAGCATAGCTGAAGGATCTGATATGAACTTTCACAACTTGGGTGTAATGTGTTCTCTAGCAATGAACAAGCCAGGAAGAAAATAAAGAAGACAACTTTAGTTATAACTCCTAGGATTAGTCAAGGATATAAAGGGTCTATCTAAGGAAAGCGAAAAACACTTTGACAGAAATTAAATAAGACAATAATAAGCAGGAAGGCATCCCAGATTCGTGGGTTGGAACATTTTATACTGTTAAATGCCAGCAATGGCCAAAGCAATCTACAGTGACGGAATCCCTCTCAAAATCATGACATTGCCTTTGTAATCATAGGCAAAGCTCTTAAAGTTGACATGAATTTAAAGGGATGATAACAACCAAAATAATAGTAACAACAACAATAATAGTAAAGTAAATCAAGCTTCCTACAATAATCAAAATGATGTATCAGGAGCATAAAGAGAGACATATACAGCAATGTTAAAGACTAGAAAGCCACAAGTAAGCTCTGGTAGGTATGGACAAAGGATTCCAACAGGAGTTCTGTGATTGTTCAATAAGAATTCAACACAACAGGGTGTGGTGGCACACACTTTTAATCCCAGCACTCAGGAGGCAGAGGCAGGTGGATCTCTGAGTTCGAGGCCAGCCTGGTTTACAAAACAAGTTTCAAAGCAGCCAATTCTATGTAGAGACCCTATCTAAAAAAAAAAAAAAATAAACAAAGAAAGAAAAAAAAAGAAAAGAAAGAAAAAGAAAGAAAGAAAGAAAAAAAGAAAGAAAAGAAAAAGAAATAAAAATTAAAACTTCTATAACCACTTGGCTGACGTGTTGATGAAGAAAAATATTTTTTAAAGAATGCAACTGCCTTTGCAAGAGTCTTTTCAATTATCTATATTAGATTATTTAAAAAACTGGAGCCCAAATCAGAAGAATGACATTGGGCTGGGCATGGTGGCACTTGCCTGTAGTTCAAACACTTATGAGGATTTATCAGAAAAATCAAAGCCAGATGGAGTCACATGGAAACAGCCTGTCTCAAATCAAGAACAAGAAAAGGAGGAGGAGGAAGAGGGAAAAGAAGAGGAAACAGTAGTAGCACTTGGTTCTTCGCTTAATACTATTTATAAAAATTAACTCAAACACATCCAAAAACTAAGAGTAGCAACTAAAATTATAAAACTATGAATAAAACAGGAGACATTCTCATTATACTCTTTGACAGTATTTTTGTAATGACTGTGACCCAGGCACTGGCACTAAAAAAATACACAAATGAGGCCTTATTGATTTTTTTTTAAATCCATTTCAGAACATACCAGAAGATTCTATCAAGAGAACAAAGGAGGCAACTCGGAGAAATGAGGAAAATGTTTATAAACCACATATCTAATAAGGAATTAGAGTCCAGGATGCATGAGGACCTCCTATAGCCTGACATCAAATGGTAGCTCTATTAAAAAATTGGCAGAGAACATGAACAGACTTTTTCCAAAAGGAGATAAACAAAGAATCTGTGAAGATATGCTGAATAAAACAAGACACACACACATAAGCATAAATACTGTGTGCTTTCACTTACGTGAAGACACTAGTCACCACAGGCTCGTGGGGAAGAAAAATGGGTTGTCATTATTTGGTAGGTAGAATTTCTGTACAAGTGATGGAAATTTTCTGCAGACAGATAAAATTAATGGGTTTAAAACACCCATAGCACTTAACACCTCTGAACTATAAACTTGGAAACAACAAAGATGGTAAAATTACGTTGTTTATTGTACCACAGTTTTTTAAAGGGGGACGAAAGTAAACGAAATTATTTTGGTTTCATAAACATTTCTTCCACAGAAGTGATATGAGTACAGAGCATCCATCTCTCCTCTTAAGGTTCGAACACCAACTCAAAGTATGACTCCATCAAGATTCATCCTGGGGAAACAATGAGTTTATTGGGAGTTACTAGCAAGGCCATGGGTGGCCCCAAACAGTCCATAGACAGTCTTAACTGAACATGGGTAATGGCTTCCCTGTGGTCATGCAGATGAAGTCTCCTTCTCCTAGTGTTCCCCAGACTCCCCTGAAACCCTGAGCTCATGCGCAGTTAGGGCCCAGATTTACATTTTAAAATCAAGATAGCATTTCACATTATACCCTGTTTTATAACTAGACTTTTGTAATGTAATCTCTTAGCTCAAGAGCTCTCCATGAACTAACTGGGAAGCTATGTGAAGTCATCTGCATAGGGAAGTGTGAGCACCCGCCAAACAGCATCTCTAGAGCTGAGGTCCATGGAGCTAAGGTCTGTGTGAAATGGTCCCAGCTGGGCCTAAAGTCACAGGGCCTCCTGGGCCTCCCTCTCAAGGAGTCTGGATTTTATCCTAAGAGATGAAGAAAACCACTACAGGGTATTGATCCAGGAAAGGATATGAGGGAATTATGGTTTTCAAAAGCTCGCTCGGGCTGAAGTGTGAAGAGCCTGGCTTGTAGGAGTAAACGCATGGAAGGAAATAGAGTGGCTGGTTGGGTAACAGTGGCCGCCATCCAGAAAGAGCTGACCACAGGACTGATTTATCTGCACTTTTCTGGAAGCCTGTCTTAAAATTCCATCTCTCTGAACTAGTAAGGGCTGATAATAAAGGGTGGCCTCCAGCCGTTGGATGGGAAGAGGGAAATGGCCTGTGTGCATGCCGCTGCATAGGCACACGCCAAACCGACAGATGCTATTAACCTGAAGAGCAAAACGCCAGTGGCAGGCAGGACAGAAGCAGAAATGGGCTCCTGGAAGGAAAACCCCACATCTCTGACTCATTGTCCCTCCCATTGGCTCAGGCATGCTGGGAGTAGGAGGGGCTGCCTGTCCACAATTCCACAGGCTGTCTTAGCCATAGCTCATTTCAACTTTTCTGAAGTAGAGACATCTTCCAAATTGGAAGGGCCATCCTTGAACTATCTGGCTAGGATGTGAACTGTCAGGAAAGCATTGGGGGAGCCCTGGAGGAGTCTAAAGGGGTGGGGGACCTCTGCCTTTTTAGGTTTGCTGACTTCTTTTTGAACAAAATAGCCCTGGGCTTTTTACTTTCAGAAATGGTGCATAGGGGTTTCATCTCAGGAGATACAGGGGAGCAGGCATACATTGGTGAAGTCTGCCAGCCTCCCCATTAAGAGGGTAACTTAGATAAGGCGGTCTGGCCATTCCTTGGTTTACCTTCTCTCTCTCTCTCTCTCTCTCTCTATATATATATATATATATATATATATATTCACAATATAGGAATAAGCAATCCCAATTGACCCGCCCCACCCCATTGCAAAACGGAGGATATTAGTACCTGCCTCTTATCAACAAGAGGGCACTAAGTCCCCACCTTGCTGCCTACACATGTATATGGCTTACTGCATACAGAACAACACCATTTACAGAATATTCGAGAGCCTCCTAGTTTCCAGCAGTCACTAATTGTATGTGCTGCAAGTGAGATGGTTAACAAATGGTGTGGATCACTTCTATAGGAACATCCCAGAATGAAACGCCCTAGAAATGACCTTGTACCAGTGTCCTGTCTTCACCACTTCTCCCTGCAGATGAAGCAACGACACCATCTTCAGTCCTGTGACCCAGTTGTGGGATTGTATCCTGACCTTCAGTTCCCCAGACACCAACAGAGTAATCTTGGATACATTGCTCAGCACCACAGAGCTTTGGCTCATGTGACCTGTGCTCCTTGTTGGGCCGGCTCTCTGAGCGCCAAGGTTGGCTTAACATTCCCTGAATGTCCGATGCTCTTTCGCCTACCTGGATGTTGCTTGAGTCAGACCCCGGGATACTTCCCATCTGAGCTTGAAAATAAAATACTTGTGACATTTGAATGTCACTCATGTGCACTAACTAGTCCATTCACATGGCTATAATTTTCTCTTTCAATTTTCCCTCCCCCTTTCTCCTCCCTCCTCGTTGCCCTGGCTGCTCTCTCCAACTTAAATCTGTTCCACATGCTCCTAGAGCATCAGTTCTCAACGTGTGGGTCGTGACCCCTTGGGGCAGGGGCTGTAGAACAATCCTTTCCCACTACTTGCTCAAGAGCATCCTGGATATGAGATATTTACATTACAATTCATAACAGCAGCAAAATTACAGTTGCAAAGTAGCAACAAAAACAATTTTATGGTTGAGGGTCACCACAACATGAGGAACTGTACTCAAAAAAATCACAGCATTAGGAAAATTGAGAACCACCATCCTAAAGCAATAGGCCTCAAATCCAGCTACACCTTAGAAAACATATAGGGATATTATTGAAGTACAAATACTTTTATCCGCCCCCCTCCCCCCCCCCCAGATGAATTGAGACTTGCTGCTTTTCAAGGCTTCCCACAGTGAGGCTTAAACACCAGGCCCCTAGAGTATGAATCCCACCTGAGAGGAGCACAGGGTGATGGGGGGGGGGGCTGCCAAGCATACTGAATGGGGACCAGGCATGGATCAGAAATATAGACGGGAACAGACAGACCAAGAAAACAGCCTAGAAGTGGAGGCCAGAGCTTACTCTCCTCATGTGGCTCTGCTCTGTTGCTGACTTGTTCTGGAAAAGTCTTTATAGAAGTTTGAGTCTAAGGAGTCACTGAATCTCTATCTTGGTAGTTGTCCTGGTCAGGGTTTTTATTGCTGTGATGAAATGCCATAACCAAAAGCAAGTTGAGGAAGAAAGGGTTTATTTGGCTTACACTTCCACATCATAGTTCATCAACGAAAGAAGTCAGGACAGAAAGTCAAGCAAGGCAAAAACCTGGAGACAGGTGCTGTGAAGAGACCATGGAGGAGTGCTGCTTACTGGCTTGCTCCCTGTGGCTTGCTTAGTCTGCTTTCTTATAGAACTCAGGACTGCCAGCCCAGAGATGTCACCACCATAATGGCCTGGGCACTCCCTCATCAATCACTTATTAAGAAGATGTCCTATAGGCTTGCCTACAGCCTGATCTTATGGAAGCATTTTCTCATTTGAGGTTCCCTTCTCTCAGATGACTTTAGCTTGTGTCAAGTTGACATAAAACTAGCCAGCACAGTAGTCCTAGGATATATAAGATATTCCACTTATGAAACCATGAGCAAAAATAAATATGTCTACCGTAACATTATTCTGTCATATATTTTGGTCAAAGCTAAACATTCACCCACCATTAAAACACAAATGAATCTCATGGTGATTACACTGAATGAAGGGCATGAGGGAGAAGTGTCTACCATATGAGTCCATACCACCATGAAATTCTAGAAAAATGATTGTGCCTGGGTAGTCAGGGGTTTAAGATTGTGGAGACATATTTAATTTATCAACATATACTTTAAATATGCATGACATACATCATAAGCTATACTTCAATAAAGCTGTTTTTAAAAACTGGTTCTAGATATTGTCTTATCTACCAGATGAACAGTTCAATGCTGAAATGAACAGACAACAAACAAGAAGCCACACTTCCCATCATAAGATTTGGCTCAAGGAGGAAGCGACCACAAAGCTTTTCAAGTTCGTGTTCTAGTATCTAGTATCAGAGTGTTCCTTTTATCAACGTCCTTCACTGATACTAGATACACTTCTCCCTCATGCCCTTCATTCAGTTTAGCTTTGACCAAAATATATGACAGAATAATGTTATGGTAGACATATTTATTTTTGCTCATGGTTTCAGTGGAATATCTTTAACTGTCTACTTGACACAATTGTCTGGGAAGGGAATCTCAATTGAAAATTGGCTGCATCAGATTGTCCTAGGAGCCACACCTGTAGGGGACCATTTGTTAACTAAAGACTGGCTTGCCAGTCAGAAGGCAACACAAGATAGATTAATTTCTCTCTGCTCTTGACTATGGACAGGAAGTAACTAGCTGTTCGAATTCCTACTTTGACTTCCCTCAAAAACAGATTGTTTCCTGGAATTGTAAGCCAAATAAATCCTGTCTTCTCTAAGTTGCTCTTGGTTGGGAAATTTTATCTCAGCAAAAAAGAGAAAAGGTGAAACTAGAACAGGACGCTTGGTCCGCAGTTGCTTGGCTTCGTGCACTAGGCAGGGTATCATGACAGTGGGGAGCACACGATGGAGCCATTCCTATCACAACACACAGGAGTCAGAGACAAGTCACCCTGAAGGATCTGTCCCTGTGGCCCACTTCTTTAGCTACATTCCACCTCTTAAGGTTTCCAGAATGTCCAAAACTAGTGTCTCCAGTTGGAGACCAGAGATCCATCATCTGGGTATTTGGGGCACATTCCATATTCAAATTATGACAAGTGTCTATAAAAAAACTCACTCCGTTTTAACGCAGAGTAGTATCTCATCTTAGGAACATATCAAAATATGCTTCTCCACTCATTCATTGGTGGACATTTGGTTTATCCCCAGCTTAGGCCTGTACAGGGTGGTTCTAACACTCTGATCGGGAATCTTCATATAACCACTGAAGGTCCTCTTCCCCAATTGGCTCTTGATCAATCAATAAAGTTTCTAGTGGCTAATGGCTGGGAAGAAGAAGCAGGACTTCCAGGTTCCCACAGGCAGGCTAGTAGACACAGGAGGAGGAAAGAGGGTTCAGAGGAAGAGAGAGCCCCCAGCCATGGGAGATCTCAGGTAGAATGCCCATTGGCCACTTCTCCAACTGGTCCTGGGGCAGCAGGAGGGAGATTAGAAATACAACTAAGCTGAGGGTAGATTTAGGGTACCGAGCTAGGACTAAAGGTAACTGAGCAACTAAGCTGAGGTCAGAGTTTGAGGTATTGAGCTGGGAGTAAAGAGAAGGGCACACTAGCTGAGGAAGGCTTAGAAGAGCCCAGCCATTGAGCTAAAAGCATATTAAAAATAAGCTTGTGTGTGTGTGTGTGTGTGTGTGTGCACGCGTGCGTGCGTGTGTGCGTGTGTGCGTGTGTGCGTGCGTGCGTGCGTGTGTGCGTGCATGCGTGCGTGCGTGTGTGTGTGTGTGTGTGTGTGTGTGTGTGTGTGTTTGTGCGCGCTCGCGAGTGTGTTTCATTCATGGATACAAGGAAACCTGTATGGTGGCTGGTAGTGCCATCTGCCCGGTGCTTAAAGCATGGTAGTAGAAACTACATACTACATAGGCCTATTGCAAATGAAGCATGCTATGAATATTCTTCTTCATGCCTTTGCACAGAAGCATTACTTCATCCATTAGTTGTGAAGAAGGTGTGGCCAATGCCAGTTTGTATTAACTGTTCAGAAGCTATTTATTGAGGCAATCATCTTAGCAATCCACAAGAATTCCAATTCCTCCTTGTCCTTACCCACAGTTGGTATTGGCGATCTTTTCTCTTTTAAATCTTTTCATGATGTATTTTGTCATGGTTTTAATTCGCATTTCTCTAGTAGCAAATGACAGGATCTTTCCATTCTCTGTTTTTACGATACATTGTCATGTACCTCTTTCTTGGTGAGTGATCCTTTAAGATTTTTTTCCCACATTTTTAATGTTTTGTTGAGCTTTGAGATTTATTGAGATTTGCCTTGCCAAAATAGCTCTGTTGGGAGAGAGTTGGGACGAAGATGGGAATCCAGACCTATGTCATACAAACATTTCCTTTCAGCATGTGGCTTGAGTTTTGGTTTTATCAATAGAAGTTATTAATGTTGAGGAAGTCCCACTTACTCCCTCACCCTCTCTCTTTAATTAAAAAAAAAATTTTTTTTTTTTTACTTTTTTATTTGTGTGAGGGACGTTGGAGAGGCTGAGAGTGGATATGTGTACATGAGTACAGGGGCCATCAGAGGCTACAGTGAATCTCCAACTTAGGTGCTGGGAACCAAACTTGGCTTCTCAGGAAGAGCACTACTTAACCACAGTGCCATCTCTCCAGCCCCCTTTTTTCCCTTTATTGATGACACAGTTGGTGCAACAGCTTTAACATCTTTGCTTAACTCAAATCACAAAAAAAAGAAATACATTCATTTTTTCTTCTAGAAATTTTATATTTCTCATTTTTACAGATAGATTTGTGATTCATTTCAGTCCATTTTTGCATAGGAAGGAGGTAAGGATTTATGGCTATTTCTGCCTGTTGGTAAAGTCATTCCCTCATCATCAGTTGAAGAGCTGGCCTCCCTCCTCTGACTGTCTTTGTGCTTTTTGTCAGCCTCAAGCTGAGGGGACAGGTTAGTTGGTAAGGCGCTTGCCTTGCAAGCACAAAGAACTGAGTTCAGTGTCAAGCATTGTGGTGTGTACTTAGAATATCTGCTTCTGGGAAAGTAGAGACAAATTGGTTCCTGGGGCCCATTACTAGGCCAGCCTAGAAGACTTAGCAAGTTCCAGGCCAGTGAGAGACCCTGCCTCAACAAGAGGTGTTGGTTTCTGAGGAGCAACATCTGAGTTGACCTCTGGCCTCCACAGCCGCCCACACACACATGCACCTGCACACATATGATTACCTTCTACACATACACACACTCCTACCTAGATTCACCCTCAATGTAGTGTGTCTCTGGATTCTCTCTCTTTCCCATTGGTTGGTCACATTGTCTTCATCACTGTCTATTTGTGGTAAATCTTCATCTAAAATGGTGTAGGCCCTTAATGGTATACCTTAATCTTTTTCCATTGCAAGATATTTTGCTTATTCTAAGTGCTTTGCATTTTTCATTTGAGTATTAGAACCAACATCAATTTCTATTTTATTTGAAAAGAAAAAGGTGATTATAAATATGTGATTCCATGGATGAGTTCATTAAGAATCTGTGTCTCAACATCACTGCATCTTCCAATCCATGAAACGTTACCTTTCTCCACAAAGTGGATTTTTAAAGATACTATCTGGTATTTAATGCCTTTATAAAGTCATAAACATGTTTAAAAGCATGTTGTAGTTGTTTATTTTTGTGTTTGAAAACTATTGACAGAGCCAAGTTTTGTGTTTCAATCAACATTGCTAGTACTGAACAACCATGTGCAACCAAGAGCAGGAGCTGAGGGAAGACAAGTGTCTGTCTGGATGTCAGTAGAGACTTTGCCGTGGACCCCACAAACAGCACAATTGACAGTTCTGGAGAGGCATTATCCAGGTCTTGGGGTCCAGAAGAGCTTCTGGTGACATCTGAGCCATAGGCTGAAAGCATCTTCAGGACACAGACATCCACTGCCCCACAATGCATCTTAGATCTATCTTCTTACTCCTGGGACAATAAAAGGCCCTGCCACAGTACTTCAGAACAGAACAGGACAACTGGCTTTCCATTGCCTAGCAACTAACAACTGCACACTGAGAAGGCTTCTAGTTGGAAGCTAGAAATAAGTTCCCTTTTCTTCCTCTCTTTTCTTGTCCATCTATTTTTCTTTCTTTCTCCTCTTTCCATTTTCTAAAAACACTTCCTCGTTTTATAGCCCCAACTTGCCTATAATTTACTAATCCTCCTGCCTCCGCCTCCCTAGTGCTGGAAATGCATCAAGCCCCACTATAGTCAGCCTTTTCTTTCCTTTTCTCCCTCTCTCTTTCCCTTCTCCCTTCTCTTTTTAGCCCGTTCTTTCTTTTTTTAAGTCCTGTTTTGATAAACGTAAAACCTGTGCTTCTCTCTAGCCAACTCCTTTAGATTTAAGACAGCACTTTCCCCTTGGGCTCACTTATAACACAGAGTTGATATACCAGGTTGAAGTTCAGCTATCTCTACTTGCTTTCTGGGATAAGGAAAAAATCTAGTGACTTCAAAAAGTAGCCTAGCCTGGCAGTGGTGGTGCACGCCTTTAGGCCCAGCCCTTGGGAGGCAGAAGCAGGTGGATTTCTGAGTTTGAGGCCAGCCTGGTCTACAGAGTGAGTTCCAGGACAGCCAGGGCTAACAGAGAAAACTTGTCTCAAACAAACAAACAAACAAACAAACAAACAAACAGTGACCTAAATTTTCCCCACTTACGCTTTTTTTTCATACAATTCTAGGTCCACCAGAATAAAGGTTGGCATTGGCATAGCACAAAAAAAAAAAAAAAAAAAAAAAAAAAAAAGAGTCAATTTTGGTTTGCACTTGTCTCCATGCTCTCCAAGGAGCTCTCTGTAGGTTCTACATTCCTTGAACCCACCAAGAACTAAGGAACAGGACAGTATTCACATTCTCCAGCCAAGACTTAAAACTTTGTATCAACAGAACAAAATAAAGCTATAAGCCAGGCTCCTCTGTGGTGCATACCTACAGCTGAGGCAGGAAGGGCTCAAGTTCAAGAAATTATTCTGGTTACTTAGAAAGGAAAAGCATTCATCTTCTCTTGAGCCCTCTGCAGAAGAACCCCTACTGGAGCTAGCTAATGGGAGTGTGGCTATGAACCAAAAATCTTCACGAATCAAAGTACTTTGTACTTAGTATATTCAGGGCTCTTGTGACTGCCTTATTTTTTTCTTATCAGTAACATGATAGGAAGAATAGAACACCATTGAAATGCATAGCTAAGATGGCAGGGAAAGTCCACATTCACTAAACATTTTCCATTTCAAAGCCTAAAGTTTAAGATGGGTTCATGTGACTAATTTTGGCCAATGATGGGGTTGTGAGCCAGACTCGCCTTTTCATTCCCCTGTTGCAGATACCATAGAAACCAGTGTCAAGTGGCTTTACTACATGAAAGAGGGCAGCCAGACCCATACTAGACTTCATGGAAATGAGAAACAAGCCTTTCTGTATGCAGTCGCCACAGTTAGAGGCTTCTCTGTTACTATGAACCACATCAGTGAGGATCACCAGGTTACTATGAACTGCATCAGTGAAGATGCTGCAGCGGTGCCACATGGCGAAGGCGTGGTGCACCGTCAGGAGGAGCAGTTACAAAGAGCTTTGCCTCTGAAGGTAACCTGAGGGGCACCTTTTTACCTTATTTTTCTTCTGCACTAGCAATGATACTGAACACAGACACCACTCAGAAAACCAAAAACCATGACCAAAGGTCATCACAGTGACTTCTGTGTAGTTACTGTAACTGAAGTCTTAAGCAGGGATTTCAGAAACCCTTCTCCATGAGCTCTTCAGCACCTCTTACTTATGTGCTTCCAGCTGCCTGGCCTTTGGCAGTGCCCACATAAGGAAACTTCCTCTCAGAGGTATGCTGGGTTCCTATCCCTGCCCTGGGGTTGACATCAAAACAATTCTGCAACAGGAAGAACCAGGAGGCAGCTGGCTGCTCATCTGACAAGAATCCCTCCTTCAGCAGGAAGACTGGAGGTGGTTTTATCTGATGCATGGTTGCGTAACACTGTCTCCCTCAGAAATATCCTCTACCAGGAATGGTTGCTCTAGCCCACAAATAAATACCTAAAGCTCTCTCTGAGGCTCCAAGCTTTCCTTGGATTTCCCTCGGAGCCATCAATACACAAGTAGCAGGAGACAGCACCGAGGATGGTGGTGTCTCAGAATGAAGCAGAATAGGTTCTCCTGAGAGAACTCGGAAGTTGCAGCTTAACCATGTTCCCTTCACACAAGGACTGCTCTCGGGTGGGTGGAGCTGAAACATCTATTTAGAGCTAATTGCTAAAGGAGCAAAATGGAAGCTGAGAGAAAAAGCAGGAGGAAACAGCTGGGCAACATGTTAGTCTCAAGCACTTCAGAGACATCCAGGTGAAGGAGAAAGCAAGATGGGACCATTTCTGCTTCACAGCACTCAGGGATTTAGAATCCTTTTCGATGTCAGACGCAGAGTCCTTTTGACACAGTCCATCCAAGTGATGGTCTCAAGTGACAAGAACAAGCAAGGGTCTTTCAAATTCCATACTACACTTTGCTATTCGGCCTGTATAGTTCCTAAAGCTCACTGCTGTCACTTAAAGGAGACCTGTTTACAAGAAGCACGGATGCCTAAGAAGAGACCCAGATGAGTGCTGTCTGTGTGTTGTATCCAGATTGGTAGATCTGGAGGCATGTTCCCACAATGATTGTCCTCTAACTCACCCGCTGCACCCAGACATCCAGTTCCTAATATATCTCCTAAGGCCAGGACAAAGGAGCAGTTTCCTATTCTACTATAGGCCAACCTCCTCACAGAGAAGCCAGAGCCTTATCTCTCCAGTGTGTAACTCTACTGCCAAATGCAACCCATAGACTCAGCTCAACAGTGGGGTGAGACTGTGATTTAGAAACTGCAAAGTAAGAACACAAGAACAGCTTTCCTCAGCTGCCGCCAAGGTGCTCGGTCCTTCCGAGGAAGCTAAGGCTGCGTTGGGGTGACTAGCACCATGCCAGCAGTCCACAACATGGCTTCTATCTCCGAGCTTGCCTGCATCTACTTTGCCCTCATCCTGCACGATGACGAGGTGATGGTCACAGAGGATAAGATCAATGCCCTCATTAAGGCAGCTGGTGTCAGTGTTGAACCTTTCTGTCCTGGCTCATTTGCAAAGGCTCTGGCCAATGTCAACATTGGGAGCCTCATCTGCAATGTAGGGGCTGGTGGGCCTGCTCCATCCACCGCTGCTGCCCCAGCTGCAGCTGAGGAGAAGAAAGTGGAAGCAAAGAAAGAAGAATCCAAGGAGTCAGAAGATGACATGGGCTTTGATCTTTTTTACTAAACTGCTTTTGTTGACATGTCCAATAAAGAACTGAACCTTTAAAAAAAAAAAAAAAAAAAGGAACACAAGAACATGCAAGATATTCTGGATGTTTTGCCCAAACATGCTTCTTTATTTAAACTGCAAGTCTATGTGTGATAGTCACTGAAGTGTTGCTAATATGTGGACAGTAAAGTAAGATTCTCTCTGGAGTTTGATTGAGAATCATCAAGTTAGGCACTGCAGCGAGGACTCAGTGAAAGAGCTTGCTGCACAAAAGCAGGGAGCTGAGATCAAATCTCCAGAACCCACATAAGGCTGAGCACAGTAGAAGGCGAGGACATTATAACACTCATGGTAGTCCCACCCCTTCCCTTCATACTTGAGCCATGATACAGGAATTCACACACATACTCACACTCGCACACCACATACACACACACACACACACACACACACACAGAGAGAGAGAGAGAGAGAGAGAGAGAGAGAGAGAGAGAGAGAGAGAGAGAGAGAGAGAGTGTTAGGGGATATTGATGGGTTAGCGGCTACAAATGGAATAGTCATCACTAGAAACTGATAGCATGGGTGGTGTAACTGGTGCTTGGCAGAGTGCCTGCACAGCACGTGCCACACCCATCACTCTATAAGTGCCTATTACTGTGCCAGCACAAAGGCCAGATGGTGGAGGCACTCTCATTTTGTCTGGTGAGGCTAAGAATAGAACCCTTGGCACTCAGACAGTAGAAGCTGCCCACTCTTACTCACAGACTACAAATTCAGGCTTCCTTGGGTCAAGCTACATAAAGCCATGGAAGGGGAGAGGGCTGGTTGTGGAGATGGCCCTGGACTGTACCAGTGGCTATCTTGAGGTGCTACCGATAACAGATGAGATATTTTGGGATGTTTGGCACTTACTCCCTCCCTCTGTTGGTTCTAGTTTGACTTCTGAAGAGCATTGCCTGACTTCAATACCCACAGTCACCTTCCCTTCCAACTGAGGAGTGTGGGACAGAAGTCTGCAGGAAAACATAAAGCAAAAACCTGGGATGGCAGCAGGTGAATACTTGTAACAATGCTTGCTGGAGTCTCCTTGTTAGAAGAGCAGAATGTTCCAGAAATGTAGCAAAGCAGACCCTGAACTGAGTCTTCAGGCACCAGCAGCCTACTGAAGAAGACATGTGGCCCAACAGATAGGTGTGCAGCAATAATTAAAGGCCTGATATCTGGCCATAGACTTTGGCAGGCCTGTGGTATACCTGGAGTCTAGGGATAAGAGCAGCTGTCCGTGCACATGTAAGTCACTGGGAGCCCCACTGGCCTGCTTTCTAAATGGATCAGGCTCTAGTAAAGATCACCAGCTCACTTGTCTAAAAAGGTGTTTCCTAAATTCCATGCCAGATCTACTAAAGGGGATATTCAACAAAGAGGCATCAAATCAGTGTGAGTCTGTGTGTGTGTGTGTGTGTGTGTGTCTATATGTGTGTGCCTGTGTGTGTGTGTGTGTCTGTGTGTGTGTGTCTGTGTGTGTGCCTGTGTCTGTGTGTGTCTGTGTGTGTCTCTGTGTGTGTCTGTGTGTGTGTCTGTGTCTGTGTGTGTATCTGTGTGTGTGTCTGTGTGTGTGTGTCTGTGTATGTGTCTATTTGTAAGGAAGCCTAAAATTGATGTCAGGCATTGTCCTCAGTTCCTCTCCACCTTATTTTGCGAGAAAGGCTCTCTCACTGAACCTAGAGCTTGTCACTTTAGCTAGCATGGCTGACTAGTAAGTCACAGCAATTCTCCTGTCTCTATCTTCCCAGCACCGCCATTCCTGTTTGTCAGTTTATTGTTGTTTTTAATATAGGCTTTGGGGATGCAATTTACACAACAAGTACTTTCCTGACTAAGCCATCATCTCAGCCCTTAAGTGGGAATTATCATTCTTTCTGTTTTTTTTTTTTTTTAAATGTGTCTGGGTGTTTTGCCTGCATAGGTATCTTTAAACTACATGTATGCCTGGTGCCTATGGAGACCCAAAGAAGGTGTCAGATACCTTGGAAATGGAATTACAGATGGCTATGAGCCAGAAAATGAACCTAGGTCCTCTACAAGAGCATATAGGGCTCTTAAACACCGAGCTGTCTCTCCAGCCTCTAAACTGGTAGTCTCAATATGTCCTCATGTGTCTCTTAGGACCAGGCAAGTTTGGAAGTGGTCTGGCCTGGATACAGGGTAATGGGACTAATTCCAGACTCATTTTACCTGGGCGTCCTGTTTTCTCAAGCCTCCTCACTCAACACACACTCCTTGCATGTCCCTACCAGGTCTCCAGACTTCTGGACACCCCCACACCCCCCACCCCTGGCCTAGTAAGACTGTATGTGACTTTTATTCTCAGAAGCATCTCAGCAAAGCAGCCCTTTTCTAACAGCTGAAATCACAAACCACACTCTGTTTCTCCTTGTTTCCTTTTTATTAGGTGATAAAGGGTTCACGTCTGCGGCCTACTCCAGGGAGGAGCAATGGCACGCTGTGGTGATTAAGGGTGAAGGGAGAGGAGAGGGTACATCTGGGAAGAGGGATTGGGGTGGTGAGAAGAGATCTTTATGGGTCAGAAAAGCATGCCTGTAGCCATTTGGCAAACTGTGCTAGAGCACGCCTTAATGAAGAGACAAATGAAATGTCCTCCTAAGCCTTCTCCAGAGTGCTAGCCAAAGCCGCCTGAGTGACGAGCAATTGCACAGGATCGATCCTGTACATGCTGTGTGAACAGGCTAGGGATTAGGTTTCACAATACCAATAGGCTTGCTATCGCTTCCTCATTGGGGAATTGCTCTCTACCTTGGGTACCTTGGCTTCAGATAGTTCAGAAAGGATTAGTGAGAAACTCTGTTGCGACTGCTATTTGAAACAAAGAGGGGAAAAAATGGGGAGGGGGAAGGAGACACAATGCCAAAAAATGAAAACTCATTTTAGCTCTTCTATTAAAGCCAGATGTATTTTAGGCCCTGTTTCTAGGCAACTGCATAATGGTAATATTCTTGAATCTTTTTTTTTTAAAGATTCACAACTGTCAGAGTCAGGAAAGGTCATAAGGTAATTATAAAGTAATAAGGATGACATACAAGAGGCAGAATCACTCCAGGACGCTTGGGAAGCACTGACATTTTCTATTCTGCATTCATTTTCGGGAACTCTGAGATCTCACCCTGGGCATGTGCACTGCCCTTCAGCAAGTCTCCTGTGCAATCAAACCTGAACAGCATCCACCTGGCACCTGGCCCTCAGTCACCACATCTCTCAAATCATTCCTCAAAGATCAGTGTAGTCCCATCATGTGCATGGCCCTGCTCTACCTAAGGAGAGTGGGCAACAAACGTCTAAGAATGTCTCAGCAACAACAAAGAACTCTCCACCTGGCTATTGCCTCAGAGAGCAGACCCAAGGCTCAGGACAAATACTGAACTCAGAGAGGAGGGGTAGAGTGGAGAGAGGGAGAGACAGAGGGCGCTACAGTCTGGAAAGGTGCGGATATGCCCAGCTTGGGGTGAGATGGGCCTGATCTTCATTGTGTTGGCATTTACTAAGTTCCTGGAGCATGTTGCTAAGCAGGCCCAATGTTCACGTTCCCATTGTAACTTCACATCTGTGGGCAGAGGATGCCGGTTCTGTGGAGGAAATAGCTGGGTCTTGGAGCAGTTAAAAGTGTCTGGAGCTTCCTCACTTGCTACATATTCAGAAGTCCTCAAGCTTGCAAGGCTCTTTCTGAGACTATGTGATGTAATCTATGTGAAGATACAGCAGTTCTGGACACACAAACACTCAGAGTATCCAGGAGCTGCCGGCCTTCAGAAGTAAGGACGTCAGTGCTTGCAGCACCCGGCAAGCCCTTTCCCACCTCCCCACTTTTCCACCTCCAGACAGCCCTTCTAGTTCTGCTGCTAGGGAGGGTCACTGTCGACTCCTGGAATGCTCTTCTGTAGCATTCACCCCACAGTCCATCCTGGTTAAGACAGCAGCCTCTCATTGTCCTTACCCTACACCTCCTCCATTCACAGCCACTCCCCACCATATAAAACACCCTGTGACTTTTTAATGTATATTTGTGCGTGTGTGTGTGTGTGTGTGTGTGTGTGTGTGTGTGTACCCACTGAGGCCAAAATGGGGCATCAGATTCCTTGGAGCTGGAGTTCCATATGAATGTAAGACATTGGTGCTCTTTAAGACCCAAATTCACATCCTCTAGATGTGCTCTTGTAAAGCCTGGCCAACTCTGTTTTTTGAAGAAACTCCATTTTGTGTGTAACTAGGGACTAAACTAGTTCCACTTCCAGGAGGAAAACCACAAAGTCTACTTGAGCAAACATTCCATGGCAACCAGCCCCCATACCCAGCAACAGCCAATCAGTAGTAGGGTCAAGGTACATATAGGTAACCTAAGACATCCTGCAGAGAATAGATAACTTGGCCATCCTCTTTGTCAGGGTAGTTTTGTCCCTGTGTTTGGTTCCTGCAGATTATGTCAGAAAAGCAGTTTTTAAAATATTACCTTGCTGATTAGTATGGAAATTCCCCAAGCCTGCTGTAACCAGAATAAAAATCTTGCACCCCTAGACTTGGGGCTTTCACACTGACCCACTGCGACTGGGACAGTGAGAGACTTTGCTCGGAATAAAGACCCTTATGTGTTTGCATTGGAATTGGCTCCTCAGTGGTCTGTGGGGTCCTGGGACTTGGGCATAATACTTTTAACCATGGATCCATCTCTCTGTCCTTGTGTTTTTACCTCCTGATCTCAGGATCCCACTTTTAAAAAGCCTTTTACTAGCTTGATCTTGTCCTAGCTGAGGCCCTACCTAGATGTGCAAAAACTGATAAATGAATACTTGTGTGTATTTCTTCTTTCCCCTCTTCATTCCTTCATCTCTCAAGGTCACACACCATATTGGAATAGAAGTCTTTGACCTTTGACCTTCCAATCTTTAAAAAAAAAAAAGAGTAAATTCCAACTGTCAGTGATAACAGAATAACTGATGGCTCTAAGACCAAAGCAAGCCCTGGTCCTAGGCAAACGTCGGGGGTGTGGGTGTGAATCTGCTGGAGGGAGAAGTGGGATGGAGAGTGAAGCACCATAGGCTCCTGTGACTGCTCAAGGAATCGTGAACTACTTAGGAGATCTAAAGTGACTCCCAGCAAATCAGTGAGACAGAACAAAGGACCTGTGCCCAGGGTAATGGCTGCTTCTCCATCTTCATGGGAATTCTCCTAGGCAACCGATCCCCTTCCCCAACAGAGTCACAGGCAATCGAATAGACTTACCAAGACACTAAGTGTAATGTCCTGTTTGACCCTTGATTATGTAACTAAACCCAACTGGCTGAAAAGTTACATATAAGTACTGAACAATAAAGTTAGATCTGCCCCTCAGTGTTGGTCTCCGAAGTTTAAAATCCCAGGTATCTTTGTGGTAGGCTGCATCTCCACTCCCCCCACCCCTTTTCTGGTCCTGGTTCCAACAGACAAGTAATATTTGTTTCCTTTCCTTCCCCACCTCCCCTTTTTAAATGCTTTTGAGGCTTGGGTGGCAAGACAGCATTCATTCTGTTTCCCAATATTTTGGTTCAAGCATTTATTGACTGATTCCTAGATGCTGCACAGAATATGTTCATGGCTACAGCAGACGGACATCAGCAACCAATCCAGCACGCTGTAACATGGTAGAGCTAAGAGGTCTCCCAAAGGAAAGATCCGAGTCATTCAGAGAAGGCATGCTATCAGAGATGCTTAGCTATGCTAGTAGACAACCAAGAGCTACTTAAGCCAAGAAGGGGTGGGAAAGTGCTGCAAGCAGATGTGATTCCGAAGCAGCAAGAGACAGTAACTGCACGTGATTTTGTTACTAACTATAGGTTGTGGAGCATAGTGTCTCTTATGTGTTATAGAAAGAACTTGGGTTTTACTTTTGAAATTCAGCTGACTCAGTTTGTATTCACAAACTTCATTTGAGTGCAGGATGACTATAATGCAAGCTTACTAAGGATAACAAAGAAGAGCTGAGTATTGTGGTCCATGTCTACAATCCCAGCACTCAGTAAGTTGAGGCTGGAGGATTGCTGTCTGTTTGAGACTATGGTGTAAGATCCTGTCTCAAAACAAGGGAGAGGGCTTAGTTTAGGGGAGGTATTTTAGTAGATACAACACTTGCTGTAAACACATGAAGACTGGACTTCAATCCCTAGCACCCATTGTGAAAACTGGGTGGATGAAGTGGTCCATCTGTTATCCACAGCTTGGGAACCATAAACAGAGGATCACCAGGGAAGGCTGGCTAGCTAGGTTAGCCAAATCAGCAGGCTCTAGGCTCAGAAAGAGATCTTGCCTCTCCTTTAATGAAGTAACAAGCTATCAGAAAAAGCACATGACATCAACTTCTGGTCTCTACAAGTGTGTCCAGGCACATGAATGCACACTCACACATGAGTGAGTGCCCACACATGAAAATATACATACACTCATGCACATATCACACACACATAGACACAGACAGACAGACAGACACACAGCTAAAACACATCAAAACCAAAATTAAAAAAAAAAAAAAAAACATTCAAGAAAGACTTGAAATTATTTTCAATGGTTTTTGAGGAAGAGGGAATTTCCTGCCTACTTGTTTATGATACACCTAGCCTTTTCTCAAGTTGACAAGATAGAACACAGACCCATCAGAAGGAAGCACTTATCCTGGAGAGGCTGGGGGGCTCTGCACCTGACAAGGCCACTGCAGTAAGCCAGGGACTGTCAGCCTCCAGAGACCAGAGAGTCTCCAGGCAAGAGAGTCTATTTTGAGGTTGCCTGAAAACCAAATTCACAGAAAGAGCCACACTTGACGTCAGTTCTAATCACAAGGACTTGACTGACCCACTTCTCAGGGACTCTCCAGGGCAGAAGTTGCATGTTGGAAGCACACTGTTCATGAATTATCATCTGAATCATCCAAAATAAATGAAAACAATTTTTACATTCTGGTAAACATCCAGTAACCTGGAGATTTCACATAAAAATTGGGTTCCAGCTCCTCATGGAAAAGAACCAGAGAACAGGGGTTCATTTTCTTCTCTGACACCGTGGGCTGGAGTAAGGCGGTGGCTGCCACCTCTTCCCGCTGCTGCCTACTCTTCCTCCTAAGTAGAGAATGATCTCATTTGTGGACCACTCTGTGACGTTTCAGACATTCAGATGACCTCTGAATCTTTAGAAACTGACCTCAAACGGCCATGGATTCACTCTTACCCCATTTCCAGGCTGAGTTTATCGGCTTATCTAAATTATCTATTGAGTCCTGCCAAAACATTTTCCCCTGGTAGATTACTCAATGCCAATAAAAGCTAGGCATTTAAGAGCAGAGAATATAATGAACAATATAAAAGCAGACAGGAGGGGAAATGTGGGCTAGATTATAGATTGAGAGAGCAGGCCCAGAAAGTCAGATCCTGAGGCCTGAGCAACTGGGCTACTTAAAAAAAAAAAAAAAAAAGGAAATACATGGAAAGTGACAGCAGGGTGGGGCCTGGAGAAGAAACAAAAGGAGAATTATCTCTTAACAGGAAGTTGAAGGAGATGTGGGAGGATGGGTAGAAAGGGAAGGAGTCTTCACCACATCAAGCCACATGGGCTAACACTTAACAGCAAAACATTAGTATCTCTGTGCTTATCCATCTGACTTCGGCAGGGGTGAGCTTTTTCCAGGTTTTTTTTTTTTTTTTTTTTTTTTTCCCTAGCCAAAAAAAAAAAGGAAAAAAAAAAAGGAAAAAAAGAGCAATGGAATGTTTCACCCAGATGGTTTGGCTCTTTAATCTCTACAAACATTTTAAAAACACTTAAAGTATTTTTCAGTGTTTTCTGTGCCGTTGCATTAGGTGATGATTGCAGGCTTGCTTGTTTCCTGTTTGGTTTTTCCTTTGCTCTCTCTCCAGACATCTTTTGGCCTTGGAAGACTATGGTTGATCCACAAAATTGGGACTTGGGGCATGAAGTCTTGGGTAACAATTGGAGAGCTGAGAGTGCCAACAGGTTTCATCATTTAAAGCCTTGTGATTCCTCCTTTTATCTCAGGTCTCCCAATGAGCGCTGAGTTTGATGGTGGATATTTGCAGCATGTACATTGCCCACATCAAGATGAGGCCATGTCCCCTCAAATATGAGATTTCGCTGGAGCTGTGCAAAAGCTCCCTCTCTGCCTGATTACTATACAAAAGGAAGAAGCCTCCAGTTGGCTAAGACATGGGAGTGGGACAAAAAGTTCTTACCCCTTAAAAACTGGAAGAAAGCAAACAAATGAACACCAGGAAAATCTGTTTCCTGAGGCTACTCTCTCTGCCCTTTACTTTAAAAGGAACTTCTCTATCCAAAGGCGTGCATGAGGGACATGCAGCAGCAGCTGGATAAGGTGCATGGCAGACTACAGTATGGCACTGCCATAAACACGTCCCTTTCATTTTGTAAATTCTAGTAGTGTTCCCCTACAGGATTTGACTGTCTGAAAAAAGCAATGAGAACCAGACTAGGGAGATGGTCCAGCAGTTAAGAACACTGGCTATTTTTCCAGAGAACCCAGGTTTAATTCCCTGCACCCACATAGAGGCTCACAACCACCTAGAACTCCAGTTCTAAGGGATTACACACCCTGTTCTAGCTCCAAGGTCACCAGGCATGCACCTGGTGCAAAGATGTACATTCAGGCAAAACACCACAATCATCATCATCACCACCACCACCACCACCATCATCATCATCAATAGCAGCAGCAGCAGCAGCAAAGTGTTATATTAATGCAATGTCAATTTAAATGGCAGATAATTAAACATATATCATTAAAAGAGAAATGGAGATTTTAAAACACTAGTGGGGGGTGCAGGGGTGGAGGAGGCTTTAGAGATGACTCCATTGTTAAAATATTGGTTGATTTTTCAGAGAATCTGTGCTTGGTTCCTAGTGACCACATATAGACTCACAACCTCATGTAATTCCAGTTCTACCATCTTCAGGCTGCTGCACACAGCAGGCATGGACATGGTACATATACATATAATGCAGGCAAAGCACATATATATATATATATATATATATATATATATATATATATAACAACAAATATACTTATTTTTCAGAGGAAAACACTTGAAGTCTGTTATCTTTGTCATCTGAGAAGAGCAGCAACGCAAGTCTGACTCCGAAAGCTGACACTGGAATGACCCTGCTTTTCACACTTTGTTTTGGTTTTGATGACTCAGATGACTTAGAACTTTACGTGTTAATGTGAAGTTCTAATTAAAGAATTTCCCCTCTCCTTAATCTCCTGATGCTTTAATTCCAGAAACCCCTGGGGGCACAGGCATGGTAAGAGGAAATAGAACTTTTTAAATAGAAGAACAATTAAACTAATTCACCCAATATTTACTGACCATCTACTATATGTCAGTTATCCAAAACATTAGAAATGTAGCAGTGAATAAGAAACTGTGAGGCAGGCTAGCATAGGGAATAGCTTAGCAACCTGGAACCCCTCTTGGTTTGGGCTATCCATACTCTCCTGTTCTAATAATGTACCCAGGAATCTTGAGCAATCTAGGACTTCCTGTGGCACCAAGCTGCACATATCTCTCTCTTTAAACAATGGACTGTTTCTCTTCTTTTAATGACCATCAAGCATGGACAGTTTCTATGCAACTGGATTCCAGTTACATCCTGGAAGGAGGGCTAGTCTATCCTGAACCAGCCTTGGATGTGGGTGTAATAAAGCAAACTGCCCTCTCAGTTAGGGAGAATTCCCTGTTAATGAATGTGTAAATGGCCATTCATGTGATTGAAATCAAACGCATCCTGGGGAAGGACACAGCAGTGAGCAAAACATTATAGTTCAAATCTGTCCATCAAAACAGAGTACCGCCTGCACCATGCCCCTTTGCAATCAGTTCCTCCTTTTCTTGAATCCATAAAAGGAAGCCCACAGCATCTTGGTAGGTCCTTGAAGATTCACTCACTCATGCAGCTGCTGTCACTTTTGATGGCATACTTCTTTCTGATCTACACTATCATTTCACTTTTGAATCTACTGAATAAAGTTTCTCCCCTACTTCTCAATCTGTGTGAAAACCTTTATTTCAAGTCTTTGGAAAGAAGCCATGAACCTGGAAAGAGCTGACTTAGATTCTGAATATCAGTAACCACCAGACTTTTTAAAAGAGCCCAGGAGCTGACACTTTTGGTTTCACAATCCTAACTACAGAACAACACATCACTTGAAATCACTGCATACGTGAGCATCTTTAGGCAATTTCAGTGGACTGTGCAGAACACAGCTCCCTTCTGTGAGCAGCCAAAACATGCTGTCTTTCCCACAATAAACTTGTGGTGGGAGGAAATCCTTCCAGGGTGATTTAAACCTCCACCAATGTGGGCTAGCTGATGCCCAAAGAATGAATTGTCTACTGGACATGGTACATCCCATGACCATACTTCAAAAGTAGGCCAGGCTGTTAAGAAAGTTGTGCAAAATAACTTTTGAGCTTAATTAAAAGTATCTAGAGTCCCATTATTCCTTTTGAACCAGATTTCTATATAGCAGTTTGTTTTTTAATTATTCCAAAGAAGAATGTGGATCGAAATAACCAATACTACATTTAAAAGTCAACAATTTCTATTTCCATTTTTGGTCACAAGAGCTTCCTCTTTGTTCATTTTCCTCAGGGTACCACACCTGAAGTGGAAATGTCTGGTTTCTTTACCAACTCTATTGTGTCATGTGTTGTTTTGCTGAAAACAGACAGTTGAAAGGATGTGTGATGTTTAGAAAGAGAACCCTACAAATAGTGAGAGAATGTTCTTGCATTGCTATGCTGAGAAATGCTTTGCTGGTCTTCAATTTGTAGAGAGAAGTGTGGCAAAGAACTTCTTGGTGGTATTACAGCTGATTCTGGCTGCTTTCACCGACTTGTGCTGATTCAGGGGAGCCTTGTTGTTTCTGTTGGATCATGCCACCACTACTGATTTGTGTTTGGTTGCTTGCTATCGACTTCTGGTATCCTGACAATGAAGAGTAGAATTGCCCTGAGGAACTACTTCTAAACAGATCCACAACTCCCTTTTCTTAATATCCTTCTTCTCTGCTACCTCTGTTTGGTGGGCTAGAAGGGAGGTTGAAGAATTTAATAATCCTAAATAAAGTAGGGTTTGAAAAATCTAAGCCTACACATACTTTATTATTTTTCTTTCAATAAAAAGTCAATGAATTCATTCCAGCCCACTCCCAAGCAACATGAAGCTGTATTTCATCACCTGATCCCTTTTCTAGGAAATTACAAAGTCAAATGACTTAAGGATTCAATACATGTAGCTATCAGGATATTTCTTTAATGTAAAATATAATTAAACTCTTCCACTTTCAGTAATATTCATCAGATGAGTATTGCCATAATCCATTTGTTTGCCTTTTAAAATGGTTATGATAATAAAACAAAAATGATTATGATCAACTTCTTAGAAGTCAAAGCATCAATCCAGTTCATACATTACATGATCAACACCTAAGATTTAGATTTTGTCAAGAAGCATAGCTTGTCATGGTACTACATACCTACGTTTCCAGTACTGGGGAGATGGAAGAGAGAGGCCAGCCCAGTTACATGAGATATCCTCTCAAAAATACAAAACAATTAAAATAGAAAGTAATGTCCAATAATGGCAAATGACATGGTGCTTGGCAGTCAACCATGTTTACACATGCCATCGTTAAACTTAATTACAGAAAGCTGTCCAGTGGCTATTACTTTGTGAGTGAAGAAATAATTTAGCTGAAGTACTGGGGGAAAATCCCCTCCACTTAAGAAAGAACCTGAGGCACTACAGGACTAAACAACTACCTCTAAATGGAAACCTGGTGAGGAGATCCTGGCAGGCCTTGGACAATCATTTCCACAAGAGAAAGACTTGTACAGTGCAATGTGAGCATGTGCCAAAGGTTTATTTAACTCTCTAATGAAAGGAGGCATGGTGCTTAACATCAAAGAACATGAGAAACAGATACACAGAGTCAGTGAGAAAAAGAACGTTGTCACAATACTTCAGAAGACTCAAAACCAGGTAACCATAACGAAACTCAATTGTAGGAGTTACCTCTTCTGTGGATAGAAAACATCTACAACATATTCATCTTTCTCAGGTTAGCATGCAGCTTTAGGATTTGAGCACAAATCAGTAGTACACAGCGATGGTTGAAGCTGTCTTCTCAGAGGTCAGCAGCTTTTTCTCCAGAGCAAACACCTTCCAGTTTTTCCTAGGCTGCATGCTCTCTGCTGCTTCTCTCTATGCTGTGGTGTTGTAGTGTGGAGGCAGTTACAGGTAAAAATGAATGAACATTGCTGGGTATCCATGAAAAAGAATAAGCACTAGCTAACAGGATCATGGGACAGCTTGCCAGCCCCCATCAAGGACTTCATGATCATCAGGTAATACAGTTAATCCTGTATGTAAACTCTGAAGAAATACCATAAACTTCAAGTCTTTGAAGAAAGAAACTGAAGAAGGTATCAGAAGATGCAAAGATCTCTCATACTCTTGGAACCACAAGATTAACATAATAAAAATGCCCATTCTACCAAAAAGCAAACTGCAGATTCAGTGACATCCCCATCAAAATTCCAACATAATTCAAAATTCCAACATAATTCTTCACAGAAATCGAAAGGATGATTTTTTTAAGATTCATCTGGGAAAAAAAAACAGGATAGTTAAACAATTCTGAATAATAAAAGAACCACCATCCAGGATGTACCACCATCCCTGGTTTCAAGTTGTACTACAGAGCTATAGTAATAAAAACTACATAGTAATAGCATAAAAACAGACACTAGATCAATGGAATCAAATTGAAGAGCCAGACATGAATCCAAATACATATGGAACCTGATTTTTTTAATAAAGAAGTTAGAAATACACACTGGCAAAAAGACAGTATCTTCAACTAGTGCTGGTCAAACCAGACGTTCACTCTAGAAGAATGCAAACAGATCCAAATTTATCACTCTGTATAAAACTTAAGTCCAAGTGTATCCAAGTTCTCCACATAAAATCAATACACTGAATTTGTAAAAGAAAACATAGGGAATAACCTTGAACACGTTGATAGAGAACACCAATAGCCCAACAACTAATAAAATCAACAGTTAATAAATGGGACCTCATGAATCTGAAAGCTTCTGTAAGCCTAAGGACACTGTCAGTCACAGGAAGCAGCAGCCTACGAAAGCGAAAAAGATTTTCATGAACTCCACATCCACATTAATTCACATTAAGGATTAATACACAAAATATATAAAGAACTCAAGAAACTAGATATCAAACAAACCAAGCCAATTTATAAAATGGAGTACACGTCTAACAGAAAATTCTCAATAGAGGAAAATCAAATGGCCAAGAAACACTTAAAGAAATGTTCTTTAGCCATCAGGGAAATATAAATCAAACTACTTTGAAATTCTTAAAATTTGTCAGAATGGCTAAGATCAGTGACACAAATGACAGCTCATGCTGGCAAGGATGTGGAACAAAAAGAACACTTTCCATCGCTGGTGCGAGTGCAAACATGTAGGGCCACTATGGAAATCAATATGGCAGCTCCTCAGGGAAACTGGCAATCTTATCTACCTCAAGACCCAGCTATAGCACTTTTGGGCATATACCTAAAAAATTACAAGGACACTTACTTAACCCTGCTCATTGCTGCATTATTCGTAATAGCCAGAAACTGGAAACAACCTAGATTTCCCTCAACAAAAGAATGGATAAGGAAAATGTGGTACATTTACACAATGAAGTATTACTCAGCTGCTAGAACAAAAAATAATATCATGAAATTTTCAGGCAAATGGATGAAACTACAAAAAAAAAAAGAAAAAAATCCTGAGTGAGACAGCCCAGACTCAGAAAGACAAATAGAGTATGTGTTCACTTACAAGTAGATATTATCCATTTATATAAATGATAACCAAGTTACAATTCATAGACCCAGAGAGGTAAAGAGAAGGGATCTATGGGAGAGGTATGGTTCTCTCTGAGAAAGGGAAATAGATTTTACAGGGCAGGTAGGGTTGGAAAAGGGAGGGATCAGATAGTGGGCTTGGGGGGTGGGATGAAGGGAGAGGGTGGGAGGAGAGATGGCTGGAATTGGGGGAGTATTTGAGGAATGATGTGGAAACCTAGTAAAATGGAAACTGTCTAGAATCTATGAAGGTGAACCTAGTGAGGATTCCTAGTGTTGAGGGATACAGAGTCTTAAGTGGCCATCTCTTGTCAACAGGCCAGGCTTTCAGTGGTGGGACTAGGTTGTATTTAACTGAGTTGTTGGCCAAAGGTCTTCTGTGGAAACCCCCAATAGCCCAGGCTGATGCTAAGACAAAGGTTTGCTTTCCATGAACTGACAGTAGGGCTCCATCGCCATGACAACAATATCCACACAACTCACTGAACACGGAAAAGTTGAGCTGATGCCTACATGGAGCCTCCATTCCTACATTCTAGTCTCTTTGGTATGGGAAGGGACTCTGCAGGCTTCCAAAAGAGAAACATGGACACCAACCCAGCCACAAAACCTTTGACTTACAACCTGCCTGCCTGTGAAATATGCTGTGGCAATGGTAGTATAGAACTTATATGAGTAGCCAACCAATGTCTGATTTGACTTAAGGTCCACTCCAGGAGATGGAACTCATACCTGACACTACCTAGGTAACTAAGAACCAGACTCTAGATAGCCCAGAGACCTAGAGTAGAAACAAATACTGGTGGACAAAAAAAATCAATAAAATGATTCCTAATGATATTCTGCCATGTTCATAGATAAGTGTCCTAGCCAGTCATCATCAGGTAAGCTTCCTCCAGCAGTAAATGGGAACAAGATGCAGAGACCCATAGCTGGAAGTTATGCTAAGAGAGAGTCTAAATTGGAGGCCTCCATCAAATGCCTCCTCTCAGAGCTCAGAGAATCTCTTAGAAGAGGAAGTGAATAGATTGTGAGAGCCAGAGAGGATGGAGGATACCAGGCGAACAAGGTCTTCTGAATCAACTAAGCAAGGCACAGATTAGCTCAGAGAGACTGAAGCAGCAAGCATGGGACCTACATGGGTCTACACTAAGTCCTTTGAGTATATGTTATAATTATTAGCTTAATATTTTTATGGGACTCTTGACTATAAGAACAAGTGGACCGACTCTTGTCCTTCTGTTGGGTTTCTGTGTCCAACTTTGATGTGATGGTTTTTGCTGTATCTTATATTTTGTTTTGTTATAATCTGTTGTTATCTCTTGGAAATCTGTTCTTTTGTAATGAGAGACAAAGAGGGAGTGGGTCCATGGGAGGACGAGTGGGGAGGAATTAGGAAGAATAGAAGGAGGGAACACTACAATCAGGATATATTGTATGAGAACAGAATCTATTTTAAGTAAAAGGGAAAAAAACAACAAAAAGCATGAAAGAGCAGGGCAGTGGTGGCGCATGCCTTTAATCCCAGCACTTGGGAGGCAGAGGCAGGCAGATTTCTGAGTTTAAGGCCAGCCTGGTCTACAGAGTAAGTTCCAGGACAGCCAGGGCTACACAGAGAAACCCTGTCTTGAAAAAACAAACAAACAAACAAAATCCAACAACAACAAAAAAAGCATGAAGGAGCCCTCATCTGGAGTCAAGGTCATGACTTTATCCCCTGACTCAGGGAAACCAGAGTCCATGAAATAATTATCAGTCTGGGAACACTGATCTGTAAGATCAAAACCAGCAGAAGGACAAACATCAAGAATTATTCCTACAAAAGAGAGATAGCAATTGCCCTGAGGATAAGAAAACTGGAGTCTGGACCTCTAGACCCCAGTAAATACCAGTGGACATAGCAGCGCGCGCGCACACACACACACACACACACACACACACACACACACGTGTACTCACATGAACACTCATACACATACACATGAGGGGTTGAAAAACACAAGTTGAAGAGTTATATACATTATCTAGTCTCTCAAGAAAACTTTGTATGTATTCTGACTCTGCAGGCTCCATATATTAGCCTAAGTTTAGCATATGTCCCGTCTACAACAGGTGACTGCCACAGAGTCAAATGATCACATTCCTTTTAGGTTCTGGCTGACTCAGACACGTATTGCACAGGTACTGTGGGCTAGAAACCACGATAGCTACTGCAGTCACCAAAGTGAACACAACCAGTGCTCATTCTCAAAAAGAGCAAGTGTTAGTTGATCAGGGGAAATGCTGACTTAATCAATAAGCCATGACTCCATCACATAAGCCATAAGGTAGACACAGTGAGTGCTCCATAGGCTGTCTAGTGATACACAGCTGAGTGCTACACACTGCTGCTTAAACTCTTGAACTCCTGGAACAGGTCCTCAGAGTTGGTAATTTAGTCATCAGATACTCATTAAGCTCCAGTTCTAGGGGTCACTATCCAAGTTCAAGAGTTCAAAAGAGTAAAGGCATATAGGAAAGAGAAGGAAGGAGTGGGAACTTAACCTTGTATAAGGAACCATTGGCAATAGAAGGTCATTAAAGCACTGGTGACAACAGAATCTAACATCTCAATGGCTTTCTCAAAACTATTGCAGCCAAGCAGTGTGGTGCATGCCTGTGATCACAGCACTGGGGAACTGGAGGGTCAAAATTCATTGCAAGTTCAAGGCAGCCTCATCAATATAGTGAGTTCTGGGTGAGCCATGGAGAACCTACCTCCAAATAACAAAACACAAACAAACAAAAACCCCATATGGTCATAGAAAGGACTAACTTTGAACACTGGAAGACATACTTTCAGAAAGAGTCAACAAAGAGCATTAGATAGCAAAGACTTTTTTGTAAGATAAGCAAAAGAGCTGAGAATGGAAAGGCAACCGTGAAGCCTATGGGACATTTTGCTGTTGTCAGCCATGCAAAAATCCATCCTCTGACAGATTAAAATTCTCCCTGTTTCAGTACAGCTACACCTACATGTTTGCCTACTAATGGCCATGTGTTCCTCCGGCCAGACAGTTATCTAATTTTTCAGTTTCCAGACTGTTACACATGAAGGAATCCCTGATGCTTCTTTGCCAGAATCATACTTCTAGTCATCAATATTTCTCTAACAGGAAACCCAGTCTTTATGTCTTGCTGTGGTCTACACTTAATTTCACACACTATTTTCAGGAGTGAACATACAGCACACCATCTCTGGGTTTAAAAGCACTGTAAGTTGTCCCATAAACAGAAAAAAAAAAAAAAAAAAAAAGCCATGCATCAAAACTCTGTTCCAAAATGTGGTTTGGCAGCTGAAGGAGAACCATTAAGAAGAGGAACAGAAAGAAAGAAAGAAAAGGATGGGAAAACACTATCTGTGTCTTGTCCTATTTTTAATGATGGTTCTTAAATGCTTTAACCTCCCTTGTGACTCACCACCCACCAGAGGTAGTGGAAAAGAAAGAATATGAGAGTACAAGCAAGCCAAGCTCTCTTTCTGTCACTCAGTGGAGCCCTGCTTATACCCTCCAAATATCATGTGTCCTCCATGTGCCTTGCCTCAGCACAGGTTTTGCCTCAACCAGAGTCCTTGGAAACAGCAACAAACTGAAGCACACCACCAGAAGTTTTTTTGGTGCATTTCTCTCTATGGAGTCCCAATAAATGCAGTTCAAATATGCAATGTAAAGCCGACCAATACATGTGTAATGTTAGCAAAGAATCCATCATGTGTTCTTTCACGTGCTTGCTTTAGCAGAATATTAGCCTTCATACCTGTGTCCACTTTAATGAAACATTCCTTCACATCTGTGCCCCAGCAAAACACCATCTAACCAACTGACTCTCCAAAGAACCCTTATGTTTCCTTGCAGCCATCTTGAGCCATATACCCTCACAAGAGACTTGATTACATTAGCCTACAACAGCTGAGCACACTCTGATAACATCTTGTTTTAGATACCCAGGATTTTTCCTTGTGTGTGTGAGACTTAAAGGTGTGTGACTTAAGGGCATGACTTAGAGATCAGATTTAGAGACAAGACCTAAGGGCATGATTAAAGGCGTGGCTTAAAGGCATGGCTTAGAAGTGAGACATATAAAAGGTGAGAGGCAGACAGAAGAGAGAACAGAGAATCAGACACTTCAGAGAATACAACTTGGAGTAGGAATTAGGCATTAAGACACAACTTGGGAGTAGTTATTAGACATTAGAGAGAACAAATTGGAGACAACTTAGAGTACAACTTGCAGTACAACTTGGTTAGTTATTAGACATTAGGCACTTAGCACTTGGAAGAAGAAACTTGGAACTTGGAGGCACTAGGGACTAGGGACTAGGGACTAGGAACTAGGGACTAGGGACTAGGAACTCAAGACTTGGGACTTAGAGAGAAGAAGAGAGACTGAAGAATAAATGCTATTGAATCACACTCTGTCTGGTCTCCATTCTTCGCGTCCATCCTCACTCTCTCTCTTGCTGAACCCTGACCCACAGACTGGAGCAGCTTGGGGCAGTGCGGGCTCTAACAACTTAGCCACCAAGGCTTTTGGCAGTGCGGGTCCCAACATTGACAGAATGGTCCGAGACATTTTGGCCCCCAAATGTGGGGTAGTGCGGTTCTCAACATTTTTGGCCCCCAAACGTGGGGCAGCTCGGGCCGCAACACTTTTGTAATTGCAGGTTGTAGATTTATCTGTGAAATTTAAATATAACATTAAGTACTAGCACACAGCCAACAATTATAGAGTACTCCACCAAAGGAAGACACTTGTCTGAAGATGCAAAATTACTTAAAAAAAGAAAACTTGCTTTTACACAGCACTGAAGGGAGCCCATAGTTACTCCCTTTTAATCAGTAGTCAAGAACAAAACTGGTATGTGCTAAAGAAACAAACCATCATAATACAGTCAACACAAGCTATTTCAAAATATAATGCTAAGTGAACAAGTAGTTTCTCTTAAAAAGCTTACAATGCTGTTTGCTTCAAAGTCCATTATCTCTGCCTGGAGTGTGTGCCACTTGCAGTGTGCCTGGCCTTAGAATGCAGCCACTACTTTGTAAGGAAGCCATGCCAACACTATGGGTGTTCCAGCCACCCCACACTGCCGAAGCCCTGGCTGGCCCCTACCTGACACCCAGTCATCCACAGATGACTCTACCATGGCTGGTTAATTTTTGTTGAGTCAGTGGTGCAAGGACACTCAATTGAAGAATTGCTTTCATCAGATTGGCCTGTGGGGATGGGCAGGCAGGGGGCAGCACACATATTTTTGTACCTGCTAGTTGATGCTAAAAGCCTAGCCCACTGTAAATAGTCCATTCCCAAGGCAGGAGGGCGTGGGCTGCATAAGAAAAGTAGCTGAACAAATCAGTAAACAGTCCCTCCATGGTCTCTGCTTCAATTCTTGCCTATGCTTCCCTCCATGACGGACAGTAAAGTTTAAGATAAAATAAGCCCGTTCTTTCCCAAGTTGCTTTTGGACAATGCTTTATTAGAGCAATAGAAAGGAAAGCAAGGATACAGCACCTCAACTTTACAGCATTGATCCCCAAAACAGGGTGGTAGACACATGGTCCCACTCCCTGCTGTAATTCCTGACTCGCAGGCGCTATCAGAAGAAATAAAAGATAATTGTTTAATATTATGTTTTTGGAATTATTTTTACAACAGGGAAATAAACACAGTAACATATAATGCGCATGTTTCAAATTTGGAAAGTTTATTTCTTCGAACTAGAAAACTCACCCTTATATATACCAACTATTTAATGCCCATCTAATAAGATTAGACTTAATACAAGCACACATTGTTGAACTTTTATAATTTGAAATTTGAAATAATTTATTCCACAATGTGTGCCGCTCTTAAATGCTCTGGGTGATCTGTGCAGGACAAGAATACTGATGCTAATCAATAAATTTCTTTGAAGAATTTTCATAGTGTAACATTCGCCATACAGAAAGGATTCTGGTCATTAAGTACCAAAACCAAGATGCTTCAAGATCTTCCTAGTCTCTATTTACACACTAATTTAAAAAATCATTTAGCAAATTAATCAATGTAGCTCAAGCTACATTCTCTCTCTCTCTCTCTCTCTCTCTCTCACACACACACACACACACACACACACACACACACACACACACACACACACACTGTAACCTTTACCATTTTCTTTCTTTTAATCATCCTTTTTTCTGTTCTTTGAGAATTTCATACATGCATGTTTGGATCAAACCCACTCCTCACCTCTCCCCACCCCCTGCAGTAAGTCCCCTCCCCTCCTACCACATTTTCTTCCCAACCTCATGAGCTCTTTTTTCCAAACCCAATGAGCCAGGAGCTAGAGAGATGGCTCAGTGGTTAGGAGCACTTGCTGCTCTTGCAGAGGACCCTGGTTTGAGTCTCAGTACCCACTTAGTGGCTCACAGTTGCAGGGCATCCAACTCCCTCCTTTGGCTTCCATGGACACTGTGTACATATGGTGCATAGATTTACATGCAAGCAAACACTCACATACATAAAATAATAAAAAATGTTTTGTAAAAGCCCAAACCCACTTGGTGTGCCTGCATGTGCATGGATGTAGGACCATCTACCAAAGTGAAATAGCATCTCAGGAACTCTGAAGTCTCTGAAGAAAACTGATTCTCTTCCCAGTAGTCATCAATTGTCAGTAACTTCTCAGCTAAAGGTGAGCCTTCATTAACTCCTTCCCTGGTGAGTGCTGGCATTTTGGCTGGCTTGATCTTACCCAGGTCTTGTGCAGTAAGTCACAGCCTCTGTGGGTTCACATGAGCAACAGCACTATTTCGCCACCAGTGCCTATAGCCTGGGCTCTTAGTCTTTTTGTCCCCCTTTCCCTTGTTCATTCCAAGTGGGGGTGGGGGGAGACTTGAGATGGCCTATCTATTCATCTGTGAATTCATGGTGCAGAGCACGATGATGCTGTTTAAGTTTTACACTTGATCCATATTTATACAAACGAACAAGCTGCAGTGGGGTACTTAAAGCAAACTATGCTCATGTTTTTTTCTCCCCACTTGTTTATTATGTTTTCCCAAAATTAGATGGTATTTTAATTACAAAAAGCACACTGTGGCCATGGTAGCATATCTGATTCCAGAACACACTATGTAACCCCTTTGTGAACAATGAAGAATTTTTGGTTCAGGTAAGGAGTCAAACATCTTCCATACACAACCAGTATGAGCTGAATATACATTCTAGTTTCTGGGCCTGTGGCCCACTGTTGGGCAGATTGTGTATAAGGAGAAACCAACCAGTGCCTGCTGGCTATGCAATGTGACACCCTGATCACAATGTGTCTGAGGAGACACAAGTAATTCATCAGGCTGTCATTCTGTTATGGGCAACAATTTACATGTTATTTACAAAAGATTACAAAGAAATATTACTCCTCTTGGAATAGAGACAATAAAGGTATCTAATTCTGCTTATTCCCCTAGCTTAGCAATTCTGTCAGTGTTATTACATCTATGTTCAGATCATACTTACTAAAGGAAAATTCTGAAATACTTCTTTAGAAGGTTTTACTGTCTTTAAATTTAAATGTTCCTCTCAGCAAATAAGTATTTTTCCACACACATTTATATGTAAATACTGCCATAAGTAATGCTATCTATGGATGAATGTTGAGGAATCAGTTCTCCAAGACAGGGCAAATGGAGGCATCTTTCCAGAATTTCCAGGTTCTTATCATCATCAAAGAATAAATACAAGACAAGGTAAGGAACTGAGGGAAAGGATTTCTTATAACACAAAAAGGCAGAGACAAGTGCTGAGAGGGATGGGTAGCATGGGATTTGAGACAATGTATTACAGGCAAACTTCAAGGAAAGGGAAATTATTCATGAGTTAAGGCAACTAAAGAATTCCAGAAATGGATCAAGAGTTTTCCTGAATGGGGTTAACTCTCTGTCTCCTTTATCTCCAAGTGAAGTTTCTGAATATGCCCATGTACCCAATGGACAATATGAACAGAAGTTTTTAGTGCTAATGATATAAAAATGCCATTACCATAAAGTAAAGGAACAGCTGCAGTCCCAGTAGGCTGTGTCAGCCACTGCCAGTTTTAGATAGCCTTGTATCTGTGCTGAGAGGTCACATGATGTCCTCTATCACACGGCTCTGTCTGTGGTTATATACACCTCTCCCCACCATGCACACTGCCTCTTATTTTGCCAACCTCAGTTAATTTCTCCAGTTTCATTCTGAACATCAGTCAGTCAGAAGATGTGGGTCCCAGTACATCTCTGGACGTATCCTGGTCAAGATAGAGCTCTACCATCCACATGAAACAAGGATGTTAAGTCTTTAAATTTCCTGAAATTTTATTTTTATTTCCTATGTATAAATGTTTCCCTTAGTATGTCTACAGACCACATGTATGCAGGGCCAGAAGTGGGATCACAGACCATTATAGGCACCACAAAGGTATTAGAAGTGAACTGGGTCCTCTGGAAGAACAGTCAGTTCTCTTAACTGCTAATCTAATTCTCCAGCCCCAATGATACTCTTACCTTTTAAAAGAGCAGACATGAGATTACACAGTAATGTTTTGCTAAAATCACCAAACACACTCATGGTAAAATACACAAGGAATTTATTTTATCAGCTGTCTTCTGATATTTTAATAATTTAATCAAAATAAAAACTGCAAACTTTCAGTACTACAAAACTGAATTAAGACAGCACAGCTACTCATACTGAGATATATATTCTGTCATATAATCACTTAATTGTACTAAGAAATAATTATAAAAATAGGTAAAAATTTAATGAAAATATTTCTTTTTATTGTAGCTTAAGAATTCTTGCTCATGTCAACAGACTGTCGGACATCTGCTACTGCTTCAGGCACACGAACAGTCATATTGTCCATAGCCTTGGTCAGACAAATTTGGCAGCCCAACCGTGACCTGCAAGGAATGAAGGAGATTCCATTTAGTATTGGATACATATTGTTCACAAGCCTGTAGTTGTTTAGGATAGTTTTAGACTTTCTTGCCTAAAGCAATTGGAGAATTTGTTAATCTTTTAAGTTTTCATTAGGCCGAAACAGACAGCACCATCCACGCCATCTACCTGATGTCATCCCCTCTAAAGGGCAGCAGCAGGACAGCATCATACAATCAGCTAGGCCAAAGCTTCATGAGGCTCTAGTGTGCCATCCAATGGACCCACCAAAACTTCTATTTAGTGGGATCACTGACAGGCAGAGAACCAACCAGAAGGCATGAAGGCACACACAAGAAGTGACTTAGCAGGCTAAGGAAACAAGTCTTCAACTCCTAGATAAATGAAATCATAGACTAGAGGCAAGCATAGTGGCAAGTACCTCTAATCCCACCACTTGAAAGATGAAGCAGGTCAGGAGTTCGTGGCCATTCTCAGCTACACAGCAAGTAAAAAGGGACTGAGCTAGGATATGTGATCGTGCTTCAAACAGTAGTAACTACAAAAGCCTTTAAAACAAGGATCAAACTCGAACCATCAAAGACAAGAATGTATTTCACCCTTATTTTTAAAATCTTGGAAATCAAGGTCTATCTCAGAGCCAATGGCATCTTGAAGTCACTGCTACGATATGAAGAGGCAGCTCTAACACACCAGTGGTTCCAACTGCACAAGTATCTTGACTCCAAATGTGTTATCTTTTTTAACCGTTTCAAGGTAAGTCCAAAAGGATTATAAAACTAAAATTACCAGCAATGGGGGAATACAGCAGATGCACAACTCTAATCTGTTATAAGAAGAAAGACCATCCCTTCATTCTGTTCTTCCTTTCTTTCTTCTTTCTTTCTTTCTTTCTCTCTCTCTTTCTCTCTCTTCTTTCTTTCTTTCTTTCTTTCTTTCTTTCTTTCTTTCTTTCTTTCTTTCTTTCTTTCTTTCTTTCACAGATTGCTACAAATCATGCTTCCCTTGAATGTTTTGTTTTCAACAAATAGTTATACATATATGGGTATATGTAAATAATTTTTCAAACGCACACAATATAGTAAATCAAAAGATAATACAGTGCATATTTTAATCAGCAGCACTTTTCTTTTCTCTTAGAAGTACAAAAAAGTTTGTACAGGTTGGCAGCACAAGCCTGTCATCTCAGTTACTTAGGAGGCTGAAACAAGAAGACTGCAGGTTGAGGGCAAGCCTGAGCTAATGAGTAAGTTAAATTCCAGCTTGGATTTAAATTCAATCCAGTCTCAAAATAAAAAAAGTAAATACAGGGCTGGGATATAGCTCAGTGTGAAGTACAATTCCTAATTCTGAAAAAAAGTTAATCTTACGACCAGTCTTTGACAAAGCATGTTATGAAGGCACTGACTTCTTCATTAGTAGATTCATCAAACATTTATTGAATACATAATAATAAAATTTTCTACTACTAAATGCCAATGGGTGCACTCCTAAATGTCAATGATTACTCCATTAAACATCAGTACACTGCTGTACACTAGTGGGGATACATGGAAAGTTCAGTTCCATATTTTCTTATTGACATCTGTTATATGTTGGGCACAAGAGGTATTCATAGGAAAGAACAAGATCCAGAACCAAGCAGGCCAATTGTCCAAAAGCAGCACTGATAGAATTGTTAAAGGCAACTTTCTATTATTTCCTAGTTTGATCATCAAGATAGAGAATAAAAAGCTTGCTCGTAGGGCTGCTGAAGAGACTAATTGCCAATGTCAGCAGTATGAAGCGAACTTTCAATCAGACAGACAAGACAACTCACTGATAATTAACACATAAGACTGTGACAAATGACACACACACAGAAAAAACAATAGCCCTCTGAGGAGAAACCCACACTTCTGTCCAGGACAGGTGGTATCTAGAATAGACTTTGAAGGGTGAGGAAGACTGAATATTTGTAAGAGGCAGAATAACTTGAGAAGAGCATGTGAGGCCTTGGCACAGACACAGAGGCTCAAAGGAGCATCTGAGCTGAGGTCGGTGCTTTACTTTTGCTGACAAGACAAGCAATGGGCTAGGGTGTGGCTCGGTGACAAGACATATGCCTCATGTCCGAAAGTCCCAAATTCAATCCCCAGCACCTTCTTTGAGAAAGGAGAAAATTCACATGGAGAATTGAAGTTTAAAAGTAGCCAGGGTAACACATAAGTTTAGACATAGCGAGGCACCACTAGGGAGTCCTAGAATGAGAAAGCCAGGTTAACCATAGCTTTTGATGATGGGAGAAAAAAACAACCCATCTCCCATCAGTCATTCTTCTTTGTAGAACTAGAAATAGCCTTGACAATACCCAATTGTGCACCAAGCTCTATCTGCAAGAGAAAAGTAAAAGGCGATCCAGACAGACTTTAGACTTGGGAGCCTTAGTGAGATTGTTGGATACTGCACATGCTCATAAGATGAGTGAGACAAGGCTACCCTATAAGGAATTTACAAAGTGAAGCACCTGTCAGTGAGGCACAGCAGATCACTGCAGGTATAGTGATGGGACACATGAGGACAGAAAAGAGCTCTGGGTCAGGGCAGCCGACACAATGAGCTTGCATGTAAAAAGGTATGGTGTTCTCAGTCTCTTCCAAATGTATTAGTCTCACCTCCATAAGACAAAGTGAGGCAGGGGACAGAGCTGTGTGGAAGGATATCTGATCACACCGTGAAGCCTGAGACTGTGTTGTTTACTGGAAAAGCTTGTTTCTAGTTGTGGTGTGGCTCAGCACTAGGACACATCTTTAATCTAAGAGCTTTCTGTTTATTGTAAACAGGATTAAATAAAGTCAACCATAGGTCAAGAGGCAGAGCAAGCAACCAATTGACAGGGAGTAAACACAGGAAATAACCATAAAGAGTAAGAAGAAGTCAGGATGATGGACAGAGAGACACACAGGAAGTCAAAGGAAGGGACATTCAATTTGAAGGCAGTGTGGAGGAGAGTTTGTCCTTTTGGATTAGCTGTGGAAGAAGGTCAGCTGGGTGCTTTCTCTGCCTCTCTGAGATAGCAGGCTTTCATCCCAGCATTGGTTGGCTTCTACTGGTAAAACCAAACATTTGAGATTTTGTTAAAAACAGTATTTGGCACCAAACGTGGGGTGCCATTTGTAACCATTTGGTTTTTTTCTGTGTCTGCCCCAGTTCCTGAATAATGATGTGGAGGTTTATTTATTTATGAATTAATGCCTAGGCCTTAAGCCAGGCTTGTTCCCCAACTAGTCCATAATTCAATTAACCCGTTTATACTATTGTATGTCTGCACATGGCTAGTTACCTCTCCTCAGTTTCACAGGTCTGACTTACTTTATGTCTTGGTGGTGAATCTCCTGTGCCTAATTATGTCCCTGAGAGCCTATCTCCTCCCAGAAGTCCCACCTCCTACTTCCTGCCTTTGTTATAGGCTTTTTAATAAGCCAATGAATCAGAAGATGAAAAAGGGAGTGTTTGCAAAATATGACATAGTTATGTGAACAACACCAAAGTACAGTCTGCATTCAACTCTCTGCCCTCACAGAAATCAGCATTTGAAAAATACAAAGGCAATCTGTATGGGGTGGTTCTAATGCTAAAGTCCTATTCCCCAATTGGTTCTTGATAGATCAATAAAGATGCCAGGGACCAATTGCTGGGCTGAAGGAAAGAGGTGGGACTTCCAGGCCTCTGTAGGAGGAGGTGAGGAGATACAGGAAGAAAGAGGGAGATTTTGCCATGCTTTGGAGGAAGAAAAGGAGACCAGCCATGTGGGATCTCAAGTGGAGCAGCCATAGGCTGCTTTCCCAGGCAGATTAGAAATACAACTAAGCTGAGGGCAGTTTAAGGCAGATTAGAAGCACCCAGCAATTGGGCCAATAAGGCAGGTTGAAATTGAGGTACATGTGTGTGTCTGTGTTTTTCATTTGTGGATCCAATATTCCCTGGGCGGGGGCTGGCAGCGTGGTCTGCCTGGAGTTTAAAGTAAGGTAGTAAGAACTATAGGCTACAACAATAGGTGACTGACAGGGTACTTTGTCTAGCATGTGCAAGGCCCTTAGCTCTGAAAACTAAACAGAATGAAAAATAGGGCGATGGACTATAAAAGAACAAACCAAAATTAATAAACTAGTATCACTGTAACTGCTTAAAATTTATCCTTACCATGTAAAATTGAATTGTTATAAGCTAATAAAGGTTTTGAAAAATATTCATTAAGGTAGCAAAATATAGTTAAACAAAACCCATTATCAGGAAGTAATAAGCCTCCTTAATTATGCCTCAAAACAGTAAATCCAGGAGAAGTCTTCCTTGACTGTGAGACTGGATAATTAAAAAAATATTATCACTAATGCCACCTGCTATTGTGGAGCTCGCTGTGTTTAAGAGAAACTCTACCTACTAATTAATAAGCTCTGATTAATTTCTTTAATATACACTTAGAAAAAGAACTAGTCACCTTACCATAATCACTACTATATATTAAGTTTTCTGAAAACTCAATTCTCTCAAACAGGTAAAAATTGCCACTATAATTTTGTTTAATTATCAAATCTATCCTTCAAGAATACTATAAAAAGCATTCCATTTAATTCTATCCTATTAAATTGTGATAAATATTAATTCCTGGCATAAACAGACTGAAAAAGATATATTATGATTTAGAAATTATATTACTATCAATTAATTCTTTAACTTGTAAAAGGGAAGTTTCATAGAAGCCCAAGTGTGGACAGTGAAAGAGAAACACCCCAGAGGACGTTCAGACTTCATGACTTGTTCTGTACTCACAAGGGCACTTCTACTCATGGTATGATCTTAGACCCAAAGAAATATTAACACAGACTTCTGCAGGTTGTTGATAACAGTGAAGCAGCTTTAAAACCTTACCTGACAGGTCAGGTTTTGTGCCTTATGTCTGTAATCTCAGCACACAAAAGCATGAAGCTACCTTGACCAATAGTTATAATCCTGTCCTTCAAACAAAACCAATACAATCTACTCACCTGTCTGTTAGTCCATAAGCCAGATCAAGCATGTCATTCTCTTCATCAGTAATGGCATCTAACTTCTCATATATATGATCCTCAAAGATAAGATGACAGGTAGAGCAAGCCAAAGTTCCCTCACACGCACCTGCAAAAGCAGCCAAAGGTGAACATACCATCCATTGCATCAGTGCACATCTGGCTACTGCAAAATGCATCTAAGTTTTAGAATCAGCTGCAACCCTAAAAAGGGCTGGAATACTGAATAATCCTGAGTCAGGAATAGGTCCCCCATCCTCACATACTGTCTCAATTCACTCACAGTACTTCACAAAGGTTCTCAACAGATGTGAGGGGACTATGAAGGCCATACAATTCTAATTATTAAAATGTATACACATTCATAACTAAGACACACAGACACATAAAGATGTATCCTGAAATACATATAGCAATGATATATATAATCATTCACCTTGTCTGGAGAGCTCAAAACAGCCGATAAGGACTTGCATTATACAAGAGAATGCAACTACTCTTCACCTAAATAAATTTAATTATTCTTTTCTTTCAATCCTCTAAATAATCGGGCTTAATAAAGCAAGATGTTTTAAGACACACCACAGATTCAAATACTGTGAATATTTGTGTTCCACATTTAGATTATATTTATTCTATATTTGTGTGTTGTGTATGTATATGCACATGTGCACATGCATATTACAGCGTGAACGTGAGAGTCAGAGAAGAACTTGTGAAAGTTAGTTCTCTCCTTCTATGATGTGGGTCTCAATGACCAAACTCTTGTTATCAGATGTGATGACAAGTGCCTTTACTTGCTGAGCATCTTGCCAGACCCTTGCTCAATTTAAACCATTAATTTAACAGTTATTTACTCAGTTTTTAATTATGATTCAGGTGCCTCACAAAGGAAACTAACAAAATCATGTCATCCAGCCAAATCAAGGCAGAATCTGCTGAGAAACAGCTTCAGACTTCATTTGGAAATATCCTCACAAAGAAACTTAAGCACGTAAGTCAGGGCTTCCTAAACTTTCCCACCCACAACCCCCTTCCAAGTGAGAAATTTTTATGTGACCACAGATACACAGGCAAATAAAATAAGTACAGAAATCAAGTGTGCAATTTTAACAAACCATAAAACCAATTATTTGATATATACACACACATATATGTACACACACATACACACACACACAAAGATCTCTCGGAATTTTACCAGACAGCCTGAAGTACACAACACAGTAGTAAAAACAAGGATACCTGTCTCCACAAGGTAGAAGGTAAGAAAACTCCATACCATGCACCAGAACACATATAACCACACACACATAACCACACACATACACACAGAGAGAGAGAAAGAAAGAAAAAGGAGAGAAGAGAAACAAGTTAGTTTTAGTAAAGCCATTTTAAAGCAGTGGTAGCGTTAGGTGGGCCGAGTAAGGAAGCTCAGGAGCATCTGAGCTCTGGGCCATACTCTCCACCTCTTCTGTTACTATGTCATGGTAGGCTTCTTTACTTTCCATGCTTCAGTTATCTTAATAGTAACTAAACCAACCTCACCTAGGAGTTACAAGAATCATAAGTATAAATAAATTACATGTATGGACAACAAACCTGGTAGGTTGTGATAATTATTATTTGGAAATGGTGAGAGTCTCTGGCTGCTAGGGAAACTGTATCAGTGATTTCATCCAGCACTAGACCCTGCGTGCTACAATACTAACCTGATTGGCAAGATGTGCCCATTGGTGCAATAGTGGCATGACTGTCACGTCATGGAGTAACCAACAACTTTCTGACTGGATTTTGAGCTGGCTTCACAGAAGGGATTTCATGCCTGGTACTGCAAATCTGGTCAAAAGTCCATGACAAGAGATCATGGGCCCTGAAAACTTAGTGTTGTTTTACTTACTGGTTAAGCTGTCAAACTGCCTTCTAAATATTCATGTTTATAACCATAACAACAACAACCATGGGTGTTGTTCTCAACTCTGGTGGAAGCAGCTTGATTTTGCAGTAATGGCTAATGCAAAGACTCATAATTGGTCAAAGTGACAAAGTAAGTAAAGATAAGGCTCAGGGAACATGATGAAAGAGGGCCTGAGGGAGCGTGAAGCACTGGCTGATGAGGAGGACAGCTGTGAAATGCTGACATCTGGACATGGCACAGCTGTTGCATACATAGCAGCTGTGATTGCCTGCCCAGGATCAAGCCAGTCAAAATTCCAGCATGGATGCAGGATTCTGTTGGCAAAGGAACTACAGGCTGAGGGAGACAGAGAGTCACTCTCTTTTGATGACATGACAACACTGGTAGGCTGGCCATGTCCCAACTGATAGCCCTACACTCATACATTAGTAGCAGTAATTGATCTCTGGCGGTTACTAAGAACCAAAAGGAGGTCAAGAAGTTTAGAGGAAGACAAGGTAGGGGACACTAAAGGAAGCTGTAGGGAAGTTTTCACTTTCCATTTATGAAATTTGAGTGTTGCTAATAGGATGTCTACTGTATGAAAGTCTTATATTAAGGTCATCTGTACACTTATGATGCTGATAAGATAAAATGGACCACCACCCAAACCTAACCCCTTTCTTAACCAAAACCTAGAATACAGCTATGTTGGAGGTTACATATTGAAAATATGAAATTATGTATAAACATGTTGTTCAAAAGATGACTTAGCATAACATAAATACAACACTGAGCACAACAGCAAGCAGAACTACAGACTTCTACAAACGTTACTAGGATCTCTTATCTCAATTAGTCATAAAACAGGCATACAAAAAAATACAGAAGAAAAAAGTTTGAAATGATAAGCTAGTTCAATTAATCACAGATATGTAACTGCCCCCAAGTGGCAGATTACTGAAACACACAATACTGAAAGGCTGATCTATTATTAACATACAAGTTGGTAGAAAGAATATGTATGTATTGTATTGCTTCACAAGTTTACAATTGTGAATTTGATTCACTTATTTCCTCATTCCCTCATACACAATAAGTTATAAATTGAGAGTGACTGTATCGCTCACCAGAGTCCAATGGAAGAACATAGGAATGAATAAATGTATCACAGAAATGTGGTAAATGCTAAGAAAGCATGGTCTGAGGTAGACCAAACAACAAACAGACCATCACGGAGTGGGTGCTACAAGCAATCCAAGTTTATAATGGGTTGGGAGTAAGGAGAGAAACTCCACTAGAGACTGGGAGACTGGGTGACTGGGTGGTTAGACAAAAGAAGATTTTTTTTTTTTGGGTACCTAAACCCAGTACCTTACACCCCAGAATCCAGCCATTTCTTCCATAACATTTGTTGCCATCTGCTATGAGTTTCTCCTGTTTGTTGTAGGGGATGAATACAAAGATACCTGATACAGAATAGTAAATATGCATTTGTGGGATGAGAGAGAGAAGATGGTACCTCGGCAGAGGGAAAAGTACATATGAAGTCTTGAAGGTGGTGGTTTGGTATGAGTTCAAGCTTTTAAGAGGTCAGCATTGCTACACTAGGAAGAACAATGAGAGGTGGGGGAGAGCACAGCATGTGTAGCCTTTTAGGCCAATGAGGAATGTGGATTTAATCTTAAATGCAATGGCAAGTCCTTTGTGGTTTTACTCAGAGAACTGATACAGCTGATGTCAGACAATCACCCCAGCTTTGGGGCTCATATTGGAAGCAAGTTCCCAGGTCCAGTGGCTTCACAGAGCCAAGTGATAAATACAACGGAGCCCAAAGGAGCTTCTGGAGGCTTAAGAGAGGAGGTGCTGATGGACTGGATGTACCAGGAAAACAAACGCTGCTCAGGTTTGAGCCTGCAGTGTCTGGATAGGTTCATTACGGATACAGGAAATACTGGAGGAAAGACTGCTTTAGGGGAAGAGTGAAGGCAGCTTTAAGAACATGACTTTTACCAGCAACATGGCTCAGCAGGTAAGAACAACTGTTGCCAAGGTTCATTGATGACTTGAGATTTATGCTCACAATGCACATGGTAGAAAAAACTAACTCCTATAACCTGTCTCTAGCCCTCCATGTACGTGTGTGCCTACACACACACAAATATTATACACATGTGGTGGAGGAGATAAATACATGTTTTAAAAAAATCAACAATTGAGTTTTAAATACCTTTGGGGTTTCCAAAAAGAAACATAAAGTAGGGAGTGGAATCTACAAGCTCAGAGGAGAGAACTGAATCAAAGATGTAAAGTTAATCTCTATCAGCATCTAGGAAGGGCTTATGGTCACAGAGTGGATGAGATTACATGGGTAGATACTGCAGAAACTACGGACTTGGTCAGCCACGTGGGCCACTTAGTAGGTGCTGCTATTTCAGGGGAGGTCATGGAAACCTTTAGGAGGTACATCCTTGCTGAAGAAGCATGTCACTGGGTGAGGCTTTTGATCTGTAGCTCCACCACTTCCAGTTCCCTCTCTCTCCTTCAGATCTGTGGTTGAAGATGTGATCTGTTAGCCTCCTGCCAAGACCACCTGCTGCCATGTCTCCCTCATTATTATAAACTTTCTATATGGAACCATATGCAAACCAAGATAAACTCCTTCTTCCGTAAGTCACTTTTGCTCGAGGGAGTTATATCACAACAGAAAATATCCTGACACCCTTGGATTAACTCATTTCATCCTCATAGCAACCATATGGAGTAAATGCTAATATTAGCCCCATTCTATTGGAGAGAGAACAAGATAGGAAGGAGTTAGGGCCCTAACCCAACGTCACAGATTGAGTGGCAGAGTAGAAAAAAAGCCTAGGCAGAAAACCCTACTCAACCACACTAAAAAGGGGTTAGGGGAAAACACTATTTTAACTTTAATTCACAGTATGTATTTAATTATATACTAACACTTTATAAAATAAATATTTCAAAGTAAAACCCCTGCAAAAGATGTATTTTTCTGCTTTTTTTTAAATTGATTAACTTCTCTAAGATGCTAGTTTGAAGCCAATACACTGGAGCTGGAATGCGGAGGGCTTGCCTAGCACACATGACACTTTAGGGTTACTCTCCAGCATGACAAAATATCAGGCACGGTGACTCATGCACTCAGAGATGAAGAAGGAAGATCAGGAGTTCAAGGCTGGCCTCAGATACATAATTTCAAGGCCAGAAGGGATACAGTAGGTCAGGTGTTTTATCACAGCAACAGAAAAATAACAAATACAGTAGAAGGACTTTTGTAACAAAACAACTCCCTTCTGATGTTTAATTCTTAACTCTTCTAGAATTGTCTTATACAACTGTACAGCCTTATAGTCTATGGCTATATGTCAGTTCTCTTTGATGAGCATTTGTTTCTGTTAATCTTTTCTGTTAGAAACATCTCTGTAGTAAATTGCCCAGGACAACAGTCTCTTCCTAAAAGTGAAATTGAATCCACAGAGAAAATGACAAAAATAGCCCTGCCTGGTTACAGCTTTCATCTAACTTGAGAACATTTAGGGCTGGAAAACAGTTGCTTTTGCATGTTCACAGAGTTCTAGAACAGCCAAAGAACACTGCCATACAGTTTTTAAAGCTGGTCCAACATTTCTGACTAGTTCCAGGACAGATGGGGCTACAGAAAGAAACCCTGTTCAAAAATAACAACAACAAAAAGGTGTCTAATAAATCTAACACCTGGGTCTCCTTATTAATTTATGTTGAAATCTTTTTGTTTATTTTTCCAAATAAGGGCCTTATATTGCTCTTTATGTGTCTTGAATGTCTTTTTCTGTGCACACTGCAGATACCACCATGGGAAAATTCAGGGAATAGGAACTCCCCGTCTCCAGCTTTGCTAAGTTGCTGCTCACTGGTGGCCATTGCTGCTATCTGCTTTCCAGTCATGGTTCTAGAAAAATCCTCTAAAGCTTGTATTCCTGTGTGTGAATCTGGCCAGCTAAATGACTGGCCAGAGGCTTACATGTCTGGTGCCAAGAGGCTCAGGTAACTAGGTGAATCCCTCAACAGCCAAGTCATTTGTGTCTTAGTCTTCACTCCTGCTTGCAAGAGACCTCACGGTCAGCCAGAGATGCGAGAGCAGAAGTAGAGTCTCTGGGTCGTCCAGATCCCAGAGCAGTTCAAAGCCTGCTCTGCATCTCACCCCGCAGGTCCTCCATTCATTGTGTAGCTGGCTCTTGCTCACCCCAGCTGCTATCACAAACCGACAAAGCTCATCATTTTATGTGAACACTCTACAGACAAAGTTCTCACCACAAGCAACCTGCAAGAAGGATCAAGGAACTCCCTCGACTGAGCTCTTCAAGAGACTGAAAGCAGGAAAACAATAACAATATTCTGGGAATGGAACATCTCTGAGTACTTCAGACCCAGGCTGCCTTCCATAGCCACACAGAGAGTTTTTACCAACACTAGAAAGTACAGGGCTGCTGCTTTCCAAGAATGCTTCAGAGAATAGACCAAACTAAAATGCCACAAACACTACTGCTCTTGCCAAACTTAGCACATGACAGTCCTTCACCGGTGTATCCTGAATAATACAGTGAGGGCAGAACTGTTATTGCCTGTATTCTCCAGAGCATAAAAACGGGCACAAAGAAGTTCCAGTAGCCCAGGTCTCAGGTGACAATGTTGGTTTGAGAACCATATCTGTCTGACCCCAGAGTCCAGTTTCAATTACTGTTCAGGACACTTACAAGAGCCCACTGTGAAAGAATACTTCAGCAAAGTTTAATTCAAAGTGCCGTTTAGTGGGCTTGGTAGCACATGCCTATGACCCCTGTGGAAACAGCTTTTTAAAATTTACTAAGGACAGGGATGCTGCTTCTAACAAGAAAAACTGCAACAAGCATTAACATGGAGGCAGACTTAATACATGAGGAATGGAGATAAAAGAACTAACAACAGTTCTTAAAGTGGGAAGTGAACCATGCCCTGAAGCGGCACTGCCAGGCTTTAATCCCAGCACTTGAGAGGTAGAGGCAGTTGGCTCTATGAGTTCGAAACCAGCAGGACATCCAAGGCTATGCAGACAGACCTCTTAAAACACCCCCTCCTAATAAAAAATAAATGAAATAAGAAGATTTAGTTCTTTATATAAAAAATGCATTTACTTGATTTTAAAATAAACTTATAGTTTATTATCAGTAAACGTCTGGTCTGTGTAACTATAAACTGTGCACCCACGGCTGTATAAAATGTCTTGAACAACAAGGAATTACAAGTGGAATGACATAAGGAGCCTTGCTCTACACTAGTGCTCTTCAAATCTAGTATGAGCCTCCCAAATCATGGGAGCAGCCTGTTACACACTGCTGGGCTGGCAAACAGCTCGTCTGGTAAAGGCGCTTGCCACCAAACCTAAGAAGCTAAATTTGGTCCTCAGGACCCACATGGAAGAAAAAAGAACTGAGTCCAACAAGTTGTCCTCTGACCTTCACACATGTCATATGGTACAAGCAAGTCCACATGTAAAAATATGCACATGTGTGCATACGCAAACCAAATAACAAATAAGTAAAATATTTCTGGCTAGACTTCCAGGGCCCAAAAATCTGTATTTCCCAGGTGACAAAAAACGGCAACGAGTCAAGGAACCCTCAGAAAAGAACCAATTAGGCACAGCCAGTGCTCGCCCAAGGTGTAACTTGGAGGGGTGGGAACGCCAGCTTTGTACATGATTTAACAACATGGTCAGAAGTATAGAAACAAAAACTTTCTACATAACACCTTTTTTTAGAATACATTTTTGGTTCTGAGAAGATACGATAGCATTTAAAATTAAATTATAATGACTCGAAGCTGCTCTGCACTATGGTATTTACTCCTCTCACCTGATCTCTCACCTGATCAGGCCTGCGGCAAACAGGTACACAGTAGGCAATGGGCCAGGACAGACCTCTAAGCCAAGGGGCTATGTAAGTTCCCTTCCAGAAGTAACCGGTGGTGTCACTCCATTATCCATCTGGTTTGTTTTAGTGTATATGTGAGTATGTCTCTGCCTGGGTGTATGCCATGTGTGTGCGTGCTGAAGAGACAGAAGAGGATGTAGGATCCCAGGAGCCGGAATCAGAGGCAATGCTGGGAACAGAACTCTGGAAAAGCAGTACGTGGCTTTAATCACCGAGCCATCTCTCCAGCCTGTACTCTAATAATCTTTACAAATAAAAAAAGTAACATGTCCTAACTTATAATATTTCCTTAGAATGTCATAGTTTAAAATCAAAAAACAAAAACAAAACCTGTAACTTCTTCAGGTTACCTGGGAAGTTTCAGGAATACTTACCAAATCCATCGATATCTAGGCTATTCTCAATCACAACGTCTAGCAGAGAGTCACCAACTTTCCCCTTGGCCGTTAGCGTTTCTCCATCTCGGTTCTTGAAGTGGACTGTTACCTTATCTTCTGAGCTGGGAAAGGAAGCAGCACTTCAGCAGTTTTAGTAATTTCAAACTACAACTTAAGGGCAAGGGAGATAGTTCAGAGGATAAAGGCTCTGGCTACAAAAGCTTGGCTACCTAAGTTGGATCCCTGGAAGTCATGTAAAGGGAAGAGTGAAACAGCTCCAAGAAGTGGTCATCTGAGCTTTCCATATGTGTCATGGGTGGCCACATATACATCATCAATGTACTCACACAACAGTATCAAATCAAAGAAAAAATTAAATCACTACTTAATCTGCAAGGCCAAATGCACAAATGTAGAAGATGGCAGTAAACTGAGGGTCTATCCATCCACCCACCTAGGAGGACAAGCTCTATCACCTTAAAACAAATGAAAACTGCCTTCCTGACCCAGTAACCTGGTGGGGATGTAGAGTCTGTCTCCCCATAGGCACAGGTATGTGGAAACACTCAGCAATCAATACCACCAAGAAATCTGTTGAGCTTTGTTATGATAGCAGCAGTGATGCTGGTTGGTCTCCACGCCCGAGATTAACTTCAGACCCTCACGCACACTGAGCACATATCTGATCACCACACTACCCCCATGCCATTACCCCCTTCTCAATAAAAGTCAACCTCACTAGAATTAAAACCCAGGAATAAGTAATTCCAGAGTTACAAATGTCTTTCAGAAGCGCAGATCCAATCGTTACATTTCACAAGTAAGTCAGATGAGCTCTCCCCCCACTCCCATGTGGACAATGCTGTGTTCGAATGGCCCTGGATAACAGGATCTTGCTGATTAGAAAGGCCCAATAGCAACGTGTCTTAAAATATCAGTGAAAATTTTCATCACTCTCTACCATGCATGAATTCTAACACTTTTAAAACTAAAATGATATAAAAATATGTTTATGTATGTTCCTTCAAAAAGGGTCTATGCCACAAACTCTTTTCATTGGTGGTGGGAAAGGCCTTTAAAAACAAGTGTTTTTACTTGCCACTAGCATATGTCAGGATTCCCAGAACTGTCAAAAAACAGGGAAAGAATTTTCTTGCACAGCTCCAGAGACAGAGTCAGGGAAACGCTCTTCTTTGCCTTAGTCTCAGCACAGGCTCTGTATGTAAAACAAGTTTACTCACACTGGAGGGTTTGTGACAATAAACTACCCAACAGCTATTTTCTTTTTTCAAGGTAAAACTAAGAATGACAATAGCCCTCAGGGCTAAGAGAATCTATAAAATCACAAATTTAAAAAGGTTTTAAGGGGCAAGGATTTGAGCAGTTGGATTACATAGTGTGTGTGCACGTGAGCATGCGTATTTGTTTGGCTTTTAAAACTTGAAAAACCAGATGGGACTGTCCCCAACCCATATGGCAATATGAATAGAAAAATAAGACATGGACAAATGCCTGGAACCTAAGCTAAAGAAAATAGGGTGTTTATGGAATTACTCAAAGCCAGGGGCTTAAATATTGCTGTTCTAGAACACACAAGAGCTAAAATCACAGCAAAAGAATTTCAAATCACTTTAACATTAGCCTCTTGTCAAGACATTTATCTTACAGTTTGACAATGTACAAAATGACTAAACCATGGTAGAGTTCAAACATGAGTTTTTTATTTAAAGCTCAAGTTCTTTTTGCTGCTAGGAACCTGTTACTTGTTGGGAGTATGTGTTCAAATGTTGAATCCTGGCCTCCTAGATCTGGTTGCAGACCAACGAGCACATTCTCATGCACACCAAATGATGTTATAGAAATAGAAACGTTTGCCAATCTTCTTGCCTGGTTAAATAAAAGTAATTGGATACAGCCAATTACTGGGGAGAACAGGGGTAGGCAGGGTTTGGGTTACTGGGCTGGGGGGTTCTCAGGACAAGAGGGAAGAGAATTGGAGAAGAGAAGGAAGACAAGAAGAGGAGATGGACCATGAGAGCATGTAGCCAGAAAAAAGACTCCTGACCTCCTGAGGTCAGGCTGATGGAGCAAAAAAGAAGCCCGTGCAAGACTCAAACAGCAAGTAACTTGGGGAGCACAGCTGGGAATTAGCCAGGCTAGAGTGCAGAAAAATAGATTGGAGATAATTAGACAGTAATTCTGCTAAACTGGTTGAATAAGTTCATGGGACTCAGTCTTGATTACTGGGGGCTGGCTAGGTCATATTAAGAACTAATAGAGTTAATTAATAACATTTACAACAGCTACTACATACTAAAGCAGTGATTTCCCTTTCAGAGTGGAAATGACCCTTTCACAGGGATATGGCAAATATTTCGCATATTAAATATTTATATTATGATTCATAATAGTAGGAACTTATAAAATAGCAACAAAAATAATTTTATGGTTGGGATCACCACAATATGAAGAACTATATTAAAGGGTTGCAGCATTAGGAAGGCTGGCAAACATTCTACTAAAGGGATGCAGCCCTAATTAACAAATGCTAAGATTAGTAATGGAGTCACTAAGGACAAGGAAGGAAGCACAAACAAGACTGGAATGGTAATTCTTCAAGTGAAAGAGCAGAGAACCTAAGAGCCAGAAAAAAAAAAAAAAAAAAAAAAAAAAAAAAACCAGCTTCTGGTCTTGCTTCTAACAGCACTTGTATAGAAGTGACCACGGAAACCATTCCTACATGCAGGTAAAAAAACAGAGTAGTGACTCTATTGACTAAAGCATTAAAGTATTTTGTTTGTTTTACAGATTCCTACTTATCTCAGGCTAAGTTCCAATACTCCAATAGCCCAGAATGGCCTTGAACTTCTGATCCTCCTGCCTCCATCTCCCAAGTGCTGGAATTACAAGTATATGTCACCACATCCAATTTATGTGGTGTCAGAGATCAAACAGGGCTCCACTCATACTACGAAAGCACTCTTCTGAGCTACAGTCTTAGGATAAACTATTTTTAATTTAATGAATTGAGAGAAACAGTTAAAACATATGAAGTTTATGGAAATACTTTATTCCTTAAAACACTAAACACCTGTATTTGACTGGAGTTAACTTCTGTCCACTCGCAGTGACTGATCTGTCAATTGTACCTTCCCACTGTACCTCAGCCTCTGCCACGTACACACAGCCCTTTCTAAGAACTAGGTAAAATTTCAAGTAGTGCAATGTTATTCTTCTAAACCTTACTCACCAATTATTAAACAGACACTTGCTCTGCTCAACCCCAGCAGACACATTAACAAGGCCATAGTCCAATAGGTCACCCCAGGCTTAATGGAGAGAAGTAGTGTTTCTCAACTTTCCTAATGCCTCTTTAATATAGTTCCTTGTGGTGACCTCCCCCCAAACATAAAATTATTTTTGTTGCTACTTCATAACTGTAATTTTGCCACTGTTACGAATTGTAAATATCTGTGTTTTCCGATGGTCTTAGGCCACCTCTGTGAAAGGGTTATTTTACCCCACAAAGGGGTCTCAACCCTCAGGATGAGAATCGCTGCAGTAAAGTATAGCAGCTGTTACCCTTTCACTACCCAGCCTGGGACACTAGCAAGGGAAAGGGGCAGCCTGTGCTTCCCTTCTTCCCTCATCACCTTTGCTCTCTGAAATGACTCGTGAAAGAAGAACTAAAGAGCTGCCAGCTGTATGTAGCACTGCCGTGCATCACACACCTGACATGCAAGAGGGCCCCGGTTCCAGCCACAGCAATACCCAAAAAAAGATTGTCACCTGCTATCAGCACAAAACCTACTCAAGGTCTATGCCTGGTTTTGCCAGCTACTTAATATGAAAACTTGATGCCCACTCACCCACCTATCTACTTCTCAGGATTGTCTTAAAAGTACAGTGAAAGCCCTTTGTCATCAAATTGCAAATTTTTATCTTTGCACTGTTTAGCTTCACTGATCTTAATGTTCAATAACCACATATGACTGGGAGCTGCTATGTTAACAGCAGAGGTCTGGATAAGAAGAGCTGGAAAACTTATTTGAAGCTCTATGTCAAGAAGCAAAGCATCCAAAACCTAATGACAAAATCGTGGGAGCCAATCTGCAAAAGCTCGTGTGTTCCTTTAAATAGCAGCCATAATGATTATGTTCAATATATGTCACAGCTTAAATCCAGAAAGTATCTGCCACAGAAATTAAGGCATTCATAGGTGAATAGTTGGAGAAGCCAGGAGAACTAGGACTGAATGCTCCTCACAATTCCCCTGTGGCTTCATGCAAAATATCTATATGTATGTACAATCATATGTACACACATTCTCTTTTCTTGCTATACTCTGCTCTGGAGTCAAACAGAAGTTTTCTAAAAAGCCGTATCTGTGCTGAATATTCTTCAGACTGATACACCAGACACAAACTTGTGGTTGTGAAGAGATGATTGCCACAGATCTAGAAACAGTCAAATTCACTTTGGGTTAAGGCCCTTAATGGCCATGTATCACCAGACACTACTGCTGAGTTTCATGTTTACCAGGTAAAGAAGTTTGGAATGTGTTATTCTAACAGACCGTCGGCTTCCAATCCAAACACTATATATGTACGTTGGCTTTAAAACCCTGTGGTCCACTTGGTGTCCCAGCAATATATTTGGCAAGTACACTGATTTGTAACTTTCTTTGGGGCTGTGACTACAGAAGTTGAGCTAAGTTCTTCCACAGAGTAACATACAATCCAGGGAAACCTTAATTTGTGTTTCCAGACCAAAACCACTCATGTTTCATATAAGTAAATTTTATCTTTAGTAAACCTAAGGGGACTGTGCCTATGGTGGGGGGAAGGGGGGACGGGAAGGGGGAAAGGTCTCATCTCTGTCTCAACATTTACCACAGAATTCTCTACACTATGACCCCCAGAACTGTTGCTAAGAGGCTGCTGCCTACTGAGCCCTCACTTTCAATCAGTTGCACAAGCAACGTTACCTGCACGGAGTCATTTATCCCTTACATCATCCTCTAAGGGCTACACTGTCATCCTAGGTCAACAGGGAGGGAAGTTAAGCCGGTGCGGGTGTAAACCCTATCCTACCACTCCCACAAGGCAGTCGCTCCTAACCTCCTACCTGAAGTCAGCAAGAAGGGCCAACACAAAGCAACCACAACCCCGAGGTCGACAACGACAACCCACTGAGGAAGCCCCGAAGCCAGCGCCCTACACCGCCGGAGCCAGGCCCGGAAGGCTCGCGTCACGGGAAGAGATCTCCGGCGCGAGGCCAGCAACCGGGAGGCGAGGCGGAAGGGAGCAGCGGGCGGAAACGTAGGCCGCGGGACGCCGCCGCGCCTCACCTGCTCCGCGAGCGCGCAGACACGCTCAGCGGCCGGCCAGGTCCGGCCTCTGCACGCACGCGGGGGCTCAGGGTCCACTGAGGGACGGCAGGTCCCACTCGGGTCCCGCACACCAGCAGCCGACGGCGGTCCAGGCCACGGAAAGGAACCGAGGCGCAGGCGGCGCGGAGGAGTCGGGCGCCCGGAGCGGCCGCCATAACCCTGTCGGAAGGTTCCGGGTCCCGCGGGGTCCTGCGCAGTGCCGAGGGTCCCGCGTGTCCCGCTGCGCGAGGGCTCCAGTCCCGCGAGCGTCCTGCGTGTCCTATAACCCGCGCCTGCGCCCCGCCCCGCCGCTGCCACGCCTCCGCGGGGCGGGGCCGAGCAGGATTCCAGAGATCTGGTTAAAAGTTCACCTTGAACTTCTGCAGTCTGTTATGCGCCTTGGAGCAGTTACTCATCAAGGACTGGCCAAAAAGCCACCAGGTTAACTTCTGCCTTTTGCCATCGGCCCTCAAAACAAAGCAAATCACAGTTTCCAACACTTTAGAATACAAGTTATAGCAAAAGGGACCCAAGTATTTCGTACACAGGACAAACTTTCCTACACGGGAGAGTTATACAAAGTTTTAAAATGCCAATAGGCATTTTTATGAAGAGAGGCATGCGTAGGTAAAAGCATCAACCATCTCATAATCAATAATTTGTTATTTAGGGCTGCTGAAGAAAGCAGGTAATAACGGTCAGCCTGAACTGATAAAGTGAGTATATAAAACCCTGAAACTTAACAGGAAACTTTTCTTAAATAAATATTTCAACAGATTTCAAAACTAGAAGGCCGACTTGTAAACCGCACTTTGTCATTGTTGGTAAGTTTTTAAAGAGTTTTTGAGGTCAGATATGCAACCTCCAAACCCAAGTCCTGTGTTGATCAGAGACCTTGGATAAATTACTCTAGGAGGATAAGAGTTTCCATGACTCATGGATAAGCTCACACTCAGGGCCACTGTGGAGGTTAGGTGAGTTAGTGCAAAGAACTGCGTCACAAACTGTGAGCAATAAATACATCATCTTGAGCATTCCTGATAAGGCGCTGAAGGACAGAAGCGCATGTCGCAAACAAACTGAAGACAGTAAAAGACTACTTAAATATTCAAACTGATGTTGGAGACATAGCTAGGAGGTAAAGAATACTTGTTGCCCTTGCAGAGAGCCTGGGTTCATTTCTCAGAAACCACAGAGCAGCTCACAACTTTCTGTGACTGCAGCTCCAGACAATCAAAAATGCTCTCCTGGCCTCTTCTGACATCCGGCATGCACATGGTGCACATATGTAGGTTCAGGCAAACACACACATTTGGGAGGAGAAAGGGTATTCCTCAGAGGCTGGAGACACGGCTCAGCAGTGAGAGCACTTCGTGCACTTGTAGAAGATCTCATTTTGTTCCCCAGCATCCACTGTAGTTGGCCCCCAACTGTAACCCAAAGTTCCACAGTTATCCTCTGCCCTCAGGCCTCCACAGGCGCCCACTAACATGTGGCATGCACACACCCACACAATCATATTTTTAAATAAAAATATTTAAAAAGTAACATTTAAGAGGTGCAAAAATGCCAGGTGTTAAGAACACTTGCAGCGTGTCCAGAGAACCAGAATTCAGTTTTGAGCACCCATAGTCAGGTAGCTCCTACATGCCTGGAACTGCCTCATTCTGGCCCCTTGAATACACGTGCACACCCAAAGAAAATAAAGACTTTTCAAAAAATGAATATTAAAAAATATTGTATACCTGTATAAAGTCTCTCTAGAAGCCATATGGATATTGAACCTGCAGGGTATAGACATAATTACCTAAGTCTTTGACCTAAAATAATGTTTAAAACTCAGGTTTAAAAGGGGTTAAAAAATTCTGAAGAGAAGGCTTTTGTGGTTTTTCAGTCCTAAGCCCAAAATTCATCAGAGGATTCAACCGTAGGAGAACTGGGCAATGCATGCATTCCTTCTTAGTCCTCCTGTAGAAGAACAAGCTTTGCCTGAGGAACACTATTCTGCATTTTAGGGTGTATATAAGGTAGTTGACAGTTTTATCTTAATAGTTCAATATATTAAGGCTTCAATTGGGCATTCAAGAGTAAGCTGATGTTTCCGGGTAACTCACTGTCTGCATTAGAATTCATGAAGTATCTTCATAGAGATCAAGGATGGGAATTGTTCTCAAGACTTTGAAAGGTGGGTGAGGTCACACTAAGGATTGAAGACATGGACATTCAGCAGAACTCCAGAAAAAGTGGAAAACACGGTGGCTGTGGACTGTTGACAGCCGTTCTGAGTGCCACTTTGTTGAGGTCTGCACTGCCCCACGCTTTGGGGCTAAGTGCTCTGGTCCGAGGGGATCAGACAACAGGGTCTAGCAAGAGAGAGAGTGGGGGATGAAGAGACTTGAGGAATAGAGACAAGACAGGGTGTGATTCCAAGTCTCGTTTCTCATTTATTGTCGCTCTCTTATTGCCTCCTTCTCTCTCTTATTGTCTCCTCCTATATTGTCTCCTTATTGTCTCTCTCTCTTACTGTCTCCCCCTGTTGCAAGGAAATCCTGAGTATTTTTAAGCACAAGCAGGGGAACACAACTGAAGACACTTTACCACATGCACCATGCAGCTGGGGTCACTAAACAGCAAAACAGGATATGTGGGATAAACAAGATGTTTATCAGAGTGTGCTCAGCTGTTGTAGGCCGTTGAAAAACAAGTCTCTTGTCAGGGTATATGGCTCGAGATGGCTGCAAAGTTGATAGCTGCTTTCTGCTAAAAGTCGGCTCCCAACAGTGGACATAGATAAAGCAACATGGAATCATTGCAGACTTGCTTTTGTCCATGTATCACCTTGTCTATAAAGTGCCACCCCCTCCATTTTTACTAGTATTTTAATATTCTTGTTATTATAACAAAACAACACCAACTGAGTAAATTATAAAGAACAGAGTAAAGTAAATAAACCTAAATTGAAGATTGTAGAGATAGCGATGAACAGCACTGCTGTTCTTTGGCTGCTCTTCCAGAAGTCCCAAGTTCAATTCCCAGTACCTACATAGTGGCTTGCAGCTGTCTATAAATGTAGTTTCATGTGATCCAGTACCCTCTTCTGGTATGCAGACATACAAGCAGATAAAACACACACATATATAAATATTTTTTAAAAAGTAAATCATCCTAACATATCTCCTTAAACATTTATCATTCTTATGATGAGGACTATAAAAATCCATCTAGCTTTTGAAATGTACAGTGGGAAATTGTTATCTATAGCTACCTCACTATGTAACAGCATACAAGGCCTGACTTAAATGTTACAGTATGCATATTTATATTTATGTATAAATGTGTCTGCACATGTCCATGTATAAAAGTGCTGCATGAAATCTCATTAGTACTTATGGTTTTGTGTATTTGTTAAGAAAAAATTAATAAAAATTTGGAATCTGGAGAGATAACACAGATAGCTATAAGAATGCAAGCTACTCTCACAGTGGACCTGAATTTGGTTCCTAGCACCCATGTTAGATAGCTAACAACAGCCTCTAATATTAGTTCTAAGGGACAGCTACATCAGGCTCCTGTCAGCATGCACTTTCTGGCATCCACAATAGTGTCTGCATTTGGTGACTGCACATGGGATGGATTCCCAGATGGAATTCCAGTCTGGAGACTGCCCCTCCTCCAGTCTCTGCTCCACACTTTTTCTCTGTACTTGCTCCATGATTACTTTGTTACTCCTAAGAAGGACTGAAGCACCCACACTTTGGTTTTCCTTCTTCTTGAGCTTCATGTGGTCTGTGAGTTGTATCTTGGGTATTGTGAGCTTTGGGGCTAATATTCACTTATCAGTGAGTGTATACCTCGTGTATTCTTTTGTGATTATCTCATTCAGGATGATATTGTCTAGTTCCATCCATTTGCCTAAGAATTTCATGAATTCATTGTTTTTAATAGCTGAGTAGTACTCCATTGTAGCCGCCTGTGGCCACGGACCAACCGTGTTCTCCTGAAAGGGGGGCTGGAAATGAAAAAAGGGGATGGAAGGGCAAGAGAAAGATGAAGTCAAGACAAAGTTCTCTGACCAAGGCTCAAAGCTTTAATGTTTAGCTCTTAATTTAAAAAGAAAGCCCCACCGAACCCTTTCTTGTTTCAGCCAGATATGGGTGGGGGAACCCATCCTTGGTCACTGCTGGAGATGTCTCAAGGCAAGCTCAGTGAGCAGTTTATTCTTCTAAGTTCCTGTAGTAGATTGCACATGCAGCCAAGGTGGGTAACTCCACCTAGGTCCTATTATTTGGTCTTTTGTGGTAAACAAGGTCTTTCAGGCCTGCTCAAGTGTTGGGGGCCGACTTTTAGCAGAAAGCGGCTATCAGCTTTGCAGCCATCTTGAGCCATATACCCTGACATGAGATTTAAATTACTATAGCCTACAACAGCTGAGAACACTCCGATAATCTTGGTTTAGATACCTTGAGATTAAAGGTGTGTGAGATTAAAGGTGTGTGACTTAATAGTATACTTAGAAGTATAGAGATCAAAGTTAGAGACAAGACCTAAGGGCATGATTAAAGGTGTAACTTAGAGGCGTGGCTTAGAAGTAAGACATATAAAATGCAGAGGCAGACAGTAGGATTCAGACATTAGGGAGACACAGCAGAGAGAAGACATTAGGGAGACATCAGATGAGAGAGAGAGAGATTCATACACATCAGACATTAGGTAAAATCTGGCCTCACCCTCGCTCTTGCTGAACCGGCAGCTTGGGCCGGGATACAGTGGCCGCCCAAACGTGGGTCGGCCCGGGCCTCAACAATTTGCCTGGGCTGCAACATTTATTTTGGCCACCCCAACGTGGGACTAGTGCGGTCCCCAACACTCAAGGCTGGGGGAATAGCACAATTCCCCCCTCTTTTTTAGTTTTTTAAGATGAGCAGTGCCAGCAGCTGGATGGGGCACAAGATTTTATCCTGTCTAGGGTAAAGAGTGGTAGGGCAACTGTGCATGGCTTAGGTTGGTGTCTATATTGCTCCTTATTACCTGTCATAGAGAACATACATAGCATTACTGATCTATGCTTCTGTCTTAGGTCTATAGGAGCTCAAGAACACTCTTACCCATCTTTGACTACTGGCCATCTTTGGCACACTCTTTTCCATACAGACCAAAGCCACATTCAGACCAAAGGACCTGTGAGTATGCACTCAATGCATTTCTTCATAGTGATGGATAACTGCCATGATGAATATCTGAGCTCACTGAGAGCAATCCTGTGTGAAGGCAACCAATCTGTTTGAGATACAAGGCTCAAAGGTTAAAAGCAACAGGATTATCCAAGCGGTGTAAAAAATAAAGTTGTAAGTGGGAATGTTCCAGGTATCTAATCCAGCTGCTAATTGGCAGGGATCAGACACAAAGTCTGTCCATCAGGTATATAGTGGGTGGCTTTTAAGTAATGATAAAAAACACTCTCCAATAAGAGTGGAGACTGTATGCCAGGTTAACTCAGCTGGCTGATAGGGATTTTGAGCCATCTTCATCATTGTATCATAAGCATTAGGCTCAAGATCTTGTTCACTTGATGGACCAATCTTTCAGGCAGCCATCGGGCTCCATTTTCTTTTTGTGAAAAATCACAGACCGAGACATGACCCCAAATTAAAACAGGGTTGAGACCATTCCATGTATTAGTTAGGGGTCTCTCCATTTGACCCTGGCAAATGAGCTGGAAGTGACTAGATGCCAGTGGTGATCCACTGCAGACTGACTTTTAACATCAGTTTGCAAAAATTTTAAAACAATTGAGACAAAATCAAGGCGTGCTTTTGGTGACCTTGAAGGTTATAATTCCCCTATTAGTTTTTAAAAGCCAATTTTTCAGAGTTTCTTGCAAAACCAGGGAAGAAGTGCCAGTAACTGCTCCTCTCATACTCAGAGAGTTATGAAGATACTATTTTAAAGTTCTACAATATCTGTTTCACACCTCCTTGTCCTTGAGGATAATAAGGAATCTCAGTAATATGGGTAATATTAAATTGTCAACAAAACATCTCAAATGTCTGACTGCAATAGCCAGTTTCATTTTCTATAATCTGATATGGAACACCAAGCATAGAAAAATAATGTAGGCAATAACTGCATTTTTAGTTGTTTCTCTTATTAAAGCAGTTGCAACTAGAAAGCCTAAAAGGTGTCAAGTCACATGTATATATCCATTTGCCAAAATTGATTATGTATAAGTTCTCAAGGCTTAACACGATTATGAAGAAATTGAGGATACTGAGAACAAATTTTTGCAATTTGACTTGCACACTTTCTAGAAATACCAAATTATTGTCTCAAGCTATTAGTATTTTGATGATGTAAAGAATAAGATTGTATGGCCAATTGTTTTGTAAGGCCTATAATCTGCCTGGTATACAAATCTGCTGTGGCATTGTCCTGGGGTCCAGGCAATCCAATGTGAGCTCTTAAAAGTCTTATAAAGTTAAGGAACAGTACATGTTTCTTAAATTAAGCTGTATTTGTAAAATTTGAGAATTAGCAATATCAAAAATGGAACAATTTTAAGCAATTATAAATCATGAGCTATATACTGGCTATGAGTATACAAATTGAAAGCTTGGATTTTTTAGCATTTCAAACAGTGGCTATAGCACGTGATTCAATTATTTGTGCTGAAGCAGGGGGAAATTCAAGAAAATGAACATGTGATCTAGTTACATATACTACCTACTCATTAGATGAGGCATCTGTAAATACAGTAAACATCTTTTCTATGGGCTGGCTGCATGCAAATTTACAGGAAATACAAAAGCATGCATAGAGGAAAACTGTAACAACTTGTCTTTTGGGTAATGATTATCAAATTTGCCTAAAAAGTTTGCCATGTAATAGGCCAAATATCAGTGTTTTCCAATAACCAATTTAATTCCTATTTGGAATAAGGAATAAACATTTCATCCAAAATACTTTTAGGAGTCTATCTTACAATTCTGTATTAACACAGCAACAATTTTATAATAGGATGTTCAAACTTCACTTGTAGATGAAGAAAGATGAATCCACATTAATGGTTTCTTTTGCCAAAGGACTGCTGTGAGTGCCTGAGTTGTAGCAAGGATGCAAGCAGCCAACAATTGATCATAGTCTATCTAATTTATCTGTTGATAACTAACAGCTTACTTTACTTTCTGCAAAGCTATTCCTCCTTCATTAGTTAATTGTCGGGGGGAATTAGGATTTGCATCCCTCTTGAGAATAACAAATAGAAGTTCAATTTCTCCTATGATAAGCTTAAGATGAGGTTTTAGCTAATTAATATCTCCTAACAACTTTTGAAAATCATTAAAAGTAAACCATTTTTTTACATGTACACCTGCAAGCCAGAAGAGGGCACTAGATCCTATTACAGATGGTTATGAGGCACCATGTGGTTGCTGGGAATTGAACTCATATTTTTGATTGTGAGTCTAGTCTTTAACAGCTGAGCCATCTCTCCAGCCCCAAGCTATCCATTCTTATTGGAATTTCCTGTGCCACAATCTGCTTAGGATATAACTGAGGTCCCAAATATTGAAAAGATATTGCCTTTGAATCTTTTCTGGAGCAACAAGCACTCCAAAATTTTAAAGCTTTTTATATGAAAGCAAAGGCTTGCGGAAAAACTCCTTCAGAGAGATCAACTAATAAAATATCATACAATGAATAATATACACTGAAAGATTCAAACTCTTAATTTCTTGTATTAAAGCAACAACAATTATATATATATATATATATATATATATATATATATATATATATATGCTATTAACTATTTCTTGAGGCAAACCTTTCTAATGATATCGCTTCATGGTCTCTCAAAAATTACGAGGAAACTCACTAAATGCAAACCTCTCACCTTCATTAGGATGTAAAGAAATGGTATTAAAAACAATCTTCTAAATCTATAATAATTCTATATGCATTTACTGGAATGGCAGCTGGAGTAGGCAAGCCAGGCTGTAATGCTCCACTAGTTTCATAAATCTTACGTTTGAACTTTGTTTTGGATTAATTGAATAATCAATCCCTTTTAACTGAGTGAGAATATCAAATAAAGGCCAAGTTGAAGGCCAGTCTTATCCTACTCTTAGAGCAATTCTTTTGTTAGCAGGTACAGCTATAATGTCATGGAGGGAAGCAGACATAATTTTAATTTCTCCCTCATGATCATTATCTATAACTCCTGGCCCATAAACTGTCTGTTGTGAATGTCTTTGGGTCAGAGGCTGACCCCTCACCCACAAGGAACAAGCAAGGCAATAAATTCCTGAAAACACCTTTTTAGGGGCTTGTTATGGGGATGACCGCAGCAGCAAGCGTCTGCTGAGCCCACTCTGTGCATTGTCTTAATTCAAATGTAAATGTTCTTAATCTGGGCCTGACCCAAAGATTATCTTTCCTGCATGCCTGTACTGTGCCACAGCTGTTTTTTTTTTTTTTAACACTTTTATTCAACTCTACTTGCTCTATCCTCTTTTCTGTAAATGTGGGTGAGTCAAAAAATTCCAAGCTCATGAATGAACTGCCAGCTGCAGCCAATGGAATAGTGACTGTTTAACTGTATTTTTAAGTTCCTTTTGCAATATTAGAGTATAACCATAATTTTGGGAAACAAAACCTATTTTTAACAATGTAAACACTCCATTTTCTCCAAAATCAAAACCAAGTACATTACTTCCATGTTACAAAGTTTGGCTGCCAGTTCTTATATATGAATGCATGATAGTACAGCTTTTAATATCTCATTAAAGAGACATTGTTTTAAATCCTATCTTTATACATCTGGATTCTGAATGACTCCAACGCTGAGTTATCAGTTCTAAGCCAACTTTCTGTTACCAAAGTTGCAAATTTTTAATCATACCCAATAACTTGTAGGTCAATAATCTATAACCAAGACATGCAGAACATATTTATACTTCTAAAACCAGTCAGAAACAAAAATGAAGTGGCTACACATCTTATATATTTAGACTAAACAAAATTTTCTTGCCTTTTCTAGTTGTAATTTCAAAAGAAAAGCACCTTGTCACAGAGATTTTTCTAAGAAAAACAACTCTCAGTTTCCTTATCATAGAGGCCAAAAAGCTGCTGGTCCCTTCAAAGCAGCTTATGCAGCCAGTCAGTTCCTGGAAAGGCTTCTCCAGCTGAGGTTGACCCTTAGTTATAGTGCAGGGTAACTTCTGGGTAGCTTCTGCTGTGCATATTAAGACTGCCTTTAAAACAAAGTTAACCTAAACCAAGGGGTGGATACCTAGAAGTTTTAACCGTTTTTCTTTTGAACATGAAACATAGAACATCAATCATTCAAACAATGAAACAAAAACAGACAATTGACACACATGGACAGATTCGTGCAACAAGGACAGACAATAGACAAAAAAAGCAGAACTAAGGATTTCTCCTGTAGAAGCCAGAGAAACTCAGGACATCTCCTGATTTTCTCCTGTTCCTAGGAGAGCTCTGAAATAGCCTTTTCCTTCTTTTTTGCTGACACAGCCCAGAGAGAGGACAACAGCTTTTCTGAAACCCTTTCTCTCTCTTACATTCAAGATCTAACTCTCCATCTCTTTAGGAGGTGTAACAGCGGCAATTGATAGTTATTCCTCAGTGCCCTGTTTTCTTAGTTTCCCAATTCTTTCTAACAATGCTCCTCTCGCCTGAGGCAGCTCTTAGGCTGCGGGTGAATGCCTGTTTAGAATACTCCTGTCCCATGTTTTGCTGTCACCTTCTAGGTGAGGTTGGCATTGGGTCAACACCTATTCAGCCTAGACCTTATCCCCTTAAATACACTTCCTGCAAACACAACCTCCAAAAAATAACTAGCATTAGCATCACTGCTGTTCATTACTTACCAAGTACAGCGGGATACTCTTTTTCCATGGAGCTCCTCCTAAGTCAGCATTTCTCAATGGATCCCCCATTTTTAGGTTACTCATTGGGGTGCCACCTGTATCCACCTGCAGCCATGGACCAATGGTGTTCCCCTGAAAGGGGGGCTGGAAATGAAAAACAGGGATAGAAAGGTGAGAGAAAAATAAAGCCAAGACAAAGTTCTCTGATCAAGGCTCTAAGTTTTAATGTTCAGCTCTTAATTTAAAGGGAAACCCCCACCAAACCCCTTCTTGCTTCAGCTGGAGATGGGGTGGGGGAACCCATCCTTGGTCACTGATGGAGATGGATGGGGGAACCCATCCTTGGTCACTGCTGGAGATGTCTCAAGGAAATCTCAGTGAGCAGTTTATTCTTCTAAGTTCCTATAGTAGGTTGCACATGCAGCCAAGGTGGGTAACTCCACCTAGGTCCTATTATTTGGTCTATTGTGGTAAACAAGGTCTTTCAGGCATGCTCAAGGCTGGGTAGAAGGCACACTCCATTGTCTAAAAGTACAACATTTTCTGTATCCATTCCTCTGTTGAAAGACATCTGGGTTCTTTCCAGCTTCTGGCTATTATAAATAAGACTGCCATGAACATAGTGGAGCATGTGTCCTTGTTATATGTTAGAGCATCTTCTGGATATATGCCCAGGAGTAGTATAGCTGGATCCTCAGGTAGTGCTATGTCCAATTTTCTTAGGAACCACCAGACTGCTTTCCAGAGTGGTTGTACCAGCACTCCCACCAACAAAGGAGGAGTGTTCCTCTTTCTCCACATACTCGCCAGTATCTGCTATCACCTGCATTTTTTATATTAGCCATTCTGACTGGTATCAGTTGAAATCTCAGGGTTGTTTTGATTTGCATTTCCCTGATGACTAAGGAAGTTGAACATTTTTTTTGTTTCAATACCATATTTAATAAAAAAATAAATTTTATTGATGGTAACATTTCCCATTAAACAATACTGTAATTTTAAAACATTATTATAAATGTACTTCCTGTAGATGCTATTCTTTATCATATTTGCTAATAGCCCTCTTCTTTAAGTAGTTTTCCTATGCTATTTCACTGTGAGGTTGAAATCTAAAACTATTTCACTTACTTATCTAATATAAAAAAATTAGCTTCAGTCTGTATATGTATATATTTTATAGCACAGACTACTGAAGTATTTTCCTACACCTTTGTTTTGCCGCCTATTAATGACCAAAAGCTATCAAACCTCACATTTAACTTGTTCTCAAAACTATTTCAATTAAAATTTGCATTTGAATTTCAACACGCTGGTAATAATCGAGAGATTGAAATGGCAGATTCAAAGAATGACACGTTTTAAAGCTTCAATAAGGCAATCAAGAGAAGCAACAAAAACCTCAAGTTGCCTCTTAATTTAATAAGCTAAAGAAAGCATTTATTTTTACAATAAACAGTATAATTTACCAGCCATTTAAGAATTTATTTCCATCATCATGATTTAGTGACTTGAAAAGTGGCCTTTAGGATATTTTTTCCACAAATCCACAAATCCAGCCCTACAAAGATAATAGAGGGAAACCACCAACACAAGGAGGGAAATTATACCCTAGAAAAAGCAAGAAAGTAATCTTCTTCCAACAAACCCAAAAGAAGATAGCCACACAAACCTAATTCCATCTCTAATAACAAAAATAACAGGAGGCAACATTCACTTCTCCTTAATATCTCTTAACATCAATGGACTCAATTCCCCAATAAAAAAGACACAGATAAACAGACTGGATACATAAACAGGACCCAGCATTCTGCTGCATACAGGAAACGCACCTCAGTGACAAAGACAGACACTACTTCAGAATAAAAGGCTGTAAAACAATTTTTCAAGCAAATGGCTCCAAACTGGAAACAAACTGGAGTAGCCATTCTAATATCAAATAAAACTGACTTTCAACCAGAAGTAATCAAGAAAGATAAGAATGGACACTTCATACTTGTCAAAGGAAAAATCAACCAAGATGAAATCTCAATTCTGAATACCTAAGCACCAAATGCAAGGGCACCCACATTCATAAAAGAAACTTTACTAAAGCTCAAAGCACACATTGCATGTCAAAATAATAGTGGAATTTGCACATTGCTCTTTCTAACTCTATGAAGAACTGAGTTGGAATTTTGATGGGGACTGCATTGAATGTGTAGATTGCTCTCGTCAAGATGGCCATTTTTACTATATTAATCTTGCCAATCCATGAGCATGGGTGATCTTTCCATCTTCTGAGATCTTCTTTGATTTCTTTCTTCAGGGACTTGAAGTTCTTGTCATACAGATCTTTCACTTGCTTGGTTATATACACACACCAAGCTATTTTATATTATTTGTGACTACTGTGAGGGGTGTCATTTCCTTAATTTCTTTCTTAGCATGTTTATCCTTTGAGTAGAGGAAAGCAGCTGATTTGTTTGAGTTGATTTTATATCCAGCCACTTTGCTGAAGTTGTTTAACAGGTTTAGAAATTCTCATGGTGGAAGTTTTGGGGTCACTTAAGTATACTATTATATCATCTGCAAATAGTGAAATTTTGACTTTTTCCTTTCCAATTTGCATCACTTTGATTTCCTTTTGTTGCCTAGTTGCTCTGGCTAGGATTTTGAGTACTATATTGAATAGGTAGGGGGAGAGTGGGCAGCCTTGTCTAGTCCCTGATTTTAGTGGGATTGCTTCAAGTGTCTCTCCATTTAGTTTGATGTTGGCTACTGGTTTGCTGTATATTGCTTTTACAATGTTTAGGTATGGGCCTTGAATTCTTGATCTTCTCAAGACTTTTACCATGAAGGGGTGTTGAATTTTGTCAAATGCTTTCTCAGCATCTAGTGAGATGATCATGTGGTTTTTTTCTTTGAGTTTGTTTATATAGCAGATTACATTGATGGATTTCCTAATATTGAATCATCCCTGCATTCCTAAAATAAAGCCTACTTGATCGTGATGGATGATTGTTTTGATGTGTTCCTGGATTTAGTTTGTGAGAATTTTATTGAGTATTTTTACATCTATATTCATAAGGGAGATTGGTCTGAAAGTTCTCTTTCTTTGTTGGGTCTTTGCATGGTTTAGGTATGAGTATAATTATGGCTTCATAGAACAAATGAGGTAGTCTTCCTTATGTTTCTATTTTGTGGAATAGTTTAAAGAGAATTGTTATTAGGTCTTCTTTGAAGGTATGATAGAATTCTGTACTTAAACCATCTGGTCCTGGGCTTGTGTGTGTGTGTGTGTGTGTGTGTGTGTGTGTGTGTGTGTGTAGACTTTTAACGACTGCTGCTATTTCTTTAGGGGTTATGGGACTGTTTAGATGGTTTATCTGATCCTGATTTAACTGAGGTACCTGGTATCTGTCTAGAAAATTGTCCATTTCATCCAGATTTTCCAGTTTTGTTGAGTATAGGCTTTTGTAGTAGGATCTGATTATTTTTTAAATTTCCTTATTTTCTGTTGTTATATCTCCCTTTTCAGTTCTGAGTTTATTAATTTGGATAGTGTCTCTGTGCTCTCTGGTTAGTCTGGCTAAAGGTTTATCTATCCTGTTGATTTTCTCAAAGAACCAGCTCCTGGTTTTGTTGATTCTTTGTATAGTTCTTTTCATTTCTACTTGGTTGATTTCAGCCCTGAGTTTATTTCCTGCCGTCTACTCCTCTTGGGTGTATTAGCTTTCTTTTGTTCTAGAGCTTTGAGGTGTGCTGTCAGGTTGCAGTGTATGCTCTCTCCAGTTTCTTTTTGTAGGCACTTATAGCTATGAGTTTTCCCCTTAGCACTGCTTTCATTGTGTCCCATAAGTTTTGGTATGATGGGCCTTCATTTTCATTAAATTCTAAGAAATCTTTAATTATTTTCTTCATTTCTTCCCTGACCAAGTTATCATTAAGTAGACTGTTGTTCAGTTTCCATGTGTATGTGGGATTTCCATTGTTTTGTTGTTATTGAAGACTAGTCTTAGTCCATGGTGATCTGGTAGGATGCATGGAATTATGTCAATTCTCTTGTATCAGTTGAGGTCTGTTTTGTGACCAATTATATGGTCAATATGGGGGAAGGTATCATGAGGTGCTAAGAAAATATTCTTTTGTTTTAGAATGAAATGTTCTATAGATATCTGTTAAATCCATTTGATTCATAACTTCTCTTAGTTTCACTGTGTCTCTGTTTATTTTCTGTTTCCACGATCTGTCCATTGCTGATATTGGGGTGTTGAAGTCTCCCACTATTATTGTGTGAGGTGTAATGTGTGCTTTGAGCTTTAGGAAAGTTTCTTTTATGAATGTGGGTACCCTTGCATTTGGAACATAGATGTTCAGAATTGAGAGTTCATCTGGGTTGATTTTTCCTTTGATGAGTATGAAGTGTCTATCCTTATCTTTCTTGATAAGTTTTGGTTGAAAGTCGATTTTATTCGATATTAGAAAAGTGATTGTTGTTTCCTGTTATTTTTGTTATTAGAGGTAGAATTATCTTTGTGTGGCTGTCTTCTTTTGGGTTTGTTGGAAGAAGATTACTTTCTTGCTTTTTTTAGGGTATAATTTCCCTCCTTGTGTTGGAGTTTTTCCTCTATTACCCTTTGTAGGGTTGGATTTGTGGAAAGATGTTGTGTAAATTTTGTTTTGTCATGGAATGTCTTGGTTTTTCCATCTATGGTAATTAAGAGTTTTGCTGAGTATAGTAGCCTGGGCTGGCATTTGTGTTCTCTTAGGGTCTGTATGACAGCTGTCCAGGATCTTCTGGCTTTTATAGTGAGAAGTCTGGTGTGATTCTGATAGGTCTGCCTTTATATGTTACTTGACCTTTTTCTCTTACTGCTTTTAATATTCTTTCTTTGCTTTGTGCATTTGGTGTTTTGATTATTATGTGACAAGAGGAATTTTTTTTTGGTCTAGTTTATTTGGAGTTCTGTAGGCTTCTTGTATGTTCATAAGCATCTTTTTCTTTAGGTTAGAGAACTTTTCTTCTATAATTTTGTTGAAGATGTCTACTGACCCTTTAAGTTGGGAATCTTCAGCCTCATCTATATGTATTATCCTTAGGTTTGGTCTTTTCATAATGTCCTGGATTTCCTGAATGTTTTGGGTTAGGAGTTTTTTGTATTTTGCATTTTCTTTGACAGTTGTGTCAATGTTTTCCATGGTATCTTCTGCACATGAGATTCTCTCTTCTATGTGTTGTATTCTGTTGGTGATGCTTGTGTTTATGACTCCTGATTTCTTTCCTATATTTTCTGTCTCCAGGGTAGTTTCCCTTTGAGATTTATTTATTGTTTCTACTTCCATTTTTATGTCCTGGATTCCTTCACCTGTTTTCATTATGAGAACTATCCCTCCACCCCTAGAAGATTTAAAACTCAAATAGCTGATAATATTGATAAGTGAATTTCATACATTAAAGATGCAACTTGTGGGCTGGGGAGATGGCTCAGTGGTTTAGAGCACTGACTCCTCTTCCAGAGTCCTGGTTTCAATTCCCAGGAACCACGATGTGGCTCCTGGAACCATCTATAATGGGGTTGGATGCCCTCTTCTGGTGTATCTGAAGATAATTACAATGTACTCATATAAATAAATAAATAAATAAATAAATGTTTTAAAAATAAAAGATGCTCATATAAATAAATAAATAAATAAATAAATAAATGTTTTAAAAATAAAAGATGCCACTTGCACTTAAATAAATGCCTTAATTAGGAACATTCCCTACCCACAATCCTTTCTTACATTCCATAATTATTCATCCTCGATGTTCTTTTTTTTAATTTTGATACAATAATATAATTACCTTATTTCTCCCTTTCCTTTCCTCCTTCCAAACCCTCCCATATGTCCCTTCTTGCTCTTTCAAATTCATGGTCTCTTTTTTTTAATGTAGTTGCATGCATTTGCATGCATATATGTATATGTTTATACATGTATAGTCCTAAATATAACCTGATTAGTATGAATATATACACATATACACATCGCCAGGACTGCCCATTTGGTATTAGATAAGTAGTTGGTGTGTTCTTCGCTGAAAAAGTCTAATTCTCTCATTCTCAAAATTCCTTACTTGACTGTAGTTTTTGTGTAGAGATGAAGCCTCCTGGGCTTTCTCCCATCCCGGCTACTATGCCGATCATTGCTGTCTTTGTTCAGCCCATGTTAGGCAGTCATGCTGGTGAGACTTTAGAGGTGTAACTTCTAACTTTAGTAGGAGATACATTCTCACAGAAAATTCCCTGTGCCTTTGGCTCTTATAATCTTTCACCCTTATAATCTTATAACCTTATCATCTTATAATCTTAGAGAACATGATTTACAATGTTCTCTAAGCCTTAGATGTGGGAGGGCTTTATAGATCTTTCTTTCTCAGGACTGGGCTTCACAACTCTTCATGTTGACTGCTTGTGGTTTTATGCAACAGTCTCTGTAGGGCCAAACACGAGGTCTAATCTCCATTCCACCTCCACCCTTCAGTCATGTACACAGGTGGAGGGAGGGAACAGGCCCTAGAGAGATTTACATACTAATGAGGTACCTGAAGGCCAGAGGTGGAGCCAATTAAACATTCCTCCCCAGCCCCTCTCCCTTCTCCCCTCCCCTTTTAACTCAGGTTGATCCTGGGTTTGGGGGGTATGCATCCAGATCCATCCACGATCCGCCATGTGAATAAACCGGTTTTGGAAACCCAAGGGCTTCCTCGTGTGTTGGGGCTGTGCCGCTATGAGGAACCGTGAGGAGCCAGGGAGAGGCTTTTAGTTAATGAACAGCCGGGCCCAACTTCCAGCTGGAGGAACCCAGAGCGTTCCCAGCCGAGTACCCACACCACAGCATGGCAGGAGGAACCGCGGGATCCCCACGCCTTTTTATTCCCCACAAGTCTCCATTTGTTGCAAAGAGAAATTCCCTTGATGAGTGTTGAGAGCCACTCTTGTCAATGTTGGAACCCGCACTGCCAAAAGCTTTGGGGGCTAAATTATTAGAGCCCACACTGCCCTCAAGATGCTCCAGTCTGCGGGTCAGGGTTCAGCAAGAGAGAGAATGAGGACGGATGCAAAGAATGGAGACCAGACAGAGCGTGATTCAATCTCATTTATTCTTCAGTCTCTCTTCTTCTCTCCAAGTTCCTAGTTCCAAGTCCCTAGTTCCTAGTTCCAAGTCCCTAGTTCCTAGTACCAAGTCTCAGGTCCTAATCCTAGTTCTAAGTTGCTAGACTCTTTCCCAGTTCCAAGTTACCTGCCTCAAGTCTCAAGTCTCAAGTCTCAAGTACTCTTCCAAGTACAAGTGTCTAATCGAAGTTGCCTGTCTCAGTCTCAAGTGCCTACTACTTTCTTCTGTCTGCCTCTTGCCTTTTATATGTCTCACTTCTAAGCCACGCCTTTAAGTCACATCCTTAAGTCTTATCTCTAAATCACAGCTTTAAGTCTCACACACCCAAGGGAAAATCCTGGGTATCTAAAACAAGATGTTATCAGAGTGTGCTCAGCTGTTGTAGGCTATTGTAAACAAGTCTCTTGTCAGGGTATATGGCTCAAGATGGCTGCAAGGATGATAGCTGCCTACTGTCGGTTCCCCACAGATGAGGGGTGAGGATTACCTTTATCTGTGAGTAAAATGTCCAATATTTAGAATATGGTTAGGGATTGTGCTGGTTATTAAAAAGGTGGAAGTACCTTCTCCTCCAAGACCCATGCCTTCACTTGCCCTGGGTTAGGTTTTAGTACCAGGGGACTATTGAGTTGGTCTTAAATTCAATGAGAGAGCTGTTGGTTACCACCAAGGTATTCAGACCACTACTACACACTAGGGTTATGATGTCACGCTGGTTGTTGTTGTGGTTCATAGGCATCATAGCTAGACAGAACTGCTGATTGCTTTCCCCCTTTGGAAGCTTTCATGGCACCTTCTGGTACCATAAAAGCTAATCTTTAGGGAGGAGTCATTCAGATGAGTTCCAGCTTAAGAGCCGTTAGGCCCTCTATGTCTAAAGTACATGATGTCTTCACCAATAGGGACTTAACTTCCACCTCTTGGGGGAAATCAAGGACAATAGCAACAAGGTATGTGTTTGGGAGTCTCTTGGACAGTCCTGATATTGGGGGTTTTGTTAGGTGGTCTTTGGCTGTTGGAGGGAGCATTGTCAGCACAGACGAAAAAAATTATTTAAGCTATATGTATATATCTATATATACATAGCCAAGCCTCAGCTGAATGGGCATGAGTTGGCAGGAGTGATTAAGACCAGCAGGGATGCCAGAAGAAGTTGTCTGCTCTACCTCTCTCAATGAATCTAAGATGAAGACTCGAGACTAAGAAGCATAGCAAAGCTAGCTATGCAAGCTCGAATCTGTCACTGTCTGTTGAATTCTATTAATACACCCTCCAAACATCAAATGTCCTCCATGGGTCTTGCTTCACCACGAGTGCCTCAGTAAGAGAATAATCTGTCTTAGCAACACTCAACTGACATCACCCTGCCAATTAGCCCAATTCTGAGGAAACAGCAAGAAGCTGCCAGAATACCACCAGAAGTTTGTTGGTGCGTTTCTCTCATGACAAATGGGGCTCAGCTACAAAATGTAAGGTGAACCAATGTGTGTTGTTAGTGAAGAATCCCTTATCATGTGTCCTTTCAGGTGTCTGCTTTAGCCAAACATCCTTTCACTTGTGTCTGCTTCAGGAAAACACTCTTTCATGTGTTTGCCCCAATAAAACACTATTCGACACAACTGACTTTCCAAAGAAACCATAAATTTCCACTTCAACCAAGTATTCAAATATATGATGAGCCTAGGTATGGCTCATCATTCAAACCAGCATAGGAATGCTGATTGCTCCAGAGGCTTTCTCCTTCCTCATTTTTATTTAGGTAGCTCATGAACTAATACTACTCACATTTAGGGTGGGTCTTCTCTCCTCAGTTAAAACTTTCTAAAATTCTTTAGAAATACTTGCATGTGATGGTGCAGAAGTCTGCCTCTTAATATTCCCAAATGAAGCTGAGTTGGCAATGAAGATTAGTCTTCATACCTGGTGAGATGGAACGTTGAAAACTTATGCAGACTTTCCTGTCCAGCAAGACCCTCTGATATGAAAACAATGGGTAAGAGAAATCCTATTTTTTTTTCTTCTTCTTTTTTTAATGGGTAAGGAAATGTTCTGCTTCCCACCTTCCAACTTTGCAAGGACACTTGCTTGGAAATTAGTGACACTTCAATATCCTAAAATCACACACAGATCAATTCTAATGTAAAAAAATAAAGTGTATTCTGACTACATAACTGGGAGGCTGTGCTCTCAAGAATTGTTTTGATTTCACAGTGCAATGATTAGAAACAACCAAAGGTCACAATACCTACTGTCCTGCAATGTAACTTCAAAAGAAACAATGAAATTAAGCTCCAAAATGATGGCTGGCATCCAGACAGAAACTATTTATTAAGTCAAAGAGCAAGGTCCTAAAGTTGAAGGGCCAATGGAAAAAGCAGGATGTTCCTCTTGCCACATCAGCTTTCAAGAACTGACAGAAAATATGGTGAAGAAAGAATAGAGAAGCCACAACCCTCAGTCCTTGGATTGTCTCTCTCGGATCCCAAATCACAAGACAATTGCTTTCAACTCCTATGCTTTGCTTCTAGTGACCTTTGCTTCCAACAGAATTTGCCAGGTGTGCTATTGCACAGAGGCAGACACCTACAAATGTTAGGTAATCTGGAATGTAAACAAAACTGAACAAAAACAGAGCCAGGGGCAGAAGCTACAGCATAGTCATGTTCTGCTGCCTTAACAAGGTGTCTTAATTAGGGCTATTCTTGCTGTGATGAAACATCATGGCCAAAGCATCTTGGGGAGGAAGGGACTTATTTCACTCACACTTGCACATTGTAATCATCATAAAGGAAGTCAGGACAGGAACTCAAGCAGGGCTGGAACTTGGGGACAGGAGCTGATAATGAAGGGATGCTGCTTACTGGCCTGCTCCTCTTGGCTTGTTCAGCCTGCTTTATTATAGACCACAGGACTGACCACCAGCCCAGGAATGGCACCATCCACTATAGATCTGGGCCATTCCATATCAATCACTAATTAAGAAAGTGACTACAGGGCTGCTTGCTACCCTGTCTTATGGAAGCATCGTCTCAATTGAGGTTCCTTCTTGTCTAATAACTTTAGTTTGTGTCAAATTGACATGAAACTATCTGGCACACACAGTGACTACAGCTGAGTACCCATGGAGTGATTTACTTAGCTTCCAATTTGAGAGACCACAAGTTGAATGTCAGTTGATATCATCCATTTCAGCTCTGATGAGGGCTCTATGGTAGATGGTGTCACCAAGACAGAGCAGAAGAGGTCACATGGTAAGTGAGAAGTGAGGTGGCGGAGTTGAGGGGCCAATCCTCTCCTTTCATAACTACCCACCCTTGGGAATTAACACACTCTGAGAGACTAGAATTGGTCCCTTGCTTTGACTGGCATTCCTACAACCTAGTCATCGTTAGAGGTTCTACCATCTCCAACAGTACCACATTGATGACCTTAGGAAGCATAGTCAAAAGCACGTCTAAACCTGAGCACTAATCCTGAGAACACCACCAAAGAAACTTACTGAGAAACATTCTATACAGTACATGGCCAGCAATTCACAAATGGAGGAGCTGTCAAAGCTGAGGGGTGCCTTAGTGACATGTGATCACTAACTGTAACATGGGGTCTGGGACAGAGGAGAACAGAAAGTAGAAACTAATGGAATCAAGGTATAACATTGACTCTAATAATAAAAAGAAAGACAAATTCATTGAAGCAAGAAAAAGAGAAGAAAAGGCCAAGAACATGTAAGAGTGTGTGGTCAAGTAACTTGATCAAACAATGCAAACTTTTTTAAATGAGAAATTAATATCTTTCCTACAAACGAATCTAGAATAACTGCCTATCCTTTCAGGGTGGGGAAAAGTAATTATACTATATTATATATAATGTTGGATCAAAAATATCATATACCTAATACAAAAGCTAAAATATAGAAGTCTTATGATAAAAGATATCAAAAAAACCCCTTATCTTGTTCATGGGAAATAGGAAAAAAAATTCCTACACAGAACATAAAATCACAAAGTATGAAAGAATAATTGTTAAATAAACTCTTATTAGGAATAAAAATAGAGGAGTTGAAGAGCCAGCTCGGCAGTTGGAGTACTTGCTGCTCAATTGTGGAAATGAGAGTTTGGATACCAGCAAGTCAGTACAAGTCAGTACACACACGCACAAGCACGCACTATAGCTGCTTCCAACTCTTTGGTTTGGTTTCCCGTCATGTAGCTCAGGAGAATCTGTTGGTGGGTGCTGACTGCCAGAGGCACATCCCTATCAAAAAAAAAAAAAAAGATAGTGGTATTTATTTTCTCTCTCTCTCTCTCTCTCTCTCTCTCTCTCTCTCTCTCTCTCTCTCTCTCTGTGTGTGTGTGTGTGTATGTGTGTGTTTGTGAGAGAGAAAATAAGACTGTAGAGTAAATAACTATGCTCACAAAAGGTTGGCAAAAACTAAAAACATATTTTTATTCTTTTGAGTACTAAATGGTTCATTAGTAAATTCAAATTTTCAACTAGAGTAATAAAGTCATTTGGAAAGATGATAATAATAAAATCAAAAGAACAAGCATGTACCTGTCATCAGAAAAAGCTATGGCCATTTGGGATGTCACACAGAAACAAATGATCCAAGCTTAGTCAGTATAGAATAGGTATTTGGAACCTAGCATGATTTGTTCACACACAACTATGGCTTTTAAAAAACAAACAAACAAACAAACTCTGATGACTAGTGGGAAGGATGTTGTTACAATGTCGCCTTTACAGCTTCTATAAAAATGACAGGTAAGACTTGTTTTGCAAAGACTGCCTCTGAACTTTTAAACTATAGGGTCCACTGATGCTCTACCACACCTTGCACTCCCAACCATGTATTCCAGAGCACAGCAGGCCGTATACTACCATCTCAAATACTGTAGCCAACAACAGAAAGGCTCTTCTGGAGTACTGTATGGCAAAGTTTCTCACTAACTGCCACCACTGGCCATAGGTCTTTTCTGCAAGGCATTGGATGTTTGGATAGGTACAGACAGTGTTTATAGGGTCAAAATCAAAAGTATGTCTCAGCACATTCCTAGGTGACTTGTGGGTTCAAGATTCCTAAACCCTGCAGAGTCCTTGGTCCTCATATCAAAAATTTACATTGTTTTGATGCTATATAACCCTGAAGATAATGTTTTGTCATCTGTCTTTCTGTGAAAACAAAACAAATAAAAAATCAGAAGAGTTCTATACACTCTGTCCTCCTCTCCCCATAGTGCCACCTCAGGTCATTTCAACCTTTATCATTGATTTATAACAGTCAAAGTCAAAAATAACTTTCACCCAGATAAATATCATGGTCAGTTTCCAGTTTTTGTCTCTTTTTCTTCCACAGTACCACTTGTCATGTCATGAGCAAATGCCATACTTCCTCCCACAGGGGGAACTGACGTCAGAGCTCCACTCCTATCCTGGTCACTGCTTATTCTGTTGCATGGGTCTCCCTCGCTCCCCCAATTCTAATAAACGTTAGGATGTTCCATGCATGAATCCTCAAACTTCTATTTCTCTCCGTTTTTATTAAAGGAATCTCAGGTCAGCTGCTGGAAGAAAACACATCTATAGATCTGTATTTGCTAAAGCATGAATTTTTCTCTCTAGGCCAGGCCACTAGTGCAAACTCCACATCTGATTTCCCAACACTAAGTTAACATCTCCATGTAGAGACTAACATGTACTTCAGTTTAAAATGGCAAAAAATGGTGTGTGTGTGTGTGTTGTATAGTGATTCCAATGTGTGTATCTGTTTGTACATGTAAGTACATGTGTGCATGGAGCCCAAAGGTCAATGTTGGGTACCTTCATCAATTGCTAAATGATTTTGAACCTCAGTTTTTGAAACAGGATCTTCCACTGAACCTGGGGCTTGGTGGTTAGCCTTGATTGGTTTGTCAGCAAGCCCCTGGGATTATTTGGCACCTGAATGCTGGGATTACACTGCATCCAGTTTTTTGTGTGTGTGCTGGGGATTGAAACTCAGTTTTGTTTGCTTACTTTTGTTTTGGGTTGTTTCTGTCTTGGTTAGTATTTGTTTGTTTGTTTTTCTTGTTGAAACATTGTTTTTGTTAGCAATGGAGCTCAAGGGCTCCCATGTGCACACGTCCTTCCACTGAGCTGAACATCACCCAGCACTCCAGTTGTTCTTAGGCCAAAGTTAGTGGTCAAGGTAGAAATTTTATCAAGATTTTATTTGGAGATCCTCTGGTCAGCCTTCCTAACCATAAAATTATTTTCATTACTTCTTCATAACTGTAATTTTGCAACTGTTATGAATCATAATATACAAATCTGTACTTTCCAATGGTCTTGGCTGACCCTTTTGAAAGTCATTCACCCCCTAGGGGTCAAGACCCACAGGTTGAAAACCTCTATAAGTCCCTCCCCACATGACACACTGTAAGAAAGTGTCATCTGTGAGACAGCTGGTCCTAACATCACACCACATCTATTGAATTTGCCAGCCTCTGTATCTTGGGAGGGAATCTCCCAAGCAGTCAGAAGATTGTAAATAGATCCAAGTGAGAGCAGTGCTGGCCACTTCAGCCCGCTAGGTGGAGCCCGAGGAAACAGAAACAGTCATTGGTAGCTTGCAAAATTGGAGATTCCAAGGCCAGCCCAGAAGGGCACCTGCCAGAGGCCTCCTTTGTTGGTTGGAATAAGGGGAGGGGGAAGAACCTGAAGCGAACTAACAGAGTAAACAGCAGGCACAGCAACTCCAGGTACAAAGAATAAAAAAATCAGTTTAGTCTGGAGCTGAAGGGTGTGCTTTTGTGAAAGCACAAAGCTCTGAACCTTAGAAAATGAGGGGGCTGAAGGTGTGTTTGGGACACTCTCTGGATTAGAAGTAAAAGATTAATAGTTATAGTAAAATTAAACCTATTGGCTGACAGGATGGCTCAGCGGGTAACAGCACTTGCCACCAAGCTTGGATGTTCTGAGTTTGATTCCCAGGACACACAGACAGACTCCCTGGGGCTGACCTCTGACCTCCATGAATGTACCTCCACATGCTCACGCAAACAAACAAAATAGGTGTGAATTTTTAAAACATAAAGTTTTAGGCTGTAGCTTTATGAAAAGTACGTGGGAGAAAGGAGAAAAAAAGTTATTAAGGAGGATGTTTGTAATCCGCCAACTAGCTGCAGCTGACCAATGACACATCCATTGAGTTCTGCATAATTTGATCACTGTGCTACTTAAAAAGTAACAATGAAATGTGTTGGATTGTATTTCACAGATATGCCTTTTGACCATTTTAAAACATGTCACGTATCTCATCATCAGAAAAATCTCAGACAGAGATAGATGAATGAAAGAGTTAAAAACTGCTGATGGCTGTATACCCCATCCTTTTACTGTAAACGCCCATTGCAGCATCATCTGCCCCGTTACTTTTCCAACAGGCTTTGTGGACTTGACTTGACTGAGTAGGGATGCCTTTTTAGAGAGAGACAGGTGTACTTTACAGAGTAGACTTGTATACCAGGTATGGTAGTACAGGCCTTCAACCCAGTGCTTGAAAGGTAGGACTCAAAAGGCAGGACACTCTTGAGTTCAAGGGCTGCCTGGGCTACATAGTGAGACCCTGCCTCAGAAAAGAACAGAAAGGAAAAGAAAGAAAGAAAGAAAGGAAGGAAGGAAGGAAGGAAGGAAGGAAGGAAGGGAGGAAGGAAGAAAGGAAGGAAGGAGGGAAGAAAGAAAGACTAGAGGGATGTGTGGCTATGATGCCTTTAGTGCATATGCAGCTGGGTGAGGACACACTACAGTTCTGAGGTAGCCCCCATCTCCTCTTTTCATCAGCCCAGAGTAAGCAGACTGAAGATAATAAAGACCCTGGGAACTTGATATTATTACTCAGCAGCTTAAGGACCCCTATAAGTTTAAGTTGAGAATTGATGTCTTAGTCTATCCAGGATACTATAACATGATATCTTAACCTGGATAATTTACAAATAATAGAGATTTGTCGCTTACAGTCCCAGGGCTTAGAGATACCATGGTGAATGAACCGGTAGCTTGGATGTTTCATAGAGCATTCAAACATTGGTGTTTTCCTCTCTCTTTTCTCAGTGGGAGGAATCATAATCAGGGCCTTGTGACTGCTATGGAAATCTTCTACCACTGGTCTCTGCCCACATCCTAGATAGTGCCTCTTGCTAAGTTCTCACATGACTGCACAGCAAAAGTGGGAAAGCAGGCTCACTTCCTTCTGCTTTATTGAGGCACTAATCCCACTCAGGAGGACTTTGCTGCCTATCCTCCCAAGCCCTCTTCCTTAATACTATCACATCGAGGATTGAGTTTCAACATAGGAAGCAATGACTCACCAATGTGTTAGCACTGGTCAAGGAAATTGCAGGTCATCCTTCTATGGATGATGATATGAAGTAGCTTGAAGAGTTACATTACAGTTAAGCAAAGTTCCTGCTTGGCCAAATGACTAGAAATATATACCATGATATGTGTAGAGCAGCTGAGGGGGTGAGCAGAATGACTGGCAATTGAACTTATGGAGCTAGAGAGAATGGAAAGTCACAGGTACTGTCTAGAATCTTCTCAGTGGCTAAGGCTATAGAAGGACACAGGTTATAAGTAGACAGGGTGGAACCTTGCACTGCTGGCCTCCGACAGCAAGTAGAACTCAATCTCTTTCTATGTCAGTGACCCAGTTTCCTCTGCTTTAAACAGCTCTTGGCATCTGCAGCTGGTGTTCATTCTTCTGGTTGTGGGGAAGCCTCCCCTGACCTCACAGCTCATTTGGCTTCCTGCTGCTGATTGGGTGGTTTTATGTGCCAGCCACTAGCCTAAGACCTCTCTATATGGTAACTACTAATGAGATAAACACTGTCTACGGCAAAGCTAAAACTGCAAGAGTTTTATATTTTATCCAAGGCCATCAAACTAAGTCTGGATTCATCTCTATAAATGTAAATGCTCCCCTCTGCTTTTACTACTTCCAGAAACAAACATTTTGTATAAGCAGGCATCAGTGTGGTACACTATGGCATTTACAAGAGGTCTAAGGGGCAGAGGAGAGACATCCAAGACAGGCACCTAGAGCCTCAGCTTTCATTACTGCTACGCTGCTTATCCACATGGCAAGTACTGACTAGAATTCTGACTTGAATGTGCTTGTCTGTATTAGATGCCAGATAAAGAAACAGAAGACAGAATGTCTCCACGAGTCTCTGCTTGTCCTTGCACCTTACTCTCATCTTCTTACTTCCATCGCTTCGCTTTGACGTGATTCATCCTTGTCTCTCTTTGGCATACTCCAAATCAAAAAGAGCAGATCAGAGACAACACATAAGGGAAAAGAATTGGTGCCAGACAAACATGAGAGAGTTCTATTTCAAGAGGGTGCTAGAAGTAGGAAATGTTGAAAGTAACAGAATAGAATCCGTAACAAACTAGATCACCCATGACAAAAGATCCATGACAGGATGGCTGCATGTGCCCATGTGTCACTGAGCAGGGGTGGGGACTTCAGGATTGCAGAACAAAACCAACCAATAGTGGCCGATGTGTAAAAGAAGTAGTGTGTGGCACCTATTGTGACAGCACTTGGGATGCTGAGGGAGGAGGGCTGCTACCAGATCAAGCCAGCTTAGGAGTTCAGGACAGCCAGGTCTATATAGAAGAACCCTGTTAGATAAAAATGAACGATAGAGATGGGAGGGGGAGAGACAGATAGACAGACATACACACACACACAAACATGCACACAAACACACATACACACATGGGGGTGCTGTAAAACTGAGAGGCACTTGTTACATGAATACTTGACAAGGTGATTTAAATTATGTCATCCTTTCAATAAAATGAAAGTCACAATTCAGATGAAAGCTAAGCTAGTCATAGTAGTATCTGTCTGTATTTCCAGGTACTCAAGAAGCTGAGGCAGGAAGATCCCTTGAGCCACTGAGTTTGAAGCCAACGTGGACAAATAGCAGACTGACCTGAAACTCAGAGATCCACTTGCCTCTTCCTCCTAAGTGCTGGGACTAAAGGTGTGTGCCACCATTGCCCAACAGACTTTGTCCTAAGGGAAAAAAAATGAAATGGAAGGAGAAAGAAAGAGAAGAGGAAAGACAAGGGGAGGGGAGAGAGACAAATAAAATTAGCAAAAAAAACAAGGGTCCATCACAAGGCCTGGCAAAATGTCTCAGTGGGCTATGGAGCTTCCTACCAAGCCTACTGACCTGAGTTCAACAAGGACACACACAGCAGAAAGAGAAAATCAACTCCTGAAATGTGTCTACCGCACACATGTGGAGACACAGACTCCAAATAAATGCATTTTTTAAAAGAATTGTCCAGCTTGACACCCGAAGTTTTTAGAAATCTTCTGTTTATCGTAGCACCACTACAGAAATGACTCACGGACAGAAGGTCCCAAACAGAAATAAATTACGGTGCTCTGAAACAAAACAGTCACCCTGGCATACTCCAAATTATCCTGCACAGAGTGAGAAGAAGGCGGAAATGGAACAATCCCTAATCACAGCCTTCACAGAAACGCCCATGAAGGCAATCGGCTATTTGTTTGGGGTGTCAGAAGCAGGGGAAAGGGCAATCAGTGTGAAGAACAGCCAGGCCTTTGAGCCCTGGGAGTCTGATTAGGGCCTGCGCTGGCTTTGTCTTAACAACTCGAACACGAACTGCAGTGCCAGGCCCTGGAGTCTGCTGCTTGGAAGGCTGAGAAGAGTGAATGGGTGGAAGAGTGCCCATTCCAAACCCACACAGCTTTCCCTCTGTTGTGTGTCTGTAGGAGTTATGCTAAGTGCCTATAATGCGCCAGTTTGCTGTCGGGGAGCTGTCATCGGATGAGAGTGACATGCAGAAGGGACTTTCCATTCCTCAAGCAGAAACAGTCATTTGCCAGAACCCAAAGTGAGCAAAGGCACTTTCTTAAAAGTGGTATTGATTTAAAACAAACAAACAAAACAACAGCCACAAAAACCCTTACTTTAATTTTTTTTTTTTTGTATTTGTTTTAGGAAAATAAATGCAGTGGTTTTGATGTTGATTTGTTTTTAGATAGTCACTTTTTTTTTTTATTTTGACGGAGAAAATAAAATACTTAATAATCAGAGCTTGGGATAAAGAAGAAGTTTCATTCAGAAATAAAACCCAGCTGGATGAGAGTTTTAAATGATAAAGAAAGGAACAAAGATATAAAGAGAGAGAAAAGAATTCTAACGATACTAGAAGCAAACTTGGACATGCAGCCCACTTAATACGATGGAAGGCAGACTGTGGGGCATTTGCCTGTAAACCAAGTACGTGTGAGCCCGAGGCAGGAGGAGAGTAAATTCAAGGCCAACCAATGCTACATAGTAAGATCCTGCCTCACAAAAGAAAAAATATTAAATGTGGACTGACCATATGCTTTTGTCTTCTTGTGGGAAGCGGTGAGTCAGCGCCCAGAGTTGTGTAGCGCTCAGTCTGCAGACCCTGTGAGTGCAGAGAGTTGTGTGTGAGCTCAGTCTGCAGACCCTGTGAGTGCTGTCTAATTTGCTATCCTTTATAGATGAAGTTGAAGGCTTTGAGATTCAGAGATTGTAGATTATTTGGGTGCATTTGAAATACAAAACCACAAGTATTCTTGTGAAGACTGGAGTGATGGAGCCACAAACCAAGGAATGCCAGCAGCTACCAGAAACTGGAAGACACAAGGCAGGGCTGTCCCCTGAAGTAAGTGCTATTGATTGGTGTAAAATGTATCCCACTGCCTAGCAATGTTTGGTCCCAGACAGTGGTATTGTTTGGAGATGTTCTAAAACCTTTAAGAAGACAGGCTAATGCAAGGTAAGGAGACTCTAGGGAGTAGGCCTTGAGGGTAACAGCCACACTGCAGTGCTCCTTCTGGCTTCTGGTCTAGGAAGCACACAACTCCTAACTCCTGCTACCGCCATCTTGAGCTGCTCCTGCAGCTGTGCCTTCTGTGTTATGATGGGCTGTGTCAAACCATGAGTTAAAATACCTCCTCCTAAATTATTTCTTGTAGGGCATGTGGTTGCTGATTCAGAGGGCATGAGGCCTTGTCAGCACCTTGATTTGGACCACTAAAACTGATTTCACACTTCTACTTTCAGAATTATACAGGAACAAGTTTCTGTTGCTGAAGAAAAGAGAGAGAGAAATTTACTTTATTTTTAAATTGGTGTTTACTCCTTTGTCTGTGTGTGGAATGTGTCTGCCTGACTGCAAATGCTCCTGGAGTCCAGAGGCGAGCATCAGATCCCCTGTAGCTACAGTAACAACGTCTGTGAGACTCCAGACATGAGTGCATGGGTCCTTGGTCAGAGCAGTATGTGCTCTGACTTAGCAACTTTTCTATTGTCTTAATACACCCACAACCAAAGGTAACATATAGAAAAATGTTGCTGTACAAATGGTCTGTAAAAGATCTCCTTTTAAGGGCAAGCCTGAACTCAAGGAGAAACTGTGACTCAGTTAAGCTTTCCCTTGGCCTTCATTTCTCTACAGAAACTTCAGGGCAATCTGATAGCCAAAGAAAAATGCCTGTAGCTGTGCTTTTCGGGGAAGAGTGTTTACGAGGTTATCTTTGAGCCCTATGACCTCCAAAGTTCTAAAAGAGGCCTGACACTCCCAGTGACTCAGTAACTCTGCTCTGTCCTTTAAATAGACCAAAATGTAAAATAAAGTTTTTCTCTTTTATCAGGAAAAGAACCCGAGAGTCTCTATGTCTCTCTGTACTCATTCATTGCTCTTCTCTTCTTGGAACTCCAAGTTTTAGCTTTTGCTACACTGGCAGAAAAAAAAAAAAAACATTCAATGGCTGCTTACAGTTTCAGAGGGTGAGTCCATGTTCATGATGGCAGGGAGTATGGCAGCAGGCAGGTAGGCTTGGGGATGGAACAGTAGCTGAGAACTTACATCTGATCCAAAAGCAGGAGCCAGATCAAGAACTCACTGGGAATGATGTGTGTTTTTGAAACCTCAAAGTCCACCAGTGGTGACACACCTCCTCTAACAAGACTACAGCTCTCTCTGCTTTCCAAAGAGTTCCATTGGCTGGGGACCAAGTATCCACATATGTGAGCTTCTAAGGGTCATTTGTACTCAAACCATCTCAGTGCTCTTAAGTACTGACCCATCTGAGCCGGGCGGTGGTGGCGCACGCCTTTAATCCCAGCACTTGGGAGGCAGAGGCAGGCGGATTCCTGAGTTCAAGGCCAGCCTGGTCTACAGAGTGAGTTCCAGGACAGCCAGGGCTACACAGAGAAACTCTGTCTCGAAAAACCAAAAAAAAAAAAAAGTACTGACCCATCTTTCCAGGCCTAATCTGCTGCTGCTTTGAGGCACTACTTTTATATACTTATTTGTCACAGCAGCTCAGGTCAATTAACGTGCTCCTCTAGTCACCCAAGCTCCTCCAAGCAAAAGTTAAAGGATGGAAGATTCATAAATACAGAGAAAATAACAGGAAAAGATTTTGATAAATATTTAGAAGATGAAAAACTAATGGATGAGAAGCAACTTAGCAGAGATAATAGCAACAAGAGGGTGTGAAGACATGGGTCAATTGTCACCAAGTAGGTGAGTAATGAGACCTAGGGCTGAAACAGAAGACAGAGTGACTATATAGACACAACCTTGGTGTCTGAGTCAAGGCTATGCCAAGAGCTGGGCGCATCCCTGGTGCTCACCTCCAGTCCAAATCCACTTGAACTTGTATTGTGTATATCAATTCTGCCCGTGTTCTTTCTCTTGGAAAGAACTAGTCACAAGCTTCTTCCCAGAGCAAGAGCTAAGAAGCACCACACAGAACAGACAGGCTTTTGTTCAGCAGTTCTGTACCGTCAAGGGAAGATGTACTTCATGAAGCTCTAATACCATTGTCTGCTGCATGCTCTAAAGCATGCCATCTAAGATTTCAGCTCTCAGAAGATCCTCAAAAATTCCATAAAAACAAACAAACAAACAAACCACCACCACCAAAAGCTGGTCACATGCTACTTGAGGGTAAGCAATCTCACTGGCACCAAACTCTTCAATACCAGTACAAAATTACACACTCTCAAAATTCTGAGAGAAATGTATCTTGCAGCTGAAATATCTATCATATCTAGCAAGCAACATCCCCAGAAGACAGTGGAAATGTGAAATAAAGATGTTTAGGGAGAAGAGTAGAAATGATATTTATTTCATGCATTGCCAACTTTGACGGGAAACTATGATGCCAAATGTTGAATTTCTTGGGGGTGGGGGGGAGGTGATTGTAAAATAATATATAAAACTAACAAACTATTAACTGGGGAATGAAATAGACATCGGTCTTTTTAATTTTTCTATTTTTATCATTGTAAATTGATGTTATAGTTGTATGTATTTATAGAGTACATGATGATGTTATATGAGGCTAGAGAGCACCTAAAAGCACTTGTCGCTCTTCAGAGGATCCACACTTAGTTACCAGCACACAAATTTAAGTAACATTATGACTTAAAAACACAATGAGGAATGATTAAACCCCCTAAAATGAGCATATCAAATGCTTTATTTCCTGTGGTGAAAGCACTTGATGTTTGCTCATTATTCACCATGCTATGTAATATCTCAAAGTTTAAAAATAAAACTTTATTCCTCCTGTCTAATTATGGCTATGTACCCCCTGACCATCACCTCCACATCTCTTTATCTTAGGTTAGACTCTATAAAGAAGATATGATTGCAACACACTGGATGCCTCAGTGATGAATAACAGCAGATAGACACCATTAGATTTTTTTTTTTTTTAAACAGGCTGTCCTGGAACTCACTCTGTAGACCAGGCTAGCCTCAAACTCAGAAATCCACCTGCCTCTGCCTCCCAAGTGCTGGGATTAAAGGCGTGCACCAACACCGCCCGGCTAGATTTTTATAGGATTTATTTTTATTATTTTTAATTATATGTAAGTGTGTGTGTGTGTGTGCACGCGTGCACGAGTGTGGCTGTCTACATGAGGGTGTGTGCCTGTGAGGGCAGGAGTTCTAGAGGCCAGAGGGGTCAGATTCCCTGATGCTAGAATTACAGACCATTGGGAGACACCTGATGTAGGTGCTAGGAACTTCATGAACTCTGTCCTCTGGAAGAGCAGCAAGTGCTCTTAACATCTGAGCCATCTCTCCAGCTCCTAAACTCTTGTTTTTGGCTTAATATTTTATAACTGTTCTGGAAAAAAAGGGGGGGAAGAGAAGTGAGGGAGAGCTGGAGTTGGAGAAGAAATTTTTAAAAATCTCAATAATTTTCATTCTAGAGTCATAGCCTGTATGTGTCTTTTTATTTGTATGCAAAGATCATGAACAAAGGAAGTCATGATGTTTATCACTGGAGAAGTTGTAAAATGGTGCTAACATAAATATCTGAGTGAGGTATAGTGCTATCCATTTATATTACCAGCACTCAAAGAGGCTGAGATGGGAGAATCACAAGTTTGAAGTCATCCTGGGCTACAGAGAGATACTACACCTCAAAACAAACAGACAGACAGCAATAACCAAAAGACTGGTTCACATCTTGTTAAACAGCATACGATGTAAACACTATTCAAATAAATCATCCCAATATGCTGGCATGGTGTATGGCCAGACAATGAAAACAAAGCACAGACAAGCACAAGAGACTCACTCACAAGGCATTGGTTGCTTTCCTCTGGCTGTAACAAATTTCTGACAGCAGCAACTTAAGGGAAGAAAGTCAAATTCTTGCTTATGATTTCCTGGGACATCGGTCCATCATGGTGGGGAAAGCTTGGCAGCAGGAGCATGTCAGTCTATGGCTGTGGAACTGGTCACATTGGCCACTACAGCAAACAGAAAGTCAAGAGAGCTACAGCTGAAACTCAAAGCTAATATCAGCTTCAAGGGCCTGCTACCAATGACTTGTATCAACCTGCCGGACCCCATGGTTAAGGGGCCACAGACTCACAAAACAGTACCACCAGCAGGGGGCCACATATCATATTCAAACACAGGAGCTGTGGGAGGCATTCAAAGGCCATGGTGGGCAAGGTGTCAGGGTGTGCATTTCACACTCGAACTTGTGAGTCTAGCATAGTAAAACTCACAAGGAAAGGTTGTTTATACACACAAACTGAGTTTTGTGTTTACACAGACTATTTCTGAAACTGCTCCTAGAGATTGGCCTTGAGAAGGAGGCCGTGGAGGGGAAGGCAGGACAGGCATGGACTCGTATTTCACCGTATGCTATTTTGTCAGTTAAAAGTCTAAGTCAGTGAGTATACTAGCTGCTTATTAAAATAAAAATTTTAAAGAACTTTTTAAAAAAAGAATTTTAGCAAAAGGAAAAAAAATCAAACCAAAACAAGTGTCTTCTGAACATGACCTTGGCTGAACATGACATGTCTATAAACTCAGGGTAGATGTGGTTGCCTGCCCATCAAATCAGTCAACACTTCAGCACAGACTTGGGAAGGGCACACAAGCCCCAACCCTGGCTGAGGAGCCCCTGATAGCTGATGGCTGCCTTGAAGAGACAGAGAGTCAGATTCCTTTAGGAGTGTGGCCTCTGGTAGTTGACCAGGCTCCTGTGATTGGTCCCACACCCATGCCTAGACAGGGAACATTAATTGGACTCAGCAGGTTATTTTTTTTTTAAAAGAAAAATCTGACAGTGACTTAGGGGAAGGAAGGAGGGGTGAGTATGGTCAAAATACATGAGATGATCAAAGAATAATTTTTAAAATTATTTTTAAAAACCAATTCTTTTACTTTCAGCATGCTTCCTTTAGGTGGCAGCAAGTGTATTTTCTGATTTTCTGTGTGTGCAATCCAGCTTACTTGCCCTTAGGACCAGATCAACAGAGAGTTTTCATATCTTGTTTTGTTTTGTTTCCCTCTCACAAGGTAAAGAAAAAAATCCTTGGAATGCTAAGTATTCATTAGTGAAACATATTTCTGTTGCACTATCCCAAGTACTATTGTCATAAAAAGAAAGTCATGATAGAACAAGAGGCTAGCAATCCAAGTGGTTATACAGTTAATAGGAGGGTATTTACCAAACTGGCAATGCTTATGTCTGCACACTAGACCAAGGAACGGGTCAGTTTGTTTTGCTATGGGTTCTTCCAAATTTCCTACAGTGCGAAAACTATTTACCCCAGACTTCTTTATCTTAGTCCTAATCTAATCTGTGCCACTTCAGCTTTCTTAGGCCCAGGGGACCAAGACTAGTGTGCAATTGTACTCCTGTCGCTTTGCCCACATCTGGCATGCCTCAGAGCATTCAAAGTCCACTTGCAGACCTGCTGGATGAAAGTGCATGGTATGGAGAAGTTAGACCTCTCATTGACAGAGTAAATGAGGGTAAGTTCTTACAGAGCTTTTCTTAGTAGCTAACAGAAAGGGTATCTCTAAAAACAAGGTCACAGAAGAGTCTCCCTGTCCCTGGAAGGGTCTTGGGAGAATTGAACAGATCCAGTTGGTTTCATTACAGCGCTATATGCCAGGTTGGCTGTATGCTTGGCTTAAAAAAAAATTTGTCTCTACTTTTTGAAAAGATGTATCAGCATGTTTATCTGTGAAACTAAGGACAAATCAAACTTGATACCTGGTGTGTAAATCTCCCAAACAGAGGTATCATACAACACTAACAAAAAAGAGTATGAATTTAAAAATTCCATGCTATATAATACAGTTCTACCTCAGGATATATACACCAAGACATGAAAGTATATTTGAATGAATAATGGATATTTACACACTAATTTTAATAGAATTATCCATAATAGCCTAAAGGTAGAAGCTGCCAAGTGTGAATGGATAGAGAAATAAATGAACAAAGGTAGGTGTACAAAATGGAAAAGTATTTAGTCTTCAAAAGGGAAGAGATTCTCACAGTTGCTGTAAGAGTCTTCAGACATTGTGCTGCCTGAAATAAGCCAGTCACTAAGGAAAAAATACCATAAAATTGTGCACAAATCAAGTCTATAAAGCAAACAGGCTTCCAGAAACAGACAATAGAGAAATGGTTGCCTAGGGCTGAGAGGAGGGGGAATCTAGTCTAAAAGGTATAGAGTTTCAGTTTTGCAAGGTTGAAATAACTCTAGAGCTAAACACTGGTGGTGGTAAATCGCAACAGGAATGTCCTTCACGCTACAGATCTCCACCCTGAGAAGTGGGTGAAGTGAAAGCTTCTGTCGTGTATGTTATCCTGCAATGATAAGGTACCAAAAAGACCAACCAGATGGAACCAGAACGTAATGAATATTACTCAGAATTTTCCTGATGTCTTAAGACAAGAGAATTACATGTCAATTACAGAATTGTCATTAAAACTTTCTTATTTTCTTGTTTTTTATTTCATGCCTATGAGTGATTTGTCTCCATGTGCATGCAATGAGTGTGGAGGCCAGCAGAGGACATCAGATCCCTTGGAACTGGAGTTACAGACTTGTGAGCTGCCATGTGACTCCTGGGACTCAAACACAGGTCCTCTGGGAAAGCACCCAGTGCTTTTAACTGCTGAGCTGTCTCTGGAGGCCCTGTTTTGTAGTTATGTGCAGATGTCAATAATGAATGCTGATATCCAACAAGGCCCTTTCTATGTGATTGGGTCAGTGTTAAAGAATAATTTTAAATAAATAAAATTTGTCCTGTATGATGGGTACTATTATTATGGTCATTTTAAGCTTCAGAAAACTGAGGTTTAGAAACTGTAAATATTTGTTCAAGGTTCATGAGTGACAGAGCCCAGATTGTTTTTTAACTAGGAATTAACCTAAGTTTTCCCACTTGCAGTCAACCACTGAGCTGGCTCCTCAGCCACAGCCCAGATCTGACCTTGCTTTATTCATCTGAGCACATAGGTCATTTCAGGGATAGGGCTCTGTTTTGTGCAATTGGACATTTTGTAGTTCATTTTGTTTTAAGTATTTCTTTAAACACTCTTAAAGATGAGAATCTAAAATAGAAGACTCTAAATTATATGGGCTTAGGGTGTGGCTCAAAGACAATGTTTAGTAATAGAAAGGTACTGAGTTCAAGGCCCAGAGCAAGGAGAAAAGAGGGGGAAAAGCCATTTGTGTGTTTGGGGATTGAGAGTTCATTGGTACTTCTTAGAGAAGAAGTGTGCACCAAAGACAAGTGTGTGCTCATACCCAGCTATAGAATTGGGGTGTCACACCTAATTTCAGGGAAAGGGGCAAAGAACACTCTAGTAATCACAAACAGATAATTCTGTAAGATAATCTTAATGTCACTTTAAATTCTTTATTTTAAAGTTTTATCTTCTATCTGTCTATCTGTCTATCTATCTATCTATCTATCTATCTATCTATCTATCTATCTGTTTGCTTTTCAGTTTTTGAAGAAAGCGTTTCTCTGTACAGCCCTTGCTGTCCTGGAACTCCCTCTGTAGAGCAGGCTGGGAACTCTGGGAACTCAGAGAGCCATCTGCCTCTGCCTCCTGAGTACTTTGATTAAAGCCTTGCACCGCCACTGTCCATCAACATTATTTTTTAATAATTATAAACAGAGTAAAACATAATCAAGCACTAACCCCAGAAATTTGCTGATAATTTATGGAAGACTGATTTTTCCGAAAAGAACTGACTGGATGAGTAATTTTATTTACATTGTAAATGTATTCGGAAGTATAGATTTATATCTATGCTCACACACAGTGTCACCACCTGCACATAGAGATCACCAGACTCAAATTCATCTGGTCAGGCTTGGTGGCAAGCACCTTTACCCACTGAGCCATCTCACTGGCCCCAAAGATATTTTTAAAGAAAATGAAATGATAATGCCAATCACAAAGGAGAGAGTGTGGTATCAGCAAAGAGCAAGCTTTGGGAATTCAAAGTGGGCAAATGGAGAGATGGGTGGATGAGCAAGCACAGAAGGAGCTGCAGGCCAGGGCACAAGAATGAGCTCCATGCCTTCCCTAGGGACCCCAGAAAGGCTCTGCACTCTGTCAACAATGCTGTGATGGGCTGTGGGGCAATTATCAGTGGCCTCATTACTGAGCTGGATTCTGTGCCTTGGGACATCTGGGCCCCATTCCCAAGACCTGTGTAAACATAGTGTGGCAGATGAGACTTTGCCCTCAGGATAAAAACCAGGGCACTGCCTGTTAGGAAGCAAGCAGTCAGCTCAGAGAGGGTTACTTCAAGGGTCTTTCGACCTACTAGAAGACAGGGAGAAACTCCCAAACCTCTATGATAAACTCAGACAACAGTCAAACAAGTTGAACCTGTCTCTCCACCTCCTCCACAGCTGCTCTTCATTAATTGACAGCTGACAATTGTACACATTTATTGGGAACAGTGTGGTGATTCTGCACATGTAGAAAGTGCAATCATTTCTATATCTATCATTTCATTTGGAGTCTTCAGATCTTTCTCGTAGCTCTTCCTAAGATGCATAGCAGGCCTGAGGAGGCAGCCCAGTCTGGAAAGTTCCTGCTGTACAAGCATGAGAACTTGAATTCCAATCTCCAGTGCCCATGGAAACAGCTACATGTAGCACATATGCCTGTAGTCCCAGCACTCAGAGGTGGAGACAGGAAGATTTCTGGGGTTGGCTGGCTAGCCAGCGAGAAGTCTCATTTCAAAGAATAAAGTGGAGAACATAGAGGAAAGCACCATCAAACACACACACACACACACACACACACACACGGGGGCATTTTGGTGTATATATAATAGGAATATGTATGATATATGTGTCAGGCTGTTAGGAATTAGTACTAGAGTCTGTGTGACTATCTGACTACTTTGATGCACGCTGTCCTTACCCTACCCTTCCTGGTTGCTCTATACTCTTGCCCTTCATTGAAATGACTTTTGTGTCCACTGGGAGCCCTTTAGAGACATCATACAGTATATAAGTTCTACCATCTTGGATAGGATTCCTGTTGGTAATTCTATTTAAGGAGAAAAACAGACCTAAGTAATTGGAGAGGAATCCACAAAACTATTTCTATCAAATTGTCTGCTTAATTTCAATTCATTCACAGGAATAAACAAGGAACACCAGACTTATTAGCAAGAAATAAAAAGAGCAGGACAGTACAGAAGTAAAAACTTCAAATACAGCAACTTGACTTGAAGGAATGAGATAATTCAAGCAAGAAATCACATTCCCAGTAGGTGTATTATTAGCTCATTAAAGAAATGAATGTTGAAGTCAATACTAAAAAAAAAAATGCTAATTAAGACCAGAGGGGAACTTATACTAGCTGCAGTCTTAAACAATTAGTTTGCTGTGAAAAGTTTTCATCAACCTGGGGTGGTAGCTCATGCCTTTAATTCCAGCACTCCAGAGATGGAGGCAGAAGAACCGTGAGTTGTAGCCAACATGGCCTACAAAGTAAATACCAGCTCGGGCTACATAGTGAGACTCTGCCTTGAAAAAGAAAATGAAAAAGTTGTAATTGGAAAACACAAGACTGTTTTTGGAAACTAAAAATAAAAAGATCCAAGGAACTACTAAGTAGGAGTAGTCACACGGAGACTGATCTTGAAGAGAAAACAAAGAAGTAAAGTGATAGTAGAAAAAAATTCTCACAGGGAAATAAATTTTGAGAAATCTAGCTAATATTATAAAAGTGTGGTTTTAGATCATTTAAAAGACTAAAGAGAAAAATATAATCTAGAGATAATGCAATAAAGTGTTCTATGATAAATACTTCAGATTTAAAATGATGCCTCCAGTTAGTAAGTAGAAGAAGGTGAAATACACACACATATATACACACTTTGATAATAATAATAAATAAAATTAATGCATAATGAGTTAGTATAACACATATGTGTTGTATATTGTCTGAGGTATCAGTGTATCACATATGGCATGTATCAGTGAATCAGAGAGCAAGATCTTGCCTTAGAGATCTTTTATTGTGTTGACAGAATTTCTAATCAAGAATATGAAAGAATAATTTTCAATATGAAGGTGTCATTTTTGGTTTTAGTGTGGGGGTTTGTTTTGTTTTTCTTTTTTTGGAGACAAAAGCTTTACTCTGTAGCTCATGCTGACCTCAATCTTGAAACAACCCTCTTGCCTCAGTTTCCCCAATACTGGGATTACAGGTGAGCCCCTCTGCTCAGGTAAGTGAATATTGGTCATCTTTCATAGACAGATGCCAGTAGATACTTCCTACAGTGGATGAGCAGGGAAACAGCTATAAACACATTTAAAATGACAATGGCAACTGCTGTGTGACTAACAGCAGCTAACAACTCCGAGTTTCTGGAGTGTGACCTGAACCCTTCCCACTAGAATATTCTTATGCCTATGTGAAACTTCTATAAAGTAACAAGGAATTTCCATACTAACTACTTACATACAATTATGGATTATTAAATAAGTGAAAAGTAATGTATGTCCAGTGATCTTTTCCATAAGCATACAAATAACACTTTACATGTGTATATATATTTATATAAGCAGCTATAAACCATCATCGATAATGGTCAAAAGTTCAAGAGTTTTAGGAGATGCATTTTAGGTCAAAGAGAATTTACTATATTAGTTATTATATCTTTGCACATTAAAAAAATAAAAAGCAAAAATATTCTCTCCAGCATTTCTGACTTTGGATTTGAGAGAACTTGTAAACACCATGTCCTCTAACCTATTTTGACTTTACAAATGACCCCAAACTGCTCAACCAAACACTTTGGACTTTGCAGAAAAGGAATTTATCAGCGAGGATTACTCATCTGTCAGACTGTGATAAAATGCAGTCCCTGTGTCAGGCCACCTTCTTTAGCAGTTAATATTTATTGAGCTTGGGAACGCTGCAGCACTGAGGAGAGGCAGTGAGGGTCAGAGAGCCCTTCCGTCCCAGCTAGCAGAGTGACCCAAGGCTGTACATTTATTCTTTAGTTCCTTCATTTGCGGAGCCTGGAAAAAATAATAAATAAGAAACTCTCCCTTTTTTGTGCTATTCCTGTGAGAACCAAAAATGATTAAAAACAAAAAACAAATGAGCCCTTTTGAAACATTTCAAAGAACTATGAGATCACAATTCCCAGTTGGAAAGAACTTAGTAACTGGCTAGCCCTGGTATATGAATTCAGTGTCTTTCACTCCATCTCTCAATTGGTCCGCCATTTTGCATACCAGTAGTGCTAGTCTCACAGTAGACACTGATGTAAAATTATATTCTCAGAACTATTTCCTCTTCTAAAATTACAAGGAGACACAGGCCACTGGTTCCCCGAGGACTCTGCCAGTCATCCCATCTAGTCACCCTTTTAAACATGAAGCAACAGCAGCCCAAAGCAGGGTGAGTGAACTAAGGTAAACACAGGACAATGAACTCAGCTCCTGGATTAGACGATGGCTCCCCAGTCCCTGAGCACAGCCCTCTCTCCTGTTGCCACTGAGAAAAGCAAGAAAAGAGCATCCGTGAGTAAGCATGCTTCATAAAGATACACTGCCCTGAGGAGATGAAGCTAATTACTCTAATCACTCTGTAATCTGCAGTTTTTGTTCTTTTACTCATGGAGCAATTACACTGTATAAAACAAACAGTAAAAAACATGAAAATAAAGGAAAACTTTTAGGATAAAAAAAAAATTCTTGAAGAAGAAAAAAACCATACTCCAATCTATTCTGTAAATCTGTTTGTATCATAATTGGGCACTTAGTCAAAGTAACTAGTCAACATTTTAGTAAAACATGGTACCATTGAATAATTAAGAAGATCCTTTGAAGAGAGGTTTTAGCCTAGTGTGGTGGAACACTCTTAATCCAGCACTTAGGAAGAAGAGCAAGCAGACAAGGCTACATTGTGAGATTCTTTCTCAAAAACAAATAAAGAGGGGAAAAAAGAAAAAATATTGAGTTTTACATAACCACAGATTTGAAAAATCAATATTATGAAAATGGTTCTTTTACTACAAGTAATCTACAGATCAATGCAATTCTCATATAAATTCTTATGCCATTCTTCAAAAACGTAGAAAAGAAATCTTAAAATTCATTTGGAACTACAAAAGACCTCAGATAACAAGTCAATTCTGAACAAAAAGAATAACACTGGAGTTATCACCACATACAATTTCAAGACAGAGCCATAATATAATAAATAGCACAGTATTGACACAACAGAGACATGTAAGTCAATAAAACAGAATAAAGATGCACAGTACATAGATGCACAGAGCTATAGCCACCTGACTTTTTACAAAGAAACTAAAAATAATTTAGTATTTTTTAGATACTAAATAAAGTTAGCAATTCTTCTAGGCTCTACCCAACAACTACCTACCAACAGCTGACATAGCCTCCTGCCAGGTGCTCCCCTCTCTCTCTTTCAATCCTCTCCCTCTTTCTCAATTCTCTCTCTCTCTCTCTCTCTCTCTCTCTCTCTCTCTCTCTCTGTGTGTGTGTGTGTGTGTGTCTCTCTCCCCTTTTCCCTTCTTCTCTCCCTCTCTAACCCTCTTCCCATCTCCTAATCTCTCTCTTCCCTATGTGTTCCCTGCTGGCCTCTTCCTCTCTCTTCTCCCTTTCTGTCCTTCTCTGTCCCCTTTCTCTGCCTCCACCCCTTTCCAGGTCCCTGCTCTTCTCCCTGGTTCCCTTCCCCCAATAAACTTCCTTTTCTCCTAGGCCTGTCACATGATGACATGATGGTGACTCCTCAGATGAACACCTTGAGGAGCTCCCTCCTGGCACATTAGACCACATTTTCCAAAACACAACAAATAATTTAGTATCCTCCCCCCAAAATAATTGGATCAAAGACAGCCTCTTTAACAAATGAAGTTAAGAAAATAGAAGATCCACATATAAATGAATGGAACTAGGTTCTCGCCTCTCACCTTGCACAAGAATCAACTTCAAATACATCAAGGAACTTACTCAGACTCAACATTCTGAAACTTCGAAAGAAAAAAGTAGAGGAAACACTTCAAGATACAGGCGTGGAGAGGGATTTCTGAGACGGACTCCGGTAGCTCATGCAATGAAGTTAACAATCACCAACTAGAATCTCATAAAATTAAAAAGCTTCTGTACAGCAAAGGAAACAGGCAATCGAGTGCAATGACAGTATATAGGATGGGGTGGGGGTGGGGGTGGGGACTTTGCCAGCTACACACCAAACAGAGAATTAATAGAACTTACCAAGACCTTAAAGAGCTGAACAAAAAACCCAAACAACTGAATCAAAAAATAAATTGCTGAGCTGAACAATTGTTGAAAGAGTAAACACAAATAGCCAATAAGTAGTTTTTAAAAAGCGTTCAATACCCTTAGACATCAAGGAAATCCAAATTAAAACTGCTCTAAGATTCTACCACACTCCAACCAGAATGCCTATGATCAAGAAAAAAAAAAAAAAAAAAAAAAAAAAGACAACAAACACCAGCAAGGACACTGGGTAAGAGGACTCCTTATATGCTGTCTGGAAAGTGAGCACTGGTTCAGCCATTACAAAATTAGTGTGGAAGGGATTATTATTATTATTATTATTATTATTATTATTATTATTATTAAATGATTTTATTTATTTACATTCTGAATGTTGGTCTCCTTCCTGGTCCTCCAGTCCCAGAGTTTTTTACCCCCTCCCCCTCTTCTTTGCCTCTGAGAGGGTGCTCACTCACCCACCCACGCCTCTTTCTTGCACCCCCAACCTCATCCCCCCAACATCCTCCTTTCTTGGGGCATCAAGTCTCTACAGGATTAGGCGTATCCTCTGTGTGGAGGGTATTTAAAAAACTTAAACTAGAACTGTTGTGTGAGGGGATGGAAAGATGACCCTGGTAAAGTGTACTGCTGCCCTAGCAGAGGATCCACGTTTGGTCCTCAACACCCACATGGCAGCTCGCCACCATTGGTAACTCCAGTTTAAGGGGATCTAATGCCCACATAGATGTACATGCAGGCAAACATTCCTACATTTAAAAATAAGAGGAACTGTTGTATAAGCTAGCTATGCTACCTGGGCGTGTACCATAAAACTCTAAGACATCCATGCATAGCAGTGCTTTATGCACAGCAGCCAGGGGATGGGACAAGTCTGTCTATCAACAGATGAATGAATGAAGGCTATGTGGTACATACCCAAAATGGAGTTTTATTCAGTCATAAATAAAAAATAAAATTATGAACTTTGCAGGAAAATACATAGAATTGTAAAAAAGCTATAATTTGACGGAGGGAGAGGAGGATGGGGACTCTATAAACAGTTAAAATATTAGGGGAAATACGTCTTCCTCTCCTTCTGCACAGCTTTATCCAAGATCTTCCCGTCACCACAGGAGATATCTCTTTTCTTTTTGAGTCAGATAGCTTTTCCAGCCAATTTCAGATAATATGCCCTCTAAAAGCGGTGTTTCTTTCAGCCTGCCAAAGGTTGTTACTTGACTCTTAAGTTCACAGATCCCATGTGCTAGATCTATGTGGAGGGGTAGTGGCCTATCTTGGTCACACAGCCCTCTATTGTGCTGTTATCCTCCTTGCTGCTCTGACCTCATCTCATGAGGAGGCACATGCCCTTACTCCCCCTCCCCAACCCCAGCCATGCTTCTATCTGGACTGAGAAAGTCATTATCTCTTTTCATCCTGATGTCTCAGTCCTGGCCCCTCAAGACTCACATGCCTTCAACATTTGTTTTTCTCTACAAAGCTCCAACCACCACATTGGATCCCCCTGTTCCCATTGCTAGGAAACCGTGGGTTGTTCTAACTCCAGGGAGCCAAGAGTGATCTGATATACTGTTAGTTCCCCATAAATGTGTGCTGGAGTGGGGTGTGGTGTTAAAAAGAAAGGTGGAAAGAAGGAAGGAAGGAATGGAGGGACAGAGGGAGGGAACAAAAGGTGTATCAGCTACATTTCTGTGGCTGTGACCACAGACAGAGCTGCACAGTGAGACTAGTGAGACCTTGTCTCAAAAACAAAAATCAAAAAACACACAGAAAAAGAAAGAGAGAGAGAAGGAGGGAAAGGTGGGAGGGAGGGAGGGAGGGAGAGAGAGAGGGAGGAGAGAGAGAGAGAGAGAGAGAGAGAGAGAGAGAGAGAGAGAGAGAGAAGAGGAAGTAGGGCAAGACTAGAAGGTCAGAGTCCTGCCCCAGTGATTGCTTCCTCCTGCAAGGGTCCACATCACAAAGTTCCATAATCCAAACCCCAAACAGTACCACCGACAGTAAAGCCAACTATTCAACACATATAAGCCCAGGGACACATTTCTCACTCAAGCCACCAGAGAGAGGCAGATGAGAAAGCAAAGGAAGGAAAGGAAAAGGAAGAGGAAGAAGCACGAGGATGTGACAAGGTCAGTCTGCTAAGCATTGGAATAGAATTCATAATTCACTTAGCTATTTTCCCCCTCCTGTGTTTGAAAGGATTGATCATTGAAAATTCTTTTGTTTTAGTATCATAAATACATTTTGGAAGGGTTGCTTGAACCATTAAAGCAGAATTGAAGACCTGAGCTTTACACCAGGGGAGAGAGGAATGATAGCTGAATTCATGTATGGGCTTGGCTAGCTAAGGAGAACCCAACTGCTGGTGAAGCAGTGCTCCTGAGGGTGTCCTTCGGGTGTTTCTGGATGAGATCAGGTTTTGAATCAGATGAGATGAGAAGGTCAAATTCAGCCATATAGGCAGGTATTACCCCATCCCAGAGGGCCAGGATAGAATACCAAGACTGCAGAAAGAGCTTGGCTTTGCTTTCTGGGCTTGAGCTGAGATATTCATCTTGCTAGCCTAGTACACAGTTCTGTGCCTTCAGACTCAGACTGAAATTACTTGATTGGCTCTCTGGGTTCTCCAGCTAAGCAGGTAGTGTATCATGAGGCTCCTCAGCCTCAGAAAATCACAAGAGCAAATCCCTGTAACAAATTTTACATTTCTGTAGACAGCATCCTTTGGTAAAGGATTAATGAAGGATTAGCTCCCGGACTCTTCATGAATTCAAAGTTCCTTATATAAAATGACATAGTACTTATATATCACATGTATATATATATATATATCCTCTTTAAATAAGTATTATCATTTTATTTCTTTGAATATGTTGTGTGTCCTAGCACAAATGTAAAAGTCAGAGGATAACTTCGGACAGTTGGTAGCTCTCTTTGTAGCATTAGGTCCTGGGATTAAACTCAGATCATGAGGTTTGGTGCCTTTGCTCACTGAGCTATCTCTCCAGACTTTTATATACATCTTCTTGTGAACTTTAAATCATCTTAGATACTTAAACTATCTAACAGAATATAAATGGTTATCTTATACTATTTACAGCATAACAAAAGAAAATCTGAATAGTATATACATAATTCATTTTCAAATATTTTCCATGGTCAGCTTGTTGAATTTCTGGGTACAGAGGGGTAAATACAAATCCTCTGGGTTTGTCTCTCTGGATGTCAGAGCCTAAAACTCCTGAACTCTAAGCATCAGCTATGCCCCAAGCTGCTGTGCACCCCTGGGGTGATCATCTCTCCGTGTTGCTTACCATTCGGGCAATCCTAAAAGCTGGCCTTCTTACCAAGCTGTCATGGCTAATAATTATAATGCATCGTAAATTGTCAGCTTTTCAGAGGGTCCACGGAAGTGATCACTCTACTATCTGAATTTCATGATCTTTGAATATCAGATTCTCTATTGTTTGAATTTCTTTGGTTTACACCCTCTTCTTTACTTTAACTAATATCTCTAGAATTCATGGCTCAGAGCTATAAAGCCATTTGTTCCCATTAGTTCTATTTCTGAAACTGCTTTTGACTCTGTTCCTGGCTTCTCTGTTCCTTGTGACTCCTACTTGCAATAGTTCCCTGGGGCTGATGTCCGCCTTTTTAGCTCATCATTCTCCATTATGCTAACTGTATCCGGGGACACTGAAGTGAGTCCGGACTGCCCAAGCCATTTATCTGTAAGGTTACTTAAAAGCTCAGCCTCTGGCTGCAGCTATCCTGACTCTATTTGATGTTCTCTGGTTTCCAATCCCTTAGCTTTCTATTCCAGCTCTTAATACCTGCCACAGACTCTCCTTCTTTGATTACCCATATAGGGATCTCCCATTCCCTATATTCTCTTTCTGATGTAACATCATTCTTATTCTCCCCATATCCACAACTGTGGAAATAATTGCTTTTTAAATTGGAAGGGATTTAGGGGGTATGGCTCAGAGGTACAATTTCATAAGGACCTGAGTTTAATTTCTAGATGAAAGAAAGCAAAAAGTACTTTCGGGGCTGGAGGATTGCTCAGTCAGAAAGAGTTGGTGCACAAGCATGAGACCTACGTTCCAATCCTGAGCATCACTGAAAGGTCAGGCATGGAGGCAAGCCAGGGACTCCCACTGCTGGTTATTCTAGTGGCTTACTGGCAAGCCAGACTGAACTGCTTGGTGAGTCCAGGTTCAGTGAGAGACTTTGTCCCTCCTTTCAGATGAACAAGTTGGAAGAGTAATAAAGACACCAGAGGTTAATATCTAGCCATGATACATGCATATCCGTGCACACGTGTGTACCACACATGAGCACATATACACTTACATACCACATATACACCAAGGCTTTTCATTGTTTTGTTCTGGCCTTGATAAGCTGGTTCTAGTGCATTAATACACCCACTATGAGGAGATTGAGCAAAATATCTCATTTTCAAACTTAATTATAACTAGGTACCCTCTTATTCCAGTGCCAACAGCAAACTATCAGTTTGGTTAGTCAAGAAGGCTGGTAGAAAGGAAGGCAAAAATCCACTCTTGGGAATAGTCAAGGTGAAGGTGGAGCAGGGAAATGGTTGGACAAACTAGCAGCAAATTTTTAAAAATCTTCAAATTTTTAACCTGAAGAAAAAATATGCATATAGGCTAGGGGTGTGCAGCTCAGTGGTTGAATACTTTCCTATCATGAGCAAGACCCTGAGTATTGTCAATAGAATACGCACAGAGACACATACAGCCTATACATTCTTCTTGACAACTCCACTTATTTCTTCAATAACTACTTAGGCATCAACTATATGAAGCTATCAGGCATAGTGTTAGTTAAACAATGGAAAAGGAAAGCATAGGGCTTCCTCATTGGGTTTGACAAATAATCTGACATGTATCATTCTTCTTTGTTGTCTTGTCAACATTACAATAAATAGGCTTATGACCTGCAGACATGAATACAGCCAGTATTTTTATGCATGCAGTTTTCAGATATGCTGGGAATATGAAACCAAGAGAATGATATAGCCATCACTCCTTCCTTTCTGCTTAAGACTAAAGGCACTGTTTTTAAACAAATGATATCACTGTTTTAAAGTAGATGCAGTTACTGTTTTTAAACAAATAACGTTCTGATAAACAAACTTCACTCACTGATGATTCCTGAGTATTTAAGGTGGTCCAAGCATCTTTTGGGTATATGCCCAGGAGTGATATAGCTGGGTCCTCAGGTAATGCTATGTCAAATTTTCTGAGGAACCACCAGACTGATTTCCAGAGTGGTTGTACCAGCTTGGAATTCCACCAACAATGGAGGAGTGTTCCTCTTTCTCCACATCTTCACCAGCATCTACTATCACATGAGTTTTTGATCTTAGTCATTCTGCCTGGTGTGAGGTGGTATCTCAGGATTGTTTTGATTTGCATTTCCCTGATGACTAAGGGTGTTGAGCATTTCTTAAGGTGCTTCTCAACCATTCGAGTTTCCTCAGTTGAGAATTCTTTGTTTAGCTCTGTACCCCATTTTTAATAGGGTTATTTGGTTGTCTGGAGTCTAATTTCTTGAGTTCTTTGTATATATTGGATATTAGCCCTCTATCAGATGTAGGATTGGTAATGATCTTTTCCCAATCTGTTGGTTGCTGTTTTGTTCTATTGACAGTGTCCTTTGCCTTACAGAAGCTTTTCAATGTTATGAGGTCCCATTTGTCAATTCTTGATCTTAGAACATAAGCCATTGTTGTTCTGTTCAGCAACTTTTCCCCTGTGCCTAGGTATTCAAGGGTCTTCTCCACCTTCTCTTCTATTAGTTTCAGTGTTCTGGTTTTATGTGAAAGTCCTTTATCCACATGGACTTGAGCTTTGTACAAGGGGATAAGAATGGATTGATTTGCATTCTTCCACACACTGACCTCCAGTTGAACCAGCACCATTTGTTGAAAATGCTGTTTTTTCCACTGGATGGATAGCAGCCTTATTTATAATAGCCAGAAGCTGGAAAGAACCCAGATGTCCTTCAACAGAGGAATGGATACAAAAAAAATGTGGTACATTTACACAATGGAGTATTACTCAGCTATTAAAAATAATGAATTTGAGAAATTCCTAGGTAAATGGATGGAACTAGAAAATATCATCCTGAGTGAGGTAACCCAATCACAAAAGAACACACATGGTATTTACTCACTGATAAGTGGATATTAGCCCAAAAGCTTGAAGTAGTCAAGATTCAACTCACAGACCACATGAAGCTCATGAAGAAGGAAGACCAAGTATGGGTGCTTTGGTCCTTCTTAGAAGGAGTAACAAAATACTCAAGGGAGCAAATATGGAGACAAAGTGTGGGACAGAAACTGAAGGAGGGGCTGTCTGGAGACCATTCCACCTGGTTATCCATCCCATGTGCAGTCACCAAAGGTAGACACTGATGTGGATGTCAGGAAGAGCATGCAGATAGGAGCCTGATATAGCTGTCTCCTTAGAGGTCTGCCAGAATCTGACATATTCAGAGGCCGCTATCCATTGATCTGATCATGGGGTTCCCAATGGAGGAGTTAGAGAGAAGACTGAAGGAGCTGAAAGAGTTTGTGGCCCCATGAAGAGAGCAATAATACCAACCAACCAGAGCTCCCCAGGGTCTAAACCACCAGCTTGGGAATACATAGGAAAGGACCCATGGCTTCATCTGTATATGTAGGGGAAGATGGCCTTGTCAGGCATAGGTGGGAGAGGAGATCCTTGGTCCCATGAAGGCTGGACACTGAGTGTGTGTGTGTGGGGGGGGGATTCAAGGGTGAAAAGTGGGAGTGGGGGGTAGGTGGGGCACATCCTCACAGAAGCAGGAGGAGGGGGGATGGAATAGGGGGTTTCTGGGTGGGGGGAATGGGGTAAGGGGATAAAATTTGAAATGCAAATATAATATCCAATTTTAAAAAAGGTAGTCCAAGCAACTTTTCCCTCCAATGCATCACTTCCAAATTAGCAGTTCAAAATAATCCCTGACATAGGATTTTTAGCATTAATGATCACAGCACAGTACTCTGAAATATACCCAAAGATTTATGCTAGATGTCAAGAGGCTTATGTGAACCAACATGAGGTTATTACACTTTTCTGAACTTGTTTGTCAAAGCAAGATTAATACCGAACATGTGTCCAGAGGAGAAACCCCTTCTTATCACTAAGCATCAGTGCCTATCAATCAATACTCAATACTCCACAGCTAAGGAGACACACAGGAGCCGGAAAGGTGCTCAGATGTTAGGAGCACTGGCAACTCTTCCAGAGGGACAGCGTTGATGCCTAGCACCCACATGGCCTCTCTCAATTGTCTATAACTCTAGTACAAGGGATTCGACAACCTCTTCTTCTTGGGTACTAGGCAAGCAAGTGGTACACCGACATACTTGCAGACCAAAGCCTCATACACATAAAATGGGAATGAAAATGTAAAGATTAATAAAATCACATTAAAGACTAACAAAAGCATGTTATGTTCTTGACTTACAACATATCCATTGTTAATATGTCAATTTCCCCTGAAACTAACCAAAAAAAGTATTTATCACAGTCTAACAAAACCACAAAAATCATGAACAGAATTCTTTGGGTACTTGTCAGAACAAAACCAAACAAGAAGAACAACAAAAACCATTTTTCTGGATGAATAAAAACAATCTACAAAACAACTAGGACGGTTCTAGTCTCAAAGAGCATCAGGGAAGACACTGTGGTGGGCTGTTTATCGCTCATGGTCTGTAGTTGGGACAGAAATGGATCCAAATACGATTATGACTGAATTATGTAAAAAGGCAATGGAAACAAATGTGTCATTGAAGACAACTGGCTAGCTCTTGAAAACAGAGTAAAGCTGGGTGACTGCCTTGAACTTCCAGATGGAATAAAGATCGAAACATCCAAAAATGTCAAAAAGGATTATAATCTTGTAGCTGGATACTCCTCTGTAAAGGAGAACATGAAGCCTGACTCCCTGGGCTTCACAATTTACTGGGAAGGATTCCCACTAGGCAAGGGTGGGGGACCTGGTGTGATTCAGCACTCACGTCTAGATGGGGAGCTGGAGGAGTTAAGCTCTTAGCACACATACATGGCCTTATGGGAAATTCCCTGTGTGATTTCCTGATCCAAGAAGAAACTGTCCAAGTATGACAGTTCATACCTGTATTTCAGGGGCCAAGGCAAGAGGACTGCAGTGAGTTCAAGGTTATCTGGATTGCATAGTAAGCTATAGGGTGAGACCCAATCTACAAAACAAAGACAACAACCACAACAAAAGTAAGAGTAGGAAAAAGAAGAAAGGTTAAGACTGGTTTTCGGGAGACTCTTCTTTGATGTAAGGATGCTGCCATCAGTAGCTCTGCTGATGTAGGCTCTGCCCACCCCCCTTAAAGGAAGACATTGTTTTTTGTTGTTTCAGAGACTTCATCCAAGTGTTTTGACTTCTGAGTTCCAGCCCGGAAGCAGCAAGCAGGCCAAGTAGTGTTAACTTTGTGCTATATCTCCCTTAAAAGCACAAATTTTGTTCACATTTTAGAAAAGAAGACAGATCCTCTTGCCTACTAAGAGTTCTGCAGAAGTTTAGATCATCAGCAATATATTATCTCCAGCTCCCCCACCCAGCCCAAGCCTCCTGATGGTGAGAGCACACTCTCCAGTGTTTTCCTCTTTTCTAACCCATGGTCCTTCAGTGATCAGATGTTTCCACCTCCAGCCACTTGCCCCTGAGCCCTTCTCCCCACACAGTCACCCACGGCTGCTCATCTGCTGCCATGTGCCACTGGCCTCAAGACTGTCTCTGAGACTGACTGCTCTGAAACATTAACCTTCTGCTACAAACATTCTGAGGGAGCCAATGCCTCGGTTGAGAACACGGACAATATTACTTTTTTTTTTTCCCAGTAGCACTATTTATGGAGAAGTTGCAAGGACAAGTTAGCATCCAGGCTTGTGAGTTCAAAATCATCCGAATAACAACCAATTAGCCCATTTTTACCTTTGGCTCTGGTCCATGTGACTCTCCCTTTCCTGACCAAAGGGCAGAGGAAGGCCTCTGAGCAGAGCAGGCGTAGGCTGCATTGTTCAGGCTCTGCAGTTCCAGTGATAATTAAGCCTTGGGGGAAGTGGGTTTCCAACTGTACTTCAGGTTTCCGGGGTTGTGTTGTTTTGTTTTGTTTTGTTTTGTTTTGTTTTGTTTCAAATGCTAGTTACTCCTTTTCCCTTGGATAACCCTTTGCTTAATGAAAACACCATATAGCAAAAATGTGAGTTCTGGAAATTTTCTATTTTTTTTTTCTCAAAGATGTCCTCCCCAGGAGGCCAGTGTTTAGTCACCATTGTCATCATGAATATATTTAACATGACAGGGTCACTGAGGGCTCAGGTCCTTTGGAAATGAAACTTGAGTCACTCCAGTGAGAACCTCATACAGCTACAGGACAAGCCTCTATTTCAGACCGTCACTATTTCCTCTTGAGTCTATTCCAGTCCTCCTTGTACCTGGCCTACCTGTCTAATGGTAACTATAATTCCACTGAGTATAAGGCTGTGCACATCCAGTGTTTTTTCTATTTAGTTACTGATTGAGCCAGATTTTTAATACCACTGGGAACCTACATTAAAGCTTCTGGGGGTAGGAGCTATTCTACATACTAAGAAGCAATTTACCGAACATTCCTTTGAGGCAGGGGTAGAATTGGGAGTGTCGGAGGCTACTTTTTCCTAGTTTTTAATACAGTTCTAGGAGGTTAGGCCAGGGAAGGTCTGAGTGACTAGGAATAACTAGGCAATCGCAGACATTATCTATCCAAAAATCAATTTTATTGTCTGGTTGAGCATACACAAGAAGTGAGTTCAACAGTACAGGCCCAGTTTTCTAGACACTAAGCTGTTTAATCTTCCTCTTGGGGACACAACCCATATGGCCAGACATAATAGCTCATGCCTGTAATCCTGGCACTCAGAAAGCAGAGGCTGGAAGGTTGCTAGTTCAAGGCCAGAATGGGCTAAATAGAAGGACCATCTTAAAATACAAACAAAATAACATAAAGAACATACAGGAACATTCTCTTTCCCTCTATGATTTCTTTCAAAGTTCATTCTTTTATGTGAAATAATAATTACAACATGCATGCTTCTAACCCTCAGGTTCTTGGCCACTTCCTGTACATTTGCATTATAGTTTTCAAACATGGCACCACCTAAAACTTGCAAGTCAGTATTAAATATTTATCATAATGAGGGTCAGGTGTGATGGTGCACACCTTTAATCCCAGCACTTATGGAGGCAGAGGCAGGAGGATCTCTGTGAGTTGGAGGCTAGCCTGATCTGTATATCAAGTTCCAGGACAGCTAGGACTAAATAGAGACACTACCTCAAAAGAAATCACAGTAACATAGCAGCCTTTGATGAATTTACAGATTCCTTTCTTATCACCTTAAAAATCACCACTAAGTCCCAAGGACTCACGGAAGTCTCACAGGAAACTTCATTATCATCAGTGATCTAAACATACTGCAATATTCTACATATACTATTTGAACACTTACTGTGTTCTGTATAATGATAGAAAGGTGACCAAAAATAGCATCAACATTATATTCATGGGATATACAATACAGCTGAAGAAGTGGCTACAGCAGGTCCACACACATAAGAAGACTTGGAGGGCAGAACTGTACTGAGTCCTGTCTCGCCAAGGTCCCACCGAGCTCTGGATGGCCGAATCCAGTGGTCATTTCCAGTTTACTGTACACTGGCTTCTCCAAACATTGGCTCGATGTCAAACAGATAAATCAGAGATTGCTGGTCACATTTCTCTGGGAAACAAAAGCACCAAGCTACATTTGATTTTAACTGAACTCTTCACTTTTAAACATTTCTTCACTTGACTTCTAATTCTGTACTTTAAATGCTTATGATTCCTAGATTAGTATTTTCAGCTTCTGTATTATGTCCCTCCTCAGCATCCCCTCTGGGGTAGTTAGTGAATACCTAAAGTGAACATGTCCCAGAGTGAATTCTGAGTCTTCATTTTTCACAAGACCAATTCCCTTCTAGTGCTCTAGACAGAATCCCTGTTAAGGTATTTGATCAGACTCCAAAATCTTAGAATATACTTTCTTATACTCAGTTTGCCAGGAAAACTTCTGAGTTTATTTTAATCCCATATCACAGGTCCACATCATCCATGGCTCATCACCAGTATCTCCCCTTAAGACAGGGTTTTCTCCACCTGGATCTTTCTGAAACAGTCTCAGCTGGTCTCTCTGACTCCAGCCTTTGCTCTTCTCTCTCTAGAGTAGAGACAGCCTCCTAAGCCAGACATTGTCATTTCCTCGTGTACCTTTCCAGTGACTTCCTTCATTCCCTTGCTTGTGATTCCTCCATTCCTGTTTACAGTCTGCCTGCTTCTCGGCTCACCTTCTCTGCTCATCTCACTCATCAATTCATCATTTAAGTTTTCTTTACTCACTCAGAAACTCTGTCATCTACATTCCTTTACCCAGAATATCATTTACCCAGATAGCACTGTGGCTCAATTCTTTAGTTCTTACCTGTGTCTGTACAAATGCCAGCTATTAAGAGAGACAACATCAAAATAGTATTCCTCCCTACCTCCTTCCTGGCTTTTTGTTCTTACTGCCTCATTTCTCTATCTGTCTCTCTGTCTCTCTGTCTCTCTGTCTCGCTCTCTCTCCCTCTCTCTCTCTCTCTTTCTTTCTCTGTTGCTTTCTCCCTAACCTTGTGTGTAATACCTAAAACAATGAGTGCCCAGTACATAGTAGGCCTTAAATATAAGCCAAGGAATGTTGTAGCAAAAGGGAAATTATAATAAGGTATTATATGTTAGATTGGTATCATCTTAGGTAGTGAAGAAAGCAAATATTCCTTAGTAAATGTCCATAGGTTAAGAGGGCAGCCATGCAAAGGCAGAGGGCAGGACTCTAACACTGTCAGGACAGTGGCACACTGCTTCTTGTGACCTGAACCACTGCAAGCAGTGGAAAAGCTCTATTGAAAAAAAAATCAAGTGTAATTTGGTGCTTCTCCTTCCCAGCGAAATGTGACCAGCAGTATCTGATTTATCTATGTAACAGACCTGTTTAGGAGTTGGACATGAGAGATGAAAGGAAGGAATATCAACTCTGTCTTAATTTAAAAAGCAATGAAACAGAGAAGTACTGTGACAACCCAGCAGGATGTGTAACTGATACCTAGCCTATGATCTTGCTTCCAGGACCCGAGATGGGAGAAGAAAGAAGGGAGGAGGGGGAGATAGAGAGGGAGAGAGAATATGAATGGGACTGAAGTCTGCACAGCAGAGTGAATATGCTTTTTACATATCTCCTCAACCCCAGCTCTCCCCATCTCTAATTCTAATCATACCTCCCTTAAGATACAAGGAGAAGGAAAGGTATAGAAAGGATGTGGGGGTGTGTGTGCATTCACAGACACATGCAGCCACAACTGTAATGATTGAATGTTAATTCAATGTAATTGAAATTAACAATGATTTCAATTTAGCATCATAAAAATAATTGATATTTACAAGATGGAATAAGGTATTTAGTGGAAAATTTATTTCCTTTTTTGGCCTCTGCATTTCATCTTTTATTTTGGTGAGTCTCGTGTGGCATACATATGTACATGCATGTTCACACATGTGTGTTCTATGTATGTGGTGGCCAGAAGTGAATGCTGGGTATCTTCCTCTACCTTACAGACTGAGGCAGGGTCTCTCACTGACAAAGCTCACCGACTTGGCTAGTTTAGCTAGCCAGTGTGTTCCAGGTATCCCCTAGTTTCATCTGGGGATATAAGTGAGTTACTGACCTCAGGAAAGCACCTTAACCTCTGAGCCATTTCCCCAGCCACTTCTTTAATTTTTGAAATACACTCCAGTTAGCATAGAAAATAATAGGTTTTATTATGCCATTTTCATACATTTATCATTGCTCAAATTTGCCCACTTCTTCATCCCACTGTCCTGATCTCTGCTTCAGTCTCAGCTCCATTATGTAAACTATGTTTTTCTTCACAATTATAGAAACTGGTATGTATCAAGGACAATGTTATGGGTTTATTCAACTAATTGTAACATGTTTTCCTGCTCCAGCTGATGCACAAGGTAAGAGGGAAAGAACTGAAAGAAAGCAATGAGAGTTTGAACTGCCCTCAGTTCCCGTAGATATCTGTAGAGGAGGTTTTTCACTGTTCTCAGAAAGATGGTGTTGCTGGCTGCCACACAGCCTTATAGAATGCTATGCGTTGCCATCTGCAGGCCCCAGGCCTTCAGCCCATGTTGATTTATCTCTCTTCAGTGTGCCATATCTCAGCGACTCCTTTCCATCTTGCTTCCAATTCTAACAATACTGCTGGCCCTCTGCTTCCATTTTCTCTGATTGTCACACAGGGCATGCCCCTCTCTTTCTTTTCTGGGACCTGTCAAAGGCCTGTGGTTCTTACCCGTGTTGCTACACTTCACATGACAAGTCATTGTGATGCAGGTTGTATCTGTGGAATTATCTCTTCTTTGTTTTCTACTCATCAGGGAGAATGGAGGACTAGGGAAGGTAATTGAATGGTCACTCAAAAGAAAATCATGGACAAACTATTTATCCACTTACGTTTCCCATTATACAGCCTGAAAAGCTTCTAGGATTGTCTTAGGGCCCAGTTCTGGCCCACAAGCCATAGCTGAGGGGTTGTGCAGAAGCTCCTGCTTTCCTGAAAAAATGAAAACAGACAGGCTGTTGTTGCCTCTCACCCTTTATCTTCTTCCTTTCTTATTGAACATAGAATTGATGGTTGATCTGCCATGTCAGCTTACATCATGGGAAAGGTCAGGAGAAGCCAAGGCATATGAACTTTGACATCATCAACTGTAAAACTTAGGTGTGAATCTAGGTAGACTTTTCACTGTGGAAAACAAATCTCATTTTTTTTTTCAAGTGGCCATGAGTGGTTTTCCTGTCACTTGCAGGTGAATGGAGGTCTAATTTATGCACATCACTTCCTTACCACAGCATCATAGCTCCCTCCAAAAAAATAAGCCAGGACTTGATAAGCAACTGGTTGAGGCTCCTTATCTTAAATTAGGTCTAAGAAGAGAATTAAAGTTGAATTTAATTTGGGAAACTATTAAGATCTACAACTAACTGGATCTTGACTGGTAGGACCTCAAGACAGTTGTTGCCTCTGTCATCAAACCCTACAGCCTTAGAAGTAGAAGAATTCCCATAGGCGACTCTATGGTGAGAGGAGAAGTTCATGGTCAAGAACATCTCTTTTCTCATCCAGAGTCACAATGCTTAATGATAACTGAGAAGTCATTTTATGTGGAGAGCCGTGCCCAGAAGATGGTGCCTGGCAGGCAGCCAGGCAAAAGCTTGTACATGTAAACACAAGCCTTATTAGGAATACATAAACAATTTGCAGCTTTCTCTAGTAGAGTGTCCATAGTATTATGCCACATGGCTGAGAATTGTTGGCTGGCCTTAAGGGGATATAAGCCAGACGCAGAAGGGGAGACTGTGCTATTTTTGGATCAAAAGCCTGAATAAACTGCTTGAGGAAGAAACTCGGGAGTTGCGTTCACTTTCTGCTGGTCAGAGAGGAGTAACAGCGACAATTTTAGAAATAGCATCATGGAGCAGTGGAAGGAACAAGTGAACCTCTAGCAAATATATACACTGAAAACAAGGCCTCTACTTCTACAAAGGCCTCACGCAACATCAGTGGACATGGAAACAACAGGGTCCAGACTCTTGTCTATGGTAATAAATAGGCAAGTGAAGCAGGTTTAACTTTTAAAACCTGTCGATGTCTTTCTATTTAAAGTGAATTTCTGGGAGATACCATGTTCTTGTTCTCTTTTTAATCCAGCCTTGTCTTGCTATGTTATCTGCAGCTGTACAGAATTGAGATTGTTTCAAGGGTGGCCTAAAAACTGTGATACTAAGACCATGATTTTACCTGAGAGTTCAAGCGGCCCAGCCTGTGTTTCTTCCTGTAAGGGCTCCAGCATGCTAGAAAGTCCATCAGACTCAAGTGCGGCAACTGTAGAGACTGCGCAACACTTGCTTAATTGGCGTGTAATTGCAAATCTGCACAGGTGACTGTAGGGAGCCGTGGTTAACGGTGATAACATCCGCCATTACAAGATGGCGCTGGCATCCTGTGCTCTCACAAGTAAACAACTAACTGTGCAGGTGCAAGAGGCGAAAGCGCGCCAAGCCACTGCCAATCCCGAGGCGTAACAAGGGGTGATGAGTGAACAGCCAATCAGAAGTGAACACGCCACTTTAGGGTACATATAGCAGGGCCTTTCCCGGGCTTTGGGGTCTTTCCACTTCTACTGATACAAGAATAAAGCCTCGCTGTGGTAACTACCTGAACACTGCCTCACGTGTCTCTTTCGCAGGTGAAGGGGACTCAAAGGGGCCCGGAATATCTGGTGCTGAAACCTGGGATCTTCAAGGCGCCGCGGGAGACCCCCGAGATTCAGGGCGGGTTGAAAGACTACAAGATCGAGGTACGTCTCTGAGAGATATGTTTGGGGTGGAAGCCTTCGTTGTGAGCGGATTCTCACCCATTGCCGCCGCTGCACTAGTTGGCCTCTTGATTGTGTTGCTTTTGCTTTTAGCTTATTTGTGTTGTGGGGATCCAGCTCGCAGCACAGCTATTAGGGCAAGTCAAAAGGTTTCAGGAGAGGTCCACTCCAGGATATCAGAAACAGAGCGTGTTAGCCGGCATCAAGCCAAGGAGCCTGGGGAAAAAGATCAGGCCAAGGAGCCTGGAAAGGAGAAGCAGGCAAAAAAGCCTGGGCAGCAGAGACAGGCCAAGGAGCCTGGTCAAAGAAAAGAGTACTCAAAAGGAACAGGGGCCACTGCAGGGCCTGTTAAGGTTAAGGACCCTTCACAGGCTGGTGAAGAGAGAGTGGAGGTCAAAAGGACCCCCTATATCCCATTAAGGAGCGTGCCTTCATAGACCTTGGCAGCTCTGAGGAGGAGAGCCTAGAGCAGGAGGCAGCTGACTATGCCAAAAATAACCGTTCTGAGATAAGACTAAGAAAGACCTTGAGCCCCTCGGCCCCGGCCTTGCCTCCGGCCTATGCCCCAGGCAGTGCCTCTAATTCATTTCTCAGCCCAGGAGATCGGAGACAGCTACAGCTGGCATTTCCGGTCTTTGAAGTGGCAGAAGGAGCACGTGTTCATGCCCCAGTAGAGTATAGGCAGGTCAAAGAATTAGCTGAGGCAGTACGTGCATATGGAATTGGGGCTAATTTTACTGTATCCCAAGTGGAGAGATTAAGTACAGCTGCTATGACACCAGGAGACTGGCAGGACACAGTGAAGGCGGTACTTAACAATATGGGCTAATACCTAGAGTGGAAGGCCTTGTGGCACAAGGCACTGCAAGCACAAGCCAGGATTAATGCAAACACTGAGGGACAGCAATTATGGACTTTTGACATGCTGGCTGGAGTTGGCGTACACACGAACGACCAGACCGCTCACCCTTGGCAAGTCTACGCACAGATAGCATCAGCTGCAATAAAGGCATGGAAGTCTCTCCCTAGGAAGGAAGGCAGTAACCTTTATTTGTCCAAGGTAGTTCAGACATCTAATGAGTCTTTTTCTGATTTTGTGGCCCAAATGACTGAGGCAGCGGGTAGAATTTTTGGTGAACCAGAGCAAGCAATGCCTTTAATTGAACAGATGATCTTTGAAAATGCCACAGCTGAATGCTGTGCAGCTATTGCTCCTTGGAGAGCCAAAGGGCTACAAGACTGGTTAAGAGTCTGCTGCGGCTTGGGAGGTCCCCTTACTAATGCCAGACTTGCAGCAGCTAACTTAGAAATGGCTGCAGTCCTCCTTAAGGGTCAGAATTGTAGAAAATTCCCTTCAAAACATATGGCCCGATGCTTTGCCTGTGGGAAGGCAGGACATATGAAGAAAGAGTGCCCAAATAATCAAATACCATCAAAACTGTGCACTAGGTGTAGAAAGGGCTATCATCTGGCTCGGGATTGCCACTCTGTTAGAGATATAAGAGGTCAGATCCTCCCTTCAAATCCCTCAGCCATTAAGGAAGGAAATTTTTTAAAAAACGGATATACGGGCCAAGATCCCAGGGCCCCAAAGGATATGGGACACTGCTGAACACTCAGGGGACTCTTTTCGCTGCAGAGCCACAAGGGGTTCCGCAACAGTGGACCTCCTTTCCACCTCCCGAGTCCTACTAATGCCACACATGGGGGTGCAGCCAATCCTGGTTGATTATAGAGGCCCCCTGCCAGGAGGAAGTGTCGGCCTTATTTTAGGCCACTCCTCTCTTACTTTAAAAGGACTCGTGGTACACCCCAGTGTAATAGATCAGGATTATACTGGAGAACTTCAAGTTCTCTGTTCTAGCCCACAAGGCGTATTCTCCGGGACAGGATTGCTCAATTGGTTGTCCTTCCAAGCTTACATGATTGTTTTCCATCCACTGAGAAGTTTAGAGGTGCTCACGGGCTTGGTTCTTCAGGAACTGACTTCTCTCATCTGGTGGTTGACCTTAAAACTAGACCCACCTTACAGTTAGCAATAGAGGGGAAGGACTTTACTGGAATTCTGGACTTGGGAGCGGATAAAAGTATTATTTCTTCTAATTGGTGGCCCAAGACATAGCCTGTCACACGATCGTCCCACTCCCTACAAGGATTGGGATATGAGGCCAGTCCCCCAGTCAGTTCTCGCTCGTTGACTTGGCAGGCACCAGAGGGTCAAACAGGAAGTTTTATACCTTATGTGCTTCCTCTCCCTGTCAATCTCTGGGGAAGAGACATCTTACAAGACCTAGGGCTAGTTCTGACCAGTGAGTACTCCCCACAAGCTATAAACATTATAAAGAGAATGGGATTTAAAGAAGGGAAGGGTCTTGGCAGGAACGAACAAGGAAAGTTAGATCCTGTCTCACAAGAATCAAACACAGGAAGACAAGGTTTTCCCTAGTTACCATTGAGGGTTCTATACCCATACCCTGGCTAACAGAGGAGGCCGTGTGGGTTCCTCAGTGGTCCCTATCCTCTGAAAAATTGGAAGCTGTTACAAGACTAATTAAAGAACAAGTGCAGCTCGGTCATTTAGAACCTTCTACCTCTCCCTGGAATACACCCATATTTGTCATTAAAAAGAAATCCGGAAAGTGGAGACTTTTACATGATTTAAGAGCTGTCAATGCACAGATGCGACTATTTGGCTCTGTGTAACGAGGCTTGCCTTTACTCTCTGCCTTGCCTAAGCAGTGGAAAATCATAATTATAGATATTAAAGATTGTTTTTCTCAATTCCTTTGTGTTCACAAGATAGAGGAAGATTTGCATTTACACTACCTGCTATTAATCATTTTGAACCTGATAAAAGGTATCAGTGGAAAGTTCTGCCTCAGAGCATGTCCAACAGCCCCACTATATGTCAGCTGTATGTACAAATGGCACTCAAGCCAATTAAGAAACAATTCCCCTCTCTGCTGCTGGCCCATTACACAGATGACATTATTATGTGTCATAAGGATTTAATTACTTTACAGACCTCATACCCCTTATTATTAAACACCTTGGAACAGTGGGGTCTGCATGTTGCTACTGAGAAAGTTCAATTTTCAGAAATTGGCTCCTTTTTAGGGATGGTTATCTATCCAGAAAAGATAATTCCTCAGAAATTGGAGATTCGTAGAGACCATTTACATGCTTTGAATGATTTTCAGAAATTATTAGGTGATATAAATTGGTTAAGACCATTTTTAAAAATTCCCTCGGCCTAGCTGAAACCTTTATTTGATATTTTGGAAAAGGATGCTCATATTTCCTCACCGAGGGCCTTAACACCGGCTGTGAGCCATGCTCTACAAGCAGTAGAAAATGCTTTACAAGATGCCCAGTTGAAACGCATAGATGAAACCGAAACCTTTGATTTATGTGTTTTCAAAACTAGATGCTTACCCACTGCTGTATTATGGCAAGAGGGGCCTTTGTTATGGATTCATCCCAATGCTTCTCCCGCAAAGATTATTGAATGGTATCCAGATTCAGTCGCTCAGCTTGCCCTTCGTGGACTAAAAGCAGCCATTACCCATTTTGGAAGGGAGCCTAAGCTTTTGATAGTGCCTTATACTGCCCATCAAGTCCAAATATTAACAGTGACCTCTGATGTTTGGGCAGTGCTGGTTACTTCCTTCAGTGGTCAAATAGATAATCATTATCCTAAGCATCCCATCTTACAATTTGCCTTAACTCAAGCTATCATATTTCCACATATTGTGTCTCAGGAGCCACTCCAAGATGGAATGGTAGTTTATACAGACGGGTCTAAAACAGGAGTGGGTGCCTATGTGGTTAATGATAAGGTTACATCCAAACAATACCATGAAACCTCACCTCAAATTGTGGAATGCCTAGTGGTGTCAGAGGTTCTGGAAATCTTTCCAGGTCCCTTAAATATTGTTTCCGATTCCTTCTATATGGTTAATGTAGTGAAAGCATTAGAAGTTGCTGGGTTAATTAAGACATCTAGCAGACTTGTAGAAGTTTTTCAAAAGATTCAGCTTACCCTGGCTAAGCAAAGATTCCCTGTCTTTATAACTCATATTAGGGCTCACTCAGGCTTACCAGGACCTATGTCCCATGGAAATGACCTGACAGATCGAGCCACAAAGTTGATTGCAATTGCCCTTTCGCCAAAATTAGATTTGGCTAAAGCCTTTCATAAAAGGTTTCATGTGACAGCTGAGACACTACGAGATCGATTTAACATTACTAGAAAGGAGGCTAGAGATATCGTGACTCAATGCCAAAACTGCTGTCAATTCCTACCTGTTCCCCATACCGGAATTAACCCTCGGGGAATTAGGCCATTACAGATCTGGCAAATGGATGTTACTCACATCCCATCCTTTGGCAAATTACAATATTTACATGTCTCCATTGATACCGGTTCTGGAGTTATGTTTGCCTCTCCATTGACTGGAGAAAAGGCGGCCCATGTTATTCAACATTGTCTCGAGGCTTGGAGTGCCTGGGGAAAGCCTAAAATCCTTAAAACTGACAATGGACCAGCCTACACTTCTCAAAAGTTTGGACAATTTTGTCGTCAAATGGAGGTGACACACCTGATGGGTCTTCCTTACAACCCTCAGGGACAGGGCATCATTGAGCGTGCTCATCGTACCCTTAAAACTTATTTGATAAAACAAAAAGGAGAAGTTGAGGAAGCTCTGCCCACAGTGCCATGGGTTACTGTTTCTCTGGAACTTTTTACACTCAACTTTTTGAATTTGGACAGTCAGGGCAACACAGCGGCTGATCGCCATTGCCTGGAACCAACTAGGCCAAAAGAAATGATAAAATGGAAAGATGTTTTGACTGGTCAGTGGAAAGGCCCGGATCCTATTTTAATAAGATCCAGGGGAGCGGTTTGTGTTTTTCCACAGGAAGAAGACAACCCATTTTGGCTGCCAGAGCGACTGACGCGGCGGCTCGCGATTCCTGAAAATGACCTCCTGAAGGATTCATCTGCAGATGCTCTCAGTTCTCACTTGGACTCTCCTAAATTGGGTTCCTAGTATATATAGTGAATTTAGATGGCTATCCTATCTGCTTTTCCAAAACCTATGCCCTTGCCTTCTTAAAAGGCGCCGCTTCTGCTAAACAGAATTTCTCCTATACCCTTAACTGTAATGCCTCACTCCAGTTTGTGTGTATCCTCCATTTCTTTTCATCCTATCCAAGAACCCCTTTAATACTTCTACCTATGTAACTTGCTTTATGTCCCAGTGCCGGTCTGCTCTTGTCTATAAGCAGGCCCTAATAGCCAGTATACCACTTGGATCCCTATTCCCGTTCAGACTTCTGGGACCTTGACCTTATTTCGACAGAAGAAAGATTTTGATATAACTGCAGCCATTATCACTACTGTTGCCATCTCTGCAGCTGCAGCTGTGACAGCCGGCATGGCCTTGGCTGATCAGGTTACAGCACCTACTGTTGTTAATCAAATTTCAGAAAAGACCTCTGAGGCTTTGACCACTCTACAGAAAGTGGATGCATACTTGGCATCAGGCATCCTGTTGGTCAGTCAGAGAGTTGATTTGCTCCAAGCCCATGTGGAGCAGCTCACGGATGTGGTTCAAATGAGCTGCGTGTCAGCAACCCCACATCTATGTATTACACCTCTGAGATTTGTGAATGATGCATTTGTTCAAAGCCATAATCTTTCTGCTTATTTACAAGGGAGTTGGACTGGGGAGCTGGACCAGATGCAGCAGCAATTGCAGATCCGGATCTTGAGCCTTGATGGAGCGCGGGTGGACCCTTTTACCCTTGGCGATTTTACTTCTTGAATTTCTTCTGCCTTTTTCTTTCTTTAAGGAATGGGTGGGGATAGGCCTGTTTGATGCAACCCTATGTTGTGGATTAGTGTTCATGTTATGGTTGGTCTGTAAGCTCAGAGCCCAACAAAAACGTGACAAGGCCACTATCGCCCAAGCACTCACAGCCTTGGAGCCAGGATCTCCCCCTGAAATTTGGCTATTTATGCTAAGAAAGTAACTGATGACTGAGACCCTCAGTCGATGCACCCCAAGGGTTCAGCCCATTGCACTGGGTCGATGAGAGACCTAAGTCTAGCCAGCCCTTGCCTGAATAACTGTGTACCTGAATATTTAGAGGTGTTTGCGAGTGGGTACTCGACAGGGAATGTTCCATGAGTGTGGATAGATTTCCCGAAAGTATGCCTGATTGCACAAAGGTTTGATGCCAAAACCTCCTCTCCGTGCAAGGACTGCTGCCGGGCGCTCCAGAGTGGAGGCTCCCTTTCCCCGTCAAAAGGCATCGAGATGGGTATGGGAAGTATTACTCATTGCACAACGACAAGAGAAGAAACCCATTACAATATCTCATTTTGCACAGGGGATCAGGCCTCCGCTTTCCCTCACTGAGTTGGTGCCGCGCTTGATAGGCAAAAGGCTGTTCCATCTTAATAATATAGATAGGGGGAGATGTAGGGAGCCGCGGTTAGCCGTGATAACATCCGCCATTACAAGATGGCGCTGGCATCCTGTGCTCTCACAAGTAAACAACTAACTGCACAGGTGCAAGAGGCGAAAGCACGCCAAGCCACTGCTAATCCCGAGGCGTAACAAGGGGTGATGAGTGAACAGCCAATCAGAAGTGAACACGCCACTTTAGGGTACATATAGCAGTGCCTTTCCTGGGCTTGGGGTCTTTCCGCTTCTACTGATGCAAGAATAAAGCCTCACTGTGGTAACTCCCCGAACACTGCCTCACGTGTCTCTTTCTCGGGCGAAGGGGACTTGAAGGGGCCCGGAATAGGTGACAACAGTGATGTTGCTGTGTGTGGAACTTACTAGCATCTAACTCACTCTGGCAAGAAGCTCAGCATTGTATTTAATCATTAAACCCAGCTCTGGGGGTCTCTCTCCTTGAACAAATTCAGATACCAACACGGAGGTAGTCAGGGTCCATTTAGAAACTAGGGAAACTTAAGGGAAAAAAAAGGTGGCTAGTAAAAGGTATTCAATTATTGAGAAGGCAAAGTTTTCAAAGGCAGGATCTCATATAGCACAGGCCAGCCTGGAACTCCGTTTGCCAAACATAGCCTGGAATTTCTGATTCTGCCGTTTCTACCTCTAAATTCTGGGATAAATGGCATGTACACCATACCTGGCTTATTTAGTCCTGGTGCTTGAGCCCAGGGCTGTAGTGCTCTGGGGGTTTTGTACACTTGTCAAGGTTTTGCCACAGTCACCCAAAAGCTTGACTGTAGCCAGAGTTTCCGCTCCCAGGGCTGCTCACTTACCTGGCTGGCCAGTTGGTATTAGTTATTGGCTGGAAGCCCTAGTTCCTTCTTACATGAACCTCTCCACAGGCTTCCTGAGTGACCAAGATGGTTGGCATCCCTCAGAGTGGGTGGCCCACAGGACATGAGATAGAAGTATTTGGGTATTTGGTGGGAAGGCGGGAGAGTCATTGTTACTACTTGTGGGGAAACACCTACTGTCACCTCTACAAGGCTCTGATTTTAGGAAAGATGAAAGCCACTCTACACTGAAGGGAAGGGGACAGAGTTCTACCATTTAAAAAGAGTAATTTTGGATCAGGTGAGAATTTTTGTTTTTTATTTGTAAGGTGAGATGTCAGTATGTATCCCAGCCTAGTCTTAAACTCAAGAACCTTCTGTGTGGGCCTTCTGTGTGCTGAGATTACATCGTTCTCCACCAGGATTGACTCGAGGAACTATTTCAGAGCCACCATCTATGGATTAGAAAATACCATTTCCATCGACTTATTTGGACTGTGGTTTTTGTTTTGTTTTGTTTTGTTTTGTTTTGTTTCTTTCTTTGTGGTGGGAATTTTCCTCTTTTAAAAATCTTTGTTGCCAGGCAGTGGTGGTGCATACCTTTAATCCCAGCATTTGGAAAGTAGAGGCAGGTGAATCTCTGAGTTCAAGGCCAGCCTGGTCTACAGAGTGAGTTCCAGGATAACCAGAGCCAGAGCTATACACCACCAGCAGGATTTTTTTAAATTATTTCTTTCGAAAGTATAATTCCATCATTTCCCCTTCCCTTTCCTCTCTCCAAGTACTCTTTATATTCCACTTTACTCTCTTTTAAATTCATGGCTTCTGTTTTCATTAATTGTTACATATATGTATACACATATATATTTCTAAAATAGATATAAATGCATCCTGCTTAGTCTGTACAATGTTACTTGTATGTATGCTTTCAAGGCCAACCGTTTGGTATGTGAGTGCTGTTCTCTGGGGGAAAACTACTTCTCCTATTCTTAACATTCTTTACTTGCCCATAGTCCTTTGTGTGGGTTGAGACCTTTGGGCTTTCCCTCATACACTTTGGCATGTCTATTTTGTTGTTCTTGTTCAGCTGATGTTTAGACAGTCATGTTGGTCAGACTTTATGGGTCTGACAATTACTAGGAGACAAAAATCTCAGAATTTCCTTGATGCCCTGATGCTTATAATCTTTCTTTCCTCCTGCAATGATCCCTGAGTCTTAGATGCAGGAGCTGGCCATCCACTGGGGCATGAAGAACCTACCAGTGCCCACACTTCTAAAGAAAAATAGCTTTGCTAGGAACATATAGAATTTGTTTTGTTTTTTAGTTTTGTTTTTTGTGGGGTTTTTTTTTTGAGACAGGGTTTTTCTGTGTAGCCTTGGCTGTCCTAGAACTCATTCTGTAGACCAGGATGGCCTCAAACTCAGAGATCCACCTGTCTCTATTACAGGACTAATAGATAGATAGACAGACAGACAGGACTCTACAAATCTGTGTGTTGATTGGTTGTTATTCTCTATGATGGTGCCCATTTGTTGCAAAGAGAGGGCTCCTTGATGAAGAGTGAGGACTACATTTATCTGTGGGTATAAGGGCAAATATTTAGAATGTAATTAGGGGAATATGCTTGTTTAATAGAGTGATGGCTATAGGTTCTCCTCCAAGATCCATGACTTTGCCACTCTTACATAGTTGGCTAGGTTTTTAGTAACAAGTGTGATTTCCCTCTTATTGAACAGGAATTATGCTTGTTTAAGTTCAGTTAGAAAGCTGTTGGTTACTACCAAGGTACATGTGCTACAACTACATCCTTAGGGTTATGGTGCTATAATGATTGTGGTTATGGTTCATAGGTGTCATAGCTGGGTATGACTGTTGGTTGCATCCCTCGTTTTGAAGCTTGCACAATGTCTTTTGGTACTAGGAAAGCTCGTTCTCAGGAAGAGACTTTCAAGTCAGTTCCAGCATAAAGGCCTCTGAGCTTTGTGTCTGTGACATGTTAAATATTTAATCAAAGGCTTTACAAATGGGATTCAATAATGAGTTCTATCAAATGTTTTAATAGGAATAACAGTGTTCCTACATAAATCATTTCAGAAAGTAGAGGATAAAACACTTGTTTCAATAGTTTTATAATAGTACTGATTTATCAATATTCTCTTCATACAAAACCTTCTTCACAAGAACAAACTATAGATCAATATTCCTTATGAACTTAGACATTAAAAGCTTAACAGAACAGCAGCAAACAGAATCTAGAAACATGTACAAAAGATATCGCAATAAGATATATTTCAGGAATGTAAAAATAACTTGATTATAAAGTTAATGAAGTCATATTTCATATTTATAGACAAGGCTCTAAAACCAGGCAATTACTTGCTAGATAGACACAGAAAACACCAGCATCTAAATTCAGAACACCTTCAGTATACACACTCCCAACAAACATGACACACGGTCCCTTAACTGGATGAGAAGCACTTATAAAATGCTTATAACTAACATGGTAGTGATAAAAGCCTGAATGAGTTTGCCTTAAAACCCACAGGTTTATTAAAGTAAAGGGAAAAAGGCAGAGCTGGAAAGAAGAAAGGGAGAAAAGGCGGTCTTCACAGAAAGACGTTTTAGGTTGACTTTCTCTTAAAACAATGGTAAGTTGGTTTTGAGGAGAAACAACTGAACTTTGAAAGGCCAAGTTCCATGCTGAAACTGTAAGAGACATGTAAGGATGGCTATGGGTGTAGCCAGAGGTTCTTTCATTTGTATGTTGTTTTTCCCCTGTGCAATCCTGACTCTCTTGTCTACACACTCACAGGGCTGTTTTAGGGAGTGACCACTCGGCTTCTGTGCTGTCCTTTCACTCCTTGCTGCAACATGCTCTGCACAATTATTAGTGGCAGTGGAGTCAAGTCACAAAAGCAATGAAATTTCTCATTTACACTTTTTGTAGTGACGTGTGGTGCCTTGGGAGTTAATAGTAACTTTATTTTAGTTTTGACAAGGGTTTTGCTTTGTTACTCAGAGTGACTTCAAACACACAATCTCCCTGCTTTAGCTTTCAAGAGCACTGAGATTACAGGCTGTGCCACCATGCTCTACAGGAATAGTCTTATTTAATGAAGAATATAATTGAATCTGTCTTGGAGGCAGGAAACATCATCACCTATCTATCCCATATTAACTGGTATTAGGTCTTTTATAGTAAATGTTCTTTTGAAGATTATTTATTTACTTGCCGTGTGTGACGTGTGGGTGTCAGAGTATGAGCACATACATGTCACATGTACAACTTTCATTAGTCATTTTTCTCTTACTTTGCTGAGGCAGGATCTCGCTTTTACTGTTTTTGCTGTTTTGTGTACTTCAGGCCAGCTGGCACAGAAGTTTCTGGGTCATTCTCTTGTTTTTGCTTCCCGTCTTTCTGTAAGAATGCAGATGTGAACCATCACCTCCATATTGTTATGGGTTTCAGGGCTCCAAGCCAGTGGGCTTGTATGGAGGGCACTTTTACCCTTGGAACCATCCTACCATCCCTGTAATAGGAATTCTGATCAGGATCATAGGGACTATAAAGGCATAGCAATTTGCCTGACAGCTGACACAGGGCAGCAGACAAGTTCTGTGGCATATTACATAAAATGTGGATTCATAGTGAGCCTGGAAAATAGGAAAGTCAGTCATTAATAAAACTAAAATTCTGATGTGTTCTTTCCTATGGGGGTCATCTCCAGAACAAATACAAAATATGGCAAAAGTATTAGATGGTTCTTCTATCCTGCAATAGAAACACATTTAACGTTTCAAATAAGCACCCTCTGGTGTGAGAATTTTCACACTGGGAGCACTATAAAATATTACTCACTTTCTTCTAAGGTCCAAATGGTAAACCAAAAAATTTAATTTCACCAAAGTTCAAGCTATGGAACTAATGAGTTTATTAGGATTACTTACAGAATACTGGTGAGAGATGTTGGGTAGGAGTTCTGAGTGTCTCTGAGGCAGCCATCCTAGAAGGTCTGTACCCAACAAGGGATGATATGATTCCCACTGTTGTGTAGATGGAGCCCTCTTCCCCTGCTCTTCTTCAGTCTATATAGCGTGGCCCCTCCCTGACACCCTGAAGCCACCTGCAATTAGGGAAGAATTGCAAACAGCTTGTTGGGAGGAATGGCTGGATACTCAAATGAGGGTTCCTTGACACTCACTACCAGACCTCTTCTATAAGGGGCTGTTAACAGTCAACAAACACAGCTGTGATGAGCTTTTGCAAACAGACGCAACTGAACTCATGAAAATGGAAGCCATTTGACTTAGAGGACAATACCTACTCTCACATTCAGACTCTTTTTTTCATTGGCCTTGTGCAACAATCACTGCAGTGAGCATTGGAGTTGCCTTTAATCTCCACATTTCAGTTGCCATATTAGCTAAAATCATATAGCATCCATTACTTTTTAAAATATCTTTATTGAGGAGATCTGTAGAATAGTAAAAACCAGGGCTCACAGTGAGTCCGCACATGTGCTGGACTATTATTGTCATTACAGAAGCACTCACTAGATCTTCCTTTCATATCTCATGTGGAGAAAGCAAGGCACAGAATGTCCAAGTAAGCACAAAGAGTTGGCTGGTCAGTGGAATTTCGCTCTAACGGCTACTTCCTCAGCCTGCATGTTTGATCTCTCATCCAGTCTCCAGACAGTCACTTAGTACAAATTGTAACCAGAGTCTCAAAAGTGTCTTTGCTCTGGGGTTCCCTGCTGCAGATGTAGCTCAGGTAAAGCCTTTGCTTAGGTTGTCAATGGCTTTGGCTGTTACCTAGTAAAGGAACACTTTTCTAAAGTTGAGTATACTAGGAACTGTTTTAAGCACAACCATATTGTATGTGTGCTTAATTTTTGTTTCTAAAACTGCCACTGCCTTACAGCAATGGACACATCTATGTAGCCTGCCCTCAGCAGTGAGGTGGGGACCTGAGTGATGAGTTACTCAGAGAACCTGTTATACTATGGTGGAAATAGTAATGAATTGGGGACTTGCTTTTTTGGTACTCACCCTAAGGTAGAAAAGTAGATTGTTCAATGCAGGACACTTCTAGCCAAAAAAGAAGAGCTGTCTGATGCTTTTCTATTCATTCAAGGAAGACAAGGCTCCAGGGGCTAACTGCTCCCCAAGTTCCACAATACAAGACCAGATGCAGTTTTAAGAGTAAAATGAAGAAACTGCCGTTGTACACAAATGGCCAGCCCAACCCTAATGAACCATTCCAAAAAAACCATCAGATAAAGCCAATAAAAAAGCAAATCAGAGAGGGGCATGAGGAAGGAGAGAAAGAGAGGGGAGAGGTATGTATACAAGTGCATGTGTGCATGTATGTGCATGTGTGCATGTATGTGCATGTGTGCATGTATGTGCATGTGTGCATGTATGTGCATGTATGTGCATGTGTGCATGTATGTCCATGAGTGCATGTATGTGCATGTGTGCATGTATGTGCATGTGGAGGCCAGATGTCATTCTTCAGGTGCTGTCTACCTTGTTTTTTGAGATAGGTTTCTCACTGCCTTGAGTTAGCCAAGTGACTGGCTAGTGATGGCTAGGAATCCTCATTTCCACTTCCCTAACAGGATCACAAGTGTGCATTACCATGCCTGACTTTTTAAAAACAACAACAACAAAACCCACATGGGTTCTGGGTTCTCAAGCTCTGGCAGTCATCTTAGATTGCAAGAACTTTACCAACTGAATCATCTCCCCGGTCCCCCAAAGCCATCTTTCCAGGGAGCAGAGCCACAGACGCCTGCACTGAGTATGAATGCCAAGGGAAAGGCTTTCTTGTTAACAAGGCAGAAAAATAAATCTAAACCAAAAGAATCAGGGATCCGTGGGAATGAAAATCAGTGGAGCCTAGCAGGAGCTGACAACTTGAGTGCTAATTCCAGAGAAGAAACACAGAGTGAATTCTAGAGAGTAACCAAATATTCTTCCTAAGATTCCACCAGAGATGAATTGTTCCACAGTAACACGGTGCCAGGAATCCGAGGCACTAAGTCTAGCCTCCACCTCATCAGCCCAGACAGTGTGGAGGCCAAGAGAAAGAACTGGAGCTGGGCGCCCTCACACTATGCCAATCCAACCATCCAACCAGGCTTAAGATAGACATTAGTGAGATTAAATGTTAAAAAAAAATCTGGGGTTTGTAAACTTATCCATCTGTATCTCTCATATTTGCTTTCTTTCCCTCCAGTTTTCTGTTTTAAATTCCAGTAAAGTCCCAGCTGAACCAAGAGGAAAGCTGATTTTGCACACCTAAATCTGGATAAATAATGGGAATTCTCCAGAGGCCGATAAGGTGGGGAGGAGCCAGAGGATCTGAGGCCAAGAGCAGAGTGGGTAGGACAAGGCAGGGCTCTGAACAGCAGGCCAGGCTAACATCTTCCTTCCTAGGGTCTGGGCCTTATCTTTATGCTTTTCCTTGAAGTCCTGCTTGCATAGTGGCCCTGGGCCAAAGGTGAAAGAGGCTCTGTGACTTCCCATTGTCAGAGTAGGGGGAACAAATAAAGGATTGCCTCTGTGGGATTGTGGAATGTTTATTATCCTAAAGAAAAGCATTTGTCTTGTCTCACAGGAAATCCTGTCATCTTATCTTAGAACTGGCCCTGAAATAGGTAGTCACCATTACTTTCATCAGAGCACAAGACCACTAGAGGACATGCCTCTGGGGACAGAGGCAGGAGATAGCTCAAAACCAACTATCACAATGCTTATACAACTAAAATGACCTGGAAAGCCGTCTCTTAGCTGATGTGTGCCCCACTTCCTGTCCTATTACTTCTTCTCCACCCTCTCCAGGGAGCAGGGTGTCTGACAAGCTGCCAGAGCTGAGAAACGGCACCCATTTCTAAGAATCCTTGTATATGAGAGCTAGGAAAGGCAACTACAACCAGGGCTGCCTTGGAGTTCATCGTGTCTCTGTGGCACAAGATGCCTGTGAGTCCATACAAGACACAGCTGCTTTCATGTTCTGAAATTCCCCAGAATCAGAGGGATTTTTGAAAAGTCCATTCCTAATATTTTTTTTCCTTTAAGATTTCAACATTGTCTTTCCTTAATCTCTTTTGTAGCATCTCTGCAAATCAAGTGTGGCGTTCACAAAGTGCGGTTGATACTGTCTGGGACTGAGGAGATATTTTACAGTCCTAAGGATTATCAGCACTGGGCACCAGTTTATGCCTGTATCCCCTGCTTCAAGTGGTTCTTTCTAAGAATCATCCATAACACATCCATGCAAAAGAAAGAACTCTTAGATTTCTACAAGCTAATGTCTGAGCTGATGTCATGTTTATTTCATGAACTTGTATTTGGAGGGTTGTAAAAAACTGTGTTTCAACAGGTTTAAAGCTTTGTTAATAAAATATTTCCCAGTTTGCAAAGAACAGACAAGAGGATTTTGTAACTAAAATGAAAAAAAAATCTATAAAAATAATTTCCTTGCACTCTAATAATAGAAATTATGTAGTGAAAAGTTCAAAGGACTCCATGAGCCATTCATCCCTAGAGGATGAAACTAACACAGGAATTCTATGAGAATTTATTCTTAAAATCAAACTTTCTTGCGTTAACATTATACAATTTTGTAATGCTATACTATTCCTGTCTGTTGAAGGTCATTAGCATAGAAAATAGGAAATTCATATTTCAGGGACATCTAAAAAAAATTGTTAATCAAAAGCTTAGAAAATGACCACAATCAAAGGTCAATGTAGCTGACTGTCTAGTTTTCCTAAGGTAAGATGGTTTCACACGTTTCTTTCATTTACAAATAGTGGAAGTTTACAATGAATCTTGGGAATTTCACCAAATGAGTTCTTGCTTTAGACAAATAGAAGGAAATTTTTAAGCAGCAGACTTGATAAATGGCGGCAGCCCACATGACTGCTGAGGAGCAGTCTGACAGGAATTGGCAACCATAACAAACAGTACAATGACAGTCCATTATCTTAGTGTTCACAGAAGGACTTGGCACCTCGCCAGATGTATAATCAGCCTATTTTTGTTTTTATCACACAAACCAATGGGTTTTTCCAAATAATAGTAAATTAGGTGTGGCTCTTTTTTCGTTTTTAACTGAGAGGATTTCCTGAAATCTAAGTTTTGATAATATCTTTGTGTATTTTCAACAAACGGTACATTATGCACCTATGTTAAAAAAACACAATGGATCTGTTGTATGAGCATTTTTATTTGGAGAGTGATATTTTCATTGGCTCCCTTTTGATTTTGCTATTCTACACAAAGGCTGGAGCACTGTGTTATACAACACAGGACCCACATAGCTCTTGCAGCAGCTTGGTCTCCAGTTTCTCAAAGAGGAAAGACCAGCGCCAACAAGCAATGCTCCTTATAACATACACCTCAAGATTCTGCGTGTATCTTTGTGAGCAAGTATCTGAATTTATTAGCATACTGAAACAGCAGTTGCTGCTTAACTTACACATTTTTTTTCTTTTCTTTTTTAAAATAGAGTTTTACTATGTAGCTCAAGCTATCCTTGAATTCAAGATCCTCCGGCCTCAGCTTCTGTCACACTGGCATTATATCATACTTGGCTAAACATTTCCAGTTTTAACTGCCTGGTTATCAGAATATCTCATATCTGGATCTAACTGTTGAATGTGAGATTTAACATTTAACACATTTAAATCATTTAAGGTCCTTTTATTATTGAATATATTAAAAGAAATAAAGATGTTTTTATGAAGCTCCACAGCTTCTGTTCTGAATATCTATTCAAGATATTATTAAATTTTTATTTATTTATTTTCTTAATATATAAGTTTTCTGTCTACATATATGCCTGCATGAAGAAGAGAATGTCAGACAGAAGAGGGTATCAGATCCCATCACAGATGCTTCTGAGCCACCATATGGTTGCCAGGAATTGAACTCAGGACCTCCGGAAGAGCAGCCAGCGCTCTTAACTGCTAAACTGTCTCTCCAGCTACTCAAACATCTAACTGTGGAAGTTTATTGTATTGTAGGCTTTGGGTTTGGTTAATTTTGGTGTGTGATGTTCTTTTGTTCATAATATTTTAATAATAAAATTTAAAATAAATAAAAATTATTGCCAAGAATAGTGCTGCATGCCTTTAGCCCCAGCACTTGGGAGGCAGAGGTGGGCAGATCTCTGTGAGTTCCAGGACAGCCTTATCTACATAAAGAACTCTAGGGCAGCTGGGGCTACATAGAGAGATGCTGTCTCAAGAATAAGATAAAACAAATTAAATGTTTATATTTATAAAAAATATTGTTTATAATTTAAGGTTTAAATACTTTAGGATTAATTTGTCCAAGTATTTTCCCTCCTGTATGCTGAAAACTGTAAAATATGGCTGGAAAAAATTAGAGAATTACTTGAATTTATGAAGACATGTTGTTTGTTCACAAGTTAAAAGTCAATATTGTTAAAGTATCAATTGACACACATATTTAATTAAATCCCAATCAAGACCTTAGTGCTCTTCCCCTGCCCATGTGGTAATCAAAAGTTTGTCCTAAGAGTCATATGCCAATGCTAACTATCTAGAATAGCCAAAACACTTGAAAATAAAGACAACTAATAGACAAAGTTACTTGATTTAAAATTTTTTTTGTATCAAGAGTATAAACTGGTGTGGAAAGGCATAAAATAGATATTTGGATCAATGGAATCAAAGAATGAATCAAGAAATATATTTGAGCAACTTTTTACAATGTAATTTATTGAGAGAAAGAAATGTCTTTTCAACAAATGGTGTGTTGGAGGAGGGGGTTGTAAAGCCAGATAGACTACTACAAAGTTGGACCTGTCTAGACAACAAAGAAAAGAAAAAGGTCAGGTCAGACTAGAAGGATAATTCAGTGGCAGAGCACATGCCTGGCATGCCAGTGGTCCTGGGCACAACCATTTGAGATATCTTTTTCTACTCCGATTAACTTAACAAGGAAATCCTTTAAAACATATTTTATTTAAAAGATAAGTTAGTTTTAAAGAAAAATAACCAGAACATCACTTTTTTAAAAAATTTGTTTTTTATTGTATGTATATAAGTGTTTTGCTGAATGTATACATTTACTTCACATTTGTACCTGGTACTTAATCAGGCTATGAAGTTACAGAGGGTTGTGAGCTACCCATCATGAGTTCTGGAAACCGAACTCAATTCCTTTGCAAAACCAGCAAATGCTCCTAACTGCTAAGCTCTCTCTCCAGCCCCTAAAGTATCACCTTCACTTGACATGTAGTGCCACATTTATTTTTACTGCATGAAACTGTACATCATTTCTTTGTTACTCTTACAAGCATGTTAATTATGTCTTTTTCTATTCTCTACCATCCATAAATGCTCTCCGATGTTGATACACAAGTAAACTCTTTGCATAGAAAATATTAAGACATAGTTGGTAGAATGATCAGTGCATTTTTTTTCTTTTTAGCTTAATATCTTATTATAGAGCCCTACCCAAATGATAATCTGGTAAGAAGTGATCACTTCTCAGCTACAATTGTCAAGTGTGACCTCATGTTCTAGGAGTGGTTAAAACTGTGAAGAACCACTCTGTCTTTAATCTAGATAGGTTTCTTGTTTTTGTGTCCTATTAGGGGCAAAACTGAGACACAGGCCCCATATATCTTCATGCTTGGGAAGAATTCAGAGTCCTCCTGGTTTTTATTTGATAATTCTGACCACATGCCAAGTGATTGATGTGTCCCCAATGGCCTACCCCTAAAGATGATTCAGTCTCTGGAAGTCTGAGAGGCTAGAGGGCCCTGGACTCTCAAGACAATTCAGGGAGGGTCAAGGTCCATAAGCACAGTGTGAGACCAGACTTCAGTAGGGCATTCAGAAACAGAAGAGGCAGATAAAAAGTCACAGTGCTTGAGGTCAAAGAGTAAGTAAATACATAAGGATGAAGTCAACAGGAATTGCTCAGGGAAGATGATCTCAGTTGTGAATTAGAACAAACAAAGTAAATGCACACTGGTTACTGCAGTAGATTTAAAAACACATTGAAATAACAGTGGTATTGAACAATAAGTACAAGTGTCTTACTTTGCTCTAGTGTCTTTGATGGTATTTGGTGCTGTGAAATTTTATTAATAGATTGATGATTAAATGGTTATCTTAGAATTAAAACAAAAAAGTAGAAAATAAAAACTCCAGCAAAGGAGAAAGCCCTGGGCTTTGGGTGCTGCTCTCAGGATGGATAGCCTTTGATGGGTTTCTTCTATGTGAAGAATGAAAAAATGAACATGAAAGTGAGCATCTAAGGTTCCCTTGAAATTTAAATAAATCACAGTTGCCCGATTTCCTCTCCTTTGTACTTCCACTCTTTTTAGGCATTGGTAGGATGGAAGAATGATATTTTTCTTCTCAGAGGAAGAAAACATCAGAGGATTCAGTCTGAGACTAACTATGAGATAAAGAAATTGGATTGTCTAGAACTAAGTTTTCTCAAAACGACGGATCAGAGAAAAGCAGAAACCTCAGAAAAACTGACTTAAGCAAGTCAACATTCCAAGATGATGAGAGCGCATGAGTAGTCTACAGGCCTATTAGCTACTTAGAAGTTTCAAATGTGTGTAGTTCAGAGTTGAAACGCCCTTTCATTTTGTAGGCTCAGAAATACCTAATTTTTTTTTTTTTTTTTGTCATAGGTGTAAGGGAAGGAGGGAGAAAATGATGACATTGTTTTTTTCTAAAGTGTGTGTGTTGACAGAGCCAAGGTAAAGTGTTTACTAGAAATAAAGCAGGGTCAGACGTGTACCTTCTAGGAGGAAAATATGAATAAGGGGGCCAGCTTAAAAATGAGAAGCAAGGTCTTCAGGAGTTCATTAACAGAGACTGGGAAGAGACGGTGTGCTCTGTAGACTAGTCATCAGCTCCTGACGTGTTCTTTAAGAACATTTCCTCTCCCCCAACTATCTTTATCTCACACAGCTTTTGCAGCTTTTTCATTATTAATCCCCATCTCAGCAAGCCTGCAAGCTCTAAGATAGGTGTTTGCCTACTCTAGATCCTGGCTTCCTGGATTACCAACCATGTTTGTATCTCTATTTGTTTCTTCATAGACAAATGAAGAAGTGAATGAAAGAAAAAAGAGGAAGGAAGGGCAAGAAGGAGAACAGAAAACAGTATATTCTCCCAGGGTTTATCATAAAGATTAAATTAAATAACATCTATGGGTCAGTTAATACATATGTTAGACTCATTATTTCTGTGACAAATACTTACTGGCACCTTGCTCAGCGCTAATGAAGGACAGACATGACTGGAGTGGCAGGGAAATGAAGGAAAGACAAATGCACAGACTCATGGAAAGGCTGGGATCATGTAGTCTAGGCTCTTGGACAGAGAAACCTCATCTCCCAGGAGCTCATCATGTTTATTATACAGAGTTGAACAGAGAAGCCGTGGCTATTGCATACAGATGAACAAGGTGGTAGGCTTATTACCTTCAGATAAACAAAGGGGCAGAGTTATGGTATACAGTTGGATCAAAATGACAGGTTTAGCAGTCTCTGTAGGGCAGTAGCCTTCAGACAGTAATTATCTGGGAGGAATGAGCTATGGTGGACATTTTCTGTACACAGTATCAATACCCACATGTGGATCATAGGGGAAGGCTTTGTCATTTCTATGCCTGGGGCTATAAGGTCCTTGACACTGTTATGCCTATGTCAACAGCATGCATTCACTCAGGGTTCCCTCCTTTCCCTACGAACATCTAAGAGGAGAAAGGAGAAAAGGGGAGAAAGGAGGAGAGACATTTTAGTTCATGGTTTCTGAGGCTTCAGCCCTCAGTAACCTTTCTCTAAGTAGGTCCCACAGTCTACCTTCTATCTCCCAACAATGTCATTGTATTACAACTCTGCCAGATAAATCCGCTGACGAAATCCCTTGAGATTCAATTGTTTTCTCCAAAGTCCATCAACTGGCAACCAAGTCCCAGTCAATTGGAAATCCTTGAGTATGTGAAGGACATTTCATACTGTCATTATGATAGATTACTACCTGGCTCAGAGCAGGTGGGTACTATATTCTACTGTAGCTCTTGTTATTAACTCATTGTGTGCACATCTAAGTGTTGAGCAGCGTGTAAGACACAGGGCTCATTGACTTGGGAGTAGTGTGGTAGAGATGGCAGGGTGTCCCGGATACACAGTGCCTCTGAGGTGCCACTTTCTATTTTCCAGCATCATCTGTTTCAGGGCATCAGCCTCTTGTTTTACCTTCATTGCTGCCACTGCAGTGGACCAACTCTGTCTGTCCTCAGCCTTCCTGAAGGTGCTGATCCTCCTCTTGTGCATGCCACACACTGACTGACTACTCTGAGGCTGCCCTGTGGAGCCTGGGGAGATGCCATGGGAGGTTTTCATTGTCTATGTCTGCTCAACTGGAATGTCAAGGACTGAATGGCTGATAGAGTAACCCTTAACTGATAGCAGATGAGAGAAGTGCCAGATTTTCTCCCTGTTCTTCCCATGAGCAAACTGTTCTGATATATGACCATTTACACTCCTGAGAACTGGTCTTTAAAAATCAAGCAACCAACTGTGCTTGGCTCAAGTGATTCCCAGCTCAGTAAAGAACTGAGTCTCTGCTCTTTCCTTCCCTGTTCCAACACACCCTACCTCACTCAGTCCTGTTTCCCTGGCTTCTAACTTCCTGGTAAACAAATACCAGTATGTAAACTTTTGCCTCAGGTGCTTCAGGTTAATATATTTATCATAGATATTTCTCTCCCACCTATTAAAAAAAAATCGTACTTTTCAGTTGGAAGGATGCCTCAGTTGGTGAAAACATCATGCTTGCTGGGCAAGCATGAGTCCCTGAGTTCTATTCCTAGAATGTAAAAATCCATGGGTAGTGGTGCATGCTTGGAATTCCAGAGCTCTGAAGGTGAAGACAGGCACAGGATCTCTGGGGCTTGCTGGCCAGCCAGCCTAATCTAACTGGTGAGTTTCAGGACAGTGAGAGAGAGACCCCGTGTCAAACAACAAAACAAACATAACAAAACAAAACACAAACCACAAAGAAAAGAAAGGAAAGAAAAGGTTGACGGTTCCTAAGAAATGATACCCAATGTTCTCTGGTCGTCACATGTATAGGCAAAAATGTGTAATCCCATCCCCCAACCCATACAGTCACAAACAGTACTTTCAGTTTTTAGCTAAGTATCCAGAGTGAAGACTATGTCATTCCAAGGCAAAAACTGGTAGTAAATGTCTATAAGCCCAGGAAGTCAGAGACTGAAGCAGGAAGACTGAAAGTTTAAGGCCAGCCTAGGCCTCACCTACCTCCAACTCCAAGATCAAGACCCTACCTCAAAAAACAAAAACAAACACATAAACAAACAAAAACCAATCAATCAAAAAACCAAATAAAATAAATCACAAGCAAACAAATAAGAAAAAAACATATACAAAGCTACAAAGCTAACCTGATTAGCAGTTACTAGGATAAAACCAATAATTAACACACACACACACACACACACACACACACACACACACACACACATATTGATATATAAACACACACATACGTATAGACACATAGAGGAAAATAATCTGGGAAATGTTTTGAAAAGAATGAGTCTCAGTCACTCAGTCTCTCTCTGTGTCTCTGTTCTCTCTCTCTCTCTCTCTCTCTCTCTCTCTCTCTCTCTCTCTCTCTCCTACATTTCTACATCTCATGGTTTTAAATGATAGCATGGGCTGGAGCAGCTTTCTTTGGTCATGTAGTGGAAGGCACATGGTGAGAGTAGAAGATCACAGAAGCAGTGGAAGCTGATGCAGACAGCTGCAGCTCCAGACTCTTACCTGGTGTCCATTGCTGTTCTACCGCTGTGACATCATGACCAAGCAAATCTTATAAAAGAAAGCATTTAGTTGTGGGTTTGTTTACAGTTTCAGAGGTTTAGTTATTATCATCACGGCTGGGAGCATCGGAGCATACAGGCTGGAGAACTAATTGTGAGCTACATTTTGATCAGCAAGCAGAGAGATCAGGCCTGGCTTGGTCTTTTGAAACCTCAGAGTACACCCTACTGACACACTTCCTTTAACAAGGCCACACCTCCTAATCCTTCTTGAATCGTGGTACTTTCTGATGAGTAAATATTCAAATATGAACTTATTGGGGCCACTGTTATTCAAACCACCACACCTGAATATCATTCTGAGAAAGAAAAAGTCAGTATCTATTCAAAAAAGAAATAGGCTTTCTGTACAAATGAGTCATCTAAGAAAAAAATAGCACAAAGTATCATTTTATATGGTGGCTATGGATTTGGGATGCAGGTCTCAGGTCAAGCTTTTTGTCTTTATAGTATACTAACTCTTAAAGACTAGGACTGGTAGTAGCTTGGCCTAACCCTAATGTTTTCAACCCAAATGAACACATGCTACTAATTGCAGTCGCTTTTACTGTGGGTCCTGGCATTTACCCACTCACAGCTAAACATTAACAATGCAAATAGTGCTTAGTGTTATAAAGGAAAAGGACGTGGAGTTTTAGACAAGGACACTTAGCACAGTCTGGAGTTATGACTCAGATTTACAGGACAAATAGCTGCCAGCAAGGTGAATGGGGTAGAGAGAGGTTGAAGATCCCTGTAGTCTGGGGGGTGGTGTGGAAGTACACGTAATCTACTAATTACAGAAGTCCAGTGTGACTTGAGCTTGGAGAGCAAATGCAAATCAATAATGAGTGATGGGAAGTCTACAAACGGGTCTGGAGGGGGCACTGATCAAAGGAGATGTGAGACCAGCATAATTGTTTCTCAACAAATTAACTATGAATGCAGTAATGAGAGTTAATTGAATGGAACATAAGTGCACATGGGAAAACAGGACATTATTAATGGAGTCTGAAGGGTTGGGGTGGGCGTGGTCATGTAGATAGTAAGGCAGATGCTAAAGCTCAAATCATTATGACCAAGTAATAGGTTGTGATGTGTCTGTGAGGAGAGGGGTTTGTGAAGGATGGCTATTACCTCTTGCACTGAGTTAGAGAGGGAGAAGAAGAATAGGTTTGAGTAAATCCCACTCCAGTGATCTTAGTTTCTATTTCTGCAAAATGGGTATGACTTTTCAGTGAAAAGCTTCTGGATTGCTTTATATAATTCAGTCATTTTTCAAAACCAAGGAGTAAGCTGTTGTGAGAATTTTTACAGGGGAAACATGGTGGTCATCATTTGCAATATAAAATATACCCCAAACTATAATCACTTAAAAAGAAACTTGGGGTTTTATTGTTGTGAAGGGACGCCATAGCCATGACAACTATTAATAAAGAAAGCATTTGACTGGGGCTGGCTTCTAGTTTCAGAGGTTTAGTCCATGGTGGGAAACATGGCAGCGTCCAGGCAGACATGGTGCTGGAGAAGGAGCTGAGAGTTCTACATTGTAATCTATAAGCAGTAGAAGACTGACACACTAAACCTAATTTGAACATATATGAGACTGCAAAGTGGGCCCATAGAGTGACACACTGTCCAACAAGGCTACATCTTTTAATAATGGGTTTTATGGGTTGAGCATTCAAAACCGTGAGTCTATATGGGTCATTCCTATTCAAACCATCAGAGAACCACTATCCCACAATTTCTATACATCAGGGATTCAGGAGCAAGACAGCTGGGCAGTTCTGGTTCAGGGTTTTCTTGGGGTGACACTGAAGCTGTGAGCTGAGGCTGTAGTCATCTGCCAGCTGGACTGTGGCAGTTGGCATACTTATGACCAGCTTGTTCACGTGATTGCTTATGCAGGACTTTGGGTCTTCACTGGGGTCACTTTAATTATATTGGAACCTCAAAATCTGTGAGTCAACAGAAATCCTTTTTCTTTGTAAGTTAACAGACTCAGGTATTTTATTATACTGATAGAAAGCTGACTAAAATTACTGGGTAATTAATTATTAATGTATTTCTTACAGTTTTGGAGGCTGGGGATTCCTACCAAGGTAACAGCAGATTTGGTGCATGGAAAAACTATTTCAAAGATGGTACCCTGTAACTAAATGCCCTCACATGGCAGAAAGATAGAAGGGGAAAGAGAGATAAACACATCAAACACATCGTGTAAGAAAGACTGTAAGGATAGTAACCCCAGTCACGAGAGCAGCACACTTACAGCTTAATCATTTTCTAAAGTTCCATCTCTTAATATTGCCATGTGTTAATCAAATTTTAACACATAAATTGGAGGTGCAGAGTGCTGTCAGATCACAGTACACACTGTCAATGCTAGTTTAGTCTACTTGTTATCAAATAGAGGCCACTTATGGAGCTCCATCTGTTAAAGAAAGAAATTGTGAAATAGTATGTGGAGAAATTTTGTTCATATTTTTTAAAGATTTATTTTTTTATGTTCATGTATGTCCTCATGTGTATATGGACATGTCTACCGGTGCACAAAGAGATCAGAGAGAGTGTTGGATCCCCTGGAGTTATAGGTGGTTGTTAGATGCCCAATGTGTGTACTGAACACAAACCCAGGTCCTCTGGACGAGCAGCAAGTGCTCTTACCACTGAGCCATTTCTCCAGCCCCATATTTTAAAATACTACATTAAAGCTCTGATCTTCTGTACTTGGCACTTCACAAAGTCCTAAGCACTCTTCCTCAGCAGTAAATAATGCTGCTATACAGAACCAAACAAATAAAAAGAAACCAAATGTGACCCAAGAGAGTAGCTGTCAAGAATCCTCAGTGTCAACAATCGAGAATATTTCTTTGCTTAGTTTTTTATCTTTCTCCCTCTCTCCCATAAGAGAAGGAAATTATAATAATGCACAAAGCTTATATAGTTAAAACCAGTCTCCATTTTGGTCTACAGCTATGAGATATTTATGGAGGATGACTCTGTACATATACGTTCTGCATATTTTATAAAAGTATGTCATCTATTCTGTAAGTTCCATTGTTTATATGAGAATCAATCACTTTATGTCAGAGTGAGAGTTAGCCAAGAAGTTTGCATCTTGAAGAAAGCTTTCTGATATTCTAGTCTGGCTCTCTTGCCAGAGTGGAGAAAGCTACACACATAGGTGTGTGCACAGTCCCCTGTAGACTTCTCACTCAGTTTGCGGCAGAGAGCACAGTTGCTAATACTGTTGGAGATGCAGTGCTTGTTGAGACCTTTTTTAGTCCTGAAAACTCTGCGATATCTTTAACAATATGTGGGAAAGACCCCTGTGCTTTTTTCATTAATATTTCTTGCAACTAGGTGACAGAATTGTCTGAGTTTCAGGGGCACTTTGTAACTTGTAGATAGGAAATGGGAATAAAGCCAGGCTTGTTCATCCCCTTTTAGCCTCTTTCACTCCATTTATTGCTTACTTCTGAGATTTTATTGCCATTTATCACAAACTATTGCCTTCACTACACAGAGAGGATTAAGTTATAACTTTTACCTTGTGTTTGTTTGACTAATAAGCTCATATCTGTGAACACATGAATTATGTACTTATGTAATTTGACCCTAAGATAGGGAGGAAATGAAGGTAGGGATAGACCCATGGTTTTCTGACTCCTACTTAGGCACATTAACTTTCATACTTCTATTGACTGCACTGGAAGTTTATAGCTCATATCAGCAATTAACTTTGTGTGGCTTCCTCGGCACACAGCATCAGCGATAAGATAGTTTTCTTTGCTTTGTCAAAGTTTACTGAGGGTTATTGTATTGGTGGACACAATGACTACATGTGCTTAAACATGATAATGTGAGCAGTGAGAAGTGTTGTTCATAGTGCAAATTCCCTTAGCTGTTTTCTATATTCAGGCTTTAAAACTAGTAATTGTTCTGCATTGTTACAGTTTTTAAAAGAATAGTGAGTAATTTTTAATGGAAAACCATTTTAGTGTATGAATATGCTCTGATTGGATATCTAGTATTTTTATTAAAATTCTTGGTTTACACAAAGCTGTATTTTTCAAATAAGTGGAAAAAAGATTCGTTTTAGCATGTGTATTTATTTATCAAGCATTGATTTTTTTGTTGTTGTTATTTTGTCTTTTAAAATAAAACCTCATGGAGTCCCAGCTGCCTGATCCTCCTGCCTCAGCTTCTCAAGTGCTGAGACTGTGCCTGGCACTCACTGCTTTGTTCTTGTTTGCCACAGCTCTTTATAGTTCATCTACTTCCAGTTATTGAAAATACATTTATTCCTAGATTCTCCATAGATATTTAAAACAAATCTTCCCAAGCTGATTTGATCTCTTAGTCATTTTCCAACTGAAACTGTTAATTTCCTGATACCCTGCTTTTAGTTTTGCTTCAGTGTCTACGGAAGAGTAATTTAAGCCCCTCAGTGATGGCACCTACTCATCCACAGCTTGGGAAGTGGGAACTGTGGACCATTCTGCAGAGATTCTGTTTCAGCAGGTACGGGCACAGAAATCTGTGTGCCTATAGACTAGTAAGCACAGTTAAGCATCAGGAATAGAGGCAGTACAGTCCATTCTAGATGAAGTTCCTGCCCTTCCTTTTCAGTCTCTTCAGATCTCTATAGAGGAGAGATCAGCCGTGACCCCCCGTGATCATGGGGATGGTGCTACACTCGCATACAGCTTCACAGTGCAGCAGCCACTTCACATTTACAGAGCGACCTGAGTTCCCTCGTACTGCACAGATAGTGATGGCCACAGAGCACAGACAGGAATGTGTGCTACAGAGCAATGGTAGGCAGGTGAATATGGTGCTGGGAAAGGTTGGTGGTCATTCCTGGGATCAGACACCCTCAGAAAACATAGTTCCAATTTTTCCATATTGTTCTAAGTAATCTCTAAGGTGGTGTTCCTCAGTATCCTGTTTCTTTCTAGTGGTCTTTGTAAGAGTGTAGAATCATGTCTTCCTTGATAATGTTAAATTTGTAAGTTTCGGGTGTTAAATTTGTAAGTTTCTTTTAAAAGATTTTTCTCAAAAGTTTTGAAAAGCTATTAGCCAGGATCTTGGTGCAGTAAGGCATAATGTTTTCCTTTAAAAATTTAGGTGTGTGGGTAGAGTTAAGTAGCTGTTGTACATTTATGATTTAATAAAATAATTCTAAAGGTAAAAAGAAAAAAAATAGTTCCTCGAGGCTCCCTAGATCTGTTTGGTGAGTCTCAGTAGGAAATTGGCCAACGGTAGGAGTGTCAGAGGCAAATTTTAGGACATCAAGGATTCTTATAGGACATGATGGTGACCCTAGCAGGTTTTCCAATGGAAACAAGCTTTGCTCAGGTCCTCTTCAGATGTACAATGCAGACAGTGTCACTTGTCCTGTTGTAGACACACTATTCCATCTGAAAATGAAAAGTTGGTGCTTTGGGCTCCTAACTTGAGGGTGCAGTCCATTATGACATAGAAGTACAATGACAAGAGCATGGGGACATACCCTCACATCTGGGTAAATCGGCAGTGCTCAACTTGTCAGTCATGAGCTTTGAGTGGGTCAAACGACCCATTCACAGGGGTTACATATCACATATTTATAACATGAAGTAGCAATGAAAATATTCTCATGGTTAGGGGTCACCACAACATGATGAGCTGTATTAAAAGGTTATAGCATTAGGAAGGTTGGGAACCACTGGGGTGGATGAGGAAGCAGAGAGAGGGTGAATGCTGACAATCAGCCTATTTTCTCCCTTTCCTCTTTGTTGGCTCAGGATTCTAACACATGGGATATTGTCATCCACATTTGGGAAGGTCTTAACTTCTTTGTTAATACTTTCTGGAAAGGCCCCTGTGATACACCCAGAGGTATGCTCACTGATATTCTCCATGTTTAATGCAATAAAGTTGAAAATGGATATTAAATAAAACAGCACTTCAGTGGGGCCCAGTTGCAAGGGATTTGAAAACATCCCTCTCTGCTACTGACAGGACAGGGCCCTGGATATTAGGAATATGATAGAAATATGATATTTTGATAGAAATAATGCCAAATGGGCCCTGATCCATTCTACCCAAGACAAGGGTGGCACCATTTATCGTAGACTGGCCTTCCACATGAATCAATCACTAGTCAAGAAAATGTCGTAAAGACTTTCCCACAGGCCAAAATAACAGAGGTGTTTTCTCAGCTGAGGTTCCCTTTTCCTAGGTGACTCAAGTTAACAAAAACTCCGTTACAGTATGGACCTCTTCCCTAAGTAGTGGTGAAAGCTTTCTTCTTTGTTCGTATTTGCCCCTTGGAAACTCACCAGAAACTCTAAAGGCACTAACGCATCTTTGCTTTCTCTTCAGTCTGTCCCAACTCTTTAATAAAAGAGTTAACTCCTCCCTTGAATCCTTACAATCTCCCAAATTCAGGTGCTCCTACCCACCCATGCAGACCTTTGTAGGCAAACTGTCTAAGGTGTCCCTTGTAAATCTACTGTCCACTGTCACAGAACCATACAATCTATGTCACTGGCAAATGTCTTACTAAAATATAAAGTGGATCATGTTATTCCTCTTTTCCCTCTAAATTTTAATTTTATTGAAAACAGATTTTTTTTTATATATTCTGATTACAGTTTTCCCTCCCCAACTCCTCCCATAGAAATCCACACCTTTTCTGTCCCTCATTAGAAAACAAACAGCCATCTAAAGAATAATAATAAAATAAAACAAAACAACCTGGAATAGGGCAAAACAAACAAAAGAAAGTAAGCCAAAGAAATACAAGAAACATATATAGACATAGAAACACACACATTCTTACACACAGGAATCCCAAATCCCATAAAAACAGAAATCTGAAATCATATATATATATATATATATATATATATATATATATATTACCTATACAATTAAAAAAAAAAGATGGGGGTTTGTGTTCATTTCTCCTCTCAGTTCTGGGACCCCTTCTGTGGCATACCAGTCCAGGCCTGTGCAGGCCCTGAGTGAGCATGCTGCCAGTCTGTGAGTTTCCTTTCCTTGGTGCCTTCCACTCTCTCTGGCTCTTTCAATCTTTCTACTTTCTCTTCTACAGGGTTCCCTGAGCCGAGGGGAGGGATTTGATGGAGACATACATATATTAAGGACTGAGTGTTTCAAGGTCTCTCATTCTGCACATTGTCTTGCTGTGAGTCTCTGTATCTGTTCCCATGCTACTACAGGAGGAAACCCCTCTGGGGATGGCTGAGCAAGGCACTGATCTATGGGCATAGTAGAATATAGTTAGGAGTGATTCTGTAGCTATATTCCTTTAGCAGAACAGTAGTATTTAGTTTTCCCCTAGGTCCTTTCTGGTGTCAGGCTCTTGGTTATACAGGCAGTGTCAGGAATGAGTTCCATCTCTTGGAGTGGGCCTTAAATACAATTGGATATCGGTGGTTCCTCCCATGTGGCATTCCTCTTTTCAATGCCTATGTCTTAGGAAGGAAAAATTCTGTACCGCCCAACTTACCTTTTTTAACCGACTCCCCACCCAACCCCAGGACATCAACCACATGTTGCTGCCTTTCCTGGCTTCTCTGAGGAAACTTCTACACACCACTTTCCTCTCACCTCCTCTGTGATGCTCTCTGAACAGTCAATTGCTCTCTTCTGTGTTTCCCTGGACACTGTGTGTAAACTTTTATTACAGCCATATTACACAGCACTGTTTGCTTTCCTCATTACTTAAACAAAGGGCAGGGTCCCCAGCCCTTTAAACTAGCAAGAGGCTTGTAGCTTTGTTTCTAAAACAAAACAAACAATTAAAACAAAAAAATCCATCATCTATAAATTATTTTCTTCATTTAATAAATAGTTTCAGGAAGTACTAGTGTGTGCTAGTGAGACCAAAGCTTTAAAACTCCAGATTAAATTAAAATCGGAATTCCAGAAGTGACAATGAACAAATACACTGTGGTCGAGTAAGTCTAGTAAGAGTGTAGTATAGACATTTTGGCAATATATTGTTTTACATTTTTCTTTTGAGATAGGACATCTGTATATAGCTCTGGCTATCCTGGAACTCACTCTGTAGACCAGGCTGGGCTTGAACTCTGCTTCAACCTCCCAATGTTTGGATTAAAGATGTGTGCCACTAAACCTGACTATGATTTTAGAACATCTTATATGCTATTTAAAAATATATCTTGATAACTGTTGAATAATATCAGGTATCTTTCCAGAACAAGACTGTTTTAGGAAATATGTATGGTTCTTATGTCTTCTGAAGCAGAACTGTTTGGGATTAGGTTTTGGGTGGTGGAGGAGCATTTGCTCAGCAAGGAAATTCAGTTCTCAGCACCAGGGGACACACAAACCAACACCACAACACTGAAGGCTTTGGGATATTTTGAGTGACTATTCAGTACTTCATTTAAAAGTGTTAATATCTGTTGTGAAGAACAAAATAAGCAATGGGTATGTATGTTCCCTCTTTAATTTTTGTATCTAATAGGTATTACTGTGATGGGGTTTTTAGTCTATTTCAGAGTACTTCCTTAAGAGAGAAATGCAAATGTGGGGTTATGTGTTCTGAGCTATGGACCTTAACAACTGACTCACCCCACCGAGTTGCTTTCTAAAGTATTTGATTCCATTTGTTCACGTTTGAGAGTGCCCTTTTTATCTTAGCAACTTGAATACTATCTTTTACTTAAATATTTACTAATATGATAGCAACTCACATGTCATAACTTGGGTTGCAGGATATAGGATAAGATCAAGGTTTTTAGATTAAGGCTTTTGAGTCAAATATGCCTTTGGGTTTGGTCATAGCTCTGCCATTTCCCAGCCAGGTTACACTGACAAAGAACTTTTTTTTGAAGCAACTCTTTATTCATTAGCTTATTTTAATGCCAATAATAGCTTTTACCCTGAGCTTGGGGTTGTTGTAATCATTAAACAAGGTAGTCATGTGACAGCACTTCACTGTTCTGAACATAAGACCAAGAGTGAGGCTCCATGTTCAGTTGCAAGTGTACCACCGACTTTAGTTTGATTGGTGCACTAAGGGATTCGCATAACACTTTTACTGTCCCTATCTTTGTTGCACCCCAGAGAGAGGGTCAACAAGTGTTCTGTTGGTGGTCTCATAAACCTCATAAACCTGCTTGCTTACAAAGCACACACCTGGTTCCCATCCTTGAGGAATTTGCAATCTAAAGACTTCAGAGATTAACCTGGAGTCTCTGAGGGCTTTTAATTGTTTAGTGAGGTCTCAGAGGGTGGTGGTTGTAGTTCACTGAAGGCGAAGCTTAGTCAAAGGATCTGTCTGCAGAGTCCCTGGAAAAGCTACCGTCTCAGCAAAGGCAAGTCTAAGGCTACCCTAAAGATGACTTATTTGTCCTGTAAGAATTCGCGTCATATTTGTATTGAAAGTTCCTTTACGAAAGAGATATTGAGTAAAGCACTGTAAACGCAATGCGGTAGGCTAATAAGGTTTGAACAACCATTGCTGTGTGCACAAGTTACTCCAAGTGTTACTCTAAATCCCAGCAGAAAGTACCGAGGGCTGGAAGCACCGAGACAACCCCACCAGAAGTCAGCCACTGTCTCTCTAGTGAGTGGATACAGTGAGACTATGGTCAGACTGGTAACTTTTTCCAATTCTAGAATAATTTAGGTTTGGCTGCTCTTTGGGCCCTACTTCCAACATTTTTTTTTTTCTTTTTTCTTAATCTACTCCTAACTGCCAAGAAGTACCCCTGCTAACAACAACAACAAAAAACCCGATCGCATTATAAGGTTATACCCACTGGTATTTTGAGGGAACTTAAAAACACTGCAAAGTTAAAACCAAGTAGCCTTTCTAGTTGGCTAAAAACCTGCACCAACTAAGGTTCTGTTGTTGCAAACTCTGAGCCCTATCCCTCTCCTAGCCCAGGATCCTGCAGCCTAGCACCGAGCTACACCCTGGAGTGGCTGCCGGGTCCCCCCTCCTCCTGGGAACAGCTCCACCTCGGGGGCGCTGGAAACGCCCTCCGTGAGTTCCCTGACACCAGCGGGAGTTTCAAGTTTCCACTCGTGGGGCGGGGGGAGGCGGCGGGCGCGCGGCGAGCTTCGGGCCGCGCGGCTCCGCTTCGTTCACTGCGGGCTTCGGACTCGGGCTGGCCCGCGGCGTCCTCGTCCCTCGGGAAGGCTTCGCGAAGGCCCCGCAGCGCGTCCTCCGGCTGAGGCCCACTCGACCCCCGCCCGTGGCGCAGACCCCTCCTGGGCGGCCGGGAGACCAGCTCTCGCTGCGGTCACGGTTGCTGGCGCTCGAGCCCCGGCCTCGCCCCGCCACTGGCGGGCCGCGGGAGGAGGGGGCGCGGGGCGGCCCCGCCTTCCCCCCCCGAGGAGGCGCCGGGCGGCCATATTGCCGAGCTGTCTGCGGCGGCTGCGGCGCGTCTTCTCGCAGGCGGCCCGGGGCTCGCACCGCCGACTCTCCGCTCGCTCGCCGCCAGCCGCGACGCCCCCGCCGAGCCGCGCCTCAGCCAGTCGGCGGCGGGCAGGGAAGGAGCCACTAATTTTCGGGGTAAGCCCTGCTCGGCGCGTTGTCCGTCCCAGGCCCGGGTGCCGCTCTCCCCACCTAGGCGCTGAGGTGGCGGCCAGAAGTTGCCGGGCTGTGGCGCCGCGGCCCGGGGCCTGGCGCGCCTCACAGACGGGCTCGCGCCTGGCCGCCCAAGAGGCGGCGGGGTCGTTAACGGCAGAGCCGTGCCACTTGCTCGGAGCCTCGCCGCGCCGTCCGCCGTCGGCCTGGCCGCCCCGTGCGTCGGGCAATGTGGGTTCCCGCCGCCGTGGACTGGGCCCAGGGCTCGGCCGGGAGCGCCCCTGGGGCCCGCGTGGAGCGTGGGTCGCGTGCTCTCTCGCAACCCGGGGACGGGGACGGCAAGGCTAGAACTTCTCCCCCGGCCTGCCGTTAGAAGTCGGGGTGTTGGATTACTAGAGAGCGTGCGGACGCCCTAGCAGCGGAAAGGCCGCCCTGCCGCGCGAGCCCGCGAGGCCAGGCCCGGGCTCCCGGCCGCCCTTGCCTAGGGCTGCAGTCGCTGCCCGTGCCCTCCCGGCCCCCGACCTGCCCGCACGGTGGAGTCGCCTGGCGCACCGGGAAACCGAGCCTTTCCACCTTTCGGGGCTCCCAAACTCCCATCTCCCGGCTAAGTTTGAAAGGGAGCAGTGCGTTATTTCAGTTGAAATAGCACGTCTGTTCCTACACAGATGTTCCTGTAAACGTTGCCAGGATTCTAGGTGGTTTTGTTTTTCCTCCCTCCCTAGAAGAGTGGTTGGTTATTCATTGGAAATGTGTTTTTAAGAGAGCAAGTTTATAATTTTTTTTTTTTTAAAGTACAGTAGAGATTTTGTAAGACGAGGTGTGAGGGAGATGCCCTGTTGGTGTGTGGAGGCACCAAGATTTGTATGATGTAAAAGCCCAAGATAACAAGGATTTATGTGATAAAAGAGTACTTGGACACTGCAATCTATTGTTGACCAAGCATCTTTTTTTTAAATAGAATATAACACTATGACGGAGCACAGAATAAACAATTGCCTTGTTCATTTTGCTGCATAAATAATGGCTTAATCTGCTTGCCAAACAGCCCCATCAGATCTGAAAAGAGAGCCTAATGTCTAGGATTGCGGGTTTTTTTTTTTTTTAATCTTTAGAATTCTGTCACTTGCACCAGTGTGTCTTTATCTTTTATAATAATAATTTCTTCAAATATGACAAAATGCAGACTCCTTTTCAAATTGTCAGTATGCTGTGAAGAGAACTACACTGGCTTTCTCTGTATAAATCCCTTTGAAAACTGTAGTTTGGAACATACTCCGTAGTCACTAGGAAGTCTTCACGAGGAGGGGGAGGAGTTTGATTGTGACACTTAAGTGTTAAGCCCTTGCCTCTGTGGGTCCTGCATACTGGTTTGCTCATGTGTAGCTTCACACAGGAGAGGATGTAGGAAGAGCGCAAGAGATGTTTGTAGAATAGAGTTAATAGATTTTGCTGTGAAAAAAACACATTGAATCTTAATTTTGTGGGAATTATGGTTGCCTGGGTGAAACTTACACAGCTTCTTTGCAGCATTTGTGTGCAATGGTTAGGACAACAGGTTTGCTTTCTCCCTCTCTTAGTAGCTGTCAGTAGTTTGGGGGGAGGGGATAGGAGATAGGTGCACCAATTGAGTTTTGTTCCTTGCTTCACCATTCCCAAGAGGAGAATGTATTTTTATTAACTAGTTTTTAATCTCTGGTGAGTGGCTGGAAGACTTACAGATTTATTTTATTTTTTAAATCTCTTAATATAAAATTATGTGCAATCTATTAGAGTAGATTCTGAAATGTTGAGTGATGATGAGAGTTCAGAATTTTCATTCATTTAAAACTTAACACATTCTAAATCGAGCCTTTTAAAAACGGGCAAATCTTAACTTTTCCCCCCCCAAGGACTAGGGCTTTTAAAATATTGCCCCATTTAGGTAGAGAAGGCTGAGCCGTGCTGATAGAGCATGTCTGTGGGGCCTGGGCTATCCTTTCCTGTTAGTGGTGAAGTCTGGGAAGTAAGGAAGTCACTCCTGGATGGCTTGGGCTCCCTGCAGATCCAGAGCTGGTGGGAACTACTTTACCCTGTTGATATCCTGAATAGGGATCTGGATTAAATTGCTGCTCTATAAGGTTATTTTAAGTTTCTAGAGCATAGGTGTCACTAGAGGGTGATCTGGGAAAGCCCAGACTTCAGACTGCAATAGGCAGCTTATCCAGTCTGACCTCAGAGTTATTCTATCTCTTGTGTGTTAACAACTGTCCTCTCTGTCCCATTCATTAAGTTTCTATATGCTTCTTAGTATTGTTATGGATGTGCATTCTAAATCATTATAAAATAATGTACCACACAGTAAAGTTATAACACTCAGAAAGATGTAAAGCCATAGAATAAAACGCTTGTCTTCGTGCCCCAGAACTCTGCAGTCCTGTCCATGGCCCCATTTTTTTTTTTTTTTTTTTTTTTTTAAGTAATTGCCTTGTGTATAGAAAGTGGTAGTATTCCTGCAAGGGTAAACATACCTTATTTCTTATGTGTGGGTCTCAAGTCAAGTCTGTTAGTATAAGGTTGTGCTGTAGCAAACCCTGACGTGGTGTTTATTACTTATATTGAACATCAAGTATATTGTATTTTCTTATTTTCATCATTTCAGCAAAATTAATAGAATTTGCTATACTAATTCTCAGAAGTATTGTGTAAGTACATTGATTTATGATTAGTGGTGAGGTTTACTTTTTTCCTCCCTATAGTGTAAATTCTCAGTAAAAGTTTGTACACACACGAAAACATGTACATATACACACATCTCATACAGAAGCATAAAATGTCTTTTGAAACAGGTTTATTATTTAGAGCAGCATCTATATTTTTTTAAACCTGGAAACTATTTAGAAAGGAATAGTTGTCTACGTGATTAATTTTTTCTCTGTCTTTAATAGTAGACTCGAGCTAGTAACCAGGTTAGTGGAAAAGATGGGGCTTCCATGGGATTCCTCCACACTAAACAATTATGTATAGCAGCGGTTGCAAATTTACTAATTTAAAATAACTAGGATTTTTGTTTTTATTTGTATTGAGACAGGGTGGCCTTGGCTGTCCTATAACTTGCTATGTAGACCAGGCTGACCTGGCACTCAAGAGATTTTCTGCCTCCAGAATGTTGAGATTAAAGGTATAAGCCACCTTACTTTTAAGTAACGTAGTTTTGTTGAGTAGGTATTTGCTATAAATTTGTGTTTGAGTAAGCTTTGTCTTTTTTCCTTATAGTTCACCTTTTAAGTATAATTCTAAATTTACATGTATTAAGTTTTATGTATACAAACTGTCACTAAATTTATACATCTAGTGAGTGATATAATCAAAAAATGCTGATTACTTTTCTTTATGCTTTATATGCATTGGAAATAATAAGAGTAGTAAAGTTAATTTACTTGGAAAGATTGGTAACTGTTTTGTGTATTAGCTAGTTAAAACCAGTAGGTCAAATCTAGCCTGCTCACATTTTTGTAAATAAAGTTTTATTGACCAGGCAGTGGTGGAACATGCCTTTAATCCCAACAGGGATTGGGAGGCAGAGATAGGCAGATCTCTATAAATTTGAGGGCAGGATGGTCAAGGCTACATGGCGAAACCCTGTCTTGCAAAACCAAAAATTAAAAAATTAAGTTTTATTGGAACTTGTACATGCTGGTTGTTTACATATTGTCTGTGGCTTCTTTTGAACTATGATGGCAAAGCACTTACAAAACCTGAAATAGTTACTCTTTGCTTTTTTGCAGAGAGAATTAGCTTATCTCCAATTAGAAAGAAAAACAATAACAAAAAAATCTCTACTGTATTGAAAGAATGTTTTAAACTGGGCCTTGTGGTGCACATCTGTGATCCTAGCTGTCCTGGGATGAGGCAAGGGATTGCATGGTCAAGGTCAGTCTAGACAACTTAGTGAGATCCCATCTCAAAATAAAATAAAATAAAATAAAATAAAAATAAAAGGCAGCAGATTGAGTTGAGTGATAGAGTAGTACCTAGGAGGATTCCGTCCCGTCTTGAGGGGAGACGGACATGCTTTTACAGACAGTAGCAAAGGAGGGCCACACTACTGTTTTCTGAGATAGTGGGGTAACTAACTTTATAAACTGTACTACCAGTAATTGATAGAGGATTTTTTTCTCTAAATTTTAGTTATTTCTAAATTTAGTTACTGGCTTTCAAGACTGTAAATGTTTCTTTTAACTTTTAAAAAGTTGAAATTAAATAAGAGACTTGCTACAAGTGAATTTGTAAGGTTTTGAGTCTTTACATCATGTAAGATACACTGAGTAAAAGTAACAGAAAATTCTCAACTCTGGCCTGGGGCCTTCCCCATTAGACTAAGATGATTGTTTTTTACTTTGGTTAGCTGTAGGGGGATGAGTTGATACAAAATAGGGGAGGGTTCATTTTCAGAAGCTTCTCCCAAGATGTCTTCTGCTTCTTGGCCAGGATTGTAGCATGTTCTGTATCTCCCAGTTTTGTTACTTTCGATCAGATTGTTTTCTTTTGATTCTGTTCCATTATTTTCCTAGCAATATATCAAATGCATTGAATTCTTTTGTCCCCAAGTGCAAAAAGATCCAAAGTGATCTGTCATACATTAGTATGCTTAAATGAACATGCAACTGACATTCTTGGTTCAAAACTTAAATTATAAAATGAAAAACATTGTCACTAAAATGCTTTATTAAATTATTCTACAGGACAAAAACTAGCCTCCTGCCAGTTTTTACAAGTAAAGTTTTATTTGAATGATTGCAACATAAGACTGTGGCTTGTGAAACCTAATGTGTTTATTTACCCGGCCCTTGACAGAGAAAGTTTGCTGAATTTTTTTTTTTTAAGGTGTCAGTCATATATCCAGGCAATTATTACAACATGATAAATACTTGTTGCATTTCAGCCTTAAAGATGGAAAAGCTACCGAGGAGTTGACAGTGTAAAGAGCATGTGAACATCTTAAGTGTGTTAAATGGGACCGTGGCAGATGTCGGCTGGAATTAGTAATAGTGTGTAAAATTATAAGAATCATCTGTGATGTCAAGTCTGGATATTTCTTGCTATTTAAAATTTTTTTTTAAATATTTATGTTTCTGTAAATTAATAATCTTTGAATAAAAAATAGCCAGAGTAGATGTATATGTCCTTAAACAATAATTCTCCCTTTATAAAACGGACAATGAGGAAGGATGTATAGTATCTTAGTTATGGTTAATTGACAGTGTCTTTTCAAGTGTGTTATGTCTGTGGACTAATAAGTCTCTAAGGAAAGCTGTGCGCATCCCAACACATCTGTAGATGACAGTGCCATGTTGAAGTGTTGAAAGTTGGACACTCATTGTATGGGAGATGGATTAAACTTTGTTAAATGTCATGAGAACTGATACTTAAATTTTTTTAGATTCTATATTTAGAGAAACTGTTAATACAAACTTAGTTTGGTTTTAAGTAGAGGTATATCTATTGGAAAGATTATTATGTGCACCTCAAACAAACAGCATGATAATTATAGTCATTATTAAATGTGACATTTTCTTTAATTCTTGAATTCAGTAAAATAACTGAAATGGTTTTGGAACAAGATAAAGTAAGCTTTATTATGTTTGTGTTTGTTGTCTCATTAATTCTTACTAGCTTGGCCATTTTATAACACATTAAGATGAGAAGAAAATGTTGTCTTTGAAAATACCCAACAGCTAAAGTATTACCTGTAAGCCTAGATCATCATCAAAAGTAACAAAACCCAGCTACTGCTAAATAATATCTAATGTCTCAAAATGTATAAGAGGTGTTTGTGGATACAGTGTTGAGTCTTTGGTTCTTTACTGCTACGTGAGTCTGCTTTCCTTTTGCAGTCTCTAACAGCATAAAAATGATTGTTTGTTTAGATTTATTTTATATCTTCTTAGTACACTGTCGCTTTCTTCAGATACAGCAGAAGCGGTCATCAGATCCCATTACAGATGGTTGTGAGCCACCTTGTGGGTGCTGGGAATTGAACTGAGTCAGTGCTCTTAACCACTGAGCCATTTCTCCAGCACCTAAAAAATGTTTTCTTAATGTAAAGTGAAGAAGTTAAACTGGAGATGGCTATCTTACTTACATTTTAGCACATATTTACAAATGATGTTTCATTTGCCTTTCTGATCACCTTAGTAACAATTTAGATTACTTAAAAAAATTTAGGTCAGAATCGAAATTCAAGATATGTTATTTTAGTAGTTCTGTTTTGCACTTAAGTTTTAGAAATTAAAAATTTCTCAGAACTTTCAAATATTCTTTGCAAATATCTTTAAAACATAGAGTACCACCACATGAACAAGTCTCAGATATACCCCCAGCTATTTCTTACTGAAATATTTTGAAAACACCCTTTTATAATTAACTCAGAACCATGAGTTTGTTATCTGGCTCTTAACTCGTATTGTTCAATCATTTGAAAACAGTTTGTAATAGCAGTCGTAGAAGGACTGGTTCTAGGCTTTGTATTCTTGGATGAGTTGTATAGGCAATGTTTGTCTAAGAATAACAATATTAATCCTAAGTTTTGTTTCAATATAATAAATATGTACCAATGAAAACCTTAAATCTGTATCAAAATAAATTTTATACCAATGTAAGAATATATAACTTTAATTTTGTGTCAATTATAAAGATTTTAAAATTTTTAGGTCAGAATTGAAATCCAAGATGTTATTTTTTGTAGTTCTGTTTTGCATTTAAGTTTTAGAAATTAAAATTTTCTCAAAACTTGGCAATATTTTCTTGAAAATATCTTTAAAACATGAATAAGTCTTAGATATCTTTAGAATTACTTGTCAGTTTGCAGCTTTCATGTTTTCAGGTTGATGATGGTAGAGGAGAATGCCTTCTCAGCCTCTTCTCTAAGTCTCCTGTTGTCTGGGACTGCCTTGCCTAGGACTGCATGAAACAACAGAACAGGACCGTCAGAACCTAAATAAATCCAGGCTTTGAGGGACTCTGACCTCACCAGCTAGTTCCATGCCTTTGTGCAAAGTCTCTCAACCACATCTTTCCTTCTTTTTAGAGGTATAGGGGTTGGAATACTGAAGTAGGGTGGGAGAAGGCAGGCCATTGTGAGAATTAGACCATGTCTGTAAGTGCCTTTAAAGTAAGCATTCTGCAAATGGTAAGATGGCCTTGTCCTCCGCACTTCACTTGAGAACCACGAAATTTTTTTTTTTTTTTTTTTTTTTTTTTAAAAAAAGGTATTCTTACACTATTAAGCTAATACATAAGTATTTCTTGGTATTTTTTCAGGTTTTAAACCTGAGAGTGTGTGAACTTGGATAAAGTTGTATCCTTCTTCCCATATTCTGTTATGAATGTGGCAGTATTAGAGATACTGTTTCTATAAGACTTATCAGGGATCTTCATAATACATTCAAGTTGTCTTAGTGTGGTATTTATTTTTAAAAAATATTTGTAATTTTTACCGGAAAGGAGACAAAACACTGTATTTACCTATTTACTTATTTATTTATTTATTTGATGTAAGTACACTGTTGCTATTTTCAGACACACCAGAAGAGGGTATCTGATCGTATTATAAATGGTTATGAGCCACCATGTGCTTGCTGGGAATTGAACTCAGGAATAGCAGTCAGTGCTCTTAACCTCTGAGCCATCTCTCCAGCCCTCAGTTTAGTATTTATAATGATCTTTACTTACAAGTCTGATTAAATCCAGTAGTGCTGTTATTTAAAGTGTTGGGAAAGAATCAAATATATTTGTTTATCTGATATTACTGACATAGATTTGTATATTTTAAGTTTTGGTAATTACATTCAAGCACAATACGTTTCTTGTAATTTTATGTATTTTATACATTTATTTTATGAGGAGGCCTCCCTAGAGTGTCCCATATGCAGAAAAAAAGGATTAATACTTTATCAGTGTCGTAACTGTTGATTTGCCTGCCATTTATCTAGTTGATGTATTTTAAACTTGTTTTTGTTGTATTGCTTCCTAGTTTCCCAGTAAATTGGCCAAGAGTTCTTTTAGAATTTTATGTAAAGAAACTATTATGCTCTTCCATAGTTCGAATCCCAAAAGACTGAAAATAATTATAATTATGCCTTGGGAAAAGAGTAACTTGAAAGTAAAATTAGTTTGGTGTTAATTATCGAAGCTTCAGTGTAAGCCACTAATAGACTCCACTCAGCAGCATCTGTTGCAGTGTGTGACCTGTTGGTGTGCTGTGCCACTGCTGCAGAGAGCCACTGTGGCACGCGGCAGCTTCGTTGTATGAGGAGGGTCAGCCTCAGAGTTGAAGGGCAGAGGATGATATATATTTCAATCTCAGTGTTTCCTCTTTTGTGGTATTTTGTTTGTTCATGTGGGTAGGTGGTGGGAGGTGGGAGACAGCTGCTGCCAGCATCTTTTCAGACTGAAGCCTCTAAACTGATGACTGGTTAGTTGCTGCTACCTTTGTGCTTCTGAGGAAGTTAGTATGGAAAAGAGATAGGGTGGAACCTCTGTAAGTAATGCAGGAGTGGAAGAAACTGGAGTGACAAAAATTGATCACATGCATAAGCCTGCAGGGAAACATTAAAAAAAAATTAACGGGGACAAGAGGGTCATTGCTTTATGAATATAACACCAAAGGGTGAGTGAACTCACCGATGGTCGGGTCACCACTTTGTATGTTTGGCAGCCATATAGATAGAGGAGAAAAGATGCTGAAAACAAGTTAGTTTCATGTTAGAAGTGGAATACTTTCTTGACTTTCTATTTGATCTTTTATTTTCTATTTTGCTACTGGCAGATGCTGGTTTTATTTAAAGTATATGATCCTAGAAGTGACTAGATATGCACCATTCATGGTAAATAGTATCTTGGTATGAACATTGTTTATTGATCTCTAACTTGACTAAAACTAGATTTTAATTCCACTTACACATAGTTTTTCCTAGAAATTTTAAAGGTAGAATTCCTGTGCATACCACATTATGGAAGGTAATAGGTTAGTAAAATATGCTTTTCAGAGTTTCATATCTGACTTTTAAAAACTTAAAAGTAAAACCTCTAAGAGCTGGAGAGACGACTCAGCAGTTAATAGCACTGACTGCTCTCCCAGAGGTCATAAGTTCAATTCCCAGCAACCACATGGTGGTTCAAAACTATCTGTAATGGGAACTGATGCTCTCTTCTGGTGTGTCTGAAGAGAACAACAGTGTATTTATATAAATAATTCTTACAAAAAACAAACAAAGAAAAACCCTCTAGAGAGTATTGTGATTTGTGATGGGGCTGATATAATATTGCTGGCCACAAATAAATACCCCCAGAAGCGCCTGCACAGGGCTATGCAGTGCAGTATGGCTGGCAAGGTTCCTACATTGGAGAGTTCACTGGGGATGTAAGCTCTCTATAATAGTCAGCTATGAAAAACAAGCCTCTTTGAGCTGAAAATCAAATTTAGAGAGAGATACAAAGTAAATATAAGAATAAAAGAAGTTTTAAATATCATACCGTGAAAATATTAAAAACTTTTTTCAGTCAAAAAAAAGGAGACTATCTAGGGATGTTATAGATTGCCTAGTCATTAGAACCATTGCTGCTCTTCCAAAGGACCCAAGCTAAGTTCCTAGCACTCAAATTGGGTCACTCACAGCCACTTCTAACCAGCTCCAGGAGATTTTGACACCCTCTTCTGGCCTCAGCAAACACTTTCATGCATGTAGAAATGGAAATTTAAAAATCTTTAAAAATATTTTGTTATTAATAAAATAAAATTTTATATCATAGACAGATAAATACATTGCCAATAACTGAGAATGGGACTGGAGAGATGGGTCAGTGGTTAGGAGCATTTCTTACTCTTTCAGAGGACTGGAGTTTGAGTTCTAGAACACACATCAAATAGCTAACAGCTGCCTGTAATTCAGTGCCAGGGGATCTGATATCCACTTTTGGCCTTGATGAGCACCTGCACACGTGTGGCATATATCCACATAAACACACATACACATAAATAAAAATCAATCTTAAATCTGGAGAAGCTGGCCATGTTGACTTCCACCTGTTAGTCTAGCAGAGGTGGGAGGATTACATCGAGTGTGTGAGTCCTAGGCCAGCCAGAGGTACTGAGTGAGACCTTGCCTGAAAATGCAAGACAGACACTTATCTGTAAAAACCTGCTGGCTAGAGGAATATCAATCAGTTAAAGGATGGACAATTTGAAAACATGGTCAAAGATTAGATAGGAAAATGTCAGAAAGAACTGAGTGAAAAATACCTGGACAGGCGTTCGCTGATCGATTGCTAGAATCCAAGCAAAGCTAAGGCTTTAGAATGAAGAAACTTACCAGATCTCTGGCAGTTTGCAGAGAAAAGTAAATGTTGTTAAAGTAGAAAGGAAAGTCAGATCAATGCAAAGGGGAATGAATTAAATTGACAGCTGACTGCTTAGGAGTGCTAACAATTGTCAGAATAAAGAGAAGTAGTCCAAGCAAGCAACAGTCCACATGGGTGTCTGTGTGCAGTTAGTTACTATAAGGAGAGGACTCTTACGGAAAGGTGTAACAGTTCTGGAACTGCTTACCCGATACCAGCCTAAAAATTTATGTAAATGAAGAATTGACATTTTATCAGGAGTCAGTTCGGAAAACTTAATGTATTTCTGTCAGATTGGCTAAGCAGACTAAAGTGAGGAGAAGGAGAGATTTGTGTGTCTTAGTTTGATCTAATGTTATCTAGTGCACTCCATGTAGTCTTTTTGTTTATATCTGGAACAAGTGACAGTATACTCAAGTTAAATATTGAAATAAATGCAGAAACTACACAATATGAGTATTTTACCTACAGACCTAAAACTCTCGAATTTGAAATTTTAAAGTGGGAACACAATAACGAAACATTTAAAAATAGTTATTAGAAATCATGATTGGAAACGGAACAGTTAAGAGCTTAAGTACATACAGAATCAGAGGCATACCAGGCGTGTTGGGGGCGGGCCAGGAGGATGGCCCAGGATTTAAGAGGAGCCTGAGCAAGAAGTTCTACACCATTCTGTGCAAAGAGTTAGAACCTGTCTGGAAAAAAAACCCGAAAAAGCAAACAGCAGCAGCAAACAAAACCCTACTCCATTGACCTTGCAACGTATAAAAACGACATACGTGTATGCCAAATGTTTTTCCCCTCAAGTGTCCTTAGGCGTTTCTTAGATGCCGCCTTCATTTTGAACATGAAAGTTTGACTTGAAACTCCTTTAATAGAGGTGTGAATTAACTCCTTTAATTCAGAAAGTGTGGCCTGTCGGACTGTAAATGTAGGGGGAGGGATAGGGAATAGGCTAGAAAAAGTTCTGAATGTCATTGCTAGTGACTCAGATAAAAACATGCAGCACAGCCCCCAGAGCTCCAGAGAATGTTTCTGTGTATAGAGACATTTATTGGCATGTGTGTGAATAAAATTTAAGGAAATTACCTTATTTGAATGTGTGTTAATTTATCTGGACCTACAACTATCTTGGCAGTGATAGTGTCTACATAAATTTTAATGTCTCTGTTACATTAGTCACAGTAGGGTTTGATGCTAGAATCTCTTTTCCTAGACAGATGATAAAGGCTTGGCAGATTTCTCAGAAAGGCAAACTCATTTTTATTGGTGATTCTTAGTATGAAGGTTTACCCCTGGGCAACAGGGTAGTCCTTCCGTGTTTAGTGAAAGAAGTTCCATGTCAGTGTTAGCTCTGCATTCCAAGTTCCATGTCAGTGTTAGCTCTGTGTTCCAGTGGAGATCACTGGAAGGCTGGGGACTAGCACCTTGGTTGCTATGTAGAGCTGTGGCTGCCTTCTACACTTTAGATGAGTAAGCTGGTGTATTTTTGTTGTTGTTGTTGTTTTTTGTTTTTTGTTTTTAGAATTTAAAAAAAAATTTAAAAAAGTTTTCATTAGATTTAAAAAAAAAAAAATACCTGACAGTACAGAAAAAAGGTTGGAAAATACTGAGTTTTCCCTTAGACTTGAGACTGTCTGTCTTCATTAGTTCTACCTCTTCCCACACAAGGCTGGTGCATAGAGGAACTTGTATGGGAGAGGCAGTCTTTAGTCCGTAGCGATCAGACTTCTTGCTGTCTTTTAGATTAACATTAACATACTTTCTGCTCTGCTGTTTGAGATGTGCAGTGCCAAACACCAGGCTTTTTAGGGGTATTGTGGAATGCTCGCCCAAGACTTCACGTGTGAGCCTAAGAGGACACAGTGTCACTTGGAACTGGCTTTTAAAGTACTCTAACTTTTATTCCTACAAGGTAGAGGTGAAACCTAACCTGAAAGGTAATAAAGTATGCTTTCTTTCCTTTAACAGGCTATAATTGTTTATAGAAGTGAAGAGTTTCTAAAGAAGGTAACAAACAAGAAAAAGAAAATGCCGAAGCCAGTAAGTGTTTTTGTTCTTTTGATATGCTTAGCGTTGTGCAGGTTGTGAAGAATAAGCATGGGTGAGAGGATGCTTAAGGTTAAAATTTTGACATTTGTGACAAAACTGTTTAGTTTTATTCTGGCTTTTATAGTTAAATCTGTGTGACTTCTGTTTAATCCATGTTGCTTTTGATTTCCTTTATATAAAATAGGGATATAATTTTATTTACTCAAGGAAGGATACAAGATAATATAAGAAAAATCTAGTATACATTTAGTTCTCAGTAATTGTAAGTTATTGTTAAAGAAAATAGTGAGAGGTATGCCTGTTAACTTTCTTGTAATTCTAGTTTGAAGCTGTGACAGTGATATTGAATACATTTGTATGCCTATGACCATTTTCTTTGTTTGAAGTCTGTTGCCTCCCTTTGGGACTCTTTCCCATGACTAGGTTGCCTTGTTTAGGCTTAGTAGAAAAGGAAGTACATAGTCTTGAGGTACTGCCACTTGATGTGCCATGGCTGGTTGATAGCCATCGAGGCAGGCCCTTTTCTGAAGAGAAATGGAGGAGGAGTGGATGGGGTGTGAAAGAGAGGGGAGATTGGCGGGGAGAGACTGGGAGGGGCAGGAGGAGGGGAAATTGTGGTTGGGGGTATAAAATAAACAAAATTTAAAGAAATACAAAGTGAATCATTCCCACAAACTGGGGGAAAATCCTTGGAGCTAGTCAGTTAGCTCAGTGATTAAGAACGCACACTGCTCTTGCAGAGGGCCTGAGTTTAGCTCCCATCATCCATGTTGGCCATCTTAGCATCCTGTAAGTCTAGCCTCAGGGGATCTGACACTCTTCTGGGACCCGCTTGACACCTGCACCCGTAGAGGGCATATACCAGTACACCAACTCATACATGCATCCTTCTTTTTTAAACACATTCTTTTATTTGATACTATCATACATGATATTCACCGTGCCCCATTTCAGCTCCCTAGTTCTTCCCAGAACCACCCTACCTTCTTTTCCCCTTTCCTCCCATTTGAACTTTATGTCCTCTTGTTTGTAAGTTTTTTCGTAATTTACTTCGTCCAGTTTGTGCTGGGACCATCCATTGTATCCTAGCCAACCCTTAGAGGTGCATCATGGACGCACCCTTAGAGAAAACAGAGCGAGATGCCATCAAGTGTCCGTAGCTCTTGAGCCTCACCCCACTCCATACTAGAATGCTGACTGGCTTGATCTTACGCAAGCACTCAGAGCCATTGTGGGTCTTCTGTAACCAGCCAGAGAAACTCTTCACTTCAAAAGAAAATTGTAAAGAGCTAATACTTTAGTCCTCATGGCTCTTTTTGTGTTGTATTTGATTCTCCTTCTGTTTCTGCCTGCCGTCTCTGTGTTTCTTTTCTCAGACAGGTCGTCCTCACCTTCCTCAGCATGTGTTCCCTAGTGTATCCCCACTGCATAGGATGTCCTCTTTCACAATCTGCTTTCTAGTTTGTTAGTTCCCCCTCCTCCTCTTCCTCCTCTTCCTCCCTCTCTCTCTCTCTCTCTCTCTCTCTCTCTCTCTCTCTCACACACACACACACACACACACACACACAGATTTGTGTTTTGCATGTTACAGCAGACATGAGGTTGAAGTATTTGAGCCTTGATTTACTTAACGAACATGATGATTTCCAGTTGCATCCATTTTCCTACAGATGTCTTGATTTCGTTTTTCTTTATGACTACATAAAATACCATTGTGTATAGGTATGGCATTTTGTACAGGGTATCCCTTTATTAAAAGATACCTAAGCTGATTGCATTTTCTGATAGTAGCAAACATGGATGTACAATGTCTCTGGCATGTCAGTGTGTGTGGTGTGTCAGTTTGGAATCCTTGTAGGCTCAAGAGTGACAGAGTCATAATTTATATTTTGAATATGAAGAATCCCCATACTGATTTCCATGGTGACTTCACCAGCAATGAAGAGGTTCCTCTTTCCCCAAAGCCTTACTAGCATTTGTTATCATTTATTTTCTTAAAGATTGCTATTTTCACTGGAATCTCAGAGCATATTGTTCAATTTATCATTTCATTATTATACAAAGTAACAAGCTTCCTCTGGCATCATCATACATGTTTTGTAATGAAATATGAAGAAATATGAGATAGTGAATGACGTTCAAGGAATTGGGAGTTACATCTGCTCAGCTGTATTTAATACCCATGTGTCCTGTGGGTTTCAGGGCTCTAACTCAGGTCATCAGGCTTGACATTTTGTGTCTGCCTTTGTTCACTAACCCATCTGATGACCCTCTAGTAATTCAAATGAGGTATTCATAAGATTTTCTTTCCCTCCATTTTTAAAATTTCCTGTAATAAGAATCAAGCTGTATCACTTTTAATAAAGTTAGGGATGGTGTGTGGATTAATTGTGGAGCACTTGGCTGTCCTGTGTGAGGGCCTGTCTCATTTCCCAGTATTGTCCCCTCTCATGTTTTAACTGTCCATGTGAATGCCTGTAATCCAAGTAGGGGACTGATAGAGAAGAACATTGCGAATAGGCCGAGCCTGAGTCACATGCTAAGAGTAGCTCAAAATCCAAGTGCTAGGAGTATAGCTTAGTAGGAGAAGTTTGCATAGCGTGCACAGAGCCCTGGATTTGATCTTCAGCATCCTAGTACACAGAAATACTATAAGTCAAAGAATTTTCTCATGCTTACTACTTTGTAAATATATTCTGTTTTAATTACTATCTTTTTTGGCTTTATTACAGATCAATGTAAGAGTAACTACAATGGACGCTGAGCTAGAGTTTGCCATTCAGCCCAATACAACTGGCAAACAACTTTTTGACCAGGTATCTTTTCATCCCACAAAACATGTAACCTGTGTGTTGTGGGGTGTGTGTATGTGTGTGTTTGGTGGGGTGAACATGCTAAGGCCAGAGGAAGATAAATCATTTTTGCCTGATTGTATTGAAACAGTGTCTGTCATTGAACCTGGAGTAAGGCTGGTGGACAAACAAACCATAGCAGTCCTGTTTGTAAACTGTACTGGTATTACAGGTGTGAATGGCCAGGTCCAGCTTGTTATGATGGGCTTAGAACCTGAGCCCATGCCCTCCTATGTTAGCAGCAAGCACTGTTAACCAGTGAGTGAGCCATCTCTCCGAGACGAAGAGATGTAACGTTGATACCATCATGTGTGAGCTGTTGTGCACATGTTACATTTTCTCTACCTTCCTTGAGAATCCAACTATGTAGTGCTTGGAATTTTGGCAGTACATATTCAGGTTCTTTGAATAGCTTTAGGAATATTTATATATAATCACTTCTACTTTTGTGGGATAATTTTTTAGTGAATTTTAAAAACATACATAAAAGCCTAAAAGGGGCTAGCAGGCTGCTCAGCAGGCAGAGGTGCCTGTTGCCAAGCCCAGTGACTGGAGTTCAGTCCCACGGCCCAGGTAATGGAAGGAGAGACCTGATGCGGGATAATTGTCCTTTGACTTCAGCATGTGTGTTGTTATTTGGGCTCAAGAGAAATTTTTACCATAAAGGCATGATAAATGACTAGATAGATAGATGTAGACTAGTGAAACTTAGGGCATGGGTCAAAAATTGTTTCTTCTCAGTAATGGTAGAACGTTGAAGCTACCAGACTTTGTCACCAAAGTGATGTGCTTTGCCTTAGGTACTGGTAGCGTACCTGGCAAGAATCAAATAAAAACATAAGCTTAGCACATCTGTTCTGCTAGCCTTCAGACTATTGTTTGTTTATTGAGGCTATGATGTGAGCTAACGAAATGAAGATAGAAAATACTGAGTCAAGGAAGAAGAGAGAAGTGATGTAACAGGATTGAGACTAGAAAACATGAATTATTGTTTTCAGAATTGTTCTTTGAACATGCACTTTTCTATTGCACTTCAGCCTGTAGTGTGGTTGTCCTTGTGATCTGTAATGTCAAGTGTTGTCATCACAGTGTGAATGTTGAACTTTATTTATCTGTTTTATAGGTTGTAAAAACAGTTGGTTTACGTGAGGTCTGGTTTTTTGGGCTGCAATACGTAGATAGCAAAGGATATTCTACATGGCTAAAACTGAATAAAAAGGTAAGATTTGTATAATAACATTAATTTGATATGTTTACTAATCTGTGCTGAAAAGGCACCTGACTAACGCCAGGACTTCTGTCGCAGTTGTCTGTCTTAATTATTACTCATGACGTTTAATTCATTGAAGCACCATCAACTCCTTCCCCCCCCACACACACACTGTGTGAGCTAAGCATGTGAGAAATAGAACTGTGAAGCAGGTGTTACATGCGTTAAAACTGAGCACACATCTGTAAATGTCTGCAGAATGAGCTTGGGCACACAGAGCAGTCAGTCCAGCTGATGTCTGGGCTCCAGAGCAGGTGCCAGCCTCGGGACTGTACAGCAGTTTTTTTAGCACCTGTGTTTGTCTATAAACCTATTGTTTTACATAGCATTACTGCATATTTTCTTCCAAAAAGAATATGATGTAAATATATTCATTTACAGTGAATTAAAAGTTTTGTTGATTATACTTGAAATTACTATTCTAGGTAACACAGCAAGATGTTAAAAAAGAAAATCCTTTACAATTCAAGTTTAGAGCTAAATTCTTTCCTGAAGATGTTTCTGAGGAATTGATTCAAGAAATAACACAGAGACTTTTCTTCTTGCAAGTTAAAGAAGCCATCTTAAATGATGAGATCTATTGCCCACCAGAAACTGCAGTTCTTTTGGCTTCGTATGCTGTTCAAGCCAAGTATGGCGATTATAATAAAGAGATTCACAAACTAGGCTATCTGGCTAATGACAGACTCTTACCACAGCGGTAAGTGAATCATGCCTTTATTTAATATTCTCTAATGTTATAGTTCAGAAGTGCATGCTAAATTTCTTTAAAAGATTTTTAAGTTGCAAGGTGAATCATAGACTTGTATTTTTTAAAGCTCATGACTTATAACACCGATTTATGTGTTGTGTAACTCTGTTCTACTGTTTTCAATGCAACAGATGTGCAACAGAAAGAGGTTATGATTTGGTCTTTAGGGAAGGATTATTGCTGTTTGTAAACATTGCAACACATGCAGATAAACGTGTAATAAACACTGTGAGAATATTAAGTGGCAAGAGCTATATTTCTTCCATGGAATGATGTTTTCTGTATTTTACAAAGAATTTAAATGAGGCATTGGTATAGTCTGCAGTACCTTTGTAACATTCAAAGCCCTGCATGGGAAGCAAATGGCTAAAGAATGAGGTTTGGGAATTAAGTCTAATCTGCTCCATGTTAGTTGCATGACCTTAGGTTTTAACCTCTAAGGATCCACTGTAAACAAAAGTGGATAATTATTCTCTAACCTAAAGAGAATTCTAGTCAGTCTATGGTATTCATACCAATGCAATATATATATATAATTTTGCTGCTTTGGTGTTAAGGGTAGAAAAATAAGAATACTGTATTTGTTAACAGATGAAATATAAAGGTTACTAGAGGAGACGTGTGTGTGGTGCAGAGTATGCCTTCTTTGGTGCTGTAGGGATTAGTATAGAGTACAAATGGTCCTTGAACACAGTGACTAGCTCTTGTTGGCTTCAAATTCAGAACTGCCCTGCCTCAGTTTCTAAAGTACTGGAATTATAAATGTTCACCACCATATTTAGCTTAATATGTCTTTTTTTTAAATCAAAAATATTATCTCCATAAAATGACAATATTAAATATACTCATTAAAATAGCAGATATGAAGAATAAAGGGATAATCAGGACCCAAGAATTCTGTTTTCTATCTGTTTCTTAATTTTCTGTTAGCAATGATATAGACATTTTTTCAATTCAGAGTATGAGCCATTTGAAACATTTGAGTTCTTTGTAAACTATATAATATCCATTTTAAAGCATGAATTTAATTTAAGATATCTAAAACTTTGTTTTAGCCTTCCCTAATAACCTGATTTCTATGACTTCAGTCTTCAGCCAGGATACTGACTTGGACACAATGTACCACCATGTTCTAGTCCATGTTTTAACTCCTCAGTTGTGGTTTTAGTTCTCTACAGTGTTAGCATGTGCACTGATTTGTATCATAGCTATCACAGTCAAGCCACGAAAGGACTCTAGACTTTGAAAATACTTTGGCTTTTGAATTACAAAGTCATTAACTACATTTTTTCCTTTTAGTGTTTTGGAACAACACAAACTGACCAAAGAGCAGTGGGAGGAGAGAATACAGAACTGGCATGAGGAGCACAGAGGGATGCTAAGGTAGCTGGTGACTGATGCTTTCTCTATATTTCTCTTCAGGTGAAAGCATTTTCATCTCATTTAAAAATCTCCTTGGGCTGGTGAGAATGGCACAACCAGCAGCTAAAGGTGTTACCTGATGACCTAAGTGAATCCCTAGAGCCCACATGATGGGAGAGAACCAGCTTCTCATGTTGTCCCCCTTCTCTCTGTCTTTTTCTTAATTTTCTAGTAGTAATAGGAAGCTATTTTGAAACATTTGACTTCTTGTAAGCTATAGAATACCCATTTTAAAGCATGAGCTAAAGTAATTGAAGCTATCCAAAGCTGTTTTAGCCTTTCCTAGTAACAGCTGGACTTGAGTATTCAGTCAGGATAATGACTCCAGCACAGCCTACACATTTACTGTGGTTCACACATGCTATTGTTACTTCCCTACACACACACACACACACACACACACACACACACGTCTCTATCCCCCTTCCCCCCCCCAAATGAAAATGTTTGTGATGATACCAGACAGACCAGGTCATACTTCCTAATCTCTGATATGGTTGAATAAATATAAAGCACTAAATATTAGCCCTGGGAATTTTTTAGTTTTATTTAATGTTTAGATGTGTCTCCTTTGATGTATGATATTGAGCTGTGTGTTAATAGGGAAGATTCGATGATGGAATACTTGAAGATTGCACAAGATCTCGAGATGTATGGTGTCAACTACTTTGAAATCAAGAATAAGAAGGGTACAGAGCTGTGGCTGGGTGTTGATGCTTTAGGTCTGAATATTTATGAGCATGATGACAAGTAAGTAACTGGGTGTGGGTGAGCTAGTTGTTCCTCTGTGACTTTGTTCCTCCTTCCTGGCTTTCAGACACGCTCTGCTCATGAAAGTCGTCTCCATTGTCTTTCCTGCTTTCTGTCCTTACAGTAAATAAGTAGTTAATTCCACGTTGAGTTTTGTTCCTGGTACCTTGTCTGTTTATTAAATGAGAGAGTGCATCTATATTTGCAGTGTGCCGCTTTGTCCCCTGTGAGTGAAATCTGGTAACAAGGCTCAGTCCAATACTCTGTTTACTAGGTAGATTTTTTTTAGGGTAATTTTAGCAAAATGGCACATCTATGAAGACCTTCTATGGTTATTATTTTATATGATTTAATTAAAATTTTCTTTCAGTGATAGCGTCAACTGTATCATGTGAGTTAAGAATCTGGAGCTCCTAAAATTGGTCATTCACATAACCAGTTCCAGTAGGCTGTGTATTTTCCCTGCCTTTAATTTAAAGCAATATTTTTTTTTCCCCACTAGGTTAACACCTAAAATTGGTTTTCCCTGGAGTGAAATCCGAAATATTTCATTTAATGACAAAAAATTCGTTATAAAGCCAATTGACAAAAAGGCACCTGTAAGTATATTTTGTTTATTAACTTTTAAAAAATTTCTCTACTTTATATGAAATCACTTGAAGAGTACTACTTATCACTTAAGTTGTTTCTGAGTGATACTCTTTCCATAGTTAAATTTTCCTTAGTGATGAAATGTTATTAAAAATACAAAGGTTTCCAGTTTTCTTAATAGGATGTTTTCTTAATAATTTTAACTGATTTAACTGTAATGTAGATAATGGTATTAGAAGGGTATTAACAGTCGTTCCTAAGAAATAATTTAAACAACATTTATTGATCATAAAATGTAGTAGAGGTTTTTAAGTTAACTCTATAGTCTTGCACTCTGAAGTTTCTGTTTTTAATATCTGAGGCTTCCTTTTTATTGAGATAGATTTTTCAAAGATTAGTGTTACATATACTTTAGTATTCTACCTTTGTTATCTAAAAGGTAAATATTTGAAGAACATTTCTAGATTAAAACAGCCATGGAGAAAGACCAGTTTTGTGGTGTAAGGATAGCTGTTTGTAGTTTCTTTGAATAAAAAAAAAAAAGAATGACATTTAGTTCATCTTTAAAGAACAGATGAGGGGTAGAGGAATGGGGAAACAGTTATGTTGGAGGTATGTGGGTTCACAGTCCCTAGACTCTATGTGTACTCACAGATTTCTACTTCATACTGAAATTGAGTAGTGGTGAAGGATACTGTCACTCTGAAAATTTTTAAAATTGGATTTTTATTTTTAGGATTTTGTCTTCTATGCACCTCGTCTGAGAATCAATAAGCGAATTTTGGCCTTATGTATGGGAAACCATGAACTGTACATGCGAAGGAGAAAGCCTGATACGATTGAAGTACAACAGATGAAGGCTCAGGCCCGGGAGGAGAAACATCAGAAGCAGCTAGAAAGGTATGTGTGTGTACTGTTTATTTTTAATTTTTAGGACAGGCCAGCTACAAGTTACAGACTGCTCAGGTTTATTGGTGTACTTTAATGTTCAACTTTGAGTACAGTTTTGGTGATGGGCCTGAGAGATACTTCCAAAAATAATTTAACTTTACATGTTACTGTAGAGACTTTATATTTTTAGTATATTTATGTCCTCAAAATAGAACTAGATTGAAATAACTACTTAGAAACCCAAACTCTAATGAAAACATCTGCTTATAATTACAAAAGCTTCCTGGGTAAAGTGTGATTTGGATAGGATGTGGGAAAGACATGTTCGGAAGGGGAAGCCAGCATAAACGTGTGTAGAGATGAGTGGATGTTGGGTTTGCTAGAGACCAGGAAGTGGACCAGGTTTGTCCTTTTGAGCAGAGCGCAAAAACAAGTATTTTCCTATTTTATATGGGAGATAAGAGAGAAAGGCCTAGCAACTGTAGGTGTGAGCGTGTGATGTGAGGAGCTAGGTGCTGGTGTGGTCTGGTATGTCTGTAGGGTAAGGTGTGAGATGCACATCTCAGCAATTCTGCAGAATTAGGCTGTCTCCTGTGTACTTACTTAACTTTTCAATAATAAAACACTGTTTGGTCCCAGCCTGCTTATCGTCATCTTCCTTACCATTGCTTTCTCTTTCTGTCTACATATCTTCTTCTTCTCCATCTTTGTAGAAGAGCAAATGGGACACCAATAGGGAAAAGCTAAATGACGCCAACATCTTTTCCTAAAAGGAGGGGCTGTATGTGCCAGACTGGGGCCCAGAAGATTCTAAGCACATGGGATAGATAGGTCTTGAGGCTTGCTTTGTACTGAGTCCTCAAGAAGGAAGGATCTCAGTGTTTGTCAGGAAGAAAGGCAGCTGCCTTGAGCTGTGGTGATACTAGACATGACTGCACAGGGGCCTTGGAACAGTGGAATAGCCTAACACCCTGGGTTGTAGACAGCATGCAGTGGAAAAGCAATTATTTGAAAACTGGTACTTGTGCTTCTACAAACATGAGGGAACAACTGGCTTTTTAAGGGAAGGCCACTGGGCCTTTCTTTTGCCCAAGGAGCAGAGTATGCCAACTTGTCTTCTCATTAGGTTTTTTAGAGGTGTAGAAACTCCCAGGTTTTTGAGCCTCTGCTTGAATATACTTGATATAAGTTGGAAAGAGGGAGAAATGCTGTAGAGACCCAGGGCAGACCCATTGGCTCTTCTGGTATTAAGGAAGTACGTCCAGGAGAGCCTAGAGCCAGAGTGGAATGGCCCATATCTTCTCTTTTCTCTTCTCTTTTCTTTTCCCTTTCCGTTTCCCTTCCTCCCCCCACCCCCTTTTTTTTTCTTAGACTTATTTAATGTATGTGAGTACACTGTCCTTGTCTTCAGACACACCAGAAGAGGGCATCAGATCCCATTACAGATGGTTGTGAGTCACCATGTGGTTGCTGGGAATTGAACTCAGGTTCTCTGGATAGCAATCAGTGCTCTTAACCACTGAGCCGCCTCTCCAGCCCTAGCTTTTTAATTTTTATTTTAGTTTTTCTTGTTCTTTTAAAATATTTTCTTTTTAAAATTTTGATTTTTTAAAAATGTGCCTTGACTGCTTTGTCTCCACATATGTATGTACATCATATACATGCCCACAGGTTGTAAGAGGATGGTGTATCCCCTGGAACAGGAATGACAGCTGTGGCCTGCCATATGGATGCTGGCAATTGAGCTCTTCTACAAGAGCAAGAGCTCTTCAGCACTACAAAGTGTCTAGCCCTGGGTCTTTAGTTATTAAATGCGGTGGAGTTTATTAATTAGCAGGAAGCATACCCTTCACTTCCTACGTCGGGTCTTTGTGATCAGAAAGTCACCACCAACAGTTCTCGCTGACTTGTGACAGTTCTCCTCCAGTGTTCCACGCTTTGTTTCTTGGGGACAGATGGATGCCCAAGATCTGCAGAAATGTCCAAATTCAGGCTTTTATACTAAGAAAAAGTACCTTGATAGTACCGCTTGGTGATATGCCTGGAGTTCAGAATAGACACTAGATGGCAGTGATATCATTTTGTGAATATCAAGAAGATGATAGAGATGGAATCACTTTAGTGAAGAAATGCTATCATTGAAGTAATAATTTGAAAATTAACTATATGAAGTAACAACTTGGTGTCTTTTATTCATCTTTTTGGTTTTGGTCAGCAACGTGGAGTTTGACCAAAGGTAGGCTCTTGCTAGATGTCTGATGACAAATTTGGCTCTATTAGTCCCCAAGTCCTCTCCCCCCAAATGATATCAGAACTTGTAACAGACAGTTAAAGCTTCATAGCATTGTTTCCCCTTTTACCAGCTGTAAATACTTGCTGCCATCCTAATGGAATTGTGAAAGGTAAAACTTACTTGTCATCTTTTATCGAGGCATATATGGCTAGTACCCAGAAATTACATTTGTATTAATTTATTTTGATGGTTGAAAATCATTTACCTCTCATGCTATTTTGCTATTGAAGGTACTTGTGTGTTCTCTTTTTTAAGCCTTTGTTATTTCCCCATGGAGCGCCCCTGCTAACTCAGGGAATTTCCTTGAGTTGTGGCAATGGATGAAGCAAGCTATTAAGATGTTACAGATAATTTGTTCTGTGCACAGAAGCTGAATCTATCTGCTTTTTTTCCCCATCTGAGCTGGCTTTGAGAACATGCTTGTATATTTGTATATGGTATATGTGTAGGTACATGCAGACACACACATGCATAAATGTGTGTGGAGGTCAGAATAGATACTGAAGTGTACATGGTAAATATTGAAAACATTTGAATATTTAAATACTTACATTGCACTTTTGTTTGATTTTGGGTTAATACAAATGACATCAATTTGTTTCTACTCATTTATATAACATGACTTATAATTTATTTAAGGGCACAATTAGAGAATGAAAAGAAGAAACGAGAAATAGCAGAAAAGGAAAAGGAAAGAATAGAACGTGAAAAGGAAGAGCTGATGGAGCGTCTACGGCAAATCGAAGAGCAGACAATGAAAGCCCAGAAAGGTAGAGCTTTTGTTTTAAACAGTGAATTCGAGATTATCACTGTGATGTTTAAGGTCTGCAGCTCTAAAACCATGCTCAGTCACACACAGACATGCCATGCTGCTTGTTTGCTTTTGACATACTTAGGTGAACTTCATCTTCTGCTTATAGCCAGAGTGCTGCAGTATATAGAAGGCTGCAGTATATAGATAGAAAGCTGCAGTATATAGATAGAAGGCTGCAGTATATAGATAGAAAGCTGCAGTATATAGATAGAAGGCTGCAGTATATAGATAGAAGGCTGCACTATATAGATAGAAAGCTGCAGTATATAGATAGAAAGCTGCAGTATATAGATAGAAAGCTGCAGTATATAGATAGAAAGCTGCAGTATATAGATAGAAAGCTGCAGTATATAGATAGAAAGCTGCAGTATATAGAAAGCACACTGTTTGCATTGAGAACTCTGGGATGCACTACTTTGACAGAGCATTAGTGGAAAGAACAAAGGAAAACAAGTTATTTGAGCAGATTAAATTGTTCTTTCCCAAGCAGCAGAATCTTAGCAGGTACTGTGAACTTACTCTGTATATAATACCCTTCCCTAGCAATTAGAAAAATTAGCCATTCGCTTTTATTGGGAATGGTAGTGTTATTTAAGGTTTAATTTGATTATATCGTTTTCCTGTGTGAAGGAGATATTTTTCAGAAGCAGTTGAAACCATTTTCTCGTGGGTATCCAGAAGAGGTGGTTACCTAAATGACTATTTATCTACAGTTACTCCAGGAGTACTGGAGATATAGTTCAGTAGAGACTGTCATGGGTTGAGGAGGTGGGGCACATTTTCACTATTGCTCAGGCTGGCTTCAAACTTTTTGATACTCCTGGCTCCACCAATGCTAAGATAACTGGCATGTGCCATCTTACCAAGTATATGCATAAGGTTGGAGACAAGACTCCTTTGGTAAAATACTTCATGTGCAGTCATGAAGCTCTGTAGTTGATCACCAGAACTAAGGTTGGGCCTGGTTGGCACTAGCTTGCAATCTAGTACTTAGAAATCCAGTATTTAGAAAAGCTAAGACATGTAGATTCCTGAAGTTGACTGGTCAGGCAGCCTCAACAAATCAGTCAGACTCAGTTCGTGAGAGGCTGCATCTCAGAAAGGGAGGTAACAACTTTTGGTAGACCCCTGGCCTCCATGCATGTGTATATACTCCCCACCCCACCCCACCCCACCCCACCCCACCCCACCCCACCCCACCCCACTCCATACACACAAAACACAATTTTTAAGTTGAGTTTTATTCTAACTAGCTAAAACCTGACCTCTCACATTACTTCAAAACTGAAAGGTTGTATGGCACTTGTTTATAGACCACAAAATGGAAACAAGATGATTTTTGAATTCCAAATTTGATGTTGTTTATTTTGCTTTAGGTACCTTCTTATCTTTGCAGACATAGAATCTACATGGCAGTAAAACCTGTGCGGATGATAGAAATCCATGTAGAAAACTGATAGTGACATACATGCTGTGTATAAGGACCACATGACCTATATAAGTTGCACCCTTCAAGGACACTGGGAAGAAGTTTGAGTTGAGGGGCTTAGGGAACAGCTCGCAAAGCTCACTGGTCCAGATGCTTGCTTACATGTGTGAGACTCTCAGGAGCACACACATGACCTCCTGCCTTACACTGAAGGATGCTTTTAAAGAATTAAATATTTCATAGTAAAGATTAAATTTATATAACTGTTTTGAGGGGATAGCTACTTACTAAATCTTTCAATCTCATTTATTTAGGATGTATAGTAAAAGTATTAATGGTTTACATACAAAACTCTCAAAGAAGTACTGAAGACTATAAGGGAGATAGAGCATAAAGAATATAGACCATCTTTATCAAGACAATTGCCAATCAGTCATCTTAAGGCAAAGGACATCCAGTGTATTTGTTGTTTTTCTAATAAAGCTTTCCCAGGCTATCCTAAAACCTACATAGTTGTCTTGTAATTTGTCCTAAATTTTTAATCAAGTGCAGTAACTGACCATATTTCATAATATTTAAATTAATCTGTAATGTTTTTGAGGAAAAACTTATATTTTGTTGCCATATTCTTTTAATTTTTATTGACATTGTTATTAATTTAATTATTTATTATTTATTTATTTATTATTATTTAGTTCTTATTTAAATGACTCATTAAATAGAACAAAAATAAATCAGTTGTTCTGGACCATACAGAATATATGGTTGGGGATTCCTGAAAGATGCTGTTACCAGACCTACCATCCATTTGTTGTTCTAGCAAATATTAAAATGAGTTGGACTTCCATAAGACAGACTAGGGACCTGTGGTCTGGTGGTTTGACTAATTCTGGGCACATAAGGATCACTGGCAACATGATATTGGATATAGATAAGGTCTCTGCTTTGATGCAGCGTACACTTTATTGATGGCAGATGGGGCAAGAACTTAATCATTTTATGTAGTTTGAACTTGTGTGGAGGGGCAGTCAGCATGATACTGTGGTGAATATAGACCATACTGTTTACAGTTAGGAGCAGCGCTTAATTCTGTCAAGCAGATGACTCTGACCCTGAGTGAGTCAGTTCCTAAATTCTGGAATGGAAATAAGCTATTTTTTAAAAAATAGGATTGTTTTTAATTAGTTTTATTTTCTGAGAACCTAAATACTATCTTAGAGAAGACCGATACAGAGTTCTGTATATACTTTTTGGGAGTAAGCGGCAGTAGTTTGTCGCAGGGAAGTTTATTTCTAAAATGATGTAAACTGTACAGACTTATTCTTGAGCTTGCTAGAACAAGATAAGGAGCAATACTGGCATTCTTTTATAGACATTCCCAGACATTTATAATTTTTTGTCATTCTAATTTTTGAGCTCTTAAATTTAGTCATATTTTTTTCTGATAGCTTTGAGATATAATATGCTGTAAAATTACCCACTTAAACCATACAGTTTAATGGTGTTTAATATGTTCAGAGTGATGTGCTATCATTCCAGTGAGTTTTCAAAATCTGTCATCTCTAAGAAATCCATACCCACTAATTCAGCAGTCAGTCACCTAATATCTCCAGTAATTCCTCACAGCCAAGGGCAGCTGTTAATCTGTTCACTGCCACCACACACTTGCCTTTTCTGGGCACATGACCGGATTCCCTTACTTGGCTTGCTATTTTCAAAGTGCATCTCTGTTGTAACATATATTAACATTTCATTCTTTTTAAATTGATGAATGATGTTTTAATTTTTTTTTATTCATCAATTGTTGGGCATTCAAATTTTTTTCTACAGTTTCACTGTATTGTGTGTAAGTTAAAAACTCACACATACAGATTTCTTTTTACATTTTCATATTGCTGGCCACATTGGCTTTTTTTGAGGAATTGCCCAATTGGTTTGAAAGTGGCTCTCCGTCTTCACCGAGATCGGTTAGTGCCTGTCTTTTGGGTTATCATCTTCCTAAATGATTTACAGTGCTACGTCAGGGTTTTGACTTAGATACCTCTGCCTAATGATATTGAACATCTTCTCATGTGCTTATTGGGTATTTCTATGTTTTGGGAGTGGCAGTGTTCAAATTTTCTCCCTACCGGTCAATGAGATTTCTTGTTGTTCTAAGGGTTCTTACATGGACATGTCTGGGATACAAATTCTTTATCAGATATTTGATTTACAAATATTTTCTCCCAAGGAGATGGTAGCCTGGATGATGAATGGGGCTTTTCTGTGTTAGCTTCAAATGCTGTCATTTGACAAGAGTGATTCCTCTCTCTAGTTCTTAAGCTTCTTACAATTTCTTCATGTTTCCTAGTATCTCATTTGTGTGTACATTTGAGGAATTGGCAAATATATTGAGGAAAATAGCACACAGATTTGAAGAGGCCTTTCTCCTTTTTCCCCCCTTTTCAGGAACTTTCCTTCTAGTCCTGACTACTTCTCCAATCCCAGGCTCTACATCTTTGTCTTTCTAGCCTAGTAGAATGCAAATCCCAGGCTGGTGTGCTACCTTGCTATTATTCCATTTTGGGGGAAAGCAGACACCTTTTTGTCAGAATAAATACACAGAACACATGAAAATATATTCTTATTTGTTACACAAAGAGGCCTCTGACATATTTCCTGGGGTATTTTGTTTTAAGAGGAGATATATTGCATATTCTCCAGGCTGGCGTTGAACTCCTGGAGTCAACTGATCATTTTGCTTTCCCCTCCCAAAGTACCCAGGACTACAAGTGCATACCATTGTGCCTAGCAGTGTGTGTGTGTGTGTGTGTGTGTGTGTGCGCCCTAGTGCTCAGATTACTGTATCAAAAAATCCCTCCATACACAATTCATAGAAACCTTCACCTTTATGATGACAGATCATTGCTTAGGTGTACTTTAGAAATTTAAATTTTTTTCAGTCAATAATACACAACCACAGTGTTGTATGATTTCTACAAATTGCTATTATTGTTATAACTGTTACTCATTTTTTTCTTCTAAGATCGTGTGCTTTCCTCTGAAAATCAGTTAGTAGTTGATAAACCATTGCTTTAGAAAAGAAAGAAAAACTTACTGTTTTGGGCTATATTGTCTATTAAGGCATGCAGGGTTACTCCAGCAATCTCTCTCTAAGTTTCCCTTCCTGCTATCCCCAGCAAGAGCTCTTGGGGCCAGATAGCCCACCCCGTGCACAGCCACGACCCAGAGCCCTCGCTTCATTTTAACATTGTAAACGATAGCTTTTTTTTTGTTACAGATTTAAGAATTACTCAAAAATCTATCAAATATACCTCTTTTAAAAATTGATACCACAGAAAGCTAATAAATAGAAAATAATTGACTCAGAAGTTAAATACGACTGACTGCCTTCACACAGCAGCCAGCTTGGGTGAGACTCAGGCTGTGTAAATGTCTACACTAGTTACTGAAATAGACCATAAGTGAGTCAAGACTGGTGATGCATTTGATAAGAAGGATAAATAGGGAGTATTTATGTTAAAATTTAACTTGTATTCCAAACTTCTAAGAATTTTGTTATGAATTTTCTTTTTTAACTGTGGCAAACATAAAAAATAGTATGCTGCTGAGTTTTGAAGTGTATGGTTTAAGGACATTGAGAGTTGACTCTAACCCTTTTCAGCCTGTTAAGCAGTAACTCCTCAGCCCCGTTTCCCCATCCCCCCCAGCATATCCCCTTCTCTGTCTGGGATCTTGGTGGTTCTAGATAATGAGCAGAATCATGGCCAGAGCCTTAGCACAGTGCCTGCAGTATGCATACATACTGGAACATACCTCAACATTTCCTGCTTTTGAGGCTGAGCGTGTGTTGATGGGCATGTATGTGCTAAGATCATGGGTATACATACATGTTTCTCTGAAACCCGGCTTTCAGTTCTTGACTCATTTGTGTAGGTGAATGGTGGGGCTGTGAGCTTGGTGAACTCTAACAGCCAAGGAGGATGAGGGAAATTTATTACTATGTTAACTTGACCAAGTTTTGAATGAAAATTTAAGTCACCATATAATTAAGCTGTGGTGTATTGTGTCCTTTTATAATTTGTAGCCAGATAGCTATGTTGAATTTGTATGCTATTTTATAAAAAACTTAAAGCTTAACCAGTCATTTTTTCTCTAATCCTCAAATCTCCCAACTCTCTTAACTGAAATTATTTATGCTAGTTTTGATCAGGACCAGTAAAATTAAGACTGTTAACTGAAATCTTGTTGTTGCAGTTTACTTTCACGTCTCTAAAGGCTACAGCAAGGGGAGAGACAGTCTCCTAGGACATTATACTCTCTTCTCTCACAGAATTCTTAGTAAGACTTTTCCAAAATAAGGCTTAAATTCAGTGTTTCAAAGTCATCTGGGTTTTTTTTTCCCCTAATGGTTTTGTTGGTGATATTTTCCTTTCTTATTCAATTTACTGGGATAAGAAAGAAACTTATGCCTGACACATGAAAACATTACACTGCTTGTTAGTCACTTCATTATGTCCTAAGTCACGGAAGAGCTTTTGTGTCTAGTTGTTTTTTTCAAATTTAATATTAAACAGCGAGTCAAGCTTGCTGATGACTTATCAAAAATAAAGAATAAAGATCTTGGTACCCCCAAATCTGAAATATTTTGAACTTACAACACACTTGATGCAGAGGATCTCAGTCGTAGCATAGACACACTGAAGGTGATGCATCAGGTTCCTTTCAGGTTCTGGACATAGGAAACAGATGAATCTCACATTAGAATGAGCTTTAGCTCCAAATTCTTCCACTGCATACATTAAATATTGAAACAATCCAGACCACTTTGAACCCCCATGCATTCTCCATGCCTGCACTTAGTGTAGGTAAATAAGACTCAGTGTATTTTGTCCTGGTACCAAGGATGGAACCTAGGAGCATCTTGTGTACTGGAAAAGGCTCGTACCACTAAGCTAGCATCATTGGTCTTAAAATGCATTGATTTATGGATTTCTACTGAGATAAACATCTCAGTCTTACTTTTTGGACAGTTTTGGGGATTGCATCCTGGGCCTTGTACACCTAGGCAAGTACTCTCCAGCTAGTTCCTAACTTTGCTAGTTTTTTTCAAGTCAAAACTTGAAGTTAGAGACTTAGAAAATTAAGTATATGCTTCTAGCCTGTTGACACAACTTGAACCATAAGGGCTTTCGTGTCCTCGCAGTTCTGAGTTACATAATTTGTAAAAATTATTCCTGTTTACCAGGTTAAATTGAAGTATTTGTATAATTTAGTCACATGATCTTTAAAAACTATACCTTTTGGTATCTTGCTGCAATGAGGATGATTGAAACTAACCCATGTCTGTGGGCTGGGTGACACATTTAACAGAGCTAGAGGAGCAGACGCGGAAAGCTCTGGAACTGGAGCAGGAGCGCCAGCGAGCGAAGGAGGAGGCAGAGCGGTTAGACAGGGAGCGCCGGGCTGCGGAGGAGGCCAAGTCTGCAATAGCCAAGCAAGCTGCTGACCAGATGAAGAACCAAGAGCAGCTGGTAAGGCCCTGTTCACTCTCAGAAATAGGAAAGCTTGAAGAAATACATGGCATGACCACAAACCAATACCTTCTCAGGAGTTAGAGGTAGTAACAAAGTGACAGAAATTGGACAGAGATTTTATTTCTACCAGAAAAATAAAAAGAAAACAAAACCAAAACCCAAACAGGATAAAAGGGTCCTTGTGTTTGTATCTTCTAGTTCCTTTTTCTTTTTAATGAAAATTAATTTTCTTTCATATAATATATTCTGTTTGTGGTTTCCTCTTAATTGGAGCCTATGGTCCACAAAAGATTTGCATTCATTTGGACCACTGGTTCTCAATTTTCCTAAAGCTATAATCCTTTGATACAGTTCCTCATGTTGTGGTGATCCCAAGCCATGAAAGTAGTTTACTTTGTAACTGTAATCTTGCTACTGTTGTGTATTGTAGTGTGTATATCTGTTTTCAGATGGTTTTAGGTAACTGTGTGAAAGGGTTATTTTATCCTCAAAAGGGTCATAACCCACAGGTTGAGAACCTCTACAGAGGGCCAAATGGTATCTTGTGCTTTAGATAAATCAACAGCATATCTGGTTTCTGTCTGACGGCTATAAGCCATAGTTAGTTGGAGTTTTCTTTATTTTAGCATACTTCCAAATGATGAAATTATGTGTGACACAGGGAAGATTCTAAATATGCATATTAATGCAGGTGTTTATTTACTACATGTCTTCTAGTCCTGTTTATTTGTAGACAGAGTTTTGCTGTTAGCCTGGTCTGACTTTGAACTCTTGATCCTTCTACCCCCCCCACCCCCCAAATAGCAAGCGAGCTTGGATTCCAGGTGTGTGATGGCACACCTGTCAGTTGCTCTTTGAGCTTTACGGTTCTTTCTCTTTGAAAATAGGACTGCCAAGTCATGAGATGAGATTGCGGACAGTGCCCTTAGCACTGCAGAACATTATGTAATTATTTGTTTAATGATAAAGGTTTAAAACACAACTCTTAGACATTTTAAGTTCTTACTGCTGAAAAATAAGTCATTGCTTATCTATAAAATAAACATATTTTAACTTTACCTTTTATTACCTCTTTATCTCAAGTACGTACTACAAACTACTTAAGACCTTCAGGAAATACTGCCTTTTTTAAAAAAAAAAGTTGAGAACTTAAAACAGCCCAAACTTAAGGTTTTTGACTAAAAAAACATAAAAGAAAATTAAAAATATTATTGTTTCTAGTATTGATAATAAACACTTTAATTTTAGGCAGCAGAACTTGCCGAATTCACTGCCAAGATCGCACTTTTAGAAGAAGCCAAGAAGAAGAAGGAAGAGGAAGCTACTGAGTGGCAGCACAAAGTAATCACTGTTTTGTTGTGTGCTGGCTTTTCCTGAGCAGTTACTGTTAGTGAGCCAGCAGTCCATTGCTGACTTTAGAGGTGATGTGAGCCCAGCATATGCCCAGGCCCTGGGGAATGCACAAGAGCTGGTCAGTTCCCGTGGGAACTAGACACTTGTCTAGGAAATTCATAAGCATTTATGTTGGGTCTTGAGAAATAAGCTAGTTTTGGGGGATCAGATCAAAGGCTGAAATGTTGATAGTTGTTCAGATAGAGAGATTGAATGAGTATAAGAAGTAGGAGTGCGTGTGTCAGATTTGAGGACAGTCAGTCAATAGCTAACAACCACGTATAAGTCAAAAGAGTAGGTGATGGGGGATTGAGTTAGAGTGGAGGTAAATATGTGGTCTGCTGATGCAAGTTGGCGGGACGTGTATGTGACCATCAGTGATGGTGTCAGAGCACAGCTAGTGCAGTTAGGTATGATTTTATTAAAAAAACAACAAAAACTTACCCACATGAAGTATGGATTTGGGGTGTTAGATGCTTAAACATCTGAAGGATGTAGCATGAAAACAAGAATGGAAAGAGTTAAACACTCTAAGATAGACTGAACAGTCACAACAGGAGGCGAGATTGAGGTAGGGGTTGTAGTTTTGATACGAGTAAAATTTTGTTTTTTGTTTGCATGATTACTCATTTGATACGAGTAAAATTTTGTTTTGTTGCTTGCTGGTGGCTGCACTCCTGGGGAAAGCATCTGTTTCAACGATCAAGTAACTCCCTGCTCCTTAGTTAAAGGTCCCCAGCAACCTTTAACTGCCTACAGATCTTAAGGGAACAGTAGATACTGTTACGATTTCTAATAGAATTCACAAGTGCAAAATCAAGCTTGTAATTAGAGGGATGGGACAGAAAAGAAAATGAGTTTAATTCAGTCACACCAGCTCATACATACCGTTACAATTTTTATACCCAAGGAAGGTACATGAGATATATGGTGGTTTTTCTACAATAATATACTCTCACTGTATAAAGTGGTTTTGTTCTACTCTTAATTTTTGTATAGAGGGACTGCAGAGATTGCTTCACGGTTAAGAGCATTGGCAGCTCTTCTAGAGGACTGGGTTTAATCCATGGCACCCACACAGCAGCTTAGAACTATTTAACTCCAAGGGATCCTACACTCTCACACACGCATAGGCAAAACACCAGTGCATATAAAATAAAAATAAATCCTAAAAAAAAAATTCTTGTAGAAGTTCAATTTTGGGGACATTTTATATTACATGTGTATATATGTAAAATTTTATATCTACATATTTATATACATACACACACACATATAAAGGGTAAAATGGTTGGTCTTCCGTTATATTGCTTTTGTTGTGAGAATTTTGTAGACATGGCTTAAAGGAGGCTTTATGAACTTAGAGACACAAGCCTTAAAAATATCACAGCTGCAAGTCCTGAACAATTTAAAAATGCACACAGTCAACAGAAGTTAATATAAAAAGGAACTCATAGTCCTATAAGCTAGGATGTTATTTTAAAACATGAGTGCACATCCTTTCTATTCCTGCTTATGTATAAGTTACATATAGATATATTTGAAATGAAATCTTTCCATACATATATAATTCAATTTTATTGAATTTTCATCTCAATGTTAGAATAGATTTTAAAATTTTAACCAAAATGGTTGGCAATTTGTAGGTAGTTTGCTTTGCCATGTGCAGAGCAGGGGTTTAGAATGTCTGTTTACTTTAAATCTTAGCACAGGCTAGACCCTCTATTAATACTGATTTGCCAAGGGGCCTGTAGGATACTCTTTTTTGTGTGGTTGTCTCTTTGGTTTCTCATGTTGTCATCCCTTTATATCCTGAGTATTTCCTATAAACTATAAGATGTGACTCTTAAAGCTCAAGGAATTCTTCTAGGAGACCTGGGGTTTAGGAGCCTTGTGAGAAGAGTAAGATAGTGTTCTTAATAGGAGGAATAGGACAAGACTGTAAAGCAGGAAGTGTTGTCCCCCAAGTATCAGTGCTGTGGATAGTTCATGTTGTGTCATGTGAGACGACACTGTCTAGTTAAGCCAACATTAGGTCAGTGATTCAGTTGACCACTGTGTTACAGTAATGACACTCTGACATTGAGTGTTTCCTTTTTCTGCTTGTGGCTTAAGTGTAATCTGTTAAGTATGACATTCTCAGCGTTATACCTATTATGTTGTTTTCCACCAAGCGTTTGCACAGCAGTTACAGGAATAATGAATAAACCTGGATTAATATTTTTAAATTCTGATGCCTCCTACCTACCTGCTGGAATTCTGTAAAAATGGGGCTTTTATTACTATTATTTATTTATTATTATTACGTCTAAATGTAGTTTTTGTTAGAGAATAAATCATTTTTATTACTACTGGTTTCACACACTTATTTTTAATGTTCAGGCTTTTGCAGCTCAGGAAGACTTGGAAAAGACCAAAGAAGAGTTAAAAACTGTGATGTCTGCACCTCCTCCCCCGCCCCCGCCCCCAGTCATTCCTCCCACAGAGAACGAGCATGATGAGCAGGATGAAAACAGTGCTGAGGCCAGCGCAGAGCTGTCCAGCGAGGGGGTGATGAACCACAGAAGCGAAGAAGAGCGGGTAACAGAAACTCAGAAGAACGAACGTGTGAAGAAGCAGCTCCAGGTACTGACAGTCTGTGTGCACATTTAAACCTTGTGGTCCCCACCTCAGTCAGCTTCATGAGCTCCTGCTAACATTGTCCAGGCTTGTGACAGGCTTGTGTTTGTCCTGCAGTGTGACTTCCCTTAGCGCTTCTATTCTACAACTTTGTTAGCAAGGGCCTTTGCTAACTGACTCATTTTCAAAGGAAGAAAGTATTCTAGTGCTGTGTAAAATGAAATTAGTCTCTAAAACAATGATGTAATACTTGATTCTTCATCTTTTAAAATATCATTGGAATTTTTTCTATTTTATAATCACAAAAGATCAATTATTAAATGTACATTATTAGGTCAGAATAGGAAATTTTAGTGTTATCCAACACTTTGAAAATTACATAATTTTCAAGTTGTGAAATTTTAAAGCAAAAGAATGGTTGCATTGACTGTATTATAATTTCTAGAGAAAAAGTCCATTGTTTTAAAATCTTACAGTCTCTTTCCTTTAAAATGACTACATTGAACTTGGATCAGTTGCTTCATGTATTAGATAAGAAAGTTAAGGTAGTTCAGAATATATAAAATGTCATGACTGGTGACTAAAGAAAAGACAAGACCTTGGGCATCCTTTCCTAGCATCACAGTTACTAAGAAAAAGATGCTTGTGAGCTGGAGAGCCAGCTCAGAGGTTAAGAGCCCTGGCTGGTCTTCCAGAGGACCTGGGTTCAATTCCCAGACCCACATGGCAGCTTACAATTGTCTATATAAATCTGGTTCTAGGGGATCTAACACCCCCACACACACATATACAGGCAAAACACTAATACACATGAAATAAAAATAAAAAATAAAAAGATGCTTGCATACCATCCAGAAAAGCATTCCATAGTGGAAAGATTAATATATTAAAAAGTAAGATTTGTTATACATGTATTTTAGCATCTTTAACCCATTGTCATAATTTTTATAACTTTATGGAATTGTAATATTTTTTTTAAATGCAGGCATTAAGTTCAGAATTAGCCCAAGCCAGAGATGAAACCAAGAAGACACAGAATGATGTTCTTCATGCTGAGAATGTCAAGGCAGGCCGTGATAAATACAAGACTCTCCGACAGATTCGACAAGGCAACACCAAGCAGCGTATTGATGAGTTTGAAGCCATGTGAGAGTTGTTCTTGTGATCCGTGTCCTTCATAAGCTGAACCACCTGAGAAAGCAGGCCTGTGCAGATGCAGTGGAGGCATCCACCTTGCCAAAGCACGCATACCACTTGACTGTGCTCATAGCAGAACACTGAAGGGCGTGCTTCAGCATTAAGGCAGTGTGATGTCATATTTGGTCATTTTTCTTTTGTCCAGGGAATGGATAATGGCATTCTGTCACCTTTTTGTACATTTTTCACTTTTTGTTTGTTTCATCTTTTTCAGTTGAATATTAATACTGATGGCCATGTCTGACAAATGTGTGTATGTGCTTTGAGCACCGTGTACATCTTAGGATAATGGTGGACATTTCAATGCATGTTCACTTAATGAGCTCAGTTTTCTTTGCCCTTCCCATGTTGTAGGCTACATACATCTCCATGTCATTCTCATGTTTTGTCAATGTGGCTTTCTCATGCCCTCTCACGATAGAGCTGTAATCCTGGTGTCACACAGATCACTTACTGGAGGTGTTTAAAATGAGTTAGTTGGGTAGACAGACAGATATGGGACTACATCACAAAATGATTAGAATGTTGGACAGCACAGTATGCAGCCAGTGGTTAATTATTACAGAAATCCCCTAATTACTTTATTGAGTGTTTGCTTTACTTAACTACAGTCATCTCAGCTTGAGTGATGGTTTTTCGTGTCCTGTAGTCCCATGGTGGCTTTCCTTGCCTGTCATTTCATCAATATACCCACTAGGCAGTTGCTCTTAGGAAAATTATTCATGAAGCACTGCCTGTAAGTACGTGGTCTCTAAAAAAAATGCAAGTTTTGTTCTTAGGGTGATTTAGAAACACAGATGTTCAGTAGAAGGTGACTCTTGATGATAGCTAATTCTAATTGAAGGGGAAAATAAAAACCCAAACCATGGCCTTTCTGCAAGGGCAGCATATGGAAACATCAATCAGTTCCAGGAAGATAACACTACCTCACTCTTCACATGGTGACCGTTCACACACAGTCTGTTACCCATGGGCAGTCCCAATCATGTCCGTCATTGAGTATGCTTTTGAGATACCAGTGCTAATGTTTTAACTGCCTTTTTGTTGAATTGTGGGGCTCTGAGTTGTGTTTGGATTATATATTCTCACTGGTATGCTGCTCCCTGATGGGTGTTCTGTGTCTGAGGAAGTGGAGTGAACCTTTGTGAGAAAGACGGTGCCTTTGCAGCACATGAAGCATCCCACTCTTCGTTCCTGATGGGATGGGTAACATCGTTGTAGCATATTTGGTTTCTAAATCACTGCTTATTTTATTTGCAATCTCTAAAAACAAATTTTATTTCAATTACGTCTTATTGAGGAAGTCTTTCCAGCTAGAAAGCTGTTCTTACATTCTCTGATCATGAAGCACCTGAATTTGAAGCTACAGAAAGCCTTGTTTTCTCTGTGTGGTTCAGCTACTCTCCATTTGGTATTATGCACTCAAACTTAACATTTATCAGTGACAGTTGCCATTTTATTAAGCAGTTTTCACGCACAGTAGATTCAACTTGGTTTTGTGCTGTTTTTGATTTTTGCTGACTTAAAAAGGATTAATTTGGGCAGACATTATAAAAAGGAAAAGGTTAATATATTTTTTGGACTCTGTAGGACAAAAGACAACTGGTTAGCCTTGAAGTGACTATTGTACAGTGGTTGTGCACATGCTTCAAAATCATAGATTTTGAGAGATCGGAGGCCTTACCACTCAGACTGAGAGGGAGAGACTGGAGGCCTTACCACTCAGACAGAGAGGGAGAGACTGGAGGCCTTACCACTCAGACAGAGAGGGAGAGACTGGAGGCCTTACCACTCAGACTTTTCAAAGTATGAGTGTTCACTTTTCCAAAGCATTAGAGCAATAGTCCTTATTGCTAACAGAATTGACTTCCCTCGGATTTTTACATTTTTTTTTTCTATTTGCATTGTGTACATTGTCATTGCTACACCAGTTGTTACAGTGTTGAGAGGATACCAGTTATATTTGCTGTTAATAGTCTATTTGTAGATTAGGATTAAAGTGGGTTTAATCCATTTTTATAGATGTATGAATTTTTCTAAACAGGAACAGCCATTTGCAAAATGGGTTTTCATAGTGATTGCATCAATTATAACATTTATCATTAGCAGTTGAGAGCACATGTTCATATAGCAATGTAAAAACACACTAATGAGTATTTGGTAATTTCCCATTAGCATAATTTCATGTTGTACAAGTAAATTACAATTACATCTCTAATTTTGGATAATATTCATTGGTTAACAATAAAGTGACAAAAGCTCATGCCTTTGAGGTCCACTGTTGTTATTTAACATGGTTTTCTCACATAGCTCTTGGAACTATAATTTGAGTCATGAACTATATGATATCTTTAGGAACAAAGCTTGAATCCTCAAAAACTTATTCTTTATCTCTGTTTTACTATGGAGGTCACAGTGACTCTTAAGTAACTCTTGACTTCTGAGGGTAATTTGGAATTTCCAGGCATTGCTTTATTTGACACTGTCCAGATTTTTGTTCCCAAGGAAGACAGGGTTTCACTCTTGTTGATTCCTCTCACTATTAAAGTCTCTGGTGCTCTTTGTACTTCCTGCTGGGAACCTTTATTCAGACATATAGTCTTACTAAAGCTGTAGAATGTAGAGTTGCCTTTTACGTGGTCTTTCACTAGTACTCGGCAGATACTCGCTCTCATCTAGAACACTTTAAAAGCCAACAACTGGTACTTTATTTCTGTCTCCAGGAGTAGATAGTGATTTCATTGATCTTGAAAACCAAAGACATTTTTATAGAATGATTTATTTTTTAATCTAGAAAGCCTTTTTTTAAGAACTAGAATTATTACTTTTAAACTTAACACATTATTGGAAATTTTACTATACATAGAAAAGTGGCTTGATATTACTGTTGTAGTGCAGAGTAACTTCTGTTTTTTTTTTTGTTGTTGTTGTTGTTTTTTCTCCAATTTTCATCACCTTAAAGATTTAGGATATTTTAAGAAACAAAAGGATAGTCTTGATCTCTTGGTGCTCTCTTGCCTCTTGCTTCTCCCTGTCTCCTCACCCCTTCCCCTTCCCTTCCTCCTCTCCACGTGCTCATGGCTGGCCTCTACTCTTTTTTTCTCTCTCTTTCTCTTTGCCTCTCTCTGCCTCTACTACCCTCTTAACTCCCCTCCCCATGCCCCTGAATAAACTATTCTATACTTAAAAAAAAAAAAAAATGAGAAGGTTAAACATTAAATCCATACCTATATGTGTCCAATGAAATCTCATCTTTTATGTTCAAACTTGAAGTAACATTTGAGGGGTTATTAAATTTGCATTAATTTACTAACTGACCTGTTAGGCAGTTGAGACCTGTCAGGTAGACAGTTGGTTTCCTCAAATGCCCAAAAGCCAGGTGTGGTGCCCACACGCCTATGACCCCAGAATCCAGGAGGGGGAGGCAGGAGAATCAGAGTTGAAGGTCATCCTTGGGTACACTCTTGTTGAAGGCCAGTCTAAGCTAACTGCAGCCCTGTCTGTTCATCCTGCTAAGTAAAACACAGCAGCACTCTACACAGGAAAAGCTATGACATGTGCAGGCTTACCATATTCAGCTTTGTTTTCCAGTTAAGTACTATTAACTCCTATTTTCCCTTCGTAGACTTACTGTCTCTTAGTAATGGGCCCATCTGAGGAATTTAAGGGCTGTCATTTCCTGGTGGAGAAGGCTGTGACCCCTGTGCTAGCTCCTCTTTGACCCTTTCTGTTCTGTGAAGCACATGCTCTGACTCAAGCTCATAAGCACTGCCTTACACATGACATTCTCCTCCTTATTCACGCCGCCTCCAGAGGTGAAGGGTTCCTTTGCGCTTACGCACTGCCGTAAGCACTGAAGTATTTACTTAATCTCATATAGAACGTTATAGCCCAACCTAAGAAAGCCTCTTAGGTCATCTTTGTGTCTTGTCTGTGGAGCCCCGGGCCACACCTGGTTCCACGTTCTTATTTGGTAACCTTCACTTAATCAAGAATGTTTTTTATTAATTGCCTGCTACATTTGAGGACTTGAGGCGCGACCTCAAGCGTGCCATGAAGAGCAACCATGGCCTTCAAGTATTTAATGTCTCTTAGCTCTTACATCAATCTGCATTTCTCAGTCACAGTATCAGTTTGCCTTTAACATGTCAGTCTGCTGCTGTTGCTTTTTTGCATGCCGAGAGTCCTCCATGCTTGCAGCTGATGGTCGCTCCCATCTTTGAAGTTTACCTTTATTTCCATATCCTAATTATTTATTTTTATTTGGTCACTTTAAAAACTTAGGTTTTATTTTGATATATATGCATGTTATTAGATTTGTTTTCTAAAAAATGGCTTTATTTAACCTCTGCTCTTACAGCTGAATGGCTAGTAGTAAACACGCTGTGAGGCTTTGGGAAGCTCGGATGACTTGGAAGCAAATGTTCCTGATTAGATGTGGATTCTTTTCACACCATCAGAATATATATAACCTTTTCAGTCTCTCAACTTCTGTGTTATGTTAGACTGAGACGTACATCATTTCTTAGACTCCTGAGGCAGTCTCATTCATTTTACTCATACTATAAACCTATGAAACTTCGATTTAGCATTTGAATCTTTTATGTTACTGCTCCATTAATACAGTAATGTAAGTTTTAACTGTATTAGCTAAAAGATGGTAGTTGTACGATGCTGAGACCTAGACATGATTGGCCAAGACAATGGCTGTTGGCCGTGGACCCAGGCATGTGTGTTTTCTGACATGTTCCGGTGCCCATCTCAGGTCCTTCTCGGGCCAAGCATTAAACGTTGGTTAATAAAGACATCCTAAGAGATGAAGCTCCAGGTCTAAGTCTGTGACTTTATAAAAAGATTCAACCACAGATGGTAACTCTGTGAGTAATGGAGTCAGCAGTGTGTGGATTATGTGAGTTTAATGGAGTTAGAGTTTTCGGTTGAATATTTTTGGGTTGGTTGGTTTCGTGTTAAACCTTGTGTCAGGTGACGCATGTGGTTTTAATCATTTCAAGGGTACAATGTTAGATAGTGTCAGATTCTCACTGTTGTGCACTCATCACCAGCATCCGTCTGCAGAACGTTGTCTATGTGGAAACTGTCCCTGCTCACTGATGGATAGTTCTTCCTAGTCTTTGGTAGTGACTGTTGGTATTTTCTGTCTGAATTGTGGGGTTCCTAGGCATTTCATTTAATATAACATTCATATTTTACCGCGCTTTATTTCTTGAGGTTGAATAAATTCCCCACGGTTTATACCACATTTTATTCATTTGTTGGTCAGTTGGCATTTGGGTAGTTTCCACATTTTTTATCATATTATTTCCATATTTTTTACTAATGGTGCTGTGAACTTTGGTATGAAAATGTTATATTCCCTAAGTGGAATTGCTGGATCAGATGATAATTCTATGACTAGTTTTTTTGTTTTGTTTTGTTTTTTTTTGTTTTGTTTTTTATACTATCTTAAGGAAGGAACACAGTTGTGGAATTGTTATTTATTAAGACAGGCTCTCACTCCCGCGATCCCATGTCAACACTCCTGCTCCAGCCTCCTGCGAAGCATTGGGATTACAGGCCATGCTGTGCTTGACAGGAAGAGCAGGCTCCACTCACGAAAAGAAGGCAAGATGGGAGTCAGTCTGTAGACATGAAAAGTGAGTGGAAAATGAGAGTCACCACGCACTGACTGTAGGCCGCAGAGCCAGGAAAGATGCTGCCAGGAGTCCGTGCAGCTAGGAAACGTGCCAGGGGACATTGGCTTGAGTCAAGGACAACTGGTGGCTTTGATAACTAATGTTGCAATGTGCTACATAACTAAAAAGTACAGAGGTTGAAGGAAGCCTGGAGTTGTATTCAGTAGTTAGCCTGCAGGAAGATTGTGTCCCTGAGGAGGAGATGGTCACCTCCTAGGAACTTAGAGAAACACGTGGATGTGTCCTCAGCTTTGCTGAATGTAGAAATACCCTTTTCTTTTGCTGTTTTCCTAAAGGACCTGTTTGGGGACTCATAGGACCTTTTTCTGACTGTGTGTGACTTTGTGGTAGGTTCCTGGTGAACTAGAGTTAAAGATTCTGGGTTCTAATCCAAGTCTAACAGTATGCTGCATTGGGATTCTGACTACTGCGTTCATAGTTTTAAATTAGATTGCCTTGTCAGAGCACTTTTCTAGAATCAGAAATAGATAACTTTGACTCCAGATGTGTTTTTCAAAAATTACTGGCTAACTTTGGCTAATATCCATGTACTTTTCAATTCTTCTGTATAGTTGGAAAGCTGTTACCTCAATATGGTGCATATTACAGTAATTCTGTGCTCCCAGAGGACCCAGATGACCTCATGACTGGAAAGTGTTTATCAAACAGGTTTCTGGAGTCTAGAGAGCCAGCTTCTGCAGGTCACTGTGAAGGGCCCTTGTCATCAAGACATGACCCAGTGGTGATTATCTCAGATCACACAGCTACAATTATTTATTGACTGCAGTGTCTTTGGGTAATCCATTCTGGAAATTTCTATAAGCACAAGAGATCAGAGAAACTATATATGCAAATATATCAAAGCCAGATAGACTTGGAGACAGAACAGGCTGCCACTGCCTGTTGATACTGGTGTATGCTAGGTTGAGGTTCAGAAGGCAGTGTGAGATCCAGGAAAGTCATGCGGGGAAGTGGGCTGCTGATGAAGTCCAAGGGAAACATCAGAAGAGGAAAGTGGGGTTAGGCAGAACCTGGGGGAGCAGCTACACAGCTGCTAAGCAGAGGAACATGGAGAGGAAAGAACTCAAACCCTGCAGAAGATTCACTCCCCTCAAGCCCTGTCAAGATTGACAGCGGGATGCTGTCATCAGTTGTCACACTGGCATGGGAGACAGTTGGCTGGAAAGGGCACTTGAAGTTAACAGTTTAGCTGAAGTGTACAGTGTTCTGGAAGGTGTTTTCCCATAAATCTCGGTGATCCTTAAGTCTCAAAGAACAGAGGAATTCTCTTTCTAACAGTCCTAGGTCATCTCCAGGGGCCTAAAGCTGCCCCTCCAGCATGAACTCCCCCTGGCACTCCTGCCCAAATCCACAGGCTTACTGCTAGTAAAGTGGAGGTCACCCTGTGGGGTGAATATCTTCCATGTGACACTTAACTGATTCTGTTACTTCATCTTGTTGGGAACACTAATGACAAGGCCTGGAGGATTCACAGATGAGTTAAGACAGTGTAGTCGGGAGGAAGCAGAAGAGTACAGATCAGTGGCAAGCAGACATTCATTCAGTCTCCCGCCGCTGTCTGCTAGACTACGGTGTCAGTGTGGTCACCTCCCCCCCATCCTCCGCCCTTAGGCAAAGCCACACTGGTGGATATGGAGAGCAGCACTCCATGGCGGTTTGCACTTCTGAGTAGCCTCCATACTGGGACCAATGGCATCAGCTGTGGGCAGGGAGTGAAGCTGGGGACAGAAGCCCGCTCTGGAGCAGCCGGGTAGAGGACAGTGCTGAGTAGTGGTGAGCTGCCTTGGGTCCTGATTAGTCAAGGGAGAAGATTAAGATCAATTGTGGACCGCTGAAGGTCTTTGGCGGGGGAAGAACTTGCACACAGTCATTCAAATATTTTAGTGCTTAGAACCTTCCAGACACCGTACACTAACCATGCAGGACATCATCATGACGTAAGTCCTTGCCCTAATGACCTTCCTTTCTGGAGGAAAAGCAAAGGCTTCAGTAAGCAAAATTAAGGCACTGCACATTTCTGTACTAGGTTTAATTGTGCGACATGTCCAGGACTCAACAGTCTTTGACCTATTTAATTCTCATTTAACTTACAAAAGCATAAGACTGAATTAGGAAAACGTTGGGCCTGATAATCAGGGTTTAGAAGGTCGTGAGGATCCTTTCGAAGAGGTGGTATATTGTCACTTGAAGGAAGAGAAATCTTCCCTTTCTTTCCTTCACTTAAATAAGGATGGTAGGTGGTCTGGGCCTAGCCAGAACTCTAGTCTAGGAATATCCTGTGCTGTCTCTGGGGCACACATGGTTCCTCAGGCACAGGAACCCTTACATAAGAAGGCTGTGCAGCCATATCTTCCAAGGTAAGTCAAAAAGACATCCAGAAACAGCAGTTTAGCACTAGGATCAGAGGGAAGACAGGGATGGAGGCTTTGGGAAGTGAGGTCTCACACACCTTCAGACAGGCTCACCTCAGGTAGTAGAACTGCATGTCTAGAGAAGAATGCTAGGTTGATTCTCCAAACTGGGGGTGATTATTTCAGTAAAATAGATGTAAAATGTAATTTTGTGTGAAATCTGCCCCTTATTTTACAACTTTTTAAAAAGCTTATCAGGCCGAGCACAGTATACCTGCTTAGCTGAAGGATCCCATTGGGCAGCAGTTCACAGTCTTTGCTGCAAGCATTCCTGGAAGAGAGACTAGCACACGGAAGACCTTTAGGCCAGAAAGGGCTGGGCTGGCTTCAGGAAAAGAAGGGAAGGGTTATGACCAATGGCTGAAGGAAGTCAGAGGAGACTGGTGCAGTGAGTTGGGAAGGGGCCAGACCACGTCTTTCCTGTCCCTGGTGCTTAGGCCTCGTTCTCACTGAGCAGTGTTGCCTTGGAGATGACATGATTCTCAGAGTTAGGCCCAAAGTGTGGTTTCAGTAGAAGTTTGAGGGACAGAAGGTGAAGATACACTGGGTTCTGACTGGGTACACGTGGTGTTGGTCCAGTAATTAATGAGCCAGGTACAGGGATGTGTCTGTCTGGAGGAAGGGCACCTCTGCCTTATCCACAGAAATGTGTCAGGAAGGCTGCAGGTGGCTTTGAAGGTGGGTGAGTTACTTCTACTCAGTACTGGGTAGTTTGTCCGAAGACAACCACCATGGCAGAGTCCGTAGTTGAACTTTTGTTTGTGTTGAAGTGGGAACTGTATCTGTCCAGATTGATCTATCTATCTGTATGTTCTGTATATGCCATGTTGCTTGAGAGCTCTTGTAGGCGTATCTTGTCTGCATACACCTGAGTGAGTATCCATTAGAGGCCAGGCTGAATACATTGAACCCTCAGTTCAAATGTAACAGAGTGGTAGTAGATTGGAAATTAAAACCATCAATAGGTGACAAGGCTCCTTCTGTTACTTCAAGATGAGGTGAATGTGATTTAGACTCAGACTGAGATAGGTGATTGGCATGGGGGAGAGAATGCATCTTTTCATTGCCTTTTAAAGCTCCCCAACTCAACAAGTATGCGCACCCAAGAGGGTGGCCTTAATCTAGGTGAAGATTGAGAGAGTGGGCAGGACACAGGAGAAGCTGGCAGAAGAGGGATGGGATAATGTAAATACAGTGCTTATGTATGAAATTCTTTTTAAAGTTAAGACTATAGAGAATGCAGGAATGAAGAGGAAGATAAAAACAGGCTCATGCAGACTCCTGCTAGGTGTTGAGTAAAATGTTTCAGGTCTCAACAGGAATTGGGGCATAGGGACTACACTCAGGCTGGAGAAAATGAAAGAGGTTGAGATTGAGGTTGAGATTGGAGGAAACAGAAGAGGGAGGAAGGAAGCCGGAAGAGTGACATCACAAGGCAGGAAGGAAGCCCGGGGCAGGGTCAGCCTGAGGAGTGAGGTCAGCTGTGAGTTGAACAGGACCTTAGTTCTCTGTAGCTGTAGGGTGGAGGGCTGTGTGTAAGAGAGGAATATTAAATTAACTCCCAGAACTGTGTGATTATGAAAAGTCAGTTGTCTATGCCTTATTCAGATATTTGAAAAAACATTTTGTACATGTTCTATGTCTCCAGGTAAACATGGATCCAATTTACCTTTGTGTTTCTATTAAACTATAGTATTTTTACTTGGAGGGATTGAAATGAAAAACTACACTATTTATTAAGAGAATCACTAGAGATGCCATTTAGATTTGTAGGTGTTTGTTATCAAATCCGAACAAGGACTGGCAAATGACGACCTGCTTGAGACCAGCTCACCAGGCTGGTCTGGAATCAGAGCGCTCTTGCTTTCCTGAGTGCTGGGATTACAGATGTGAACTACCACACTTGGTGTGACAAATCATTTATGGAAGGACCAGAAACGTTTGCCTTCATGACACAGTTAATTACTGTCACGTGTGTAGCCAGTATCTAGCAGGTATGGGAGCAAGCATGGGTTTTAGCAAGGCTCCATTTATATTTACATTTCATGTATTTTTTTATTTCATTGATAGGGAGGCTTTAGATTTGCAAGCAACAGGGGGTTGGGGGAAAGCTTAGGTCACTGTTAGAACCAAAACTGGTGAGAGGAGAGATCAGATAAATTCGATTACTCCATAGGCCAGTGTGCTGGATTCCAGAAGCCATAGCCACGCAGATGGTCCCCACCTGTTAGCCAACACTTAGGAGTTGCAGGTTAGAAGAGCTCCTTAATTTTGAGGGTAGTTTCACATAACAAATTTACATAAGACAAGACCACAGATGGTGAGTGGTGTGGCTTTCTCAGCTGTCTGGAAGGTTGATAGGGTCTCAGTGGAGGTTTACTTGGTTGTAGTAAGGGACATGCCCTGCCCTTCGAAGACCTTTTAGCATTGACTTAAACCAACATGCTTTCTGAGGGTCAGTCACCTGACAGACATCAGCCTTTGCTGAGTAAAGATTCCACTACCAAATCTTCCTGCTCTGATTCTCACTGTAGCATGATCCAATCTACTGGTGAGTCCCACTGAGGGTTATATGTGGCTTATTAAAGTTTTGATTTCCAGCACCATTTAAGTTGGGCTCTCTTTAGTAATTCCCTTCTTGTCTCTTATTTTCATATCCTGGGTTAGCTTCCTTGTCCACCCTCCCTTTCTTTTTCCTTCCCTCCCTCCACACCTCCCTCTTCCTCTCTCCCTCTTTCCCTCTTGAGATATATATTATATGTCTTTATATATCTATATCTATCTATATCTATCTATCTATCTATCTATCTATCTATCTATCTATCTATCTATAATGTCTTTAATAATTTGAACACAGCAATAGTCATTCTTTTGAATTCTTTGTATGTTCTGGGTCAATTTGTTAGGTGTCATTATGATGGGATTAGAGACTTGTCTGGAAGGCACGTTGTCTTGTATTGTCTTATCTTTGCTTCTACACTGCACACTTTCAGGGGATGTGATTTACAATGTCCAGGAGGGGACTAAGTCAGAGTAGGGTTGAAAGTTCCCGCTCCCCTGTGTGGCTGGAGCAGGACGTCCTGGAGTGACCTGGGCAGCCTCTAAGGAGGAGAGAGAGGGTCCTCTACTCATGCAGGAGCAAAATCCCTGGGAGCTGCAGGTGGGCTTTAGTGGAGGAAGCCATTCTGGCAGCCGGTGCACCCAGCAGGGGTGCCAGGCCTCTTCCTTGCCACAGGAGGCTTCTGGTTGCCATTGCTGTCTTCTCTTCCATATCTCACTGCTATGATGCTCTGTAGTAACCAATATGGCCATCAGTGGGCAGTACCGTCCTGTTTTAATTGAACAGGTCTTCATCCCTTTATTCTGATAAGGAATCCCTGGTGGATCCAGCTCTTTTGTGTAAATCTTGGAATTAGGCTTGGTTTTTTGTTGTTGTTGTTTTGTTTGTTTGTTTTTTTAATGGTGAAAAGGGTTTTGATGAGAAATGTTTGAATAGATTAGTCTGGGAAGAAATTACATCCGTACAATATTAAAGACTCCTAGAAACAGTAACATCATCTCAGTGTATTAACATCTTTCCTCATGTGGTTAGGTAAAGCGGCTTAAGTTGTTACAATGACCTACATCTTTTTTGCTGGGTTTATTAATAGTCTTCTCTCACAGTCTTTTTAAGGGTTGTGACTGAGAGTACTCTGGCCAGGGTGGAGAAATGAAGCTACTTTTTGTCTGCTAGCTTGGAGAGCATTCCCTGAACTCCTATCGCTTTTTAAAATACTTTACAAATTCTTTGGGGCATTCTAAAATTTCTGCGGTAATGACAGTTTTCAGTCTTCCCATCATCCATCATTTTCATTCTATTGCTTATTGGATAGATTTTCCAATTCAGTGCTGAATGCTGGTGGTCTCTTATTTCTCTTGAGATCAAGGTTTCTAATATTATACCACACCGTGTCCTAGGGTTGGGGGCATGACCTTTACCGGATTAATGAAAATTGCTTTTATAGGCTTATTCATATTTTTGCTAAGAGGTTTGTTTACAAAAGAGGCTTTCAAATTCATCTCATTGTAATTTGTATGCATATTGAGACTGTGTTCCAAGAATTTTTGGTTAATCTTCTGAACTAGATGAACATATATGTTAATGCAAATGTATGTGTTTGAAATAACTTGCTATAACATATATCCTAGCTATGGCCAGTGCTCCACAAGTCCCGAGCCTTCTGCCTTGTGACTATCCTGCCAGTCTGGTCAGTATGTACCTCCCTCTCCTTCCCTTCTGAGGAGTGGGTCTTCAACGTAGTGCAATGTAATAGCGCCACCTGCTGGTCTTTCTGTCCTCTTGCTCTGGGCTTCCTTTATTAGCTCTGTCTTATCCAAAACTCGCCCTTTTCTCCTCACACTCGCCTGCCCTCTTTTGTCTAACCATTAACATGCGCATTAAATCATTCTTTAATCCCTTTGCTTTCCTTCTCCTTCTGTCTCTTCGCCCGTCTAAGCCTCCTCCAGCAGTGGCTATTGATGGAGACCATAGAACTGCCAACCAAAGGAAAAAGTACAACCAACCATATATTTGAAGGAGCATTTGGTACCACAGAGAGAGTGTCAGCTCTGCTCAGCTAACGGCTAACATCCCCCAAGTGCTTGAAATCCCTTTAAGATGTTCTCACGTTTCAATTGCTAATTATTTTCTAATAATTCTGCTCAGTTTAACAAGCTCAAGTACTAAAGAAAATGATTAAGCTGTTAGTAACTCTCATTATTTCTATCCTTTCATTACCAGATTTGACAAATTTGAAGTTTCTTCTATATTTTACTGTAAGGGCTCTGTTTTCATTATGGGTTCAACGACCTGAAGATCCACCGTCCACAGTAGTTTATAGGAAGATAGCCCCCACAGGTGCCTTTTGGTACACAACCCACTTAGGAGACAGAGACATCTGTTTGTAATCGCTTAGCTCAGCAGTGCAGAAAAGAGCAGTGAGCACTAGTTGGGGAGCTAGCAGGTGAGTGGGCATGGCCAGTGCAGTCCTTTCTTGGTTGGGCTAACCCTCACCTTGACTTTGATCTGTATGTGAGAATAAGAAATTCCCTTTGGCCAGTGCTGGTCTCCATAGCCAGTGTCAGTGCAGCTGTAAAGACATCTATCTTGCTGCTTCTCTGTAAACTCCAGCCTTCTAGGAAACAGTGATAGTACATTGAGAATCCTTGCTCATTCAGAAACAGCAACTCGTGATTTCTAAGTAGGCACGACAAAATCTGTTAGGTCCGTTAGGCTGGTTGTTCCCTCAAGGACATGAACGTGGGACAGACTAAAATAATGTAGAGAATCTGAGCTGGAGATGGAGCTCACCTGTTAAGAGGGCTCGACTAACTCGAAGGAGGCCCTGGGTTCCATCGTCAGCCCACATAGAACCGAACGGTGGCACACGCCGTAGATCCAGCACTTACGAGGTGGAGCTTGAAGAACAAAAGTTCAAGGTCACCCTTAGGTACTCAGTAAGGCAAGGACACCCACTGTTAAAAGTACTGATGCGTATGGCTTTAGAGCCCAGATTGTTGAGAAGCTAATCAGCCTGTGGATAGTTGCTGCAGTCCTTAGAGAACCTCTAGCACCTGCCTCAATGGGACCTCAGCTCCATGTTCGGCTAGGAGTTTCAAAGGTGAGTTTTAAGAGGTGATAGAAAGGTTAGCAGCTGAGTTCCCCAGTTGGCCCTCTGATAATCCAAACCAAACAAAGACTTTCCTAGCTTTGAAGCTGATGAGCACACACCCCACCCCCACCTCACTTACCCATGTGCCTCTCTGCACTGCAATTCCCTAACCTCTGGATGTCTCTTTCAAAAGGTGGGGACCCAAACTGTGTGCACTGTTCCAGATGCGTTCTTGCCAAAGCAGCATAAAGCAGATGTAACAGGATGGCTCCTCCCTCCTCATGAGGTAAGTATAGCTGGCAGCTGCTGCTGCCGTGATCCCATGCTCCCAGGAGACATGCACAGATCCTGGGGGATTCCCTAGAACCTATGTGTCTGTTCACCTGCTGACCAGAGCCTTTAGTTACTGTCAAGCTGAAGGAGCACGCTCTAGCGTCCCATCCTGCGTCATCTTTACCTTCCTGATAGCCCGAATCCGCCAGGTTCTTCACCAGTCAAGGACACCATCCTCCAATAAATCACTTCACTGTCAGCTCGAGTTTATGAAAGTGAGATTTTTATCTGTGACTGTGGTCAAGTGATTATTGTAAGTGCTATCTTAGCTAGGACATTCTCTTGCATTTGTGAAAGACTCTGGATAAGTGAGAAAGGGGTATTAATAGAGTCCCCTCACACGTGACACTTCGATTTTTTGGAATATTAAAGTCATATGGCTATGCTGTACCTGCATGTTGAGTCAGAAGATCAAAGAACTGGTTCATAGGCCTTATTAATAAAGGTATGATGCACCTCCCTCAGTCTGGCTGTATTTAAAAATCGTTTTGACATGCTCACCGTGATGACAGATTGCTAGAACATTACTTAGTTCTAAATGAAGCCGCAGCACTTCTGTTCATCTTCGACTGTGAAGGATGCAGGTTGAGTCTCCCAAATGTTCTGGGAGAGTTTTCCAGACTTTTCCCCACCTGGTTACACATGGACATGCTTGCAGCAATGCTTGACGGCAAGACAGGCTCCGTCATAGCAGGGCATCTTTTGCTCTCCTTTTGTGTGATGGAACAGGTATTACATGTTCATACAAGGGGAAGAAGTTTAGAAATGACTTGATTTTTAGAGTTTTTGAAGTGAGGTCCAGGTCACACTAGGCCCCCAGACTACTCTTGACATCACTGAAATGGTCACAGTTTGAAAGTTAACTTGAAGGCTTCAGAACACCCACCTGTGTCTGCTCCCACTCATTTTGAAATAGGTGTAGCCAACCATAAATCCATAGAATTCAGCTGTTCTTATTCCCAGTATTTGAACAAAAATCTCTGCTGGAAACACATCCTAAACACTCACAGATTGCTACAACATTCTCTGCATCTTTTCATCATGAAACCCTGTCTTCCAGTACAGAAAGCCATTTACCCTATTTTGTTTGATTAGTAAAAACTCCAAATTAAAATAGGCTGGCAGCTCTGCTACTGTCTCAGTGACTTTCACCTGCTGATAATGTGCCCTTCAAGGTAATGCCTCTGAGGGAGGCTGTCACCAAGCTATTGTTGTCAAAAGAAGAGAAGGAAAAGGGGCCTGTGTGACTCACCAGAGCCACCAAGCTCAAATGACAGAAAAATTCATGAAGGGACCGAGGGAGCTGGCAGTCACTGCCTCTTCCAGTCTGAAATGTCATAGTTGTCAGCCTTGGAAGGGCTGCGGCCTCTGCAGTTGGTTGTTAGTGGAACAGGACTCAGTTGTCCCTTTTGGCCCTGGTTCTTCCATCTTTAGGGCTTCCTTCCAGAACTGTCATCCAGTCTGCCTGTGGAATTCTGTTGGCAAGAATTTAGAGGTGACATCCAAAGCCCCAAACAGGAACTAGCTGGCTGGCTCGCTGAGTGGTGGCGCCTCCTACAGTCTAAGGACCAAATTATAACCAAATGACTGATCAGTCTAGTGGGCTGGTGGCTCAGTGATCCTGTGTGGGTCACAGGCTTCTTGTTCTTCACATTCAGGCCTTAGGTTCTCTGCGAGGCTCTGGGCCGATTTTTTGTTTAAAGGCCAGATTAGATCTGACCTCAGGTTTCTGTGTGTGGGGGTCCTTGAAACAGGAAATGACCTGAGGTGTGTACACGTGGAGCTAATGCCGGCAGATGAGGCCACGCCTCAGGCTCTCCTCCCTACCCTCTCCTTAATATCAGAAATGCCTGTGACTGTACCTTTCCATCCATCACATGATTCTAGGGTCAGAATGTTCCCAAGCCTGTTGTTGATTTCTTTTGAGGCCCTGAACAGTTCCAGCCCGTCTGAGGTCAGAGAGCAGCCCGTGCCGCCTGGCCTCTCTTCAGCAGCATTCCACCCCCTGCACAGCCCCTCAACATTCCCAGAGTGCTGAACACGAACTCGCAAGGCCATGCCCTTGGCAACCCATCCTGGCAATATTTAAGTTGAAGTTTCTTCTTTCTCCCTGACTGTCCTGTCATCTTTCTATACAGGTCCCAGGTGGCTAACCCACAGTGGGCTGTAGACTAACGGTGTACTGAGACAGCCCTGAGTCTTGAACACATCCACTCCCACACTCTGGCATCTCCATCAGCCAGGGCTCTTGCTGATGCTCCTTCCCTCCCCTGTTTGCTGTGGGTTTCCCTTTTCCTGTTACTGTCTTCGTGTACTTTTTCACTGCCTTTCCTAGCACCAGAGCTAAGGAGATGGATCAGGACCTGGGATGTCTGCAGCCCTGTAGTCCTGAGACAACATCTGCTGAGCTCAGCTTTAAGATGCCACTCTCTCAAACATGCTGGAAGGCATAAGCTCCTGGAAATCCTCCATCTTCCCCCTCCCTCCAATACCCTTTTTCTGCATGATTAATTAGTTCATAAGGTGGAATATATGGGGAGAGTTTTCAAGACTTTACAACTTTTTAAAAAAAATGTATGTGACTTATCTTTGGCTTTTCTCTGAGAACAAACTTGGTGGTATAAATCTCCTTCCATATGCATTCCTGTGGAATCTGCAGAAATCAATGTGATATACCCTCTCCTGTCTGGGCTGTTTGTATAATTGTATATACAACTAGCAATAAATATATTCTAACATCATCTGGAGCCTGGGTTCCCAGTTCTCTCTGCACCTCGTGGCAAGCAGTGGCTATCACACTCACTAACAGGTCCTCCTGATCACTGGGACCTCCTGCTCCGTCTCAGTTTCTCATCTTCTCCAATTGCACCAGTGAGTGTTCCTAAGACTCAGGCCAGGGTTTGGAGAAGAGTGAGGAGGGTTCAGGGCAGACCTGGGATGTGAGGTACATTAGTAATTCATGCAGTGGCACCCAGCCTCGCTGAGGGAGGTTTGAATGTGCAAGGACTGAAGCATTGGGTGACAGTTTGCAATGTGACTCAGCGGTCTGACATTAGGGTGACTGTTCAGATAGCTGAGTCACATTGCAAACTGTCACCTTAGGAATGTATTGTGCTGCAAAGAATGTGTCAGGTACTTGCCAGGCACAAAGGTAAACTTTAAAGATTTTCATAAAAACCAAAGTATGTCACAAGAGATGTTTTTCCATTGGTCAGAGGTTTTCAGGGGGGCGGGGGGGTGGTACAGAGGGCATGTGAGCAGACAGCCCTTTACCAATGAAACACTGTTTATCTACGATCAAGGAGTGTTTATTCACATTGTCCTCTCCTGCACTTAAAAGTCTCTTGTTATCAGCACTTGTTTTATAACTTAAAGGATAGTCACATGCTTTGCTGTAGTGGTGGTATCTTATCAAATTCTCAGTAGGCCTCTCCTGGGCCATAAACAGAAATGGGCGTACAGTTAGATTGGAATGTACTGTGGCAAGGGAGGGTTTGGAGTACTTGAAAGGCCACTTTCTGTGTAAATAAATAATAAATAAGGATCAGAAGCACATGGGACTCATCAGGCGGGAGTTACGGCCCCTGGCCATGCTGTAGGATTGTTTCAAGCCCATCCTTAATTCCACTTAGCAGACCCTCTAGAGACTCCAGTCTACTGCTCAAGAGCTCTCCACAGCCAGTGCTGCTTTGCTGGATAGATCCTGGCTGGGGCTAGTGACTGACACAGTCAGAAGCCATTAGAAAAGACATGACTGTGGTGGGATATGGGATAGTCCTTTGGGAGACGGTCTGGAAGCAGAGGCTGAAGATGACTAAGGATTTCCTCAACAGGCCATACTTCTGGGCTGTAGTGTGTGACCTGCTGTAAATTAGTGGGAATTAGTGGTTAAACCTTGGACCAGTTTCTCCAGCCCTGAACCTTAACTCCTTTGCTGAAGGTGGCTGGATGGATGGTACAGATAGGCCACGGAGGCAGGAGGATTAAGAGTACTTATGCTCAGGCTGAAGAGATGGCTCAGAGGTTAAGAGCACTGACTGCTCTTTCAGAGGTCCTGAGTTCACTTCCCAGCAACCACATGGTGGCTCACAACCATCTGTAATGGGATCTGATGCCCTCTTCTGGTGTGTCTGAAGACAGCGACAGAGTACTCATTTAAAATAAATATATTTTTAAAAGTGTTTATGCTCAGAGCTCACCAAGCCCAGCCTGCTACACAAGGCCCTCTCTGTTCATGCTCTAGTGGCATGACTAGAGACTCTTCTGCATATCATTGGACAAATGGACTGGAAGTTGATGGCTCAACCCCAGAGTCTACAGTGTCACCATCAGACAGGAAGAAGACAATACCTGAGGAAGCACATGGGTAGGGAGGTTTCCCTTCTCTCCAGAGAACCCATACATGGGATGAGCACTCCAGGCCTGGCTCAGGATGCACTCTGCATTCCTTCCCAAGAAGATGCAGGCATTGACTGGAGGATAACACTGTTTCTCATATTTTCTTTTGGGGGAGCTGGCAATCTGCAGAAATTCCAGTTACCCCCACCTTTCAGCCTGACCACAGGGAGGGTGGGCCTGCCTTCCTGGGATTCAGTGGTAGACAGGAGGCCCAGCTACCCCAGCTAGGTCTGTACACTCCAGCAAGGAGCTCCAGTCAGGTTCACTGTGGTCCCCACCCCCACCTACTCAACCTCTTGCTTTGTTGCTTAGTCCTGTGTTTCTCATCTGATGTACATCTGACTCACCTGGAAGGTTTGCTAAGAACCACGCTGGCATCTTTTCTCAGGCCTTCTCAGAGCATACAGACCACAGCCCTGCCTGAGGCATCTCCATTTCTAGCACATTCCTAGGGGAGAACAAGGCATCTTCCCTAGGAACCACACTTGAGACCTAGAAGCACTTGTTGGAGGGAAGAGTTGTGTTTATTGTTCTCTTCAGAGACTGCAAGAACCAAATGTTCTCCAGGCCGAGTCAGCTGGGTGGCATTTGCTAAACAGGGACCAGTGAACATTCCTTGATCAGCATGAGTAACTCTTTCAAATCAATATCCTCTTCTGGCCATGGCTTTGGGGACAAACAGTGGTTCTGCATTACACTCACTTCAGACTGGGTAGAACCCAACATAAATGGACGCTAGCTGCACTTCTCTCCCGAAACGGGGGTTTAAGGACAGTCTCATTTTCTCTCGAGAGCCCTGTGCACAGATAAACAAGCACATAGCCAGGCTTTTCAGCAAGGGTAGGAGAAGTGAGTTGTATGATTCAGCTTTTCACTGAATTGTAAAAGTCAAACATCCACAGATCATGAGACAGCATGACAAGTCTTCAGAATGGGCATGCGTCTGAGGGGTCAGCTGAAGAGGGGACACTGACAGGGATGCTTCCCAGACCCCAAGCTTTCCCTGAAATGGGTATCATCCCCGGTAGGGAGATTTCACCTACTGGAATTCACATAACGAGTTAATCTGCATATACTCTTCATTGCCTGATTTTACTCAGCCAACACAAGAATTCCTTCAAATACCTTTAGCTTTTGTGACAGCCATATCAAGTGTTTTCTCCAACCTTTACCATCAAGGCTGATAGATGCCAAGCCAGTGAAGACTTCTAATGTCCCAGCCCAGTATGGCTTCCCAGGCAAGCCTCTGTAGGTATCCATGCCTAGACTCTTCCATTTTCTAGTCTTCTTGCAATCTCGTCCACCCTAGTGTAAATGCCTTCCTTGCCACCCAACTCATTTGTATTATGGAAAGGCTCCATAAGTTGACTTCAGTAGTCATCTACCTCCATACAGCCTCCGATGCCCTTCCTGGGCATTTTGAGGGTCATGAGCTTCCATCGAAACTAAACATGGGGACTATCTGGTGAGGGGCTGTGCTGACCAGTTTCGTCAACTTGACACAAGATAGTCATCTGAAAGGGAGGAGCCTCAATTGAGAAAATGTCCCCATAAGATCTGGCTATAGGTAAGTCTGTAGGGCATTTCCTTAATTAGTGATTGATGTGGAAGAGCCCAACCCATTGTGAGTACTGTCACTCTTGGGCTGGAAGTTCTAGGTTCTATTAAGTAGGCTGAGTAAGCCATGTGGAGCAAGCCAGTAAGCAGCACCTCTCTATGGCCGCTGCCTTCAGGTTCCTCTCTAGTTTGAGTTCCTGACCTCATTTCCTTCACTGATGACTATGATATAAAAGTGTGAGCCAAATAAACACTTTCCTTCACAATTTGGTGTTTCATCACAGCAATAGAAAATCTAACAGGGCATTAGTTTATCTCTTGTATTAGACTATAGGACATGGGTACTTGACAAAGAAATTTGACTTATGAATCTCATCATCCACAAATCCTGGCTATGTGGTCCTGATAAGGGCTGAGGTGCCCATCGTGCCACCAGTGAAAAAACAGAAGGGCTGAGGGCAGGCTCACTTCCTCAGTTTTCTGGTCCTATGGGAACTGAAACATCTCTTCCAGAGGACATATCTTGATCAAGATTGTTAGGATTGGATGGAACTGACATCCAGGAAGAAAACCAGGAGTGCCACAAAACATTGCCCAATGTGTAAGGGACTTCTGTATGTAGCCTTAAATATCCACTCATGGCTGTCAGCTACGCCTTCCCTTCGCCAGTCTGTGGCCTCTGTACATGAATGTGCCATTGCTTTAGAGAGGTTGAAATGGCAGGGCTGGACAGTGGGCTATGGCCTACACACCTGGCTTCTTCAGTGGGGCCAAGTGAGTAGCCGGACTAAAGTACAGCAGTGTCCAGGTGAGGGAGAAGGGATTTCTGATATTCATCACAGTCTCCTGTCTCAGAACTACAGAAGACAGCATCAGTGGGACTCCTCGCCCCAGGAGTCCTCCCTCCCTATCTCCACAGGCTACTCTCTGGACCAGAGGCTGCCCTAGAGAAGAACAAGCCGTCTCCATGCGTGTACACCCAGGCTCCTTCATCCTGAGCCCCACATTCTGTCATCATCACTGAATTGAAGATCCACGAGGTGGGAAAAGATTCCATCTACAATGGAAGACTTCAAGCTCAAAGTCATGTTCACATGGGGGCACTACTCCAAAGGCTCTCGATAAAGCCACTGTGCCCTTGCTCCAAACTCTTCCAGGGGGTTTGTCACAGTTTCTGTTACCATAGAGACTTCTTGTTCTTTTGAAAAAGATGGAGAATCTTTCAGTTACTCCCCATTTTTCTACAGTTCCTGGCAGCTAGCTTATCCTAATATCCCTGTCAGGGAACAACTTTGGCTGGGTTCTCTGCCAGAAGCAGTTAAGGATGCTCTCAGCTTTGCAGCTACCTCTGAACTGGGGGATGACAGGAGGGTGGCAAAGGCCCAGGGACAGGTACTTTGTTTTGAATAAATTCAGCATTACAGTTGCTGTTTTGTGACACTTCTCTTTCATGCATTGATGAGTATGAATGTAATGAGTGTTAGTGCATGACCGTGTACTAACTCACCAGTGTGTGCTAACATTCGTCTTGAGACAAGACTGGACCCGAGAAAAGAAAGCGCTAGGTGTACTTAGCACTCTACTCCAACTCCTGCTCTTTGGGCTCAGGTAGACCTGGGAAGGCTGGAGGTCTCTCCCTCTAAGTGTTGCTTTTGATTTATTGCTTTTGGATATGTTGGAGTCTCTGGAAGCTATGAACATCAACGCTCCAGTGTGCACGTGCAGCCCAACCAGAGCATAGTCTGAGACTGCAAGTTACAGCTCATACATAGATAATAAAGTGGGAGAAGAGGCAGATGACCAGCTGACAATGGCCAACAGAAAGTACCAATTGAGGAAAATCAAAGGTCTGGGAAGTGACAGAGGAGGAAAATCCCACTAGAATTTAATCAGAACATCCTGATACAATGACCAGAAGTAGAATATTTCCACTAACCAAAAATGATCATAAAATTGCGTCAGGAAGACAAGCTCTGGAGAACAGCAGGGATCCCATTCAGTTTCAAGGCTCAAGAGCAGAGCTCAGTGCTGTAGTGCCCTGACCTTGAGTTCTCCTCCTCATGTACTGGAAACAAGAAAAAGGTGTCAATGCTAGAGGGCGGACACTGTGTGTGCTGTTTGTCATACTGATGAGTGCTGCAAGCACATACTGACCTCTGTCTGCAGTCTCTCCCAACCTCTGAAAGAAATGAAACAGTTTCTATTGTGATCTAGGTTTTTGAGCCTCATCTATCAACAAAATAAAGCCTTATCTCTCTATTATTTATTTGATCTGCTTTTTTCCATTTTAAATACTTGTTCATATTGACTGTGCTGCTTTTAGCCTCCAGTTTAACTTACAAGAAAGAGACCTTGGAGGATGCACGAGGAACCTGTTTAGAGTTCACATGTATCAGTTCCCCAAGTTGGTGTACCACCCAGTCCATACTGCCCCATGAAGAAAACCCTGCTCAATACCTTTTAATGCCCTGCTGGCCTTCATCAGAACGAGCACACCCACACTAACCAGCCTTTCTACAAACTCAGTGGTTAAGGTCCCTATCCACAATCACACTGTCTTAGCTAAACAACCAGACACTTCAGAATCACCAGAAACAAAACATCTTGAGACTAAGAGAAAGAAAACACTTTCACCATGTTTTGAATCATGACTAGTTGTCTTTGACATTTAATTTCAGGTTAATAGGAATTAATTGTGGCTCTAACATTTACATCAATGCTGAACATGTTTACAACTTTCAGAGTAGCCCAATGTCATTAACCACAGGGTCTGGGAAAGCCAGGGGGACAGAGAGGGACACGCTTTGTTTATTTAGCATCTATGCTGTCATATGAGATTTTTTTTTTCATGTAACAACAACCTACCACAGGAAAAATGGATATTTTAGTATTTCCCCCTCTATGCAGAATCATATAGCTGTTTCCACTGTTTTTGGAATAGAAACATACAGAACAGATAGAGATAAACAGAATAATATGTTTATAAAATGGTTCCTCTAAACATATTCATTACCTCATTTTTCCTGAAAGAAAAGCTTGGAGGATGAGTAAGGAAATTCTCTACTGGCAAACAGCTACAGTTGGGAGGGACAAGAGGCCGACAGCGGGGACAGACCTGTCTGCAGTATTTGGCCATGTATGAGTATTTCACAGAAGGTTGAAAATTTATAATTAAAAAACCCCAGAGGAAATGTGTATATACACACACATACATATGCAAATGTATGTGTTTATACCATACAAAGCAACCACTGTACTTCTTCTTCTTAAGACATGAGCTGCTTTAGGGAGAAGGGGTAGAAGCTTTTCTGGGAAACATCTTGTTGTTCACCTGAAATACCTGGATAGAAAGTTCAGTACATGGATTAAGAAATGAAACTTTACCGGTTTATAAGGATTGAAAACATGCATAGATATTTTCTACTGCCAAATGGTCAAAACCTGAAATTATGTTTACATCTGAAGGATTGAGGATCGTAGGGGAAAGCCATGTCTAACTCTGACAGTGTTGTTATAATATGGGTGACTGACAGGCAGGAGGTGAGAGGACATAACAGACACAACATCAACACTGTTAACGCCAGGACTGCACTCCAAGTTTAAAAGAAAGTCTAACTCTTTAAGTAGGAGGTGGTTTTCGTAGCTGTCCCACAATCCTGTAAAGAAGTGTTATTGCTGAGATACCAGGAATGAAGCAGTGTGGACGAGCATGCTCCCTGGTGCGGACCTTCAATCCTTTCAGACTTAGAGAGGATCATAAGAACACCACTCCCCTGGCAGTCCCTAAGCTATCTAAAAACTCCATAGTGAACATTTAGACAGAGAAAGAAGACACAGGTTTCTTACTAAGAGTGATAATGTAACAGATACACTCACTGGACTAGTCAGTTTTAAACATTACAGAAACATCGGAAACTGTGAAGTTACAGTATGCTAATCTTTAAAATCCTGTGTAAAGAAGAGTAAGTCTGTTAAGTATCAGGAGACAAAAAACCAGAAAAATGTAACTGACAAATGCAATCTTGGAAAAATGTGGCTAATTATAGACTGAGTTTTAAAAGAGGCTGGTTTTTGGCCCAGAAGGCCACTAAGAAACAAAAGATAAAGGATTCCTATTTAAAAATAAGTACTTAAGCAAAATTCCCAATACTGATACCGTTTTTTACAGATTTCTTGGTGGCTAGACAAGTAACATCTCAAATGGTGGGTGTGATGAACTTAATAAATACCTTAACAAGTGCTTTGATATGACTGTCACACAGTCATCTTCTGAAGGACACCAGTGATTATCATACTACCTCTAGATGGTTGCTGAGATACAGTTATTGTTGATTATATTAACATGCACAAGAATTTACTGCTTAATGTGTCTGCCTTTCTTACCTCAAGGACAGGGCTGGGGAATGGCCCACTGGTCAAATCTGGTCTGTTACTTGTTTCTGTAAATAAAATTTTATTTAAAAGGTCACATTTTCATCTCTATGCTACCTGTGGCTTTCACACTGTAAAGGCAAAGGTGTACAGTAAAGATACTATCTGATTCTTCAAGAAGCCTGAATTATTTTACTTCCAGATGCTACAGAGAGAGTTGTTGGCCCATCACCTCCAGTTTTCTTCTAGCGTATCTAGAACACATGCTTCTTCCCTGTCACAGGTACCAGGCCTCCCTGAGTCCTCGTATGTGGATGACTCCATCTTCTAGGCTGACTCTGTTCACTGGTGTGTATCTTGAAACTTTCACATCACAGCTGGGGAGTCACTTTTAATATATTTGGAACATAATCATTATCTCCAGCCATAATCTGCTCGATGTCAGGCACTCTCTAAGAATTAGAGATTAATAAAATGGAAGAGCCATTTGGCAACAGACAGACTAGAAAACCGTACCTCTTACTTTATCTTGAATAAGGAATAAGGGTAATAAAAGGAGCAAAAATCAAATACATTTTAGAGTAAATCCCAGTAAGTCAGGGAAAAAGGTTTCAGCATTCAAACACAGAAAGGCAGACAGATACATGAATACGTGTATGCATGTGTACACACGTGTGTGTGCTTGCTCACATACACACAGTCATACTTACACTCATTACAAACTAAAAATACAACATAAAGTATATTTGTTTTATAAATATATTACTGTCTATATACATATAGATACATCCATAAAAGACGTGTTAAATAATCATTTGTATAATCAATACTACTTTTGTGTATTTAAAAATTACACATTCTATTAAAATTATCAAAATAATCTTTAAAAATACCAAGAATAAAACCAAGTGTTTCTTTCCATGTAAGTGGTTCTGAATCTTATCATTGGTCAAATAGACCCCAGACTTGGTCATTCACAACTCAAAGACACAGTTCAATCAGAAAAATGTTATTCATTAAAAGACAACCCCCCCCTTTTTTAATACTTCATAACAAACATGTTTATATATAAAACACCCACTTTAGGTAATTATATATTCTCATAAATGTATTTTCATAAAAACAAAAATTCAAGTTGCCACCAGTGTCAAATATTTTACACTGGCAACCATTAATTACTTTCACTGTTTAGGTCAGTGACACACTCCCATTAGGGTAACAAGACTGAAATGTCTGTATCACATGCAAGAAAAGAGGAAATTCTGAGGGCCATTTTGGCCAGTTAGATACTATTCCCTCTGGACTAAAACACAGGGACAACAAACTGCTATTACTGCATAAAGTACAGTTGACTGTCTATTATTCAGGGGCAGAATATTACAGTCTGAGTCCTTTTAAATCAGCTGACCAATTCTGACATTTTACTACTCATTAGCACACCATTTCAGGTTATTTATTTATTTATTTATTTTAGCTAGTCTGGTAAATAGAAATTAGAGATCAGGAAGAAGTATTTTAGCTAAAATTAAGGTTTATGACCAGCTATGAATTTAATAAATGGACTCCTTTTACTTATTACCTGAGAATTTTTTTTTCTGAGAAATTGATGTAGCTAAAATCTGCCAATCACCTTAATCTTAATGTCTAAAAGCAGCATTGGTGCTTCATCAAAGGGGACAGACAGACTGCCCTTTTGTCATAAGAAAACCTTTTCTTAGCACAATTTCTCAGCCAATGGCACTGAAAAAATGTAGCAGTGGGTGGGTCAGAGCTACCTACTCCATGACACACACTGGCAAAGGTTATACTAAAGATGAAGACGAGGGCAACCGCAGCTAAAAACGTAAGAAGGCCAAATTTTAAGTCATACCCTTTTAACCTAAGATCTCACTTAAATCATTTTAGTCAAGTGTGCCCTTTTCCAAACAGTCACAGTGCTAATATGAAGCAAAAGTGACATGTTCATTAAGTGACTTCCTAGCCTCGCCTCATAATGCGCCTGGGTAGCCTGGCTAAGAGGAACCCCACACTTGCAACCTTGTTCTTGGCATTCATATTTCAACTTGTCCTTCAGATCATGACTGACAAGATCAAGGACAGTTTCAGAGGTTGGCTGTGTCACTTTCAGACATGCCACTCGGGATGGCTGGGATGGCACCACCTGCAGCATTCTGGGTAAAGCTGTGTGCCACACTCACTCAAACACAACAGCAGTAACTGTAGAACATCATTTTCCTGAATTAAGTTTGCTGAACACGGTTCAGATGATTGGCTATGCTAATATGCACAATGCCGTTTAGAGCATTTACTGTGTACCAAACCCTACTCCATGTGACACATGGTGTCACACAAGTAGTGAAAATGTTATCCTAGTCGAAGATGCTTGGACATTATTTTCAGGCAGCATTTTACCTTTATTTTAAGTTAAGTTCACACTAGGTAAGGTTTAGGAAAAAGAAAATGCCAATAAATTTATTTAATATATTTTAATATATAAAACTAAGACAGACACCTTTATTTACCTTAATTGTTACTTTTATTTTCTATCCTATTCTAGACTTCAATTTTCCTTTAAAATTTTGCATTTAAATAAGGGATAAAATGTTGCCCAAAAGTCTAATTATAGTTACACATTTGTGTTTTTAACTAGATCTACAAATCAAAATAGTTCTTATTGTTAAAAAGATACAATTTGTATCAACAGTAAAAGGTACTTTCTGGTTTTCAGGGTGTTGCCTCTCTGACTGCAGGAGCATCCAGGCCAGAGCTGACCACAGGAGCAGAGCTGGACTTGTCATTGCAACAAGTAAAATCAGAGGCAGCTTCTGTCCATCACAACACTGTCTGCACTGATCATAAATCTATCTCCTGATGCTCAGAAAGGTCACTGCAGCAAGCAAAACCCATGACTGCAACCAGAAATATCCCTTACTAATACTAGAACAGACTTTAGTCTGTATCTAAAACTACACTATTTGTGGCAAGAGTCTGGCCTTAATAATATAACAGGCCCCCCAAAAAACTACCTTCAGGAAAATGGAAAATATACAATATCTTACAAAACCTTTAAGTTCCCATTTACAAGTCCTCTGCTGTCATTTCTATAGTGCAGTATCAGTAAATGTTGCATGTCCTCAACACATCAGACCACCTCAGGCCAGCCTCCATAAATAGCAGGAAAGCTAGAGTGTATTAAATATAAAAGTTGCATTGAGAATACTTGGATTCATTAAAAACAGGCAAGTACTGAGAAAGGGTTATTCATCCAGTACTGTGCCGCCCACAAAAAGACAGAGATTAAAAATACATGTTAATGGAAATCAGGGACTTCACGCCCATTCCTGCTGTCAAAAAGCACATTTTAGCTGGAAAGCAAAGCTTTAACCTGTAACAGTTACAGCTTTTACCTTATTAAAAAAAAAATGGAAACTTTTTTTTCCATTGATTGCATCTGCTTTCTTTTAAACTGACCATTTAAAATAACTAATTTTCTTAACAGGAAACATCCAAACAAAAATAAAATAATAAAAAGTGCCATACTGGGAATCACTCTAATATGTACTATTACCATTTTAACATAACTGGAAACATATATATTTTTTAAATATAAAGTCAGTGCTGTAGTATATCTTTGTTTCTATAAATAATGATTATAGCACAAAGAAGCCCACTTTCCCCAAATAAAAATAACTTAAAAAGCTGTAAAGGATTCTAGTTAAGCTTGGCTTGAGGAAACAGTTTGCTAGGTCTAGTCCAGTACCTCCACACTCTGGAGATACTGCAATTGCTTGCAGTTGACAGACAAACACCAAGTTAATCGGACAGGAAACAAGGATAAAAAGTGCTGTGTATAAACCCCTGATGCACCAAAGAGGAATATCAAAGATCACAGATACATCTATTAAATCAAACTGGACACATTTCCAGCCAAGTGTATAGCTTTAAAAAGGAAATGTTAAAAAAAAAAAAAAAAAAAAAAGTTTGAATGTAAAACAATCCCGTGATAAGTCCACCAAGCGGGGTTCCGTCCAGATTCCATGATACAGTATTTCACATAAATGGATACTATATAACCTCCCTGCTGAGAAGGAGATCACATGTGCTATTGTAGCAAACGTCCCTCAGCAACTGAGCTGAACAAAAAACTACTCAACACCACAAAGATGCATCATCTTTTCAATAACCCAGCTGCGATTTCTCCACTAAGATGGCTGCGGCAAGCTGCTGGGCATCTGTCACGTGAGGATTCCTTTTCATGACGAGCCTTACAAGGTCAGGGGGGAAGATGTTGCACAAATTGATATAAATCTTCTCTCGGCTGTCCTGGTACCTCGGAGGATCATGTGGATTTCCACAGTAGGGGATTCTCCAGGTGGGCTCCTGCTGCTCAGGCAGGCTCTGGAAGGTGATCGACTCATAGCACGGGGGTGTGGAATTATCCGGTAAGGAGTAAGTCTGCCGATAGCCATATGCATCCATCCCATAGTTTGGCCTATCCCAGCTTCCCAGGCCTTCCTGGCGAGAATAAGGCTTTCTTTGTCTTGAAGGAGAACTATCATAGAGTCGAGAATCAGAAATGCTGTCTATTCTCGTGGCCACTAAGGCCCTTCCTAGGTGTGGTGCCTTAGAATGTGCTGAACTTGGTGGAGAGGGGTAATCGCCAGGACAGCTGGAGCGGGCACCCACGGCGGGGTGCTGCAGGTGCATAGCCAAGTGTGGAAGAGGACGCTTGGGATGGAACTTTGGTTCTTCATGACTGTAACTCTGGACTCTGGTTAAGGGATCATGGAAATTCTGCAGGAAGGGTTGGGAATTAAGGCGGCTGTGAGGGTGCATGTGCTGACACTTGAGACTCTCTTCCAGCTGTGGGTCAGGAGAGCTGACGTAGGACCGGTCATTGTACCCCACATACGAGTCGCTGCTCCCACAGCTCATGCTCCCGTCACTGCTGCAGTCTGAAGCTACAGAATTTACTCTATAGTCAGTGTCTAATGAGAAACGCCTTTCAGGACTTCGGGGGCCTGAGATACTCAGATTAGAATATGCATTCAACATGGAGTAATATCCAACGTCAACAGGGGAGTCACATTTTGGATACTGTTCATAAGGCATTGGCGTTCCATGATTTTTGGTTGCCATCATCATTGGAGGGTACTGTCCCTGTGGTCTTTGATCCTGAGGTGGGAAGAGAACTGCAGATGGAAGGCCATTGCTTAAAGATGTAGTGCTTTGGGGTTTTGCAGTGGACGTGGCCGGGATACTAACTAAGGAAGGTACAGACCTGGTTTCCAACTTGTTTTTGGTGGGAAGCTTTTCCTCTATGTCTTGGTAGACGTGAGTCCTTATGCTTGGGTCTGACTGCCTCTTTGGAGCACCTCGTTTAACGTCCGAAGTGCTATCAGCCTTGGTGCTGCAAGGAACACTGTTGCTTTTCACCAGTCCCCCTTCATTTGTAGTTTTGGCTGCTGTGTTTCTAGACATGGCACGAAGTTCATCAGCCACTGAACGCTGAGGCTGACTGCCCCTTTCCGGGTGGTAGTATTTGCACTTGTGTCCATACGTACACTTCTTTCCTATGAAGATAAAATCAGTTAGGTAAAGGAGCACACCAGGAGATCCTGCACAGTCAGCGAGGCAGGCTTTCTGAACTCGGGTAGCAAAGGCAGAAATGGGAGCTGGGCTATGTCCTAGTGTGTTCCTTGCTCTCTTCCTGCTTACTAAGAACACCAAGGAAGCTCTCAGTTGATCTCTCAGATCATATCTGCCTCTTCTCTTCCAGGTCTTTACAACTGGGTGGGAAAGTGGACTTTGAAGAGCAACTGTCCCGCTGTAACACAACAAAGCTACACTTACCTGATTCATACCTACACAGAAGAATTCCTAATTTTCATTCCCATAAAAAGTAACTTCAAACAGAATTAGCACTATTTTCACTCTGAGAAATCCTATGTTGAACCCAAATAGGTAAAAAGACAATTGTTTAAGGCTAGCACACTTCCTTAAATTTACTTATAATCAAAAGAAGCACATAGTATACAGCATGTGAGGTTTTCAGTGTTTATCAATGCACTGTACTCTAAAGGCACATGTCAAGTATCCATAAGGATAGTTACCGTAGGGACAAGGCTGCTTTTTGTGCTCAGGAACAATGGGTTTCTTCCTCAGAAAATTATCCAGACTTGGGCCATGTCTGCCAAGAGGGTCATCTGGGGGCATGAACCTGTCACAAAGATAACAATAAAGAATGACACACAAAAGGAAGGTTAATTTAATCCTAAGGATATAAATGTTCATTTATTCTATTTTCTTTTGAAATTTTATTCCAAGTGTTTTGACTAATATTTACAAGATTAGAAAAAAAAACTTTAAACTTTAAATCACATTCTCCTATAATATTCAGTTTTCATCTTAACTTGTATTTTGTTTTAATTTAAATAACTTTTGTGACAGTGTGTCCTATCATTTTTGTCTTCTCTCAGTCTTGGGATGTTTATAAGGATTAGAGTACTGATTACCAGGGCATCTTAGGAGAGCTCTGTCAACACCAGTCTGGCAAGGGAATGCAGGGCAGGCAGAGAAGGGAGTGACAGCAATGAGAACAGACACCACCACGTGCCAGATGTGCCTCACACGCCACTGCATTTCCAAGTACAAGCTCCATAGATCAATAAATAATTCTAATTCAGGTTCTGATGAATTAAGTCACTTTGTATCTGACATCCAACTCTGAAGTCAAGATTCAACTGTACAGGACTCTAATTCTCTTCCAACTGTAGCAATGGCTTCTCAGCGGAGACAGAAAAAAAAAAAAAAAAGTGTGGAGGCAGAGCATGCCTGTGGTCCCGGCTGCCTGAGGCTGAGAGACGGGGCAGGACTCTTAGACTTGGCAGTGGGAGGAGGCAAGAGGATGGCATATCCAGGCTTCCTAGACTACAGAATGAATTCAAGGTCAGTCTGAATGAGTTAATAGACCCTGTCTCAAAAAGACTAAGAAACAAAAGTGTTGAGACTGTAATTGAGGGTGGCAGCATGCTTGCCTCACATGCATATGTGAGCTTTGGAGGAACTAAATCTAAGGACATAAGCCTGTCACTTGATTAAATATCAAGTGGAGGAAAGAAAACTCACAAATCATGCACAGAAATAAATTTGAATACTTGTTACATCTTTGTTCTAACTTGAAATAAGCCTAAATGTCTACCTGTAAAATGAAGATTGTGAGCAATATAAGAACTCAAAGAGGAGCAATCAAAATGGCTAAGGAAATCGCTTAATATGTTACTATATGTTAATATATATATTAACATATTAATATATAATATGTTAATATATATTAACATATTAACATACTATATGTTAATATATATATTAACATATAGTAACATATATATAATATATAATATGTTACTGTATGTTAATATGTTAATATGTGTTACTATGACAAAAGAAAAATGCAGTTAAAAAGACTAGAGGTTAGGACTGTAGGTCAGTGGTACAGCACATGTAACCTGAGTCATACCCAGCATTGCTAAATAAAAATATTTTCCATGTTTACTCATGTTTCCATGACTCTCTTTCCTTTTGAGAGTCTCACTATGTAGCCCAGGTTGTCTTGAACTTGTGATTCTCCTGTCTCAGCCTATACAGTGCTAAGACCACAGGTGTGTGCCAACCCTCAATTTGCACATTTCTTGCAAGACTTCATAACAAGTGTAAGCAGTGAACAGCCGAGCAGCACTGCAGTTTGATGGGTCTCTCTACAGTGGGCTTGATCACCTTAGAATGCCTGTAACTCTCAGTGTAGAAACTAGCTTATCTGGCTTTTGTTTTGTCGTCATTTATATATTCTAAGAAACAACCCTAAGGCTGAGAGTGTAAAGATATTTTTGAAGCTTCTGCTAAATTGTACAATAGTTTTCATGCATTTAAATGTTTAAGCTTACTTATCTTTCTGTGTAGGGTGTTTGGCCTGCAGATGTCTTGTAGCAAGGGTATGAGTGCTCAAAGAGGTCAGAGGAATTGTCAGATCCCCTGAAACTGGAGTTGTGGATGGTTGTGAACTGCCATGTGGATGCTGAAAATTTAACCTAGGTCCTCTAGAAAAGCAGTGTTCTTAACTGCTAAGCCATCTCTCCAGCCCTAGTTTTTGATGCACTTTAAGTAATAGAACAAGTTTAATAGAACAAGTATTCATATTTTTGTGAATTAATCAGATGAGAAAATAAACTCATTTTGGGTTTAGATTAACAATAGGTCAATGTCTTCCACATGTTTGTAAGTATATTTACTTCTTGTAACTTGTGCCTGTTCATGTCAATTACTGTTTTACTAACTTCAAGTCTGCAGTCATGACCACAGTCTTCCTTCATTTAAAAAAAAACAAAACTTTTTAAATGTGTGTCTTTAGTAAGCTAGCACGCTCTAAGTGGGCTTGACAGGCATTGTTAGGGGGTCAGGGGATAGATGTTTCTGTCAGTCAGGTCCTTGAGACAGAGTCTAAAAAAACCTTGGGGAAGGGCACAAAGCTCACACTGGCAGTCTATAGTGCAAGTGTTCAGTTTTGGTTCCCATTAGGATTAATGGGAAACTGGTGGTCAAAATAAGCCTGTTTCAGATCCAGTCAGTGGCAAAATGGGAAGGCTATTACTGCAGCTCCTGGGGACAGTCGGCTTACTTACTTGTCATTGACAAAGGAATACATCAATAACCGTTCATCTATGAACTTCTTCCATTCTGGTTTTTCATTTGCCAAGTCTCTGTAGTTATCATTGGACACAATTATACCATCAGACTCAAAAGCCAGCTTCACGATGAACCTGTCGTCATAGCATACCACTCGCCTGCCCTGGACACGCCGTGATGGTGTGAATACCAGGATTTTTTCCTTCTCTAGTTTACGTAAAATTTCCTGATCTGCAATAATAAAAGGGTAGAATTTCAGAAGTAAATACATAATTAGATACTTGATGATTTTCACATGAGAGGTTTTCTTTTTTAATTAAAAGGTATTTATTTTATGTATATGAGTATTTTGCTTGACGCAGGACTGTGCACCATGTATGTCTTGTGACCCATAGAGGTCACAAGAGGTTGTTAGAGCCCATGGAACTGTAGCCAGAGGTACTTATGAGCACCATCTAGGTCCTGGGAAGCAAAGCCAAGTTCTTTGCAAGAACAAGTGCTCTTAATCACTGAGCTATCTCTCCAGGTTCCTGGTGAGGATTTTGTTTTCTTAAATGGGAACTGGAGTGTATAGATTATGACTCTCAGTTGTCAGATGTAGCATAATCTCAACAATAGAAATTTCTATTGTTGAAATTTCATTAAAGCTCTAGCCTTAAAGCCACAAGCACTTGGGTGACAACACAGCCTCTCTAATATTGTGCCAAAGGGACAGTCACACTAAGCTGTACGTGCTTCACACTCCTCTCATCTCTGGGTATGTTTTGTAGGCTTCTTTCTAAACAGGAGCTGTGGTGGTGAGAGAACTGGACGTGTAGTAATGGAGGAAGCAAAGGCAACACTGCAAAGCTCAGGCTCACGAGGAGGAAGGCAGCGGGACAGAAGCGTCGCTACAGTCATGGTCGCTACACGGTCTGCATCCTGCCCTTTGAAATGTGGTAATATATGCCAGTTAGTAGTTTTCAAAACACCCACCTCTTCAACAGAGAGCTATTGCCTGTTACCTTTTATCTGTGAGTGTTCAGTGGCTACTAAAGAATGGATTAGTGGAGAAATGTGAATGTCAGAATAAAGAAATCATGCATAAAACTCAAGGTCTGCTACTGTCCACATGAGGAAATACAATCTCACTGAAACTGCTTCTTTGTTTCTGAAATGCAGTGGGCAGGCTGTGAGGAGTAAATGAGTTAACATGCACATGTGGCGGGAAGCTCTATCCCCTCCCCACCGTGCCCCATAGACCGTGTTCTTCAACCTAACTTGAATGTATTTCAATCATGTTACTGTTGATCTCTTTAAGCTTCACAGAAAGCCAGTGCAATTCTTAAAGCCCAGATTTAATGATAGAACCCAGCATGTTATAATTACTCTGCGTGTTATCTTGAACAACATTTGGAAGGCAGCACAGTACCCTGTCCAATGGTCCTTCCATCAGCACCCATCCAGCCCATCAAGCACATTAAAAGATTCTCAAGAAATGTCTATGGACTGGATGAAACAAAGGAAACACTAAGGGATGCATACTCTGAAGTTTCTGGTTTATCCCCTGTCTCATGCCCCTGAGTAACTCAACTCATGGCCCTTTCTCACTGAGAGGTGTTTGCTGATAGATGGATGCTATGGCTTGAACCTCAGTGAAGAAACCTGCAGAGTAACTGCAAGCAGCCCAAGAGTCACCATCATTGCTTAATCTCCATATGAAAGAGATTGTGAAGTTGAGAAAAACATTTATTGGGATGATGCATAGAGAATTCCATCTTGAAAAAATACAGGTTTAGTAGATAGTTAGTAAGCTAACATGGTTAGTAGATAGTTAGTAAGCTAACATGGTTAGTAGATAGCTAGTAAGCTAACATGGTTAGTAGCTAGCTCGTAAGCTAACATGGTTAATAGCTAGCTCGTAAGCTAACATGGTTAGTAAATAGCTAGTAAGCTAACATGGTTAGTAGATAGTTAGTAAGCTAACATGGTTAGTAGCTAGCTCGTAAGCTAACATGGTTAGTAGATAGCTAGTAAGCTAACATGGTTAGTAGATAGCTCGTAAGCTAACATGGTTAATAGCTAGCTCGTAAGCTAACATGGTTAGTAGATAGCTAGTAAGCTAACATGGTTAGTAGATAGCTAGTAAGCTAACATGGTTAGTAGATAGCTAGTAAGCTAACATGGTTAGTAGCTAGCTCGTAAGCTAACATGGTTAGTAGCTAGCTCGTAAGCTAACATGGTTAGTAGATAGTAAGCTAACATGGTTAGTAGATAGTTAGTAAGCTAACATGGTTAGTAGCTAGCTCGTAAGCTAACATGGTCAGTAGATAGCTCATAAGCTAACATGGTTAGTAGATAGCTAGTAAGCTAACATGGTTAGTAGATAGCTAGTAAGCTAACATGGTTAGTAGATAGTAAGCTAACATGGTTAGTAGATAGTAAGCTAACATGGTTAGTAGCTAGCTCGTAAGCTAACATGGTTAGTAGCTAGTTAGTAAGCTAACATGGTTAGTAGCTAGCTCGTAAGCTAACATGGTTAATAGCTAGCTCGTAAGCTAACATGGTTAGTAGATAGTTAGTAAGCTAACATGGTTAATAGCTAGCTAGTAAGCTAACATGGTTAGTAGATAGTTAGTAAGCTAACATGGTTAGTAGCTAGCTCGTAAGCTAACATGGTTAGTAGATAGCTCGTAAGCTAACATGGTTAGTAGATAGTTAGTAAGCTAACATGGTTAATAGCTAGCTCGTAAGCTAACATGGTTAGTAGATAGTTAGTAAGCTAACATGGTTAATAGCTAGCTCGTAAGCTAACATGGTTAGTGCATGTTGAGTATGTGTTAAGTGAATATTAGATTAGCAAAAGTGCTAGTCTGAATCCATGATTGAAAATTGTAATGTATGATTTATTTATTTATACCTAGTGAAAGAGAACTGAACTATTCCACTCACCAGAGATTATGTGGTTGAGGGCTTTAGTCAAGAAAAGTATTACTTTGGGAAGGAAGTACTTAAAAGCCTATCATTCCATCATTTTACAAAGTAAGCTGTATCCTGCTGTCTTCCAGGGGCCTGGCATGCTGGGACTTCTCCCCTGACTCAGCTGTGCCCCACTGGTGATCTCAGAGGTGCACAAAGCGCACATGTGCACACTGCACCATCACTTTCCCTTTCCTCTGTTTTCCAGACAAGCTCTTGCTGAGGAGCACAGGTAACATGGCCAGCATGTTGTTTCAGCCTCCCAAAGTCCAGTACTGCAGATTTGTGTCCCCAGGCCCAGTTGTTGCCTTTTCATTTTAGTTTATCATACCCTACCTACTGTGTATCAAAATATTTTAAGGTACTTATGAAAAAATTAGTAAAGTAGAAGTATAAAGAAATAGGGAGAAATGAACATCCGATGAAAACATAAAGACACAACTTAGAGGACACTTAGCATCTTCTATATTTCCTTTAAGTCATTTTCTGTGAATTTTTCTACTGTTGATATATGTACACAGACACACACTTCATAAATTTATACACATACATATACAAGTTATATATATACATACATTATATATACACATACATATATACACATACATATATACACATACATATACATATATACACACATATATATACATATACATATATATACACATACATTTACAATATACAATTTATATATATAATTTATACACATACATATACACTTACACATACAAGTCATGAGTTTTACATAATACTATATTCTCTAAAATAATTATGTCTATAGGCTGGGGAGAGTATTAAGTGGGTAAAGTGTTTGGTGCACAAACATGAGGATGTGAGTTCAAATCACCAGCAATTCAGATGCCTGGAACCGGGATCCCACTGCTGGGGAAACACAGGCAGATAGAACACGAACTCACTGCCAGCCAATCTAGCCTCTACACAATGTAAGGCAGAAAACAATAGCGCACACCCATTGTTGACTTCTGGCCACTGGATGTGCATGCAGGGGTGGGAACACTTATACACACACACACACACCCTGGATGTGCATGCAGGGATGGGAACACTTACACATACACACACACACACACACACACACACACACACACACACACACACACACACACACTTTTGCCTAAACACTGGATCATTGAAAAAATGTTCTATTTATTGAACTATTATTCTAGTGAGTAAGTGAGTATATAATATTTTTTCTTTTCTATTGAAAATAATTGTACACTGAATTTTTGGTTCTAGACTTTCACCTACATCCCTGCTTATGTTCTTGGAATTCATTCCTTAAGGGGAACTTGGAAATCTAAAAGCATAGTAATTCCTCCCCTTATTCATTGGGAAGGACTACAAGACAGCCCATCACAGGTACAAGTGGAATTGTGTGGGAAGGGTTAGGAGGTGTGGTTTTGCTGGAGGGTGTGTGTCACTGGAAGAGGGCTTTGATGTCATCATGCCTACTGAGCTCTCAGCTGTTCCTGCTGCCATCTTCATTCCATCCTTATGTCTTACCACAGCAACAAGAAAGTACTAAGATACATACTATTTAGTAAATACAATTATATTCTATTCAAACTGGCAAAGAATAATGCACCCAAGACCATGGCAGTCACATAAATTGGGTAAACAGAAGCAGATCAAGCGTCTCTAGAGCACCAAGCACCTGCATGGCCCCACCAGCTGTGTGTGAGAAGCTCACCTGTGATGAGGGCGTCAGGTCGGGACTGTTCTTTTCTCCAAGCAGGAACAAAGACCGTTATATCTTTGTGGCCTCTTTCCAAAAACCAATCCACTGCCAATTTTATTCCTCGGCACGAGAATACTTCTTTGTTTCCATGGCTGAAAAATTAGTTTAGAATACTTAAAGCACAACGAAACCTAAATTCAACTTTATAAACAGAAGTGCCCACGTAATTATAATAGGAAAAAAATAAAATGTAATGTAAAGTTATACAACTGAGAAAAATCAAAGCAGTTGACTTCAATTAACTTAATTAAAAATCAGAATCTGTGTGGAAAAAAAGAAAATGGAAACAACAAAGAAAGGTGAGTTTTAAATGTTAACTACAAAGGTTAGCTAATCAAAAAGATACAACTTCTTTTTGTTGGTGGTAGGGTAAATAGAAAGTTTTAAACAGGAAAAATTTCATTAAAAATAGAGAAACCTCACACTCAGACACATACATATGCACAAACACAGATACAAATACACACACACACACACACACACACACACACACACACTCAAGCACTCCATATCTTATCCTGAGCTCTGCTCCACACCACTGTGTTGGACAAGATGGATGACTATAGAACATTCAGAGCTGGACCAGTGGTGTCAGCCACCCACGGTTAGCATTTACCTGGTACCAGCTCGGCTTATACCCTTTGTCCTAGCAATTAAACCAGTCACATTCTAATGTTTTTGAAGGAAAAGCTTTCTGCTTTGGACCCACTCTGTTTGTTGCCTTCTTTTACAGTATGAACACCGAAGGATTCATTTCTCATATATTTTTCTTCTTGGAACAAAGGAAGGCATAGTAAAATAGGTAAATACTTGGCTAACTTTTAGCATGTATCAACTATTAGGCATGTTACTATTCTATCCTAGCTGGAAGCACTAGAACCTTCTAATGTATGGAAATCAACTTAGAATAAATTAGAAATAAAAGCTACTTGTTTTGAAGATGTTGAAGGCTGTGCTGAAGTACAACCGCAGACTTAGTACTGTCCACAGCCTGTATTAATGGTCCAGAACGAGGCTAGAGGTAAAACAGATGTACTGAAATGTTCAGAGGATGAAGTATGGCAGAGTCGGAGGCCACATTTCCTATGTAAGATGGGCTGCCTGACAGCTGACTAATACAACTACAAAGTGTACAGTGTGATGTTAGGTTTCATGGGAAATACTGACTGAAATTTCATCATTCTTCTGAAAAAAGTATCTAGGAAAATCCTGTTATCTCTGAAGAGAATATATAAAGCAAGTATTGATAAATATATCCCACTTGCTAAACTTTAACTACATTGTTATTTTGATTTAATGGTTTGAGATCTATCGTATTATACTGTGCTAGTAATCTGTATTATCTGGCAATCTGAGAATCAACAATGTAATTGTTTCTTGGAGTTATCAATACTGGACTGCATAAGTTTTTTTTCTTTCTGGTGCTTCATTTGGCAATAATTGTCATACTCAAGAAAGTAAGATTACCAATAAAGAACTTGATAAAATACTTATATAAAGTAGAGTATTTACAGTCATAGGACATAGATTCTCGAGGTGCCTTAAGAGGAAACTAGCCCACAAACACAGTTGGGATAATAAAGACTATCTGTCTCATTGTCTTCTGTGCCCCAACTGTAAGCTTCTTAGAGAGAAAACAGGAAAGGGCGTGAAGGTTAGCCATAGGAAGAATGAGCAGTTATGGAGTCTGCATTTCTGAGCAGTAAACCCACATCTATGCCTAATATTCTTCTCTGAGAAAAAATAATTCTCCACTTGCTTATGTAACTACAGTGAAGTTTTCTGTTGTTTGCACTTGAACATATCCTTAACTTCTTCTATGCATACTATAATCCAAAGAAAACTGGCATTGCTCTATTACTTCTAGGAGAAAATGTTATTAGTAGGCAACACATTGTTAGGGTTTTAAAAGCTATTGCAAAGAAGAATACACATAGGAAACTTCAGTAATTATGGATTCTGTCTCTAGATTAGTAAGACAGAACAATACAGAATTACTAGAAGAAACAAGCAAATCTATATTCATACTAATTGACACTAAGAGACACAGAAGAAAGGAACAATCATTTGATCCTGATCTAATGGACACATATAATCCTGCAATGATTAAACAGGAGGACATCTTTTCAAGAGCACATGGGAGCTACATGAACAGTCACTTTACAGAAGAGACAACCCAAATGACCGATACACATGAAATGCTCAAATAGTAAAAATGCAAATTAAAGCCAAAGTGAGATACCACTTCACACCCATCATATGGGTAAAAATAAAATCTGCAAACACCAGATGTTGCCAAGAATGTGTGAAAATAGAAACTCATACATCACAGGTGGGAATGTAAATTGATGTAACTATTTGGGAGAACAATTTGGCAATATTATAAAGTTGAAATTGTACTTTCTTTAAAACACAGTCATCCTACATCCCTACACTAAAACCCTGCAGTAACCTAACGTGGAATACGATGCAGTCAGCCATTGGCTTCCACCCTCTGGCCAATCTTACGTTTCAAGTAGATGTAAGCTAATGCTCCTGTCTTTGCAAGGGGATGTCAAATATAAAAGGCAAATGGGATTGTTCAGGTTAAGTCCCTCAATGTCCAAGATTTTCTGATCCAACCTCCATCTGATTGGGTCAAAAGTGAATGTTGTCAGTGGAGTGTTGAGATTCGAACACTCTACTGTCCTCCATCCTAAGAATTGGAGACCACTGTAGGATATGAAGAGAAAAGATTAGAATCACTAGAGGGCGAGGGAGGACCAGACAAAATGGTGTCTTCTGAATATGACAGGACTCATGGACTTATAGCAGCAGCACAGCGTTTGTCTGCACAAGAGCAAGCCAGTCAATATTCTATCAAGGAGGAGGAAAAGGCTCCTGAGTTCTCACCCCTGAGCAGCTACTGATAGCTGTTGGCTTCTTGTGGGGAGGAAGAGTCAGTTTTCTTTAAGGGTATAGCTCTGGTAGGTCAACCATGCTCCAGTGGGTGGTTCCACACTCCTCACTATATGAGAAGCACGACTGGACTCATTGGGTCATTAGAAACAAAAGAGGACAAGAAACTGGGAGGGGAAGAAGATGGGGCTGGGCCTCAGAAGAGGGAGCAGAGGAAGCCTTGAGTGAAGGACCCCATAGCCTCAGACCCATGGGAAATGGGAAAGCTTTCCTTGCTAGTTGTGGTGTTTCTGAGTGCTGATACTAACAGTGTGTGCAGAAAATGTCTACAATAGCTCCCTTGCCTGATATTTGCAGCCTGAAGACTGCTTCCCTACAGACTGCTCCCCTACAGACTCCTCCCCTACAGACTGCTCCCCTACAGACTCCTCCCTACAGACTGTTCCCCTATAGACTGTTCCCCTACAGACTGCTCCCCTATAGACTGCTCCCCTACAGACTGCTGCCCTACAGACTGCCCCCCTACAGACTGCTCCTACTAAGGTTAGCTAAACCTGTCTCCTCCATCAGCTGTTTATCATACACTCTTCCTCCTTGCTTATCTGAACATAATAACCCCACCTCCTTATTCAACTGTATGCAATAACCCTACCTCACTGTTTAATTCTAGAATAAACATGGTGAGCTCTGGGGTAACACGATTTCTCTATCAGACCTCAGGCCACCCAAATCTAGCTTTTTTTTTGTGACTGTCTTTTCTTCAGTCTCTTGTGACCCCTGGTCAAGTGCATCCCTGGAGCAGTGCTAGATGTGGCAAAATATATTGTATGAAATTGTCAAAGATTAAGAAAAATGCAATATTAAAGATGAATAGTCACTAAAGAGTCCACAAAATGCTTTTAGAGAGAAGTCCAATCAGTAACCAAGTCTCAGAACCACCCTAGTAAAAAGTGAGTCTGAACAGATGGCCACCCGGAAGCTCCAAATTGCAAATGGGACTTGGATAGTGAGGAGATGTTGAGAGAAGAACTAATAAGTGCTTTTGCTGAGACACGTAGCAGGATATGACAACTCACATGTAACAGAAACATCAGCTGATGAAGAATGAAACAGTGATTCTGACAACATTACAAAAAGCAGGATCTAAAAGTATACTGTAGCCTCAGGTACAAATCAAGTGCTTGTTGATTACTAAAAGAGCACTACATTTCTAATTCTACATGCAAGGAACAGAACATTGACTATAGCTTTTAAAGCATTTATGAACTCTGTGTGTAGAGTATCTTCCCATGCAATTAAAAAAAACTGATCCTATATTTATAATTTAAAATTTCTTTATGTATCAATTTCTTTTTATTTTAATACCTCAATAATAAATATAGTTGACATCTCTTATGTTTTAAACCTTAAATTAGGTGAGTATTGGAAGATTTGTAGTCATCTTGGATTCAGTAGGACCATGAACAGTTATTAGGAGCACCTCTTCCCCAACTATTTTGGTTTAGTGGTGTTGGATTTCCAGGAAAAATTCCAAACCCCTACTGCAAATACTAAGTTTCTGTGGAGCAAACAGGTAAGAGCTTAAGGCTCCATTGGACTCACCCCTTGGTGGCTGGTATGAAAGCCCAGATGTCATTCTTATAAATAGAAGGCTCGTTTGATTCTGTTGTGTTTGGACCTGTATACTTAAGAGAATCCTACTTTGCAGTAAACAGAGCTCATTTGAAGTAAACAAAATAATAATAATAATAATAATAATAATAATAATAATAATGGTGAGTCTAACCAGACTTCATTTCTTAAGAGTTTGCTAGTGTAGTTCAGTAACAAAGTGTATGTTGAAGGATACCACAAAGAAATATAAACCAAGGAAATCTCTTAATGTGACATTCCCAACTCTTTTTTTTTAATTGTGTGTGTGTGTGTGTGTGTGTGTGTGTGTGTGTGTGTGTGTACAGAGGACCAGGATGGCCTGGGACTCACAGAGATGAGCCTGCCTTTGCCTCCTGAGTACTGGAATTAAAGACATGCCATCATATCAGGCTCTCAAATGTCTTCATGATGATCCAGGACTACCAGGAACATCAGGTACATTAAGAGTTCACACGCTTTATTTCCCAGGTAACATTACTCACCTTAAAAGTTAAGTTTCCAGTACTCTGGAAAAACTTGTAAAAACTTACCAAAATGCTTTGTGGCATATTTTCAGCTTATAGCCCTATTCATGAAGGCGCTGCATGCAGTGACTTTGCCTGACCAGTGGGACAGGAAAGGCAGAGGTGAAGAATAGCCCTCTTCATAAGGCCATGTCATGGTCCCAGGAAGCTATCACCCCCGACAGCTCTGTCTGCCCCTGTGCTGACAGCAGCTCTGGAAACCCTTCTGTAGGAGGTGACCTGCAGTAGAGCTGCTCTATCCCTCATTGGGCTCGCCCAGTGTCTACTGGGAGCTGCTTCAAATGAATGAGGATGGACCTCGGAGCAGATTCAAACAGGCTCTTCCTCTTTCCTACTTTGGGGCAACCACTGGGCTTTCTGGACCCTTACTGGAAATGCAAACTTAAGTAAGAGGAGAGGGAAGCCATGGAGCAGAATAAAGAAGGTAAAGAAACCTCAGCTGCAACCCTGCCAGGTTGGGAATGCCGCAGAAATGGATGTGGCTCAGTTGGTAGACTGCAACCTTGCCAGGTTGGGAATGCCAGAGGAACGGATATGGCTCAGTTGGTAGACTGCTTGCTTAGTATATATGAAGTCCTGGTTTGATAATCAGCACTTCCAAAAGAACACCCTAAAAGAAACACACATCTATTTATACACACAACCAGGGAATGAACCTTTTTCTAGGGCCACTATTAAGAAGAGACTTTTAATAAAAAGTCACTAGGCCAAGATGGCATGAAGCCAAGGCACTGATAAAAGGAAAGCTAGGGCACAGGGTGCAGCTCAACCCTAAAGCTCGGAGGCCTTGGATGATTCACACCCTCAGGAAACAGACTGAGAGCAGCTGGCAAATGAGCAAAGCAACACGACAGGTAGAAAGGCAGAGCCCAGAGTTGGGAAGGAAAGCACCTCATGGCTGCCTGTGCTTTCTGCCTTCATCTGTCTCTTTCTCATGAATATTGAAGGTGAAAGCTCTGCAGTAAGAAAAATAACTGGTTACCTTCTCTTGACAGCCTTCTGAGGTCCCTAACTAACTAAATCCTGTGGAGAACTACTTATGTTCTTTTCTTGCCTCTCAAGGCCATTACTCTGTGGGAAACAGACCTGCTGTGTCAAGCAAGAGTATCCACATTCTGGAGAAAAATGTCAGCTGAGCTGCTGAGTATGTAGTCATTTCACTGAGAGCGAATACTAACAGTTTTCCATGCCACGGGACCCACTGTGACCAACATGGGGCCACTGCTTTCTTACATTAATGGGAACAACACTATAGACTGTGTAGGAAAGAAAGGTGAAATACATTTGCAGATGAAGCTATAACTGGACCATTGGCAATCGGGTTGGTTAATCTGAGTTTTATTATTTTTACAGGGGCCACCAAATTGGTTCCAGATATACATATACAATTCTCTATGTCTAGGAAATTAAAAAGCAGCAGAAGATACGATGGATACAAATTATCTTGACTAGTAAATGTATTCTTTATAAGACTCTCACTAATTTAACTACTGTGCAAGATTATTTTTTTGTAGATGTAAAAGTGATTATCTGTAATTGGTTCCTATTTACCAATATTTAAAAAAACACATAAATTTTATTTTTCTGTCTTCAACATAAATGCAACTTCATGAGAAGTCAAAATTTGTTATTTATAATATTTTAAATCATAGTTACCACTTGGAGATTTAAAGTATACTTACTAATGTCATTAAACTACTTATAAGAGTTAACAGATTATTAAGGTACATTTTTAGAAAAATATAGAGGAAGATTCAGGAAACTATTTATTTAATTATAATTTGTGTAATTCAGAAAAGGAAGATGACAGACCAACCACTATCTGCCTTACCTAGTGAATTAAAGTCCCTATAATAAAACATCATAACATTAACTAGGCTAGTCCAAGGAAAAGAAAGCTTACTTTAGAACCATAGTTCTCATCTTCCAATGGAAGATGCAACAGTAATGAAGAACCTAAAACAGGATGAAGTCATCTAGCAAGGAAACCACTGCTTCTTAATGATTCATAGCAGCCACAGGTGACACAGAACCAAGTGTTGCTTTCCAATTACAAGTGACTTTTATTACATAAAATTATATAAATATATTTATTGAATAAATATATTAACTATATGATCAAAGAAAAGCTATCCTTAAAAATCCTTTGCATAAATCTACAACCTAATTATAAAATTTGTACCCAGAACGGCATGTTTTAAAATTTAATATAGAAATGGATTTTCAGGGCTGGAGAGATGGCTCAGCAGTTAAGAGCACTGACTGCTCTTCCAGAGGTCCTGAGTTCAATTCCCAGCAACTACATGGTGGCTCACAACCATCTGTAATGGGATTTGATACCCTTTTCTGGTGTGTCTGAAGACAGCAACAGTGTGTTCATATACATATAAATAAATAATTCTTTAAAAAAAAGAAATGGATTTTCAAAAGTAATATAATGAAAATAACAATAGTCTCTGGATTGAAACATGTCTCTGCTTTTAAGCCACTTTTCTATATGATCTTGGGCAAATTGTTATCCTGATCTTCAATTTCCCTTATTTCAAACCTTATGTGACTGTGAGAATCACCAGAAGGTGATACACATGAGGAGCCTGCCTGAGCATCCAGCAAACATTAGTTTCCTCAGTTCTCATGATCTCTGAGCTCATTTTAGAAAAGATACTTGGTTTAGAATGGAAAAACCAAACTTTAATAGCTTCCATCTCACCACCCAGTGTAATAATTCTTAGATATGATGGTCCGAGGACATCACTAAGCAGTTTTAATTTTAAAAGAAACAAAAAAGGTTCAAGGTAATTAGAGCACTCAAGAGTTCTATAATCTATACTTCGTTTATTTAATTAAAAAACTTGACATAGACATTTCCTATATTCTAAAATGTGCCTTTATATGATAATCTCCCTGGGATGATTAATTATGAATATACACAATGCCCCAGACTTTAATGGATCTTCATACCAGCCAACCACTGAGACAACTACAGGGCAGAGCTGCTCAGCGCTGTTTAGAAGGAAAGCCAGAGGATGGAGAGCACTGTTAACGCTTAAGACCCATAGTCTCTGGTACTAGAACACATGCTTAAGAGTGGTATTACAGAAAATTAAGAGTTCACAGAATAATCCCAGAATAGTAGCAGAATAGTAGAATTACTAAATATTTGATGAATGCTAAATTATTTAAAGTCTAGATGTTCTCCAAATATTTGAATTCATTTTACTGATTTCTTCAATACAGGGGTCATCTTACACACATAAAAATGTATTTCAATGTTAAAGCAACCTAAAAATGTCTTTAAAACCTTCATTGAGGCTATCTTTCAATGTTTAATATTCTTTTAAAAGAAAATGTATTTTATGTATATAGTGTATTATTAGGTAGTGGGAATTACTAGAACCTTCAACACAGAGTTAAGGAACACTTTACTCTGTTTTTGTGGTCCAGTTAACTTTCACATTGCACCTGAGAACTTACAGTGAAATCATGTAGATTTTTTCCTAGCCTGCTCTGCTGCTGCTCAGCTTTACTATCTCTGATGCCTTTTACAACAGCAGCAAGTCTCTGAGAAACTCAGGCTAGTCTTCTTGCTGCTATCCCAGTAAACCCTGCTGTTACAGGTCATGCAAATCAATGTTTACACTTGTGCTCCAGACAGAAACTCCACATCAGGGCCCAGAGGCTCTTTTGGAGAAGGACATTTTTGAATTGGGCCATAAAGCCCCCACAAAAATGCCTCAAGTCAAACAGAATTCCACTTTGCTTCCAAACAAGTTTTGCGAGATTATACTGCTTCCAGGGAAAAGAAAACTTTGAAAAGTCACTGATTTAGAAAAATAAAACTATTCTACCAAAATTGATTATGAATCTAGTAAGGGAGGTAGTACTGAGACCTGAGAAATGGAGGAGGAAGAAGAGGAAAAAGAGGAGGAGGAGGAGGAGGAGGAGGAAGAGGAGGAGGAAGAGGAGGAAGAGGCAGCAGTGGTGGCTGTGGCAGCTCTTTATTTACAAGGTCCATGTTTGAGGTGAGATTAACATGCAAGTACACATCTCACTAATCTAGATCTGAGTGGGCCATGGGTCTAAAGATGACGAAGAAAATATATCTGCTAAGAAAAAATAAACATGTAAATTAGTAAAAGTAGAAAAAGTGTACTCTAACCACATTTTGATAGTAATGCTAGTTGAGTGAAGATCTTGAGTTAACCCTTCCTAGTTTGCTATGCTTTAGGTTATGGTTTAAATAAGCACACCTAAGGCAAGAGTGCCACTGCTCTCTTATAATGTGTGACTATCAACGCCAAGTAGAATTATGTACTTAAAGAGACAGAGTATCATGGAGCATAATTAGGCTTTGTCTCTATCAGACTCTACACTACTACAATAAACAACAAAGACACATCCCACTTCATAAAAACAGAAAGAGAAATGGGGCGCTGTCTATTAACTTGCAACAACTAATACCAGTGATATACCTGATGGAAAGTATTTGAACTCATGCTGTAAGTTGGACTTACAAGCATTTTACTGAGGCCTGTCCAACAGACAGACTTGCACTGACTTGAGCTCCAGCTCAAGAGTTTGGTCATATTAAACAGAGGACAGGTGTCCCAGCTTTCTTTCCAATATCTGACAGGAAATATTTTCCTTTGTGCTACAATGTCCTGTGGCAGTACTGACAAGGCTCTTGGTTTCTTTTTTTATTTGTCATTCTTATTGTATCTGAATCTGAAAGAAGCCTAAGTAGCATGTGCAGACCTACTGGGATGTCACTGTGAGTAGAGAAGCCTACTGAGAGGACAGCCTTTCTAGGAGCAGCGGCTCTTGCTCCTGACTGCTCACGTTTTACTTTCTTCGTGAGATGGTAAGTCACCTAAACCTGAAAAAATTAAAATGATGGAGTTGGATTTGTTTAAGTAAACACACTAATTTAAACTAATAGGTGTATATGGAGAGAAACCAATTTTATATTCCACTGCTGAGCTATCCCAAATTTAATGGAATCACAAACTTTGAAGAAACAGGAATAATACCAAGAATTCTAGTAATTATGGTAAATATTATATTTTGTTTCCATGTCTGCAAATAATGTATAAATTTCATGATCATGAAATATTACTACTAAGGAAAGAGGTCTATTTGCTGAATGAATAATATATGAAATAAGTTAGTTGATTTTATAGAAGAATTGATATTAGCTACAGGCATTTGTCAGAGCTTTTCAGACTAACTTCACTAAATACAGATTCTATTCTGTTCCATACCCAGACAGCAAGCACGTCTTTGGTTCCCATTACTTTAAAGGAAACCTTAGAAATTTCTCACACCTTTTAGTTTTGTGAGCCATGTCTTGAAGATCCTACCCCCAGTTGATAGTGACATAGCTGTGTCACCCCCAGTTGACAGTGACATGGCAATCTCAGACGCAGTAGACTAAGTTGAGGACTCATCTTTCAGTTTGTGGAAAACTGTATTCAATTCTTATCATTGTAGAACATTAACAACAACAACCAACAGCTTCAACAACACCAAAAGAAAACCATTAACCAAGCTGAAAGAGGAAGATGTTCCCTAAAAGCAACAGAAGCCCCACAATTCTGGGACCCATGCACTATACACACGTGTGCACACAGAGAGAGACAGACAGACAGACAGACACACAGACACAGACACACACAGACACACACACACACACAGACACACACACACACACACTCTTTTTTTTCCTGGAGACTCCTTTATGACCCTGTGGAAAATACCATTGAATGGATGGTGATCAAAATCAACACAATTATTAAACTATATCATTTATAGCTCATAAGAACAATATGAACCATTAAGTTGCAACAGTTATGACCTGCACAAAGACCATATCAGATGGCATGGCAACATGGATGGGAAAAGGGTTCACGAGGCCACACCCCTAGTAGAAGAGCTATAGGCAGCAAGGCTTCTGAAGGAGGAGAAACAGGTTTCTTCAGGAACACGCTCCCTGATGGGTCACCTAAACGGTCATCCCTAAACCCACACACACAGGGTAACAATACTTAGACTCAGTGGACTGTGCATGTATGTGTGTCTATATACCTATAAGTGTATATAAAACAATAGTAATAACCACAGGATAAGGAAGATGAGTTTGGGAGGGGGTATTGCTGGTAGAGATGGGTGTAGGTGGAGGAGAGAAGGATGGGAAAAATTACAAAATTTTAGTGTACAAAATTCTCAAAAAATGGTTCCTGAATAAAAATAAATAAAACTGTAATAAAAACCAAGTTTAACCCTCCCCCCACCCCCCATATTTCCAATTGAACCTAGGGCTTCATTCATGGAATTCAACTACTCTACCGCTGAGCTACAGCCCGGCCACATTCTCATTTTAATTGTTACTATATCCTTGACTGAGAAGAGATTAATTGTTTAAGGTAAGGCTACATGCAATTCACTGTGTATTACATATCAAGTGCTGGTAACAATGATCTCTCATCCTAATAAACAGCATTGGAAATAAGTCCTCCCCCTTCAAGAATCTGAAAATGGAGCCTGGAGACGTCAAACAATTGGAGAAAAATGAAAAGCATCTTACATAGGGAATTAAGTACTGTAAAAGCCCACAGGGAAGCTGGGAAGTTCAGTGGCAGTTTTCCTAACACGCATCAGGCCATGTTCAAGCCTCTGCACATTTTGTGTTTTAATAAAGATGGTATCGCTGTTCTACTTTAAATCTGCATTTAAACATGACTGAGTGTCAAGACTGTGGTTAGCATTTAACTGATAATGAAATATACTTTCTTACAGAATCTGTCAGGAGATAAGAAAGATAATAAAATAAGGTTTTATTCTAAATTAGTTCCATATTTACTTATCACATATAATCTGTTACATAGGTAAATATATTAGATACAAAGTAGGTTTGCTAAGCTTAACATGAGTATATAATTAATTTTAAAGGTAAAGGTATATAATATTTAATGGAGGCAACCTCCATTTCTTACAGAAAATTTGGGGACTTGAAGTAAATAGGTATTTATAAATGATTTTGTAACTCCAGGTAGAACTTAAAAATGGCAGAATTTTTAAGTTTCCTATAAATTTTCATGAGTTCTGGCACTTTCAAAATAATAGACATGGTGAAATGTTTTATTGTGACTAAAAAATAACACTGCTATAATAATTTTTTTTTGTCAACTTGTTCTCTCCTAAAATGCCTTAAGCACTTGAGTTTAGGTGTCAGATTAAAATGCATGATGACGAAAAGCAATGGGTGTGCACGGCCCTTTTATAGCAAGTGCTACAGAATGGTGCCGAATTAGGTGTAGGTAGGTCTGTAGAGTTACATAAAAGCAGCTGTTTGAAATGATTTAATTATGTCATGTGTCTTGCATTAAAGCTTTTCTGTAGGTAATTTTCACCATGTCATATTAAAACTCAACAAAATCTTTCCCCAACTTTTCCTCTTTTCCTGTCCCTTCCTCTGTTAACTTTCTAGAGCAGTGGTTCTTAACCTTCCTAATGTTGCAATTTTTTAATACAGTTTTTCATGTTGTGATAATCCCTAGCCATAAAATTATTTCATTACTACTTGGTAACTAAAATTTTGCTACTGTTATGAATCATAATGTAAATATCTGAGATGCAGGATACTTGACATGAGACCCCTGAGAAAAGCTCATTTGATCCCTCAAGGGGTTGTGACCCACAGGTTGAGAACCAGTGCTCTAGCTGTCTAGACCAATTTTTTAATGTTTGGTAGCCGGGCTTCTGGCTGTAATATGGCACAGCATTTTTGATGACAACTTCCTGGCTGTAATGACATGTTTTTTTTTTTTTTTTTTCACTACACAGGATATTCTCCCTGAAAGCCTTCCCCTTCCTCCTCTTCTTCTTTTTTTGTCTCTTGATTTTTCTAGCACTGTGAGTATTTGTCTAACACTGTGAAACTAAACTAACTTTAGTTTCTTTCATATTACCAACTCTGGGTCACCCTCTGTATGCACTGATCTCTAGATATCAAAACTGTTAATGATGAGTCTTAACAATGAATACCCATCAAAATAATAGCACCAAAAAGTATAGGACATTGGGCTTTTCCCGTGCTTGACTGACTCATCAGGCACTTAGGTGTACAACACTAACAGCTGTACTTTTAAAGAACTCTTATAATTCTGGCAGTGTTGCCATGACAACTGGTGTTCTCCAAGGATGTACAACTGTCCTTACTACTTTCCTCATTGCAAGATCATGGCTCTTAAAACTATATATTATCACCACGATGATCATTTAGTACTTCTGGGTTATTGTAAGAAAAACTGTCATTCTGCCATCAATTTCAGAAAAGATAAAACAGCAGAGGGGTTTTTACTGAAAGATTTCTCAAAGCCATGTGCATGCTTCACACCTCTATGGTACTTGTCAAAGTTCCCTTCACCATTAGAATACATTGTTTGCATTAAAATTATCTCCTACTTGCTACATACACATCACTGATGAGTTGGTATCTAGCATTCTTCTATTTAAAACCCTTCAATTATCTTTAGATTGCAAAACATTTAAGGCCTTCTTGCAGTATTGGGGATTAACTCATGGAATTATACATACTAGGCAAGTGCACAACCACTGAACTACATTCCCAACCCTGTTAGAGCCTTGTAAGATATGCCTAGAGCCTCTGCCACATTTCCTCTTCTACTCTACAATGACGGGAGCACCTTTTGAAGTCAGACATATTTGGTTTTGAATAATGTTTAGCCATGGTAAGTATTTTAGAACAATTCAAATTTGCTGATAGGAAGGGCTGCTCAGAAGAATATAAGCTGGTCCTCTTCACACCTTATGTGACCGTGTGAGCACTTAACTGTAACAATTCCAATAGAGATACATTATACCATACTTGAAAGACTCATCACAAGACTAATGTCAAATGTCTTATTAGTAACTTTAAAACCGAATTATATGTTAGGATGTTATTTTAAATGCTGAGACATGTAAGATAACATGTAGTTTTCACCGTACTGCCACTGAAAACACTGCTAGAAAATAAACATTTCAACAACTTCTCTTGGCCAAGTGTCTCCGAGAAATGCTTTGACATACAATAGATGAAGCACTAAGCTCTTGAAGATCTCATGTGGTTTTGTGTCCTTTCATTCTCAAATAACACCGTGGGCAGTTAACTAGACTGACTGAATTCAGATTCACTTTAAACTTTAGGGCATCAAATTCACTTGAATAAAATGTTTTCTTTTCCTTTCATTTTCCTCAGATCCTAAAGAATTATGTTTGAATTAATTCTTGAATAGAGTATAGAGCTGAAAAGTATACTCACGATTTGTTCTCAAACCAGTGAACAGACTCTTATCTTCTAGAAGAACTGAATTTCCTAAGTTATTTTCATATAAAAATAGACTATTTGACTAAGATTCTAGAATTGGTGCATGCTATCATACTTGAGTCTTTTAAAACTCACAGTCTAAGCTGGTGACATATACTAATTTTTAAGCCATCATGATTTAGTCAGAGGGCGAAAAAAAGCGAGATCTGAAAAGAGTGTCTACTCAAGGATAGAAAACAAATGTTTTCTAACAGCTGATGTGGAGATGTTTAGTAATATTGATTTTAATGACTATAAAGAAGAGAACATTTAACAGCTGGATTAAAACTTACCTCATTGCCACATTGCTGCCATCAATAACTACTGGTCTCAGATTTTCACCATCATCTGTTACCATTTCTTGCATTGGAGATTCCGACCTCTGAGATTCCAGGGATGATGTTTCCCGCATCACGCTGTTAATAGTACTAACCGTTTGATCAGCTTCACTTTTATTTCCAAGTTTGACAAGTTCTCCCAATATATCATTGATTAAAGCATCAGTACCAAGTTTGTTTAGCACAAGCTGGACCTGTTCTTCAGAATAACCTAACTTAAGTGCAAACTCCAGTTTTGTTTGGTATTCTCGAACCACATCAGGGGGTTTCTTCACTTCCTTGGATGGAGTCTGGGACTCTTCTAATTTAAAGTCTTGCAAAACGTCACTGTGTTTCAGCAGGTGAGACTCTACACAGGGAGAGCGACATAACTGTCTGTGAGTCTTGGTTAATAAGAACGGCTCTACTGAAAGGCTCCTCAGTTGTTCTGACTCATGATCAGAAGTCGTGCTTTCCTCAGAGTCACCAGAGCTCACATTCTCTTCAGACAGCCCCTTTTCTTCCTTCCCTGCCCTGACTGTATCCATTGTTGGTTTCTCTACCATGGGCCAAGGCACAGCTGCACTTAGCTGTGGGTCAGTGCTCTCCATATAAAGGTGGCCAAGGTCATGCCCCACGTGATCCTTCAAGCCCATGAACCTGTTCCGGGCACTTGACTCCACTTCGCTGCTTTTCCTGTATTCTTGAATGCAAAGTACCCCGTATTCCTAGGGAAAAAAATGTAAAATAGTTAACATATCATATTTATTGTTTGAATCTTTCCTCAGTGAGTAAGTCAGAAGGGCCAAACTACAAATGGCTACTTTGTATTTTGTCTGTAGCCTTTCATCACTCACAACAAACTTGCCAAGACTCCTTCCCATGAATCCCTCCCAGGCAACAAAGTAAACAGAAAGCAAACTGGGGTTTTACAAAGGTTTGTTCTCTCTTGCTCTTTCTTGTTCTCTTTCTCCCTTTCCCTCTCCCCATCCCTCCTTCCCTCCCTTTCCTTCTTAACCCCTGCTTCCATGTAGATATGTAGGTGTGTAACAAAGAATCAGAGGTTATGAGTTTGAAAAGGAGCCCGACACATGAAATAGGAAGAGGGAAAAGGGAAGAGGAAATGACAGAAATATAGTACTCATATGTGAAAGCCTCAAAAAAACTTAACTTACATAGTTAACTAAAGGGGCACATAGTCTAACATGGTCAGTGAGGAATGGAATAACAACAAAGCTAGTCACATGCTAGTCCACGCATCCTGCTATTGCCTATGATTCCAGCAACTGGGTCACTGACACATGAAGATGGCGTCTTTGAGATTAATTTAGGCTATATAATGAGTTCCAATCCAGTCTGTGTTAGAGACCCTGTCTGAAGAAGAAGAAGAAGAAGAAGAAGAAGAAGAAGAAGAAGAAGAAGAAGAAGAAGAAGAAGAAGAAGAAGAAGAAGAAGAAGAAAAATGGCTAATTATCTTCCATTTTGAGATGAATATAATTTTTCATTAATAGTTATGACTTTTGAATACTTAACACTGTAACAGAAGATACTTTTAAATATTACGATCTTTTATTGGCAGACGTATACAGATTTTATTCTACATAAAATTTGAGGCAAGCAGGCATACTGTTCTATCAGGTTTTTAATTTTTTTTTGTATTTATTTATTTATTCTTTGTATGTGAATGCACTGTATCTTTCTTCAAACGTACCAGAAGAGGACATCAGATCCCATTACAGATGGTTGTGAGCCACCATGTGGTTGCTGGGAATTGAACTCAAGACCTCTGGAAGCAGTCAGTGCTCTTAACCACTGAGCCATCTCTCCAGCCCCAGTTTTTTTATTTTTATGATAGAAAATATTTTTGTATTGCATCAGACTAATACATGTTTATGGTCATACTACCTTGATCTGACCTTGTCTGATCTCAGATTAACAGCATACCCGCATTTCATTAAAAACTCATTTTTTTTTTTGTTTTCCCTGTAGAAATATTTTTACTGTTTTAAATTTTTCTGATGTTATGCTTTTTTTTCCTTAAGACCTACTGGAAGTAATTTAATTCCCTACTAGGGATAGGTCAGAAAAATAAGGCTATTTTCTCTTTCTACATCATTTTGAGGACTAAACCAACAGCATGAGTTATTAAAGTAGTTCTGGTGTTCTTCCATTAATTAGCAAGTCAGGAATAGCCAAACCTAAGGCTTTTGTAAAACACCTATTTGAATAATCTAATAAAGAAATTTAGAGAAATATTTTAAAATGAAGCTCTTCAACAAAACATATATACCAGAAGAAATCTATCATACAAACATGATAAAAGAAAATGATTTTGAAATTTAAAAGAAAATGGTGATTTTGAAATTTAAAAATTTATCTAATAAACCCATCAAATATTTCTCCACAGTGTAATGAATTTCATTAACTATGATAAATACTAGAGAACATGCAATCTTTAAATATACAAAATTTCAATATTTCCTTAGGGTAAAAGTCCTACACATTTCTATAGGAGTTTCTTCAGGGTTTGTTCTTTGAGAATAACTTGAATGTTCTACTAATACAGCTGTTCTACTAATACAATACTCATACAATACTCACTAAAGGAACGCCCAGTTTCCTAGTTCCTGGAAACCCAAGTGATAAAGAGCATCTGCTTCATTATGAAGCTGTGTCCATTTCAACTTTTTCTATTAATATGGATATGCATGGCCCAATTAGAATTAAGGAGGGGATTCTGAAAGTAAATCTGTACACCCTGTGATTTATTAACTACAGTAATATACTAACACCATAATGCAAGTAACAAATCACAACAGCATCCTAATAATGGGATACAGTTAAAAGAAAATCTACACCGTGGCCTTAGTAAAGCTCCCACCAAAAGTATCTTAAACAAGAGAAATCTATTGGAAGCTGGGCTGCCTGGCAACCAGAAGATGGTTGCTAAGCTGCACTCCTTTAACATGCCATCATGAATGCTAGCACAGTGAAAGAATAATTTGGTATGAACAAAAGCCTATAAAAGAGACTGGGACTTAAGTGCGTCTGGTTTACCCTCAGAGAACAATGCAGCTGCCAAGCCAATCTGGACGCTGCGACATGACTGTTCTGTAAACCCCACAATCTGTTCTGACTGCAGGAAGTACATTTAATGGGAAATATTTTTGCTCTCCCCTGAAAAGTTTGGGTTTTGCATAAATGCTGTTGTGAGATAATTCAGGATAATGACTTGCTGACCAAATTGCTGAGTTGAACTAGGGAGTATTATTTTAATATTGAGCAGTTTTGTTGTGTTTTTGAGCTGGGGGATCTGTATCAGGCATGATAAATACCTCCGGAAAATATAGACATGAGAAACATTAGAAAGAAATTTTCTAATTGAAAGATATGTATATTTTCTTAATTTTAACTTTTCAAAGTGGTAAACCCAGATACTGCAAAGTTTTGAAACAAAAAGCCTGACCAGTCTAAAACTGCATTTCAATCCATTCAAACTTCTATTTCCCTTTCAGTCTAGTATTTGAGAAGTACCTGGATCTGTTTTCCTATGCACTTTACCACATGGCTATCATGTAAGGCTGGGAGAAATGGACGTTTGGTTGTTTTATAACATTAAGCCGTTTAATAGTTCTTCACAATAAGATAGCAAACACTAATACTTTCAATTTCATCTGTACATACTATTTAAATAACATTTCACAATATTTTTTTCAATAATAACCAATAATGCTTTTCAATGTTAAAACTAAATACAAGCATGGTCTAGGTTTTAAATTAACATTTGAAATAACTTGATTTGTATTGACTGAAATGGTAAACATTAGGACTTTAAAACTTCCATTTGTAGAACGCTTCTGATCAAGTTGTAGCTAGTAAAAAGTTGCCATGATGTAATAGGGCATTTAAAAACAATCCAGAATTTGACACTATCTTAAAGTTATTCAGTAAAAAATTTGATATAAGCCTGAATATTTAGAGATACAAATAGCTGTAGCAGGACACACAGATCTTAAAGAGGTTAACATCCAAAGCTGTATAAAGAGTGGCACAGTGTTTATGTTTGCTTAGCATTTTAACAATGACTACTACGTTTGCAAAAATAGAAAGAATTCATAGAATATGTTACTTATCATATGTAATGTAATAATATCTTTTAATTTCTAAACCATGAATGGTTTAGACTTTTAAAGTTTTGCATTATTTAGTCAAGCCTAAGTTTATGTAAGTATTCATAAAACTCAAATAAAATCAACTAGTGTGGAAATTTTCCTCTGTTCATGCAGAAGCAGAGTCAAAGCAACACCACAAAGTAGACTGGTTCGTACTTGCAGAGTCACTGGAAGACTCTGAAAACTGTAAACTTTGTATCACAGAACCATTCTATATGATGGCTTGTACATTATACAAGAATATAATAAAGATATTCTGTTCTTGAACACAAAAAGTACTTAGCAAAAATACAATAAAAGACATATCCAGTTTTAAAAATCCATAAAATACCTCTAGGTATATCAGAAACTCACTCTTTTTCTTGATAAAGATTAAATAATAGTATTTGTTGAAAAAGAACGAATTATCTTGATTTTGTAGATGATGATGATGTTCTTCCAGTTGTCAAAAAAATCACTCTATAGTGGCTAAATGCAGGTTTAGGACATGAAGAATATTCCTCTGAAATTTATCGCATCTATGGAAGTCCTCTATTTTGTGAAAAGATTGAAAGTTCTCAATCGGCAACTTGGATAACCACTCACTTTGAACCTTGCAAAGCTTGTTTTTAGCATTCTAGAGAGCATTACAGTGACCAGGAATATTAGACCATAAACTTGCTACATCATATTATTTGTTTGTAAAGTCACAATGCATGAAAGTAGGCTCTGGTTGATATCCAAATGGTTATACTATGAGAACAATGAGAATAAAATAATGAATATGTAATAAATTCCTACTGCTATGGTCTTTGCGTATTTAATTACCATTGTATTTGAGTGAGCACTGTTGTCTGCATCCCTCTAGCTAACAAAGGAAGGATGTTCCTTTGAACAGATTGGTTAATGTTCTGAGGCAACAGATGTCTACTGGAACTGCAGGAGACCAGCAACTGGTGGCCTGCCTATCTTCTGAAAACTTTCAATAGACTTATGCATATGTTCACACAATAGGGCATGTGGTAGAAACGAAAACCTCTCTTTAACCCTTTATATTCTTTCTTTTCCTCCCAACTGACAGATGAAAGTCTTTGTATACTCCTCAGTTCCCCATTACTGAACTCTTGAAACTAACTGGAATGGTATCTTCAACCTAATATCTGAAATTACAACAAGGGGAATAGAGGGAGAAAGAAAATAACTTCAACAGCAATACTGACATTGTTGACAAGGCACCTGAATGCTTAATCATCATCTTTAAAAGCAGCTGTTGGAAACATCGATCAGTCTCAATCCATCTCTGCAAACTAGACTCTTCACATAACAGAAACAATCCACTGAACCTGACCAGCATTTCACAGGGATGCCGTGAGAAACAAAGGCATTTGACAAGAGAAAAATCTAAATTTGTTGTTTAGCAGGATATAGAACTTTTGTATAACTTGTCTTAAGTTCCAAATGATTGTGTTTAATGCCTGTCACTTACACGCATTCACTAAGCTAAAAGTATATGCAAAAACATAATAACATAAAACTCTGCTTCACAGATATATTCTTATAGAAAGAACCAGATTCTTTTAGCATACTGGCACTAACATAGCCTTTGCAGCAAAGTTTAACTTCTAAAAGCACTAAGTAGTAAGATACTTACGTTAGCAGGAAAATACAAAGACATTGGTTTCTGTGGCAGCTCCAGCAGTAACAACAATTTTAGCTGCAGACTTCCAGGCAGGCAAGAAGAACAATGAGTGGTTGAACAGATGGAATGGCAATGTCTTTGCTTAACCTATTACCGAGTGGAGCAACAGCCAATCACAGGCCAGAAAGCTCACAATTAGTTAGTCAGGCAGATGCAAGACAACCTCAGCACCCTGCGTCAGGTTCGTAGGTTTCTAAGATAAGCAAGTTGATGTCATTCTTGGGTCTGCCCCGGGCAGCATGTGTATTAAACGAGGGGTGTGCAGCAACAATAGGCCATACAAAGCTGACAAGTAGGCAGCTGCTCTATGAGAGCAGTCATTAGGGAGCAGGCTGCCAACAAGAAACACCTGGCTTGGGCAGACTTCAGCCTTTCCTCTGTTTTTAATGCACGAAAACAAAGAAAGCAATTATATTTTAAAGTAGTAAAAGTTGCATGTTTCCAAAAAAGTTGAGCCTATATATTAGTCTGTTAGTGTTTCATTTTTCTTTGAGAAAGAAAATGAGGTGTATCAAAGTAGCAGCTAACTATTGCAGCAATCTCCTTTAATAGACCAGTTACTGGTGAAATGAGGCACAAGTTATAGTTAATCTATTTCTCTAGCTACAGTGGAAAATCTGTACTTTCAAGTATTTGTTAGCTGGGTGGTGGTGGGTGGTGGTGGGTGGTGGTGCTCACCTTTTAATCCCAGAACTAGGAAGGCAGAGGCAGGTGGATCTCTTGAGTTATGTGAGTCCTGGACAGCCAGGACTACACAATGAAACCCTGTCTTGGAAAAAAAAAAAAAGACAGCAACAACAACAAAAAGTATCTGCTAATGAGTTACAAGATAATAAAACTTAAAAGAGCTGGTGAAAATCGCAAAATAAAAGGCATACAAGTTTACAAATAAAATTAATTTTAAAAGTTCTCTAGAAATGTAGTAAAATAAAATACTAATTTGGTCTAAGTTTTTGAAAACAAGTAACATAAAAGTGTACATTTAATCAAAACTAACTTCAACCTAAAATCATTACACCAGACCAGCTGAACTATGTAATATAGCAATGTAAAACTCTCTTATTACAGATACTGGTAGCCACATCTAATTAAGTAAAACAAAACCTTTCATAACATAATCACTAAAAAATGTATTTAATAAAATTTGCAAGTTGTAATTCTCAAATGTAAGTTTAGAATATGTTAGTACTAAAAAAAAAAGTGAAATTCGGGGATAATTTTGAAGGCCATCTAAAGTTCACTAAATAAGTACCCTCGATTCATTTCTATGTTCCACGTGACAGCGTTCATAATTCAATGGACTCCTTGCTTCTGAGTGCTGCACAGGTTATTGCTTGAGTGAGCTAGATTATGACAACATTTAATCCAAATGTCAACACCATAAGACATTGTGGTATTTCCTTACTGGAACAAGTCTACAGCTGCTCTATTTACTTATGTGATGTAGACTACCTATGTGTGTAGTATAGAAGCAACACATACACATGTATTGCACACATGCACATGAACATACACAGCTGTACACACTGCTGCACATACACACTCCCTTTTCACTGAAATGCAAATAAATTCCAGTATAGGCTAAGAACTACTAGTTTATGCACAGCCCAGACTTTAAAGATATAAAACTAAAATACTGAAAACAATCTAAGTCAACTTCTCTTTTCACACACAGTGGGACCATTTGTGAAAACCTAAGACAAGGAAGTTCTCTTTGGGACTTCTGCCCTTGTCCTTTTCATGTTCACTCAAACACAAATCAGGTTTCTCTCTATTTACAAAATGAAAAATCTATTTCATACACTTAAAATTTTCAGCTATTTCACTAAAAACATTCGCCATGCTGACTAAAAACCTGGTATCTATTTCCAGAATTAAAAGATATTGTAGGTCATCATGTCTATGGATATTTTCCCTCAATAGAAGTTAGTATTTACTGAAGTTGTGTGTGTGTGTGTGTGTGTGTGTGTGTGTGTGTATCTGTGTGAGTGTGGAGGTCAGGGGATAACCTTCTCAGGTTGGTTCTCTCCTTACACCATGTAGGACTCAGTGATCAAACTCAGGTTGCCCGGCTTTGCAAGCTCCCTTACCCACTGAGCCATCTTGTCAGCCCAGTGACAATATTGTTGAATAAAACTCAATGGCTAGATTTTGGATGTTGTGTTAATTTCTGAATTGAGAGCTACTATGTTTCTGCCAAGCACTGTTGTGATGTAGCAGAAACAGTTAAACCTCTGGTCTGAATTTATTAGCTCATTGAAAATCAAGATAAAGTGTCTTTATCATCACAGTTTACTACAAATTACTAGGTCAAGTACATAGAATGCAAAGCCTCGCTTTGGGTAAACATATGTGTATCACAAAAATGAGGAAAATTAGGATTTATCTCTATCTCCTTCCATTCCCAGAACTCTTTTAAAAGATGGAGGAAAAAGGTATCAACTCTGAAAGCAATAAGGCCTAAATCAGATAAATATGATTAAGACAGCATAAATCCATGCAAAGTAATTACAGCTCCAACCAAAAACCCAAGTAGAAGACAGGGTGAGAACAGTATTAATATTAAGGCCTTTCTTTTTGTTTGTAGAAGGACACTGTCTAGCATGAATGGACACTTACATGCCTCTTGGTTTTCTCCTTTTCTTGAACACTTGCTACCACAGTTACTAGTTTATAGCTTTAATGCCAGAGGGGAGGATCACAAAGAAGGAAAACTGCCCCGAGCACAGCAGGAAGCCTCAACTACAGCTCTGGATTAAGCTCTCCCCCTCCCCCCAAACAGCAAATAAAGGCAGTGATCTGAAAAAAAGCTAATCAGATCCTGCTGCGATATTTATACCTTCTCAGTTGCCAGTATTGGATAATGTTAAGCACATTAAAACATCTGTAGGTGAAAAGGGCCCAGTCTGGCATTTTTAGTCACATAGGCCTGCCTCATCCACTTCCCATTGCAGGACAAACAAAAGCAGCTGACCCTTATGAGCTCTGTTTGGGTCACTGCAAAAAAACTTATATGACAGAAACAAAACAAAGTAACACAGAGAAAAGGAGCCAGCACAGCTTTTGGTGTTCCCTGTAATTGGACAATGCAAAGGGTGAATCTATCGTTTGAAAATCAGGCCTTGCGGCAAGAAAGTGATACAAATATATCCTGAGGCTGTGTTTGGAAGCAAGCCTCTTGACCAGAGGTGACTCAAATTGACTTTCTGTTATCTTTCCCCTAATGTGTTACCTTTCTCTTTAATATATGAACACTCTTGATTCCCACAGCAGTATCATGAAAGATTATTCTAATTTGTTATCTCTCAGGGTATAAAAACATAAACTAACCAGACAAATAAAAGATAACTTATAAACAGAGTTTAAAACATGAACTAGGTATTAATAGCCATATCTGAGCTTTTCTGTTAGGAAGGCATAAGATCTTCCACACATGAAACTATTCTTCTGTGTGTTATCTGAAACCTTGAACCACCACACTGAGAATACTGACTGTATGAACTAAATACAAACTACTACATAGTATCAGTTAAAAGAAAGTCACAGGATCAACTGAATGCCAAGAGCTGATATCACTTTTTATATGGTGATTCTAGAATTTTCTGAAGAAATATACATTCTCCTAAGTCCCTTTGACCAGAGAAGAGGAGGCAGAGCATGAAAACCTCAACATTAGTTTATGTTTGGATCTGGCCCTTAATGTAATCCAACAAAAAATATAATAAAGTATATCTTGTATTTAACATCAATTGTGAGATAAGAAATAAGAGATGCAAGTGGAACCTTCTAGTAAGGAAAATTATCAAATATAAATAATTTTGTATTAAACAAAGCTCATAATCTAACAATATTCATACTGGCTGGCCAGCAATAATACTAAGGCCAGATGTAGTAGCACCTGTATATATCTGCATCTCAGCACTCAGGATGTGCAGATGGCAGAACCCCAAACTGGAGGCCAGCTGGACCAACAAACACCACACCTCACACAACAAAGTAAGCAAACAACAGAATTACACTAATACATTACAATTCAGATGGAAACAAAGCCAATGGGAACAGCCCGCTGGAACACAGAGCAGAGCTCAGATTCCAAACATATCCTCTGCTCCCACTCGGCAGTTCTCACTGTTAAGTTAAACATGGTTGGTGGATAGGGAAGTAGGTTAAAATAATCAAGACGCATCTTCCTTTGAGCCATTAAATAAACCAGTACTGGTCTGAAATGTAAACAAAGTGATTTAATAAAAAAGTACAGTTTTATAATTAAAACATCTTTCCCAATCCATACCAAGAACAAAATATCAAAAATCTTTAGTGTAAGACTTATTTGCTCCTAAAAGTACCACAATATACCAAGAGTAAGTACACCGGCTTTACAGCTGACATCCTAGCACTGGGGGGTGGGGGGTGGGAGGGACAAGATGCTGAGCTCAAGGCTGATCTGGGCTTCAGAGTGAGACAGTGTCTCAAAAAATAAGCACACAACACAGTAAGAAATAACTGATGTGTGTTTTTTTTTTTTTTTTTTTGTAAACTCTTTATCCACAGGAAAAACAAACTTTTAAAGAAAAATAAATCTTATAAAAAGATTACGGGCTTACACTGGCTAATTTTATGTCAACCTGATACAGGCTATAGAGTTTGTAAGAGGGGAACTTCTTTTGAGAAAATGCCTCCCTAAGACCAGGCTGTAGGCAAGCCTGTGGAACATTTTTTTTTTATATATATATATATTTTATTTACATTTAAGATGCCATCCACTTTCCCCATTTCCCCTCCCTAGAAAACCCCTGTCCCATGCCCCCCTTTCCTTTTTGCTTTTATACAATTTTTTAAAAATGTTAATCAAAGCCTATGATGTGGGAGGAGCCCAGAGCATCGTCAGTGGTGCCATCCCCAGACTAGTGCTTCTTGATTCTGTAAAAGAGCAGGCTGAGCAAGTCATGGAGCGAGACAGTAAGCAGCAAACCTCTGTGGCCTCTGCATCAGCTTCTGCCTCCAAGTTCCTACCTGGTTTGAGTTCCTACTTTGGCTTCCTTCAGTGGTCCTTTGCTTGTATTATGTAAACCAAACAAACCCTTTCCTCCTCGAGTTGCTTTGGTCATGCTGTTTCATCACAGCAATTGTGACCTTGACTAACACAAGGATAAAATTAAAAAAAAAAAAACAAAAACAAAAACAAAAACAAAAAAAAACAAAAACAAAAACAAAAAAAACCCTCAACTTTTAAACCTTCTGGAAGGCCAAAGACCAGGACAGCACTCAGGGTCTGACCTGTTAGGTTTCTGGAATGCTTTCATCTAAGGACTCAGGGATGGCTATTCAAATTCCTGAGACAACCTTACAAGTGCAGTTTTAGGTCACATGCTCATCCTTTCACCTAAATAGTGTGGCTAGAGGTATGTGGGGCTGTAATTAGCAGTTCTCTCAGAGTTACATAGAGTGGGCTGAAGGTTATCTGATAGGTGATATTAATAGAAGCAGAAGAGAGGAAAATGATAGGGAATAACATTGAATCAAAAGATAACTGACGTTTCAGGTGAATTTTCATGTTTATAAAACAAAAATACACATGCAACAGATGCTCAGCCTTGGAAAACACAGCCCAGGTTTGCATTCACCTATGAGCTGTGTTCTCAGCTGATTAAGGAGATCTTCCCTGCGGCAATCCGTGCATTCTAGAAACTAGTCACCTCTGCCCAGTTTTCAGCTGTTTCATTAAGTTCTAGTTAATTAAATCCTGGTTATTTTCTCTTCTCAACTTTGTTCTCCTCCTGTATATGAATCACCTCCAGGCAGGCAGATACCCTCCCCTCAGGCTTAAAAGACTTGTCTCTTAATTCATCTCCTTAATTACCCCTAGGTGTCTTGTGACAAAGTCATTTCCAATGACATCATTCACAGGCTAAACAGCTTCAAATCAGGAGTTGCTAATTGTCTTTGTTTTTAAGGTTATAGGGCTTCCTCTGGCCCTATAATGTACTTCTCTTGTAGTAAAGAGATGCAAAAACAAAGGTGCAGAAGTGAAGAGATATGCCTGAGGTGCTCTCATCCTGATCACACCTGTCATCCTAAGTCAAATCCAAGGCTCACTTTTCCATAAGGTCTTCTTAATGTTTACAGATCCCCGACTCCTTTGAACTTCTACAACACTAGGAGTCTACTGCACTCATTTATGAGGCAGACGAGCTTCTTGAGAGCAGAATTACTCTCTGTTCAGCTACGCCTTTGTTCGAATGATTTAGTATGCAGCAGTGTGCTTAAACCTGACGATCCTTTAGTAAAAATGCAATCATAAAAAAAAAAAAAAAAATAGGTCCTTGCCGATCTGAATACAAAAATGCTATCCTGTTAAAAGTTTCTCTTTATGTGACAGAGTGATGAGAATTTCAAAGTAGGGTTTCTGGTGGGGCTAACACTCAAGGAAGCCCAAGGCTCTTGAGTCCTGCATGTTCCTTTGATTCACAGTTCTGCAGCGCCCAATGGGGTAGTACTTGCTGCCTCTGTCTTTTTCCTGGAGCACAATGTACTTGATCGGTAAGTCTAGGAGGAAATCTTGTAAAGGCAAGTCCAGCTTCTTAAGCTACACACAGGTCTGCTACGCTTTTGTGTTAATTCCACATGGCAAACTAATTAAAGCTGCTTGGTAAAGCAGGCTAAAAAGAATAGTTCTAATGATATCATAATTAAAGGAGTTTTCATCATCAGATCAGTCTTCAAGATCTAATAAATGATGTCTACACAGCTTTCACTCACACTATCTGAAACCCCACTAGAGTCTTACAAAGTATCTTCCACAGACAGTGTGGGGGGAAGTGGTTCAGCATTCTCTAATTGTTTGTGAGAACTTTATATGGCAAAGCTACAATGGATCATAAGAATCCATTGTAATTTTGCTCTTTCTTGAAAATTCTTCTAGGCCTATAAATGTTTAATACCAGCTTCACTCTAAACTGAGTAGTATGTCCTAGGTGTCTTGCACTGGGATACTGCATCATCGAGTGTATAGAGGGTCAGGCAGAGGTGGCAAGGAACTGAACGAAGGACAGAGAAACCAGAGTGTTAAGGGGCAATGCTTCTCAAAACTTGACACTGCATTTGAATCAGACAAAAATCTTCAAGATTCTGATTTACCAAGTCCACATTTTAACACACCCACAGTGGTCCTGAGTCCCCAGGTTGCAGGTTGTAGAAAAAATTTGGCCTTTACTCTGAGGTGGGAATTCTATAGGAGGGTTTTAGTGGGGTTTTGATAGCTATGGTCCCAGTTCCATATATTATCTTCTAAAGGTGGGCTTACTTCTTTACTCCATGCTCCACTTGATCTCCCTCTATTTCTGTACCTAACCATAAATGAACAACTGTAGGTCACACCAGGCTGGGTACACTATGTACAAGTCCTTTACTGTAGGTTATAACAGGCTGGTTCCACTGTGTACAAGTCTTTTACTGTAGGTTATAACAGGCTGGATCCACTGTCTACAAGTCCTTTACTGTTATACTCTCTACTGTTTCCACATTCATATCCTGGCCATGGGTTTATGAACATTCTTCCAGATACATGTTAGTTGTCTTGACAACATTTTTAGCAAACATGCTGACATGGACTTGCTGGGAGTCCTGCAGCAGCACTTTTGTAAGGGCCCCACGGAAGACACTGAGTCTTGTGGTGTTGAGCAGTGTAACTCACGACACCAAGTCCACTGAAGTCTCCTTAATCTTTCAATAGAGCCCTTTATAGGTCATGTATTTCCCAAGAAACTTAAAATACTTTGGTGTTTGTTTTCAGTGATGTGAATACTGAAATATAAGGAAATATTTCTTTCACTCATATTTTCTGACTACCTATTGCTTATCTCTTAGAAAATACTTGTTAGACATGAAACTTTAGTGAACTACAACTCAACTTGTCCTTTAATGTTTATCTGAGACTCTTAAGTGTTCCAGATATGTGTGGGTGCATGTATTACAATGTAAGAGAATCACTCTTCCCAACCAACTTTTATACCTGCATCGTAACTTTTAACTAGTTATATTGTAATATAAAAGAACAATGTGTGTGTATGTGTGTGCAGGAGCCTGTGTGCACATACATGAGTATGTACTGACCCTGATATACTGTAAGAGGAATAAGTTTTTAAATGTTACATATGATATGAAAATATGATAAAAATTATAAAAAATAAATATGGACACATTTTATATAAGATTATATTTACTAATAATTCACTAAGAATTATTAGTAAATAATTACATTAAATGTGTGTTTGTCTGTCTACTTACCCATGTACTGACCTAACTAGGGTCTTGGGCAAATTAATCTCTCCATGCCTGGTTATCCCCAGTTGTGGAAAATAAAGGCATATAATATGGTTTATTTTGAAAATTAATGATTAAACCCCTAGAATAGTATTAGATGCATAATAACCAGTCAGTATTAGTTATATTTTCATATCACATGTGTGCCATACTACGTACTGCCTTGCAAAAATCAGTTATTGAAATATATTCAGAAGAAAACCAGGAATGTTGGTTGTACTAAAATGATCTATTAAGCAGGTCAGATATTAGAGGCAGAGGTAAGGGGGTTATGAGTTCCAGTACCCTAGATGACATAGTGAACTCCTACCTCTGCACCAAACGTGACTCTGTATGTTCTTAGTTAACTCAAATATGAATATACTATTAGGTTATCTAATGTAGAAACATGAGGGAAGGACTTGTCATTTTCTGTAACTTACCCATTTGCTACACAGGCTCCAGGGCTTGCTGACTTAAAAGAGATGTGGTTGTCTCATTCAACAGTATCTCTCAATGCCATAGAAGCAGATGGGATCACTTGTTGCTATTTAGGTGCCTCTATTTCTAGAGATGATTCACTGACTTTGTCTCTGAAGAGTTACTGTAAGTCCTAGGGTACATTTAACTGCAGCAGAAATCTAATGAGAAGAGGATGAGCAAGGCTAGAATAAATTATACACTTACAATTTGGAGTATAAGAAAGGACACCATACCATGCTGCCTGGAATAACCCTGTGCCTAGAGAAGCTGTTCATCCTCTCTCAGCTCCTCAGCTGACTTCTAGAACAGGGTTGTCATAAGGACCAGTAGGATCAATACATATAGTAACTTGTAACAGTACCTGCCACACAGGAAAGGCAGAAGCATATTCTTTAAAATGTTTGTAAGGGAAACTACAGCACAAAAAGTAGAAAGCTTGATTTATAGTATTTATTTTATATTCTCAATAGAATAATTATAAAGGTTCTTTCTATTAACCTAGAAGAAAGAACAGCATGCAGGCAACGGCCTCACTGGTTCCCACATACCACTTGTTTAATAACTCTAGTTTTCTTCTTATTAATACAGAAAAAAGAACATCCTTCAGGAAAAGCCTATCATTGTACCTTACATGCTGTTCTTCCATTTACAGAGCCGCAAATCAAATGCCTTCCGAGTTCACACTCCCTATTATATCCCTTTGTCTGTGATATCATCCTATTAACTTGTAAAACAAAAATAATCTAGAGCGATGTTTCTCGAGGGAAAAAGAGGTAACATTTAGTCCAGAAAAGCCAAAAACACATACATTGTTTTGTTAGAAAAACAAGAGTATGATACCAGAAAAGACTCCAGCTAGTGATGTTAATTAGAAGACGTTAGTAACTGGTGAAAAAAAAAAAAAACATGCATGAAAATTGTTGGCAACCAGTAATTTAGAAGAAATCCATTGATTTACTGGTGGGCAGGAATATGGGAGGTAGTAAGTGTGGGGGTGCAATCATCTAATCCCAGTGAGGGAGGTGGAGGCAGGTAGATCTTTGTGAGTTTGAGGCCAGCCTTGTGTACACAGTGAGTTCCAGGACAGCCAAAGGCCATAGTGAAACCCTGTCAGGGACAGGGAAACTGGTGGAGAGAAGAAATGAAATCACAAGACAATATTTACAAGACAATAAAGCAAGTGCCTAAAAGAAAACTAGAGTTTCCTTTAAACAGCACCATTTCTTTCCTTTAATGACTCAGATGGGAGATGTTAAAAGTTTCTTGTAGAATACATGGCTGGAGACCGACTAAGAACAGCCGTCCTTCCTACAGTATGGTCTCACCTTGATAACCATGGTGGGTCATTTCTACCCACCATGTCTCCAAAAGCAATACACTGCTGTTTGCCATACTCTTCAGTTAGCTTGCTTCATGGGCCTACAAATTAAAGCCGTAACAGTTCCCTCAGATATTACTACTGGATAAAATCATGTATTTAAAAATATCCCCAAAGAATCATTTTGACTTGCAAGAAATCAAACAATGACTTAAAAGTTTATCTTACTGATAGTCATTTAACTAAAATTCAGGACATATAAATTACATGATCATATCCTAACAGCTGCTACTATCACCATTTAATAGACCAGAAACCTGAGACTTAAGAAATGAAAATGAAATGCAGCCCAGATCACATCCATGCCATGCAGCAGCACAATAGGAGCTCAGTCTGGGCCCCTGACTGTAAAATCTGCTTCCGAGCACTCTGTCCACTCACGGCTAGCAAGTCAGCCAGACTGTGGCAAAAACACTGACAGGTGCATAAAAATGGACATTCATATGGTGCTTACAGGAATGCCAGCTATTGTACCTTCTCCAGAGGTCAGCTGCTGTGATCACATGCCAGGCAGTGTGTTTAAAATATGGGCTGGAGAGATGCTTCAGCAGGTAAAAGACCTGAGCTCACTCAGTGTCCAGCACTCAGTTCAGGGAACTGACAAGTGCCTCTAACCCCAGCTCTAGGGCATCTCGCGTTCCTTCTGGTCTCTGACCTGGACACTTATGTGCATATACTCATATAAATGCACATTGTTTTAAAATGATAAAAATAAAAATGAAATTCATAATGAAGGCACCATGGGCACAGCACTTTAGACAGAGAAATTTGTCCCTCAATTGTTTATTATGGGGAAAAAATTGTATCGAATCTATGTGTCCAGAAATGTATCCATTTCTTTTAGGCTTTCCTAGTTGGTAGCATGCAGTTTTTCATAAGTTCAAGTAATCTTTTTATGTTTATGATATCAGTTTTAATGCTTCTTTTTCATTTCTAATCTTATTGAGTGTTTTTAAAAAATCAAATTGTAATACTTGAATATGTTCAGTGTCATCCAGGCAGTAAAAATAATCCCTTAAAGGAATATGAAGAGCAGAAACCATAATGTTCATACATTTTTTGAAGGCTGTGCTTATAATGATTAAAGGAATTTTAAAGTAAAAACAAGGAATCTCACATTTTAAGTTATCTTTAGGTAAGAATTATAGATGTTTTCATTATTATTTTACACCTTTTCTATGTTTTACAAATGTGATAAAATATGCCAAAATATCACACTGCAATTTTAATTTTAAAAGCTAGGTTGAAGTAGTAAAAAAATAATTGAGATAGCATTTAGAAAATATCCCAGTTTACTGAGTGAGCCCTTGTATGGACTCAGAATGACTTTAAACTCATGACTTCTGCTACTCCAGGCACATTTTGTCTCAGCAAAACCAGGAATATTTCATCTATAAAAACCACTTATTGTACATTTCAAGTTGTTTATAGTTGTACTAGTCATCTTAAAATTATAACTAAAATCCCAGAAAGTAATGCGTATGATCAACTCAATCAGGCCAAAGAAAATGACACACATTTAAAAAGGGTAAGTTCCAATGAGGTGGCTTCAAGTATATGAGCAAACCATTTAATGTAAGTGTATAAAATAATTAAAACAAATTATAAAGTAAAAGCCAAGATCTGAAACAGAGCAACTCTCAGAAGAGGATGAAACGAAGCCCACATAACTTTGAATAGGAAATGAGTACAGATGACTAAGAATAAAAACTAATTTTAGCTTCATCCTAAAAGACACAAAGTAATAGATTTAAAGGATTTCTGAAAAATCTAAAAATATAAGCTTGCACATTTGTAACAATAAAAGCTTGATTTTACAGAAGTTTTACATCTGGCAACTTTGGTTCCTCCCAATACAACTAAAAGTCAGGAAGTAAAAAGCAAAAGAAATAAAATCTCCTGTCCAATCAAACCAATGATACTGATAAGTGTGTTTTAATGTCTTGTATCTAACTCTCTCTCTCTCCCTCTCTCTCTCTCTCTCTCTCTCTCTCTCTCTCTCTCTCTCTGTGTGTGTGTGTGTGAATAGTACTTTTGGAGGTCAGAGGACAACCTGTGAGAGATACTTTTCTCCCTCCACTCTGTAGATTTTTGATTTCAGACATAGGCCTGGAAGCCAGGGCCTTACACTAAGAGTCTTATCAGCCTCATTTATTTTTTTGTCCCAGTAAAAGTAAGGCTACAAAGTAGACAGTGTTTGATGGGCAGGAACAGAAATAAAGTTAAGATTTTTACTTAGGAGAGACCCAGAACTGACAGGGCTACGGCAGGCTGATGTCAGAGGCTGCATATGCCTTTTCCAAACAACAGGAACCTTCATTCTTCAACCTCTGTATCTTAACATCCTCTACCATATGTGTCCAAACTTCTGACACAGTAACACACAACATTATTTGCAGAGCTTGAAAACTATACAATGTAATTACCAAAACAAATGACCAAAACCCCTTATGTTTGAAGCAAGGTCTACAGTGTTGTGTTGGGTTCCATTCTTAGCCATCCTGGGTCTCATGTGGGGAACAGGCTGGACAGATCCACCAGGTCACTGACTTTTTAGGTAAGGTTGGCTAGCTATCATCTAGCTTCACAATGCAGAGCTGATATCATCTGTAAATTAGAGAAAGTGAGTGACAGTGTCACTAAAGAGTAGCTACTGACGGAGAAAACCCCATCACTGATGTGAGTCAACATAAAAGCTCCTCGCATTTACCACACCTCACACAAATGACATTCAGCAGAGCTATGTAACTCTCAGTCACCTGGACCATCAATTTATATGTGTACGCTACAGTGCTCACAGAAGGTCACAGGACAATCTGTGAGAGCTGATTCTCTACTTCCACCTTGTTGGTCCCATCAATCAAATCCAGGTCTTCAGGCTTGGCAGCAATCTTACCAGCCCAACTGTGAAAGATTTTTAAAATTATCTTTAATTAAAGCATGATAAAATCAACCTTCTTTCTTGTTTGTTTCTTTGTTATTTGAGACAGGGTTTCTTGATGCAGCTCTGGTTGTTTCAAACTCAGAAATGCACCTGACTCTGCCTCCTGAGTTCTAGGATTAAAGGTGAGCGCCACCACTGCCCCACAGTCTTCTTACTCTTTGCTAATGGGTTTACATATCAATTCAACTTGTGGTAAAACATGCATTCTTTTCCATCACTATGTTTAGAAATACATTCTTAAACCACAGACACAAAACAAGTCTTTACTGAGATATTCGATAAAAGTTATTATGATGTTGGTATTAGGAAACACAAATGTCTGAGAGCAGGAGGATGATTACACAAAATAACATTTTAAAAAAGAAAATATTTGAAATACAGTCAATACCATAAGTAAATCCTTGATGCATATTATTCTAGGAACCAGAAGGAGGGATTCAACTCTTTAAACAATATAACTCCACATCTTTGGGAAAGTGGTCTGCCTTCTTGAAAACAAACTCCCTAGAAGGATGATGGCATTGTACTGTTTCATCTTAACAGTAACAGGCAAATCTATGGTAAAGTTACAGAGACTTTAATATTGTCACAATAGGGATGCAGCATGGCTACCTATGAAACCTCATCCTACCATTGTTAACTAAAGAGGAACTGCTGCAGGTCTATGAGGCTGACTAGTACTTAAAACACACGAAGCTTTTCTGGAATATTTGGTACAGTGCAGGTCAACCTCCAGGCTCTAAATAGTTAAAGACTAAACTTGGAATCTTCCTTCAAGAAATGTTAATTATTCACTCCTTTATTACTTTTCTTCCTAATACAAACAATGCCATATGACTGCCACATGCCACAGACACTGGCCCACCCACTCTGCTTTCCAGCCAGGATCCTAGGACATGACCCTCACTTGGTGCTATCTACTTGAACCTAATTTTGAAGTCTTAAACGAAATCTGAATTTTTCACTTCTTCACTCACAATGCTTAAGACAATTCCATTAAGCATTATGTTCTGTTAGTAAGAAGTTCTCCAGAGGTTAGGGCCCTTACGCTACACCTAAATAATTATTCAACAATGAAACAGAAGTATACCAACTTTAAATGAACAATAACTGGCAGACCAGATTATAATTTTACATTCTAACATTAAAAATCATTTTAAAACAATTCAATAAACATCTTGTTTCTTTAAAACTTGAAATCAGAATGCAAAAGAATTGCGACTCTTCCACACTTAAGCAAATCACCGAGTATATACTGACTGCAACACTTTTAGATGTATGCAGTAGTTGAATGCAAGAACCATGGAACTCGGCTAGAATAACAAGGTAATTCAATTTGGGACTAGAAAATGTTTTAAAGATAATTTTATATTAACCACTTGGGGTCCAATTTGGCAGTTGTAACCCATTAAGATGTCTCCAGAGAGGCCCCAAATATAAAACAGGACATTTTTATTGTAATCATTTAAAAAGATGAGAAAAGGAAATGAGTAATAGAGGCGCCCCCTAGCACACAAACATTCCAAGTCTCTATTTTCCATCACAAAATAGTTTAATTAGACTCTCATTATTAAATAGAAGTTAAAAAAATACTGATCTCTTTGTTGCCATTCACTTGGGTGAATGACAAATGAGTGTTAGAAACCCTAGCATGCAGGAGATCCCAAAATTCAACCCCAAATATCAAAGAGAAAAAAAATGGTCATTTGTTTTATTTATAATGTTTCCTCTTTTGTTTTGTTGCTTATTTGGAGACAAGGATACCAACATTCTATCCCTGACTAACCTAGAACTTGCTATAGAGACCAAGCTGGCCTAGAAGTCAAGAGATCTGCCTGCTTCTGCCTCCCAAATATTGGGACTAAAGGCTTGCTTACTCTTCTTAATGGTCAGATGCCAAAAGAACTGCAACTTGCTAGAAAGTAAAAGCGATTCTTCAAGAAAAAAATACTTAAATACTTCAAGTCATGAATTCAGATTCAACCAAACAGGTCATTTGATGTCTTTATGGTACTCTCAAGTGGACAGACTTAACAATGCTGAAGTGCAAGAACAGAAAGACATGTCTGAAAAGTGAACTGGCTTGGGCCATCTATTCATAAGTCAGAGACTACCAAGATTTAAGAAACTGTAAGCAAAATCAATTAATTATACATGTAAGAGAATGAATATACTTAGGTTATCCCTTGTACCCATTGTTTTGTTTAATACATTCTCCTACTCAACCCTGGCTAGCCTTGAACTTAGGATCCTGTTGCATTAGCTGAGTGGAGTGCTAGGGTCACAGGCATGTGTACCGCTGCTTCTAGCTGCAGTCTTTTTAAATGGGTCTTGGGAAAAAAAAAGTGAGGTAGGTCTACTGGTTTCTGTTTATATTTGAATTAGACACGAAAATCTCAATAAGGAAATGAGTGAAGAACTGTACAACTTTCTTAGATTTCTAAATATACAACGCTTAGGCCCAATTATCTCTTCATCTATTCGAAGGCGGTTAAAAAAAAATCTGAATCAATAAGCGCCTGATGGAGCTGGAGATACTCCAAGGCAGTCCTGCAACCAATAGGAGAACTTTCCCTAAATGTGGATTACGGCTTCATCTCTATCACAAAACTGAGAACACAAACCCCCAGTGTTAACGGATACCCAAAGCAGCAGGAGACCCAGTTAGAGTAATCGGTGCTTGGAAGCAACCGCTGTTTGTAAGGATTTTAAGGGACAATAAAGGATAAAGCAGTGTAGGGAGGAAAAGCGGGATTCATTTCTCCAAGTTAAGTAACACCTTGTCCCTCACAGGGAGTTAAAAAACGAGCCTAGCTGAAATGGGCGCGGGCTTTGGGCAGGAGGCTGAGGACGGGGACCAGGCGAGGGGTGGAAGCTTGGTTTCCCTAAGACTCGCCAGAGGACGAGTGGAGATGGCTAATGAAAGCGAATGGCCGGGGCTGGACGGAGATGCCGGGCGATGCCTCACCCCACGAGCGCGCGAGGGTCCGAGCGGCAGGATCACAGCCGTGGGTCCGTTTCCCTCGGCGGCGCCCGGGCCCGCCTCCATGTTCGCCGGCCCTGGCCCTCGGGCGGGCGGGAGCTACTGGACCGCCGTTCTAGGCCGCCGGGCCCGGCCTCCCCTCGTCGAATTCCCCACGGGGCTGGCGCCGCCCGCGGACAGGATGCGCTTGGCTTTCCCGCTCGGTGTTCCCGGCGGCGGGCGCTACGCCACTCGACCTCGGGGGTCGGAGCCGCCTGGGCCTGGAGCTCCCTGAGCGCCGCCGCTCCGACCCCGGCGGAGCCTGAGCTCGGCGATCGGGCGCGGCCTCCCTGCCCCGCGGGCCTCCCGCGCCGTTCGCTCGGGTGCAAGCCGCACAGAGGACGGCGAGGAAAGGCTAGCGCGGCCACCCCGGCCCTCCTCACACCCCGCGGGCCTCCGTGCCACCCACCTGCAGTGTCTTCTCCGCAGCCATCACGGCATGCTCTGGAAGCCGGGCCGGCCCCGGGCTCCCTCCGCCAGGCGGCCGCCTCTCGCCTCAGCGCCCGGCCGCCGCGGCCGCCGCTAGGGCTCGGGCCGAGCGGGACGCTCCCCCATGTCGCCGGCCCGCCCGCACGCCCGGCGGACCGCACGCCAGGGCCGCGGCTCTCAGGCGCCCCCGGGCTCCGCCGCCCGCCGCCACGCTCCTCGCTCGCTCGCCTGCTCGCCCGCCTGCCTGCCTGCCCGCCTGCCCGCCTGCCCGCCCGGAGCCGCTGCAGCCACTGCGTGCCGCGTTCCTCCCCTCCGCTCTCTGGACTTCCTTCGCTGCCACTGGAGCGGAGCTTGGCAAACCAGCACCTGCTGCTGGAGAACGCCGAGAACTGAAACAGGAAACCCTAAGCCAGGGGGGGAAACCCGGGAGGCGTGGAGAGGGGTGAGGGGAGCTGCTGGGACCTGTCGGGTTCTACCCGAGCCTCCTCCCCGCCTTTGCATTCCCCTCCGGGCACAACCCTAGGGTCCCTAGTCCTCTCCCCAACAACATTTCCCGTCCCCTGCCCTGTCCCCGACGGCGCCTCTTGTGCTGGCCACAGCATCTTCACCTTGCTCTAGCCCAGATCATGCCCTGGGCGGCCAAGGAAATCGACGTGTTGCTTTCTCGGGGCATGTTACTTGTTTGATGACTTATTATTAATACCTTGAAATGGGGGAGGGGCAAACAAAACACCACACCCTGCGCAATAAAAACCACTAAGGGAATTTAAACAAATGAAGCTGTAGGGAATTCACCCTTTGGGAAGGGCTTCCTTCAGCTAGGAAACCGGCTTTGCTGGAAATGGCAATCAACGTCGGAATTGAGGTTAAACCCGAGATGAACGAGATGAACGCAGATCACTTTCGGTTGGGAGCAGGCAGCCCTGTGCACCGAGGTAGACACCTGTGAATAGCCCTGAGCGCTGAGCGTTCCTGTTTCAGAGAAGTGAACTACACCTAGAGCAATCTAGGTCAGCTTCTCAGAAATGCTCCTACCTCTTACTCACCTGCTTATGGAAATGTTATCATCAAAGTCTTACTTCTTGCCCTTGCAGACTGCATCTAATTCTGAAACAGGAGGAACACTAATGGACCATATGCCATCCATCATCAGTAGTTTACTTATCTCATGAAATTACCACCCCAGCCAGACTATCGAAGTTCTAAAATTTTATGCAATTTAGATTAGAAGAAAGATCCCTCTGTGTTTGTCTCAGGGCTGGTCTATGATGCCTCTGGTTATGTGTTCCACCTGTATTAGAATTGTTTCTTGCCTTTCTGAATTGTTTTCAATAGGACGTAGTTCATTTAAGCCTGGGTCCCTGGCTACTCAATGTTCTAGTATTCATGATGTTTATTGAAGCTCAAACTGTATAGTTGAATGTTTCTTTTCATTTTACAAAACCGAAACCTGCCTTCCTGGCTCTGTTGAGCATCCCATCTCTCCCCACTGCATCTGTTTTACACTTTAAGTATTGAAGAGAACCCAGCTGAAAGCATCCTTCACATTCGGCCTGTGGACACTCTCAGCCTAAGAAAGCAGAGTGTCTTACGTAGCCTAGTCTCTTCTTTTGGCAGACCAATTTTGGGACCTGTTCAATAGGATTGCAGACAGGAGGTTGGCATCTGTGGACCACAGTTTTAGTATCACATTGGAGACCCCAGGAAGACTAGCAATCTGCTCTCTGCAGCAGGTCAGATTTTTTTTGGCAAGAAGGAGGGAATACTCTGGGAAAGCCGCCCCTGTATACTCAGCCAAACCTACAGATCTCTGGAGCAGGACTAAGAGAGTGGCAAGGACTTAGAAAGGATTTGGCCTGCAGACAACAGTAAGTAGCAGCCTTATGACATGACTTTAGTGACACCAGGAAGTTTCTCCATTCTATAATGTACTCCCTGCACAGCCTTCCTCTTATCCTGCAGTTGACTCAACCCAGTCCCGTGAATGTGGATTGAGCATAGCTGAAGATCAGCTCACTGTGTTATGTACTTTGGCGGCAAGATGAATATCAGTTGTAAAAGCTACTATTTATTGGATGATCACAGAATCCCAAATACTAATCTTCTCATGTGCTTTCTTGTCTAATGCCCACAAACCCCATGTAGAGGATGACCTGCCGTACCTCCCTTCCCTTTTACAGATGAGAAAACCAAGACCAGTCAGTAAATAACCAAGATGACAAGGAATACAATTTAGGCGGCTTGACTGGAGAATTAGGAGCTGTTATATGAATAAGATGTAATAACTGCCCTTATTCACATTGTTCTTTAGCTGGGGAGATAAGAATACCCAAAGATAACCTTGAGCTTTGAAAAGGGAAAGGCGGATTGTGATGGGTGAATAGTATTTCAATAAGTATGGAGATAACAAAGATCATATCCAAGGACAGCATTCAAGAACAGCCAGGGCAATCTGGGGAACAGAGAAAGGCTGGAGAGGAAAAGAAGGGCAGAAGTATAGATTCGGTGAAAACAGAAAGGGGGAGGAGGAAGGGATGGAAGAGAGAGAAGGAGGGAGGTACAGATGGATACTTGGTTCCATGTAGCCCACTAGCCAGTGGAGATCTGTGACAGATTTCAGAAGGTCATCTAGAACCCCTTATATTGTAGGTAGACAAGGCTATATTCATTGGTTGCTTAGAAGGGAATTGGAAGCAAATGTTGATGCTCACATGGTAGAACAAACCTGAAATAATGATATAACAGCAAGGTGAGAGAAGAAAGGAAGAAACTCATTATTGTTAAGTGTAAACCCTAGTGGCTTGTGTATATGTGAGTGTGCACTCAGTGGCGAGATGGAGTTGAGCAGAGGTGGGTTGGGTAGGGGTAGGATGGGGGAGTGGAGGTGAGCAATCACATGAGTGTAGCATGAAACCTGAAGGAAAGGCAAAGGGTGGGAGGGAAGGAACAACGTCTAAAATCCAGAATTATTCTGTCTTAAATGTGTGGTTGAGAGAAACCCAGGTTCTGTGTGTAGGAATTTCAAAGTGTTATCTATGGGAGATAGTTCAATAGATTTATCTGCTAATGAAAGAAAAAGATGAAAATTTAACATGCTCTCCATCACAAAGCAATCAGGTAAGGCTATTCCATTTTTGTAAAAACAGTGTTGAAAGAAAATTTCTAATAAAAATAAAATGTTCCTATGGCTCTGGGTTAAATGGGCTTCCTGCAATGCCATTTACATCCTCCCCTTTCCCCCAAGCTGTCCTTCCCGGTAAGGAGACAGAAGGACACAGGAGGATTTTCACAGGTGTAGAGGAAGTTCAAATATTGAAATAAAACATCATTTAATCTGAACTTGTCCTTTGGTGAGATTGGGGATCAAATCCTGCTTGTCTGGTAGTAAACCTTCCCTGGGCGTCCGGCAAGTCCAGCACCTTCCTTCCTGCTACCGGTTCTGGGGAGTGAATCTGTATTTTAGTTATGAGTTCAAGTCTGGTCCTAGAATTACAACATGGAATTGAAATAGATCTCCGGACAGTCTTATGAGTTTGTAAAGATCCCTTCGGAAAGAAGGGACAGGGAAGGATGGTTGTGAGGGCCTCACTCCTTCCTAAGTATGCTCTCAGATAGACAAGCGCACTCCTAGATTGGTGCTTGAATTATAAAAGGTACAATTTTAGATGCTTGTCCCACCCCACTGTGGCTTGCCTTCATCAAGAATTTTCATTTGCCCCCTACCTTACATAATAGCGCCAGAGGCTGCAAACAGTTTCAGGTTGAAAACTCAGATACTCCTGGCAAACGCTTCCTACTTGTACTCAGAGGTTTCCTAGTAATGTCGGTGGAACTTTTCTCACGGCTCATTTGTGGACCTATGCTACACGTGGGGTTGCAAAAGCTGTCCCTCGTGTCACACTTGTACCATTTCTGCCAAAATTCTTACCTTAGCTGAACCGAGGTCAGTAGTTCCTTCAGTGTGCCTTCCTCTTCAGTTCTAGAGCCAACAAGCCTTTCCTCTAGCTGACAGGCTTCATTCGCAGTTTCTATATCCTTTAGGAAATTCTGTAATTCCAACAACCTATAAATAAAACCTAGCTTCATTCACCCGAATTACTCCAGGAAAACTATTTACTAAGCACATGCCCTGTGTAAGACACTCAGGGGTATACAGCATACTCTGGGCCAATGAGTCTACTCTGCTGCTTATTAATGCTGTATTCTTAGGGAAGGAAACTAGAAGACATGAGATAGGTGCTGCTGACCAATCCCAGGACTTCATTTTTCTGATGGGTAACCACAAGATTCCATAGCAGCTGTTTCACTTTTTCCTCCAGCATTTGAGGGAGGCCATCAAGGAAAGCCACCAAGGAGTCAAAGGAGCAAAGCTTTCTGTACACCAATGCCATAGCCAAGTGCTGGTTTTCTAGCTGAGTCTGGAATGGCAGCATCATTTTTTACCATGTTTGGCAAACACAGGGGATCTGAGAACAATGGAAGTGTTTCTGCTATCTGGTGGAGGGTAAGATTACAATGCCACTGAAGTTTGCAGTGCCCAGAAGTTTTAGAGGTTTTCTCTCCAGATGGGATTTCAGGTGAACGGAAACCTCTTCCTCACCTCTGCAGTCACTGGCTATCTGAGAAGAAAACCCACGCTCAGAACTGTAAATATGCAAAATCAAACTGGCTGAAAGCAGTTAACTTCACAGGGTCATATTGAAAGACCATTAACTAGTATTATTTGCAAATATCCAAACAAAACCAACCAAACAAATAAACAAAAATGAAATAAAATCAGCTTAAATGCACACCTATGGGAGACCATTTAAATTTACCTACTCTTCCTATTCATTGGTCCAATATGCAGCTGTTGAAGAGTAGAGTTGCTTTATGTTTACGGAATAAACTTCAAGTTATGTTGCTTACTGAAAAGATGAGGTAGAGAGTGCTTAGCTTTTGTGTGGGGGAAGTCTATGATTGCATATGTATATGATAGCTCTGGCAAACACAAGACAGCCTGGGGACACTAGTTACTATGGGCAGAAGGACGGAAGGACTGGAAGGAAAGGGTAGAAGAGAGATTTTGTTGTTCTACATTCTTACAGTTTTCGAATTTTAAGTTGTATGTATAAATTTACCATTCAAAAACACTATTTAAAAGGCAGTTTTTATGGATAATGTATCTTTTGGTTGATATGTTTCTGCTGAATTCCATAAATAGTCAGGTGTTTTTAAAGTAACAGAAATAATTCCAACTTTACACATGGTTGGTGGGAATGCAAATTAGAATAGCCACTATGGAAATCAAGGTTCCTCAAAGAACTAAAAGTAGAAGTACTAAATGACAAAGCTATTTCACCACCCAAAGAAATTAAACCAGTACGCTATAGAAATACTGATTGATATACCTGCAGAATTAGCCTAGGTGCCAATCAATAGATGAAATGGATTAAAAGAATATATGCTGTACACACAATGGAGTATTATTCACTCACCGTGAAGAACAAAACCACGTTATTTGTAGAGAATAAATGGAACATAAGATCATTATGTTAAGCAAAACAAGCCAGACTTAAAGACAAATATTGCATTTTTCTCTTGTATGTTGAAACGTTTGAGATGGAGGGGGGTGAAAAGAGGGAGGAAGGGGGGGAAGGAGAGAGAGATTCAAGAAAAAGGAGAACTATTTGGGGAAAAGAAGAAGACCGGTGGGAACAGGCAAGGGGTTAATAAGAGAGAAAATTAGTAAGATCAAAGCAAGTTATCTGCCTGTATGAATATACCATAATGAAACAACTTAGTTGGTACAATTAATATAGATTAATAAAAAAAGAAAGAGACTGCTCTCAGTGATAAGGATGAGGAAGTGAAGGAAGTCCTGTGAGCTGCACGTGTGGAGTCTGGGGCTTCCCAACAAGGGAAAGATTTCCATGATCATGTGGAAGGGGAGATCCCAAGATTGCTTAAAGATTCCCAGACAGAATTAATGTATTAGTCACAGTGCTTACAACTTAGTGGCTAAAACTCTAACCTCAGATTCTATGAAGCTTGCTTTTCTTTTTTGAAAGGAACTACTTTAATTAAGGGAATCGTTTGGGCGATATTCTCTTAGCCAGAGACTGGCAGGAAGTGCTTACAGATAAGCCAGAGAGACCTCAAGGCAAGTCAGATATAGGTACAAGCAGACTGAACACGCGTGGCTTTCCATAATGCTCATGCTAGTGTCTTCTGTGTCACAATGTAAGTCCCACTGCTCTGTCTTGCCCCCAAAGGTCTTCAATTCTTTTGTCATAATAGGAATGCGACAATCGAGTTGGCACCCCGATATTCTAATCTGTGTCTGTTTATTTCTCTTTGATCTGTTAGAAAGTAGTGAAGGCATGTCCATAGGAACTAGGACTCAGGATTGTAGCCTTTAAAAGAGAGGTCAAGGCAAAAATTTCAAATCCCAAAGCGAATGGGAAATCAGAAAAATCGTCTGTCTGGCCTAGGGAAATAAGAGGAGGAGTTTACTGAAATATCAGGGGTAGTACAAACATGAAGAAGAAAGAGGAAGGGAAGGAGGAAAAGGAGGAGGAAGAAGGAGAGGAGGAAGAAGAAAAAGAGGTGTGAGGAGGGGAAGAGAAAGAAAATGAAAAGGATGTAGATTAGCCAGCAGATAAATGAAGAGAAACTGTCTTATAAACAAGCAACCAAGTGTGCAACAAAAAATGAGAAGTCAGCCTTGTAGGAAGGCTGCAGTGTCAGGAAGTACAGGATTATCAGTGGAGCACACTGGCTGCTGAGTCACTGTGGGACCGAGACTTGAGACTTCTGCAGTGGTGGGGGTGGATCCAGTGACCCTGACTTAGGGTCTCGGTTGGCTTCAGAGTCTAGGAGAGTGGGAAGATGAGTAATCTTAGGGCTAATGTCAGTTATGGGGGAAACAGTCTAGGTGGCTCTGAGCGCCCACTTTCAACCTTTGCGTAGAAGTCAGTGGGAAATTTACACTGTCAGTTATTTCTTTCTGAACACTGAAATTGCAAGAGCTACCTGGGAAAAAGAGTCTAGAAACCAGGTTCTGTGATCTATATCTGTAAAGCCAGCACTCAGGAAACTGAGTCCATAGGATTGCAGGTTCAAGGCCATCCTGGGCAGTAGAGACATTGTCTCAAAAAGTAAATCTAGGAATGAGAGATGAGGACTCCAGGCAGGCAAAAGATGCTGCTAGTCACACCTTAATCAGTCTAACAAGCAAGTGCCACAGCTCTGGGTTGGAAATGACTAGAGTCAAAGAGGGAAACATGTTGGAAGCATCTGGTGGATTTAATAGTCTTTGTCATCCCAGGTCAGGGATTGGGTGCAGGTGATCCCAGAAGACCTTTGTTATTCTGCCCTTTGTATTATGTAGCCTGTGAGCGCTCAGGGTTAAAGGTACAGGTGGAGCCATTCCCCTATTTCTGTGTCTCTGGGCCATCATTTTGGTCTCCTTATTTGAACCAATATTGGTGCTTTCCTGAAATGCTTCTTTTAGCTCTTCAGTCATCTAACAACTTCTTTTAACTTTTGAGTTTTATACACAGAACCCTGAAGGTTTACAAAGAAAGGCTAGGTTTCCTGTGCTATCCTTACAATATCTTTGTGTTGTGGTATGTATGTGTTCCTGTGAAGCCCAGAGATCAAGATTAGATATTTCCCCCAGCTTTTTAGATAGGTGATGGGGATCCAGACTCAGGACTTTATGCATGGTGGTGAGCATTTTACTTACTGAGCCATCTCCCCTTCCCTACGAAATATTTTTTTCTTACTTTTAAAGTGAGTACTGTTTGCCTTAGGCCATGTCTACTTTCTGATGAAGATCTTGTTAGAGGAATCCAAGAACCATTGATCCTAGTCTGGATAGCTGTGACTTACAGATAAACACTCACAGGCTTTGGCAAAGATATTGAGAGGACAGTGAGCTGCTACAGTGGTGTGCTTCTATAAAACATGCTTCTGTGAACACATGTACACATTGGAGGCCATCTTTACAAACACTTCCGTTTTCTTAGTTTTCTTAGTGGTTGATTCTTTGTTTTCAAAAGCAAGATCTGGCATTTCCTGAGTTCTCTGCAGTAAAGCTGAGACCATTAGCTTAGCTGTGTGGAACTGGAATACAGGTAGGGGAGGATCTTACTTGCTTTAAACTCTGGGACCATTAAGCATCCTATTATTATTTTAAATTTTAATAGCTACATGCTCCTTGTAGAGAGTTTAATGCGGTGCTGTTTTAAAAATACGAATCCTGTTTTATCCATCACGTGGATAACCAATCACCTCCACCTTTTCATTCTTACATCTTAGACCTGTACTTCACTGCCTTCTTTAATTCAAGCAAAGCAGTCTTGAGGCACTAGGCTCAGAACCACAGAATTAAATAACAACAAAAAACCCAGTCCATCCTAAACTATGGCTTAGAAATCTGAGACACAACTGAAAAACAAACCTAGAGAAAATACTTGATTATAAAACCAAGTGCCAAAGGTGCCAGAAGTAGGAACTCATTCAGATATCTGTGGTCCCTAGAACTCAGTTTCCAAAATAGTCTGTGTACAATGGAGATTCATTCAAACGCTTGTTGATCACCAATCGTGTACTGTTTATATATACCTCGACCCCCTGAGGTCAACTTGAGAATTTCTAAGTGGAAGTAAGTTGCTTCAGCAGGTTCTGACAATTCATTTTCTATCATTCTTTGCACATTCTCTACTAGCCAGGCTCTCCACGTTTCTACTGTTTCTCTCTCTGGAACACCCCTTCTCAAATGTCTTCAAGGTTTTCTCCCTAATATTCTTCATGTTTCTGTTCAAATATCATCTGATTAGAAAAGATACCCTCTATAGCAGCTTATTTAGAACATCACACACACTCTCCCTTTATATATATTCTAGTCACTTTCAGTCCCCTTAGCATAATGTGAAATTCTGAAGTAGGAAAACCAATATAAAAATGGTAAATTGTATTGATAAGGATGAAATAACTTTATGAGAAACTGAATGGTTATATATGAGTAGAAGTTTGTTTATCTGAAGATGAAGGTGATGAAAAACTTATCTGGGTATGGTAGAAAGCAAACAGAGATGATATTGTGATTAGGACACACCATGGGAAACCTAGACAGAATAGATCCAGAGGCACGTTCTTCAGCAAAGTCTCCCATGGGCATAAGAATGAGGCAGAGCAGTCAGCCAGAAGAATGAGATAAGTCTTGGGCTAGCGATGTATTAGCTGACCCTCCCCCATGCCTCACCCCAGCTAGAAGTAGGCTGTCAAGTCTTAAGCTGCACTGTGGATTTTCCTTTGGCTTCCGTGATATAGTTCTTTCTGAGTACCTAACTTACTTCTCCAGATTAGTCTGGTTTTTGATTCTACTGCCTACTCCTCTAAGAAAGTTTTTGTAAACTATTGTGTGCTTGCACGTGAGTGCATGTGTGTGTGAGTGCGCGTGCGTGCCTGTGTGTGCATTCTTCTGCTAGTGTACCTACACACATGCCAAAGGATGATACAGAAGTCACTAATTAGGCTAGGCTGGCTGGCTGGCAGGCAAGTCCCTGATATCCTCCTGTCTCTACCTCCCAGCACTGGAATTACAAGCATGCCCCACTCCCTAGCACTTTTATTTGGGTTCTGGGGATCAAACTCAGGTTCACATCCAGCACTCAAACACATAGAATATACAAATAAACAACTGAGCAAAAGGACGTATGAAACAGCTGGTACTCTGAAGAAACAAAGTGAAGGCCCATGTTTGGAGGCCAGCTTGTGGCTGCTGGTGAGCTGTCCCTTCCAAATCCCCCATGAGCTACGTACATTACAGATGGAGCCACACAAGTGCTCAGCAGTGAAGCAAAGGGCAAGTGAGAGAGACTCCAGAGAGTATATGCTTGTTAAGGATCCAGGAATGCTTCATAAGAAGCAGTATCTTGTGATAAGGAACAGAGAGAGAGAGAGAGAGAGAGAGAGAGAGAGAGAGAGAGAGAGAGAGAGAGAGAGAGAGAGAGAGAGGAGAGAAGAGGGAAGAGAGGAGAAAGAGAGAGAGCATGAGAGCGAGAGTGGGAGAGGGAGAGGGAAATTAAAGAAGAAAACAATGGTAGAGGGCTTGGTCCAAGTACAGGCTGGCTGCTTTAAGTGGGCCATGTTCTCTCTCTTGTTTGACTTGGATTTTATATCTTTTCCTTGTCCTATCTCGGGGCATCCTCCCTTCTTTTATCTGACTTGTCTGACCCTTGTAGACTTTTTAGTTTTCATGCCTTTAATATTCTTGGTAAAAGTATATTCTCATTATCAAAAGTTTTGGACCCTTGTTTACATGGATGGGCTGATTTCTCTGTCTACAACAGCCTTCTCCTAATAAATTTGTGAGGCAATATTTATGTCAGTGTTCCATTCCATTCTTGCTATCTGTGTTAGATGTTCCTCTCCTAAGCTCTCAGAGTCCTGCATGATCATTAAGCCACATAAATGTTGAATCTGTTCATCCAAATCACACAACAAAGCTAGAATTTAAACCTATGTTTGTAACTACAGTGCCTCACAGGCTGAATAGCATGATGCAAATACAGCTCTTAGGGCAAACCTTGACCACCTTTAAAAAAATAGTCAATAAATATTAGACTTGATGACATAATCTTGGTCACTGAGTAGCTTATGGATAAAAGAGGGCATGAGAAGTTTAGTAAATGAATAAGACAGAGAAACAAATTGAATACCTGGGAGGATCTTAAGTATTGCTGTGTTTCTCAAAAGGCTCTTTTGGTAAAATACCAGACATTTAGTAACAATGATAGTGACATCTTTCAAAAAATAAAGAGGAAGAGTAGAAATTTTTGAAAGGGGATAAATCCAGTTTTTAGACAGGTTGAACTTGAGAAGTGTCTGGAATGTTTAACTGGAGATGAGCAGGAGACCAAACAAATAGCAGCAGACTTCATCTCGTGACATGGGCATCTTGCTTGATTATTGTTTCAGCCTTCACATTATCTCTATAATATACGGTGCTATTCAGCCTTCTGTTGCTGTGATAAACTACCCAGAACTCCCAGTGGAAGTACTTTTAGGTCTATCACAAAGCAGAAAATCATTCAGGGAGCATGTGACAGAGAAAATCTGTTCAATTCGTGACTACTGGAAAGTAAAGCCAGAGAGAAAAAAGAGGCTGGAGTTCCAAGGTACCTTTCATGGGTACTCTCCAAATGACCAACTTCCTCAAAGGAATGCCCATCTCCAAAAATAGTCACTGCTCTCCAGTAACACACTACTGTAAGAATTCACCAACAGACTCTTGCTACTGCATTGATAAAATCAGAGCCCTCATGATCCAATTATATCCAAAAACCCCACCTCAGAGCATTGCTCCATGGGGAAATAAAATCTTAATGTACAGACTAGAGGGAGACATTTTAAACTGTAATGTACAAGTCTCTTCTCCTCTACCACCATCTTTTTTTTATGTGAAAATCTTTATTGGATATTTTATTTACATTTCAGATGCCATCCCCTTTCCCCATTTCCCCTCCCTAGAAAACCCCTATCCCATCCCCACTTTTGCTTTTATACTATTTTTTTAATGTTAATCAAAGGCTTTATAAGTTTGGTAATGCTCAATATCAATCAGAAGTGTAACCCAATATCCAACCTAGATAAATCAACTATCTTTGACTGGTGGGGACATGAAAACATCCACCTCCATGTCCCCCCCCCCCACCACCCCTTGTCACCTAGCTCCTCCTCTCCTTCTCCTTCTCTCCTTACTCCTCCCACCTTAGCTCCTCCTACATATCACCCTTCCTGTTAAAATAAAACTGTACCAATTTGTGTCAGTAAGATACAAGATAGACCTAATACCCAGTCCATCATTTTGTTGACTAAACAGAACCTCTGTTGTCCCTCCTAACTAAAAGACTTAATTCTGAACCTGGCTTTTTTTCTTGGCTTTAGAATGAACGTCAGCTGAAAACCATCCTCTCAAACCTTTTAGCTTAAAGTAAATGGCCGGGATTGGCTATGAGACTATAAGTCTTCAACCCTGTCAGAAATCCAGAATGACTGAGTTAACTGAAATTATGGGAACCACAAAGCATAGCTTCTAAAACTTAGCCAAATTATAGAGACTGCTGAACACCTGGACAGTCCCTATACTACAAAACGTTGGAGCATTTGATCTTCAGCCTTCTGGCCCAGGATCATCTGACAGACCTAGTGATGCAGAATTATTAAGGGCTGATTACTCTGTCTAGGCAGATATAATCAGTCGACTATTCTGCATGTGTGTCCTTTTCTGGACAGTAATTTGTCTGTAGATGAAAAGAGCAATTCTTGCCTAGTGGCTGTCTCACCACAACTGGAGTAACTCCAAAGATGCTCAATTTCTTCTTAGAATCCAAGACAGGAAGCTGTCAGGAACAGACAGGTCTCTAATCAAAGTGGACATTAATACAGAAATGTTTGTAATGTCAATTCTGTGAACTTCTGATGTTTTAAAAACCAACTATCCATGTAAGGTAATCTGGACTGTTGTCTGTTAACTCCTCTCAGCTAAATAAAATATAGAAAACACCCTAATAATAAACTTAGAGCCATGAATTTGCTATAGGCCCTTAACTCACAGGCTAACCATCTCAAATCAGTTTAAAAAGTTAAAGAAGGACTGGGTCTAAGCCTTGTATTCCTAAATGTGTTATATAGGCACAATGCCTATGAGAGTAACAGTATTAATCTCACTTTTATATCAATAAGAAGCTGACACCAATGAAAACCTTAAACTTGAAATCAAAGTAAATTTTGTACCATTTAAGAAATTATAACTTCATCTTAATAACAATTACAAATATTTCTACCAATAGGTTATGACTATTCAATAAATCCTAGATAATCCTCCCTGTTCCAACAAAACCACTACTTTTTCCTAGAAAGACTGCCCAATATTAACCACCTCAGTGCCCAAGCCCAGGGAATAGGAGCGCCGACTCTTCATTAACTTCTTCAAGCTGATTATGGGCGTTGAGATATTAGAAGAGGGACAGGGAGAAGAGTAAATTGATAAGCCTTTGACATCTGTGTCTTCACTGCATCCCGCTGCAATTCCAGGACATCAGAGGTTCGAGCAGGTCTGCTCAGCTCACTTGATGAGTAGAAACACCAAGGCTGTGTATTCTGCAATATACAATTCTCAAATCAAATTTTACTATTAAGATAATTTTTTGTTTGAATTCTGGAATCTAGTCTTCTGGCAGCCTGCCTTTGTCATGTCTAATCCATATAATTGTGGGAGTTTCTATGAGGGTGTGCTCCCACCATCCTCCCATTTTTACCTCCCTGCTCTTAAATTCCCCAACACTAGGGAATTCAAACTTTCAGGCACCAAGGCCCTCTACTTCCACTGATGCTTAACCCCTTACTCCATCCCCCCTCGTTCAATTACTATGAGAGTGTGCTCCCACCATCCTCTCATTCCCACCTTCCTGCTCTTGAAATTCCCCAACAGTAGGGAATCCAAACTTTCAGGTACCTAGGCTGTCCACTTCCACTGATGCCTGGCAAGGCCACCCTCAACTACCTATACAGGTGGAGCCATGAGTCCCTCCCTTTGTGTTCTCGGGCTGGAGATTTTAGAATGGCTACTCCAGCTTGTTTCTTAGGGTCATATGCTTGAAAAATTGTTTTCCAGCCTTTTACTCTAAGGTAGAGTCTGTCTTTGTCACTGAGGTGTGTTTTCTGTATGCATTAAAGTGCTGGGCCCTGTTTATGTATCCAGTCCATTAGCCTATGTGTTTTAATTGGGGGACTGAGTCCATTGATGTTAACAGATGTTAAGGAACAGTGATTGTTGCTTCTTGTTATTTTTGTTATTAGAGGTGAAATTATCTTTGTGTGGTTATCTTCTTTTGAATTTGTTGGAAGAGGATTACTTTCTTGCTCTTTCTAGGATATAGTTTCCCTGCTTGTATTGAAGCTTTCCTGCTATTATCCCTTGTAATGCTGAGTTTGTGGAAAGATATTGTGTAAATTTGGTTTTGTCATGGAATATCTTGGTTTCTCCATCTATGGCAATTGAGAGTTTTGCTGGGTATAGTAGCCTGGGCTGGCATTTGTGTTCTCTTAGGGTCTGTATGACATCTGTCTAGAATCTTCTAGCTTTTATAGTATCTGGTGAGAAGCCTGGTGTAATTATGATAGGTCTGCCTTTATATGTTACTTAGCCTTTCTCCCTTACTGCATTTAATATTCTTTTTTTGTTTTGTGCACTTGGTGTTTTGATAATTATGTAACGGGAGGTATTTCTTTTCTGGTCTAGTCTATTTGGCATTCTATAGGCTTCTTGTATGTTTATGGGCATCTCAATCTTTAGATTAGGGAAGTTTTCTTCTATAATTTTGTTGAAGATATTTATTGGCCCTTTAAGTTGGGAATCTTCACTCTCATCTATATCTATTATCCTTAGGTTTGGTCTTCTCATTGTGTCCTGGATTTTCTGGATGTTTTGTGTTAAGAACTTTTTGCATTGTGCGTTTTCTTTGAGAGTTGTGTCAATATTTTCTATGGTATCTTCTGCACCTGAGATTCTCTCTTCTATGTCTTGTATTCTGTTGGTGATTCTTGTGTCTGTGACTCCTGATTTCTTTCCTAGGTTTTCTATCTCCAGGGTAGTCTCCCTTTGTGATTTCTTGATTGTTTCTACTTCCATTTTTATGTCCTGGACGGTTTTTTCAATTCCTTCACCTGTTTGGTTGTGTTCTCTTGAAAATTTTTAAGGGATTTTTGTGTTTCCTCTTTAAGGGCTTCTACCTGTCTACCTGTGTTCTTCTCAAATTCTTTGAGAGTGTTATTTATGTTTTTCTTAAAGTCCTCTATCATCATCATTAGAAGTGATTTTAAATCTAAATCTTGCTTTCCTAGTGATATGGGGAATTCAGGACTTTCTAGTGTGGGAGAACTAGGTTCTAATGATGCCATGTACCCTGGGTTGCTGATGCTTATGTTCTTGCACTTGCCTTTTGCCATCTGGATCTCCTTAGTGCTACCTGCCCTGTCTCTGACTGAAGCCTGTCTTTCCTATTATCTTGGTTTTATCAGAACTGTGTGGGGTGGGTGTTACTACTGGGATAAGAGCTGGGGCCCAAAATCTGCTCAGTGCTCCAGGCCAGGAAGTGACTTCCTGAGTGCTAGTGGGTCCCAGTTACTCCCTGTTTGGGGCAGGTGTTGCTGTCTGCTTACCTAAGATAATGCCAAGGTTAGAGCACCTGGGAGCCCTGCTTCCTCTGGGTTCTTAGAGATTGGAGGCAGAGCTGACACTCGGGATCTGCTCAGTGCTCAGGCCCAGACCCTTGCCTTGTCCTGTGTCTCACATTCTTCATCTGTCACATGAGTATACAAATAGCATTTATCTTTGAGTTTTCTGTGTACCTTAAGGGAATTTGTGTACAATTCCCTTTAGCATGTAGATCAAGGAAAATACAAAAAAGTAGAATAAGTAGCAAGATTGCACTGAAGAAATGGAGTCTAAGGAGCAAAGGTCTCTAGAAGAAAGGTAAGCTGTCAGCTGTTAGTAGATGAGGAACTTTCAAATATGTGATTTTTTTTCCTGTTAGTACATGTTCACACAGAGTGATTAAAGACAAACTTGAATGGGTTTATTCTAACCAATCAGTAATCAAAATGGTTCATATAGCCATTATGTACAGAAAGGCTGAGTCAACCGGAAGCTCTTGTTATAAAGAACAAGACTGAGCTAGAATCTGGTTTCCACAAATCACCTCTGTTGAGTCAAAACTATTTGTGTCAGGCTGATGACTGGCTTTCTTGTAGTTGCCTGCTCCTGTTCAGTCACTGGGAGCCAGATAGGTGCTCATCCATCCTGTACACAGACTACTGCTGAACTGGGGACCACGTACTGTATACACTATTTTCTCTACCAATCGTCTTCATCTAAACCTTCTGGGCTCTGTGGTGACAAGCACTGCAGTTGACATTAGAGTTAGAGGACAGAGTGAGCTGAGGAAAAACAGAAGGTCTGAAGTCTGGAGGCTAGTTTTGAGTCTGAGCAATCTAGTTTCACTTGTGATAAGCTGCATGCTTGAGCAAGCTAGTGAATCTCACTCATGCATGTCTTTCCTCTGCTAAGTTGCTGTGTTCATAATTCCAAGGGAGGTAGGTTTTGTGGTTAACTGCATTTACCCCAAATCATGTGGTCACAAATAAGTAGGTGAGACAGTTATACTTGAGTTATTTAAATGAATTGCTAAAGGTCTTTTGATTCTGCTTAAAGGATACTACTCTCTGGGAATAATAGAACACAGATATAATTCTTACCAAATATTTTGTCCTTTTTCAGAAGTACACAAAGAAAAAAAAATTCCTTCCAGACAGGAACAGAGAATATGAAAAAACTGCAGCAAGTCGAGTCAGCACTGTCACACTTTCTAATAAAATGCATGCAATTTATTGCTTTGACTTAATGTCCAAAGAGGTAGGATGAAATGGAATATAGTAGGTAAGATTCTTCTTTTTAAATCATTAATAATGGAAGCAAAGACAGGAGAGCCATGAGTTCAAAGACAGCTTGGGCTAGATAACAAATTCCAGACTAATCAGGGCTGCGTGGTGAGACCCTGTGAAACTAATGGTTAGGAATGAAATTAAGTGTTGTAGTATAAGCCCTAGGTCTTGTGTCTGATCCTCATCACCACAAAAAACATGACTAACAAAAAGTATATCAAATAAAAAATATAGCTATACTTTACATACATATTATATATATACATACTACTTATATATAATTTTATATACTTATTATATATATTATATATACTGTAAATATTTTAGCCATATTATACATGACATGTATATGTGACATATATACATGACATGAAACTCAATACTTTGAACTCTGAACCTATCCATCACTTCATATACTTCTCCTGAATGTAGTAACAACACTTAACTTTTATTCTCTGAGACTCTCAAGCACAGAATATTTGTCAAGGCTCCTTTTTAAAGAAGAGAACATTATGGTAAGGAGCTAGGGCAAGAAAGTAGGAAAAAGTGAATAAAGCAAGGGGAAGTCCAATGTAATGAGACGGTCTGCTTAGTACTCCAGAAGTTCTCGGTGGATGAGAAGTTACTCCCCACACCAAACTCCCTGAACCGGCCAGTAAGTGTGAATCCAAAGGCCAGTATGAAGATCTGAGGCTAGGCAAAATAAAAACAGGCAAGTGCACTGCCTCTCAGAAGTATACAGCGGACTGAGACCTCCCAAACTGAAGCAAGTGCTTTTGCTACTGCAAGGCTGAATCTCTGTGAAGTTGCCCAACCATGGTGGTGTTGTCTTCTCTTTATTCTTAAGTGAAAACTGCTTTATGTTTTAAGCTATAACACCGAAGTGAAAGTTTCTGGTTGTGTCATGTGATGCAGACTCATGGTACCTTCCTGAGGGAGACTCATGTGGTGTTTTGCTGAGGCAAGACTGGTGAGAGGACACATGATGTCTGGAGAGTGTAGAATGAAGATTCAATGGGACTGTGACAGGGCGCTTGCATAGCTGGCCTTGCAATGCTTCACTGGTCTCAAGTCTTCACTGACCTTCATTTCGTTGAGAGGAGCATATGGCAAAGACCTCCTGGCATCCTGGCTGGTTCTGGCCACTCTTGGTGACTCATGCTGACTCAGCGGAAGCCTGGCTGTTTCTGCTGGATGCTGCCACCTCTGCGGATTCGAGTTTGGTATCTGGACACTACTGAACTGGACTGCTGGTTTCCTGACAAACAAGATTAGAATTGCCCCAAAGAACTTACTTCTAAATGGGTCCACATCTGCTTGTCCTGTTTACCATCTTTTCTCCCCTACTTTTGGACAGTGAGGTAGAAGGGGGATTGAAGTGTGTGAGAACCCTTATTAAAAGTATGTATTGAAAATTTTAAGCCCACATAACACAATAATGTATTCAATATATTTTTCAGCAAGTCAAGATTTTACTCTCATATAATTAATTAAAGAATATCAGTTATCTTTTATAATCACTAGCAGTGTTAGAGAATCAGGCCAGGGAACTGTGGAGCCATCCACTATCCAGAAGCACGAACATCCCAGGTAAATAAAGGGCATAAATGTCTGACATCCATAGATACTAAAGCTGGTTTTACCTCTAACCGGATGCTGTGCAGGAGGTGGCCACTCGTGAAAAGATCATTTCTGCTCTTGCCAGAACAGACTGGAGGAGGTTTATTCCCTTTCTTTGTGTGTCATTGATTCTTGCTTCAAACCTATGGTGTGAGCCTCCAGTCAGAGGAGTCTAGGCCATGTTCCAAAATCTTTGCTCTAAGAGAAGCTGGGTAATTAAGGTCACTCACTTGATGTTTTAACACCATCTTTGACAATGTCTCAGGAACATCCGGTGTTTTCCTTAGGCAGCCTTCAGAGTGGGTTTCTGCAGGTAGTATTGGGTTCTTGGTTCTCAGCTAATAAGAAATGTAGAAATGTAGGTCAGTTTCTATAGAACCAGGAGGTACCTGCCTCAAGACACTTCTAATATAGAGCAGTCAGGATTAGAGGCCATGAAATAAAAATACCAAACATGCACGTACACACACACACACACACACACACACACACACACACACTCACTCACATGCACACTCACATGGTTTATAAGAATCCTTTAATTCTGGTGAAAAAATACAAGATATTTTGGCACACAACTTCTAAACTATTTGATTTAAGCTCCCAAATCTAAGAAGTTCTTAAGAAATCTCTAAGAAAGTAAATGCAATACTGATTTCATGATGTTTTGGTCAACAATAGACCACACATAGACAATGGTGATCTTGCCAGTAACAGACAGAGATCCAACTCCAAGATGCTTGTTATACCCTGATGAACTTCCCTTCAATGGAAGTTCTACTGAAGTACTCCTGAGATCTTGACTAACAGCAGAAAAGTACTCCAGGCTGAGTCAGCATGAAGCAAGGTTGGCTTTAGTAAGGAAGTGATAAAAGAGAGGTAATACACATTTTAGTGTAGGCATTAAGTGAGACATACGTTACGCTTTCAACAACAGCTGTATCTGCAATTCTGCCACTTTGGAAGTTACTTTGGCTGAAGGATGTAATTTGAAACCAAGTTTAAAGAGTAAACAAAGTTTAAAACCAAATTTAAGATCAAAGGTTAAGTAAAGCAATATGAACTGGTTTACATGCTTGTTTTATCTTGAAGAATCTCTTTGTAAATAAAACTGTAACTGACTTATGAGATGTATTGTTCAGATCAGGGAGGAAGGCTGATAGTCTCAAACTCAGAGGTCCCATAGGGCCTGGCTCCAGGAAGATCACTCACTTGATGTTTTAGCACTTTCTTTGATGATGTTTCAGGAACATCCAGTGTTTTCTGTAGGCAGCCTTTAGAGTCGGTTTCTGCCTGCTTTCTGCCAATAGTATTGAGTTCTTGATTATCAGTTAATAAAAATACGTAGAGGGAACTCCAAGGGTGTGTAGTTTCTTTCTGTCCCCTATGCCTTCTTATTTGCCCCAGTCTTGGTATCCTGACTCAGTCTTGGATGATTTGATCATCTGGAAACCTTACAAGGTTACAGCCTTCACAGTAAATGCACAAAACACAAAGTCATTTAACAAAGCAGTTCCTGAGGCTGTGTACACTGTGTTGAAGGACAGTGATTGCATTTCCCCCATATGGAATATTATATAAACAGTATTTTAGTTCAAAACTTTGAACACAGAATCAAATATCAAGGCAAGGAGGGCTATGTGGGCAAAAGTGCTTCCTATACAAGAGAAAGACCTGAGTTCAAATTCCAGCACCTACATATAAAGTCAGGTATGGCTAAGTACTGGCCTGTAACCAGGGTGCTGTAGAGAGCAGAGACAGGAGGATTGCTAGGTCTTGTTGGCCACCAGCCTAGCTCCAGGTTCAGTGAGAGACCCTTTCTCAAGGGAATAAGGCAAAGAATTGTACAGCAGGACATCCGATGCACTCCTGTGGCCTCCATGTGCATATACATACACTCTACACACAAATACACACAAACACACACACTTAAAAAGATCAAGGTGTCACTTTAGTGCACAAATACTCATTAATATAACAAAGGTATAGGATATATTCAGTAAGTACCCATTGAAATAAATAGATTTGAAGTAAAGGTAATAGGACTCTTTCATACTTAAAGCACACCAAGATTAGGTAGCCCCAGGTGATTAATAATAATAATAATAATAATAATAATAATAATAGGAATGGAAGAATAGACCATTAAAGGTTTTCTCTAGCATTGAATTTTCCATTTAGTCTTCTGTCTAGACCTATAACAAACTATGTTGTGAAGAAGCTTCCATTTTGTTTTCGCCATTGGTAAAACATAGACTGTGATAACACCTATCAAACGCATCGCATCTAGGTCTTCTTACAGTTGATCTGCAATGACGGCTGTGATGCAGATGCATGCCACACACAGAAACTTCTAACATCTCTGTGGTCTCTCTGCAGTCTCTCTTCGATCCTCGTATGGCTAATATATTAGGGGAAATCTGATGGGAATTAGACTTTCCTCAAAAGCCTGGGGACTTCTTAATCCGCATATTTCCCATGTTCCATCTGGAGACCATGGTTCCCAAGCAACGGGGATGAGAAGATGAGCGGGCTTCCGATGGTGCTTCCTCAGTCTTTGTCTTTCCTGTGGGTCATTATTGTCCCCAGGTTTTGTGGCAAGGCTCACTTTCAGTGTGCCCTTTTCATTCATTTGGAAACTAAAAAGGCACGATGTGCACCGTGTCCTTCATCATGTCAGCCACCGGCTCTGCTGGACTCAGATGCAGAGACACAGTCACAGCCAGCGCATACTGTACCATGCTGTCTGCTTTAGGGAAACAGTCACATGGGGCTTGTTAATGGGATGCCCAGAGGCCTTTGAAGGCTAGAGGCCTGGAGCTAATAACACCTCATAGCTGGGCTTGCAAAGAAAGCAGGCTTTTATCTTTGTGACTGGGAGATAGATTTGGGACATATTAGAAGTCCCTATTACATGGTGCTAGGATATTTATCCCCATGTCTACTCTGCTATGCTTGGGACAATGCTTAGTTATTTAAAAAGCTTTTAATAAATGTTAAACCGTGCAGTCTTCTTCAGCTTTAGCTTTATGAGTCAGGGTCTTATAGAGTCCAGGCTGGCCTTGAACTCATTATATAGCTAATGAGAATCTTTACTTTATGCTACTTCTGCTTCTGCCTCCAGATGCTGGGATTACAGATGTATGTGGGGACCCATTTTGTGTGATGCTGGTGATGGGACCCAGAGATTGCTGCATGCCAGGCAAGCACTCTACCAACAGAGCTGTGTTCCCACCTCAACATGCAATCTTTACAATGATTCTGCTCCAACCAGGGAACTAATTCCCAAGATGTCAAGGGACTTACTGAGTATCACACAGGCTGTCGGTGGTGCAGGCAGGGTTCAAGCCCGACCCTGTCAGCATCCAACACTCTTAAATTTCATCAGTAAAGCTAAATTTAACATTTGGAATCACGTAATATGGGCAACAGGAGAGATCAAGCACTGTATTTCTCACAGAAAGGAAGTGTGAGTTCAAGAAGACTGCATGAGTGAAGTGATGAGGAAAAACAAGGAACCTGTATCGTACTCCTGGGAACATAGAGATTGGAGAGACAGGATAGAGCCAGAGGCTGCTTAGAACCGGAGATATTCTATTGACTGTTGCATTCTTCAGTGTATTAACACCATCCCAAAATTATTTATTTATTTATTTATTTATTTATTTATTTATTTGAGACAGGGTTTCTCTGTGTAGCCCTGGCTATCCTGGAACTCACTCTGTAGAGCAGGCTGGCCTCGAACTCAGAAATCCGCCTCTCTCTGCCGCCCAAGTGCTGGGATTAAAGGTGTACGCCACCACTGCCCAGCCAAAATTATCTTACTTATAAGTAACTTCCTCAAGTGCAATAGTGAAGAAAGGGAATAAAGGATTTAAATATTTAAGATTTGCTAGTAATAATTGCCTCACTCGATGTTCAACAAATGTTTTACTAATGAAAGAACGGAGAGGATGACTAAGAATGCTGTACGTGTAACGTAGAGGCTGAAACAGTTGGAACCAAGGCTTTTTAGATTACCATCATCATCATTATCACCACCACCACCATCATCACCACCACCATCAGCATATCAGCATCATTTACGGGTGCACAATTTAACAGGTGTTTAGTGACAACCCAGATCCTACAATTATATGTATTGCTATATGACCTAGAAAGATTTATTGCAGTAAATTCTATGAGGCCAAGAAGGATTGGTTAGTATTGCCCCAGTGTGCTGGCTGGTTTTATGTGTCAACTTGACACAAGTTAGAGTCATCAGAGAGGAAGGAACCTTAATTGGGGAAATGCCTCCATGAGATCTAGTTGTAAGACATTTTCTCAATTAATGATCAGTGAGGTAGGGCCCAGCTCATTATGGGTGGTGCCATGCCTGGGCTGGTGGTCCTGGGTTCTATAAGAACGCAGGCTGAGCAAGCCAGGGGAAGCATGAACTTGCTTTTTGGTCTTGGTGTTTTGCCCAAGCAATTGAAACCCTAACTTAGATATCCAGGCATCCCACGGTTTTAAGAACACGTTTATATTTAGCTTTATCACCTTTAACAAATGTATATCTGGGCTGGTGAGATGGCTCAGTGGTTAAGAGCACCAGCTGCTCTTCAGGAGGTCATGAGTTCAAATCCTAGCAATCACATGGTGGCTCACAACCATCCATAATGAGATCTGATTCCCTCATATGGGTGTCTGAAGACAACTACAGTGTACTTGGGGCCAGAGTGACCAGGGGCTGGAGCAAGAGGAAAAAGGGAAGAGGCGGGGGAAGAATATTCTTCAGAAAGTAACACTGCAATGAAACTAGGGTTGCCCAAGCACTTTCTATGTACCCTGATGACTTACCATTGGTAAAGAAAGGGTTCCTCTGGGCAGGGGTTTCTGGGCAGCTAGTTGATCAGTTATTATTAGTACAGCAGACAGTACATCTCCAAGGCATGTGGTTCTAGTTTCAGGCATCTACTCTTTCATTCCTGTACCTCAAAATGTGAGTTAGTTGTCTCCTAGAATTTTCTGGGGTATTTTGTATAATATCCCACCATGGCCCACCCACATCACTAAATTGGACTTCTTCAAATAACTTCGTTCTTATCTCTTTTCAATACTTAGGTAGCACATTGCTTGACATACTGATGGACAATCAGTGACTGATGGTAACTCATGGGGGGAACAGGACATATGAAAAAGGCATGGGAAGAGAAAGATGATCTCCAATTGCACTTGACACAGTTGTTCACACAAGCTGTAATCAGTAATTTCTTGTGTTGCAATATAGTAATTAATTATTACTATAATTATAAATTACTAAATTACTAAATAATAATTATAGTCATTTGTTTTATATTTTATTATGGAGTTTAACTTGAAATGCACATACTTTGTGTTTGCTGAGTGCTGGGCATTATGAGATTGGTTTCAATTCCTAAGAAGCATCCAGCTTAGTGGGAAAAGTGAACCTGGGTTAACAACTATAACTCAAGGTCACATTATCACTGTGATAAAAGTACATCTGTGTAAAAAGGGGTATCCTATTCTTTATGTCATTTAATTTTAATAATATAGTGAGATAGAGACAATTACTACTTTTTTCAGATTGGGAAATGGAGACCTAGAAAAATGAAATGAACTGTTGACTGTGACAAAGTTGGTAGAGTCAGGTGACAAGCTTAGATTGAACTGCATTAAACAAGAACAAGAACAAAGAAGAAGAAGAAGAAGAAGAAGAAGGAGGAGGAGAAGGAGAAGGAGAAGGAGAAGGAGAAGGAGAAGGAGAAGGAGAAGGAGAAGGAGAAGGAGGGGGAGGGGGGAGGGGGAGGGGGAAGAGGGAGAGGGGGAGGCAGAGGGAGAGGAGGGGGAGGAGGAGGAGGAGGAGGAGGCGGAGGAGGAGGAGGAGGAGGAGGAGGAGGAGGAGAAGGAGAAGTAGAAGGAGAAGGAGAAGAAGAAGAAGAAGAAGAAGAAGAAGAAGAAGAAGAAGAAGAAGAAGAAGAAGAAGAAGACTGTTGCACTACAGTAGCCAGTACAGAAGATGGAGGGCTTATCTGGGGGCAATGGCAGTGGGTGTCAGGAAGGAAGAAGATGACAAATGAGACAATGTCAGATCAAGGAGTTGGCAACAGAAGAGGAAGAGAGAATGACGTTGGTAAACTCCTGAGGGATTCAGAAATGTGGTCAGGGAACTGGGAGAGTTTGGTATTTGTTAAGGAAAGAAACCAAGGAACAAAGAGGGTGGAAAGACAAAGATTGTACCATGGGAATTAAAATGTCTCCAAAATTCTATCATTTCTGAAAGAATTTGTTCCTTTGCAAGAAGTTGCAAATGAGAAGAAGAATGTTTGTTACTTGCTGCTCATGTTCCTGCTAGATGTCTGTCTGGCCACATCTACATGATATCCCAGATGAGTGAGTTCTGGGACAACAGTCAGAGAAGAGCTCAGAAATGGTGAGATAGAAATTCTGCATTTGCACAGGAGCCTAAGCTAGTCAGGCGTGAGCTTAGAATGTGCTACAGTTTGCATTTTTTTGTTGTTGTTGTCTCTCACAGGCTTATGTATTGGGAGTTTGTCTCTAAATGAGGGAATATTGGGAGGTGGACCCTTTAAGACATGGCACCTAGTCAGGGATTTTTGGGTTAATTGAAGCCATGTCTTCAGAAGAGCCTGCAGGACCTCCCCTTACCCCACACTTCCAGTTTTAAGAACTGATCTTTTCCCTCTGCATGTTATCACCACTTCAACACTGGCTGCTGTGGAGTCCTCTTCAGCGCTAAGGAACTGCGCTGAATCTCCAGAATTACAAGCCCCCTTTCTTCATAATTGTGGCCTACCGCAGGTAATCACTGGAGTAACAGAAGCACATACTCGTGCTGATTCTTAGACCTAGTATGCAGTGGGCTCCCAGATATCTTTTTTTTTTTTTTTTTTTTTTTTTTTTTTTTTTTTAGATATCCCGGATATTTTTTTTAAAAAAAGATAAATGAATAAAAGAGAATTTACCACCAGAAAGACTCAAGTTTAACAAAATTAGAGGGAAAAGCTAAGAAGGACTGAAGACAGTCAAGAAAAGTCAAGAAAAAAGTAAAAAAAAAAGTCAAGAAAAAAAGTCAAGAAAAAAAAAGTCAAAAAAGTCAAGAAAAACAAGCAAGGTCTAGAATGGATATTTTCACTGATAGCAGCCAGACATTGCACTGTGAGCAGAGGTGACTAAGTGCAGAAAAGTCAGCAGGCTCTGGCATGAATTTTGTTGGACCTGATTAGAACGTAAAGGATTCACACAATTTCTTTTAGGGTAGCCAAACTTTCCTAGTCCTGTCCTCATTTTTTTTTAAATAAAAAGAAATATCATGCATAAAACTTCATATGAAGTGTAGTCTTCACTGGCTCCAGTTGTATTTAACATAGAGAATCAAACAATAAATTTCTAATGACTATTTATTACAGGTTTTGCTGAAAAACCACAGACTGGACAAGCTGAGCTGACTCCAGGCTATAACATAGTATCTAGAACAGAGGGTTCACAGGTATCATAAGAGATACTTTGTAAGTAATCCCTCTCTCAGCAAAAGGCTCTTGGTAGGAGGTGGATAATGCTGAGATGGCCTTCCCCATCTAGGGTCTGATGTGCCAGTGGTCTTTGTGGCTGGCTGATCGATGTGTGCCTTGACAATAAAAATAGCAGAGTCAGACTATTGTTGTATTATTAATATAGAAGAGCTTTCAAGTCACTCTTGGTTGGCTGGTTTTTTGTTTTATTCTTTTCTGTTTATGGAAATGCACTGGATTATGGAAAGTATAACTCCCAGCAAGGGATATGATGCATGGGGCCAGGAACCTGTTTTCTCTTTCGTCTAGGTTTTTAGAATTAAAAAATGGAACCATGAAAAGGCTTTCTTATTTGTTAAGTAACAGACCTTATGGGTTTTCTAATTCTCTACTATTCCTCCCCAAAATCTTGTAACTTCATTGTTGTGATAGAAAACAGAAAGAACACAAGTTAGGAAACCTCACTGTAACACTGTGGTTTTTTTTTTTCTGGCACCACCTCTTCCTGGATAGCATGCCCCTGCTGAGGAACGTCACCCTCCCTCACAGCATCACTTAAAGCTGCGTTAGTTATGTTTCTGTTGCTTTGATAAAACACTCGGAATAGACCCAATTTAAGGAGGAAACAATTTATTCAGACTTAAGATTCATGGAATTATAGCCCATAGCATTGAGGAATGTCATGGTAACAGGCAGTTAGAACACAAGGCTGACTGACCACATCTCAACCACATACAGGGAGCAGAGACAACAAGCAAAAAGTAGGGTGGGGCTAAAACCATTCAACACCCCCCCCCCATCCAGTGATGTACTTGCTTTAGAAATCCTCTGTATCCTAAAGGTTCCATAACATCTTCAAACAATGTGACCAGCTGGGGACCAAGTGTTTAAAAACAGGAGCATCAGGGGCACATTCTCATTCAAACCAGAACAACCTCCCATCACCAGATGTACATTCTCTCTCTTTCCTAACAAGTATCCCTGATGGTCATGGTTTCTCTCCTTGTTGCTTATGTAATTGCATTTTGAAAATGATTTCAACACAATCATTTCTATCTTTTCTTAATCATTTCTAGTTTTAATTTGACAAAACCATCACCCTAACGCTCCTAAATATATATATATTCCAGCATTTGTTATTTCAGAGTTCCTGGAGAACAGTGCCTTTCCCCTCAGGGTTGACAACGGGATTGTTGCTTCTCTTCCATTTCTTTCATCATGAATAAGTGAGTGCTGTTACTCAGCTCCAGGAGTTATGCCCCAAAGGTAACGCTAAAAACTTCACTCATTCATTGACTCATTAGTTCCTTCAATTATCCTTAATCAGATACCATGTGATTAAAAGTAAAAGACAGTCCTCTCTCTTGAGAGTTTGTGCACCACCTGAAAGACTAGTTGTGAACAGGAGTGATCACAGTGAGCTACAGTAAGATTCATGAAAGAGCCAGAGAGTCATCAGGAGTGAGACGGTAAGCTCTGCTTAGAACAAAGGGAGGACATTTTCTAGAAAGGAAAACACAACATTAATATTGAAGATTTAGAATTCACTTACTGCGTGTTACAGGGAGTACTCTAGGTGTGACATTATGGTCAGGAGAGGGAAATGCAAGTATGCCACATGCTGAGACAGGAGATGAACGTGAAGGAGTGGGAGAGGAGACTGGAAAGGGTATTGAGAATGCAAGAAGACACTACCACATTTACCAGTACTGTTAGCCATGTTGGTGGCCATAGAATCCATAAAGAATTTTAAGCAAGGAAAAGATAGTGTAAGAATCTTATTTTAAGAAGAGTCACTGAGATTCAACTTAGAGAACAGATTAGAAAGAGATGTAGGTGGAAGATTTCTAACTTCCATCGGCAGGTTATTAGGTGCTAGGGGACTAGTGGGTGGAGATCAGAAATGCCCCTCACCCACTGACTTTTCTCATGTTATCAGAAGATGGCCAGGCGCTGTGTGTAGGAGAGATGTGGGGTGGCAAGATTGACTGTTTAAAGGGAACTGTCAAAAGTGAAGTGAAAGATGGAAGAGATGGGAGCTGAGTGACAGCCTGGAAAGCCTGAGACAGAAGGTGGCTGGAACCAGCTCTAGAGAGGGAAGCCTGCACTTGCAACAGACCACTGTGTGAGCGCTTCTGTTGTGAACGTGTATGATTTCACAAGTTTAGGAGGGTAGAAGGCATTTCCTGGAAGCAGCTACAATGAGAAAAGTGCACACTAGATTCCTTAACACCCAAGTGCAGCTGTCCAGTCAAGGCGAAGGCAGAACTTGTGGAAGGAGAGATGGATCTTAGCTCTCTCGGTTTCCTTCCTGAGCTGTTTTCCAGGATAATCAAGTAGAACAACCCGCCACCAGGAAACACATTAAATTGATGTGCATGGGATGATTCTATGTTAAATTTTGCAGTTTAACTTAGAGGAATGTCAGAGACCATGCTTTTAGCGTTTGCATATTAATACAGAGATATTCTGGCAGTACGTATGAGAACAAATTGTTTATAGACTCCTTTCCTTGGTTCATAGCAAAACTATATTAATATTCTTTGGGGGGGGTGCTTACTCCTACTGTCTATGTTAAGGGACATCCTCCAGACTACCTGAAGTAATTTTAAATTATGAATGCATGGACTGGAAATCAGTGGGGCTAGAACATATGGAGGTTAGAATCTAACTTCTCAGGAGAGCACTTGCTCTCACACTGACTTTGTGTGAACATAAGTATCCAGAGCCTATATAAAGCCCATGCAGCTTAGCCTAGAGCTACATCCTGCCTCAAGAGGGGAAGGCGAGGACAGGGCACTAAGAGATAAAGCTGGTTGCAATGGAAGTGCCTGTTCAGTTCTCCCTGGGCTGACTGCTTGAACCATTATAAGTCTGGATATGAGAACTTCTCTTACCCACTCAGTGGTCACTCAGTTGTTGTCTGAATGTGATTAAATGTTTTCATGCGTGGGACTGAAATACTAGTGGAGCAGAGGTCACACCCCCCCACACACACACACACAAAGTACCCAGAGAAACTCTGCTCAATTGTTTGCTAATTTCTTTCTTTAACCTCTTAAGTTTTTTCATTTTTGCTTCTGTAATGGGAGGACTTGGGATAAGTAACGGGGAGGAGATTGGTCACAGTGTCTTCAGATCAGCTTAGCACATTACTGTGTATTTCCTTTACCCTTGTGTGTTAGTCAGCTTTCGGTTACTATGACGAATTGCCTGGCATCGTGAACTTAAAAGGAGGAAAGTTTTAATTTGTTCCAGGGTTTTAGAGCTTCAGCCCATGGTTGCTTGGTTTCATTGCTTTGGGTCTGAGGACAAATAGAACAGCACTGCAAGACCATGTGGCACAGGAAATCTTGTTGGTCCTGGCCTTGCTTCAGATACTCTCTTCACTGCTGCATATATGACACTACCTGAACTGTGAGCTTCTGGTAATTCTCCTGTCTCAGCCTCCATCTTACCTTTAGGAATGCTTAGAGTACAAACACATGCAACTGTGCCTGGCTTTACATGGGTTTTTAGGGATCTGAAATCAGGTCTTCATGCTACAAAGCCAATCACTTTACCCACGGAGCCATCTTTCTATCAACTGAACCCCTAGATCTAATAGTGTAACTCTATGTTCACAAAGGCTGGGAAACCATTAACGTAAAGGTCATGGAGAGGACTTCCCCCCTTTATATCATTCATTGTCATATTTATCTTCTTCATACCTTTTCACTGTTATATAAAATATGAATTTAATAAAATATAAATTATAGAAAATAGAATATATTTTCCAATACACATGAATGATTTTATGGATATAAATGACAGTAAGTAATATCACATAAAATATTTTCAGAACATCATTATCTTAGCTAATTCAACTAACCTAAAGAATAAAAGAGAGTGATGTGTAGCTTGCCTAAAATTCCGATGGAATTGGTTAACAGTTAATTTTGCTAATCATTTTTCAAGTAAGCTATTAAGAGCATAAGAAATATATATTATATGTTAACTAAATGTATGCATATATATATATATTCTAGGAATAGGGTAATATACATACACACATACATATATGTATATTATCATTATTTATATTATATATATATGTGTGTGTGTGTGTGTGTGTGTGTGTTTGTGTGTGTGTGTGTGTATTATCATGGGTGCCTGCTTCAGTATCTCATTTTTGAACCAGGACCAAGTTAATGGTCAAGGTGTCAGAGTTTGTTGGCCAGGACCAGCACGATTTCCTGTGACATACAGTTCTAATATTCTGTGCAGCCACAGACCCAAAGCAATAGAACCAAGCATCAGTGGATGGAAGCTCTGAAGCCCTGAAACAATGACATGTTCACTTGACATGTCAAGTTCCCCTAGTGAATTCTTTTACATGTTTGAACCCACATTTATATAACTATCTATATGCCTGTTTATATGGAATCTATCTATCTATCTATCTATCTATCTATCTATCTATCTATCATCTGACTGTTTTCCCATCTATCAATATCATCTTCTTATTTAGCATGTCAAGATTCAAAAAATAATTCCTTATAAAATGTGAATAAATGCTGTGGTTACCTATCCCCCCAACCCCCTACCCTGCAAGACTGCAATGCATGTGGCTTGGTAAGGGGAAGGAGATGAACCACTGCAGAGACAGTTTCAGAACAGTGTCTACTATTGCACATGAACAGCTACTTACCTAGTGGAAGCCTATCTACTGATTGGTTAGCACATCACCTTGGATTAGACACTTAGAGCCCACAGCACCAGTGTCTCTATGCAGAAGCACATTGGTGGAGACATGAGGGTGAAGACTCATCTGCAGGCCAGCTACCTCTACTCATACTACTTCAGAACTCAGGGTTCTGACTTTTAGGAATATTCAGCAGGATGGTGTGCCAAGCTTCGTTTTAGAAGTGAAGGGTGCCAGCCATGCTGGCTGCGGGGTCACACCTGTATTTTCTCCTACAGATAGATTCAATTATCTTTTCTCCACAGTTCTCCTGCTCCAACCTTCCACTCCCAACCCCCCAAGAAGCTAGTTTACATAGCTCCTGCAAGGCCATCTTTGGTCACTCATTCCCAATGTCTTTCTGGAACTCTATGGACGGGTCACTGTACTCAGCCATCTCCCCCATTAATGGCCTTCTGTGTTGTTTTCAGTTCTTGGACCTTACCCATGTCCTGATGTCTTGGCACACATCCCCGTTAGGTCAGCTCCCAGAAGCAAGATGAAGCCCTGATGAATGAACACATGAGTTTGCTGGTCAAAAAAGCTTGTAACATCTAAGTTTTCTTTCCACATATTTCAGTAATTTCTCTTTATCTCTCACAAAATCCAAGTGTTATAATCTTCTCAGGCTTTTCAGTTGACAAAATGATTATTATGATTATTCTTACTTTAAATTTACCCAACTCTGAGTGAATTTAAACCTTTTTACATGGTTGTTGACCATTTATGCTTGCTTTTTTGATCTATCCATATGTTTTCTTTAGTTTTAATATTTTACATTTTCCCTTTTCCTGCTCTTCGGAAAATGACTTTATACATTACAGGAGATCAAAATGGCCCTTTTCTATGTGATTTAAAATATGAATTCCAAGAAGGGTATAAAAAGAAAAGGAAAACTACTACTAGAAAATTTATTAAAGAAATAAAACTTATATTAGACCAAATTTAGAGTCTTCTATTCAGCAATGTTTGGTGAAATTTACTGATTAGGTCAGAGATTGTCTTCATTCAGGTTAAAATAGCTTTCTGTAAAGTAGCAGCCATGCCAAATGGAAATGATCCTGTTGGCCCAACCTGTTAAAGGAAATGCTTTGGCAAGAGGACTGCTCATCTTGACAGCATAATTTCCAGAGTTGAACATCATAGGTACTAGAGATAAGACAGCTGAACAACCAGCATGCAGCATAGTAGGAGAATAATCACTAAGCATATCGTGTTCATCTCACTGAAGAGTAGCATCAGGTATACACAAACAAGTTGTTACTTTATGATCTTGGGAGTTGAGTGACAGTCCATCTAACAAGGCTTTTAAACTACCCAGGCTAACTTTTTCTTTGTCATTAATAGGCTTCGGTGACTGGCAATGAGGTCATTATAAATTAGTATTTGTAAGTAGAATAACACCTTGAAGCACACCTAAAGATAATGTTAAAGATGATGTGTGTTAGATGTTTTCTGATTGCAAATATTCTAGGGGAAATCCCTGCTTGGTGAAATGACTCTAAGGTTTTCAGCATCTGTCTATCTTCCTGTCTATTTATATATCTACCTACCTACCCACCTACCTACCTATGTAGTACCTCTCATCTGTGTATTCATTTGTGCTCCCCCATCATCTGTCTGTCTTTCTACCTCCATCCTTTGTGGGGATGATTTTTGTTGTAGCTCACGTCTCTTTGAACATTAATTCAAAGTAAAGAGGTAGAAGGTCCACTCAAGATGGAACTTTTATGCCAAATCTGGAGAAGAGATCAATCACATTAGTTGTAAATAAATGGGATGTTTACATGTCGAGGTTCATGTTGTATCTTCAATGTGACCCCTTTTCAGGAAAATTACTATAATGTTTCAGAACTTCCTTCATTTAAATATACTTGGAGACAGTGTGAAGGAAATCTTCTCCCTCCTGAGAGATCTACCCAGGAGGAGCTGTTCCCACACATTGGTTTTATACTCAAGGACCATGGGCTGCAGTTCATAGAAACTTCAACAAAGAAACACACTGGATCACAGGAGAAGAAACAAACATGATTGTAGCTACCATTCCAAATACTGGTTTACTTAATTAAGCAGTCTTTGTGGAGTGGGGCAATCGTGTTTACCCACCCCTGACAGCATAGAAAATTATTGTTTAATGAAAGAACAGTGACTTTGGAACTTTCTGGGTTAAAGACTTTTTAAAAATTAATTTAAAAAGATTTGTTTGCTTTAGTATGTATAAATGTTTGCCTCACATATATGTGTGCATTACAAATATTCTTGTTGCCCAAGGAGATTAGAAGGCACCATCCTCCTGGAACCGTGGCTATAAATGATGACTGTGTGCTGTCATGGCGGTACTGGGAGTCAAACTAAGGTCTTCTGAGAGAGCAGCGAGTGCTCTGAACCACATTTCTCCAGACTCTGGGTCAATGTTTGTAGCTGAGCATTGGAATCTGGAGAAGATTGGAAACTATCTGCTAAAAGTGAAAACTGGTCACCTATAATCCCAGAAATCTGTGGAAGAGAATTAACGTTAGTTGGAGGCTAGCCTGGGCTACAGAGTGGTTTTTAAAGGTAGGCAGTTGGCAATGAAAAGTTTGAAGCTTACTACCATTAGCTAAAGAAACATTTTAAAATTTAAACAGAAGCAAATATGTTTGTTAATAGAAAGTAGTAAAATACTTAAGTCTAGAAACTTAGATAAACTATATATAGGCCTTTTAATATAATCAAAATGTGAAATTTAAGTAGTAAAGACAAAATAGGCTAAGTTACATTAAGACAAATTATATATAAAGAAGATATTTAAGACATACATGTGTAAATAAAATGGGCTAAAAATAATGCCATTAAACCATTTATCATCTCAGTAAATTAAAAAAAAATGAGTAAATTAGAAGGAAAAGTTGAAAACAAAAAACACATTAAAAAAATTCCAATTCTCCAGGAAGGAGCAAATTTCTATGGCTTCCAAGGTAAGGCCACAGGTAAGTTCCCAGAAAGCTAAGGGCCAAGCATGAGGACATTGGCCTTTCCTCTGCCCCTGGTGAGCTGGACCCCCTTGTGCTTTGTTTGGCAAGGCAGACTCTATGCGTGGGACAGTTATTTCTACCCACTCCTGATGTTCGCTCTGCACAGCACAGCCTAGCAAACTCACGGTAAGCCGTTAGGAAGGAGGTGAGTGGAATGAAGAGGGAACATGAGACACACTGATACCTTCACACTTTCTTTCCCTCCCCAGTGCGTCAGATGGCTGACACATCACCCTGGACACGCTCCATGCTATGCCACTTCACTCCTAATGCAGTGACCTAAATTTAAATGACTTCCAAGAACAAAGACATAACTGCCTGATTCAGATCACAACAGCACTAAGAGAACTAACTTGCAGTTTTCATCATGGACACCTGCCAAACCGTATGACTTCGTTTGTATATGTTGTGGTATTCAGATGGCTTTGCATATGCTGTGTGTGTAAAACCATTTTCTGGTCTTTTGGGTCTAAAACTGGGTCTATTCACCAGATTTCAATTTAGGAGCTTTTAAAGATAGTGTTATTTAAAGAGGCCTCCCAATGCAGGGAGGGTGAATCGCTCCACAATGCTTCCCAATCCATCTTGATGGTCTTGCATCCCACTTCTGTGAAATTTTAAGGCAGATGTGAAAGACACAATCCAAAGTCCTGATACTATGGCTCTCCACTGTGTTCATAAGGCCTATTCCCAAGACTAGCAATGAGTTCTCTGTGTTCCTAGCTCTCAGTTGAGTACTAGAACCATGTCTATTCAGGAACATATTTCTAATAATGCAAGACTTAAATTCTCCTATCTGGTAAAGCATGGTTCCCTGCTTATAGAACACAAGTCCTCTGTTGGTATTTTTGAACAGTTGTAAACTCCAAAACTCCCACACCACCTGTTACCCCACACACCTCTCTGTCATTCTGTATCTCTTACACAGAAGCTGGGTTACAACATGCTTCTCTCCATTAGAGATTTCTTAAAAAGTGCTTTTCTCTGACACTCAAAGGCAAAGCCTTAATATTGGCTACTCTCTAATGTGTTGCTCCTTCCCCTTATGTCTCCCTTCTTTGCTCACTTTCTAGTTATTAAGTATGGTATATTGCTTTTCTTATTTCTGTGATGTCTACAGTTTATTTGTCCTCACAGCTTGGCATGGGATACAACCTATATGACAGTGGAAGGCATAATAATTGATTGACACAGTCTGAGTTCATGAGTTTGCTGAGAAATGGCAACCTACAGCCAGGGTCTTCTTACAGTGGCCTACACCTGCCAGCTAGACACTATATTTGCAAGGTTCTAGAACCTTCCTAAAGTAGCACTACCTGTTATGTATAAGGTGTTCAAACACAAGAGCTCGTTGGGACAATTTGGCTCCAAGCCACTGCACTCCTAAAGCTAGTTCTACCTCATGGACTTTTCATTTGCTGCCATCTGTCTGGAATATGCTTTCCTGGTCTTTCACTTCCTATAAGACTTGAGTAGTAAGCAACTTTCTCTGTGATCTATACCTTGACAATGGTGCTTAATGCCTTCATCCACACTTCCTATCTGATTTCTTTGTTTTTGTCCTCTCCCACCTATCTCTGCCATGTAACTTATTTCCATTTTTCTTCCATTAGAATACTAACCTCATTCAAGTTGACCTCTCAGTCAAGAGCTTGATAACATAACATAACAGTCTTTTAATTAATTCCTGCTATTTAAACTAATGAGCAAAGGTACCGAGAGCTCGTTGGCTTGCCCATTGCTCTAGCTCCAATGCCAAGTATGCTGTCTGGCTCATAGTAAATTTTCAATAATTATTTTAGTGAATAAATAAACCAGGTTAGAAACCAGAAATCATACAATATATTGAGGCAGCCACTGACTCCCAAACACATCTGAATTAAAGTTATTAAAATTAAAGCTATTCAAGTTATTTGATCTTTGCTTGCATTTGACTCTGAGTTAATTCTTGATAAATTTCTGGTCTTTAGTCTTAGCTGGGTCCTCAAATGTCTTTAAAGGATGCAGTTAGCCTTTGGAAAGAGGAGGCTGCAAGCTGTGTAGGGAGTTGGGAAGGCTTAGGAACACAACTACAGGGCCAGTACTTCTTCCTTGAATCCTACTGGGTGGCCAGTTTATTATTAATTCAAGCAATATTCATAAATGTTTATCAATGTGCTGAACACTCAAGATGCAATTCATTCATTGACACATCCATGCACAGTGCCAAATGTCACCTCTGTTCATGTGACTCTAAGTGGTCTATGTAGAATACTGGCTGTCAAGATATAGGAACTGGAGATCACCTCAGGAAATGGTACAGAAGCTAATTGTACCCCTTCCTGGAGGGAGGTGGCAATCTGAGGGGTTCCCTCAATTCGACATTGAGGGTTTTCAGGGTGTTCTATGTGATCAAACGCAATGTTTGTTTTTTGTCTTCCTGTAATGGAGAGGCTAATTAACCTTTGATGATATAAGAATTAGATCTTGAATTCACCAGGCAGACATTTCTAATTCTTCGCCTTTTGTTGCTAATGTCTCATCTGATCTAAAACCCTGAAATATTATGCTTTGAGTATTTTCACAGGCAAGGGAGGAAGTCTGTCTCAATTCCATTATCACCATTATTGTCATCAATTTTTAACTCTGATCACTGGAAACCTATAGAAAATCAAAACACCAATCATATAGCCTGATATAGTCACAGCTTTTCTTTGCTGGGATAAGTGGGAAGGAAAGTTGCCGAGACAGGTTCATCTTACAAACCACAGTGTGAGGTCCAGTAGATGATAAAGTACTAAGATGGGACTTTGGGAGGAGGATACCTCTAAGTTTACCACATATATGGGCTGGGGAGAGTCAGCTGAGAAGAAGCTATTTGGAATAATTGCAAGACAAAAGGAATGATTGCATAATAATTAAAGAAGGGAAATTGAGCAGGGAAAATGGAAGAGGGCTTGAAGAGACAGAAGAAAGCTTAGACTGTCCCCTAAAGCCATCTTAATGTCTGATATAGGCACAGCCAGTACATGGCTGAGACTCTAACGTGCTCAGCAGCACAGAGTAACAGTATTGCCTCACACAAACAGGGATTAGTCATGTTCCTTGAGAAGGCCAGCTTCTATGTGGCATTGAGAGGCACACAGGGACAGTTCAATGAGCTGATTAATAGCAGTTGGAGAAAGCATCTTATTCTAAAATAATTTGAGACCTTAAATAGTTGCAAGTCTTGGGAGTATAGCTCATGGTGGGTCACTTGCCCAGTTGAATGAAAATGGCCTCCATAGTCTCAGCGGAAATGGCACTATGAGGAGCAGGTGTGGATGGCTGGAGGAAGTGTGTCACCGGGGTGGGTTCTGTGGTTTTAAATGCTCACGCCAGGCCCAGTGCACAAGGCCTTTGGTTTGGTTCCCCCACAAAAGAAAACAAAATGAGCATGCTGGAGAGGTTGAGAAGTTGCAAAAATGATGTAAACTTTCCTGTCTACCTTCTCTATCCACATTTACTGTGGTTGTTGCGATCATGTGATTGCTTTATATAGTTTTCTTTTTCTATATGTATGCTTATAACCCTTTTCTGATACGATTGAGAGTAAGTCATGATATAATGATAGATTTCAGACATAGTGCTTCAATGTATACTTCTTAACAAACAAGAACACACAGCACAAACATTAAAAGCAGGAAAGTAAAATCAACTGAATGAGACTAGCCGACTTACAGACATTCAGCTTTGCTTTAGTGGTTAAAAAGTGAAACGTCAACTTACACATGAGAATAAAAATTTAAAACCTTCCACTAAGATTATATATTCTCAGGAAATCAATGCAAAGATGATTTGAAAGCACAACTTAAAAAAAAAACTAAATGAAAATTTTAACAGCTGTATATCCAATTATGGGGGCGGGGGAAAGTAGATTGATTTCAAACAGTTTGTAATGCTTACAGGAAAAAAGCTCTCTCTATTGAAATAAAACTGCTAATGGAGTTTTCAGTAATAGAAAAAAAGATACCTGGGTCATTATTTTTACAGTAATATGTACCAGAAATCAGGATTATAGAAAATTACTAATGGGGATACAGAACTGTACCATTACATTTTTTCAGTGCTCCTTGAAAACTGTGGAAATTTTATTTCTGGTAGGCAAAAATGTCACAATATATTCAGAGAGAAGCCCAGAATTCCAGGACCCGGTCACATTCCATAGCCAGTGTTCCAGAGTCCAGGAGGGGGCAGGAGGTTGTGGTTTTCTATCACAGAGACATTGTAACAGTCATGGACAAAGACTAAGAAGAGAATATAAAGGATACACAGCAATGACATTGGGACAAGACAAAATGTTGCCCTCCCGTGCATAGCCTGGCATAAGTCCTTCAAGTCCTGCCTGATACTGTTCATCTGACTTCACCTGAAGATTCTGCATATCTTCTACGTGTGTTCTTCCTTCTTTTGTTCATTTATTTAAATGATGACAGCAGTACACACAAAAAATATACCCCATTGAAATGAATCTTAGGAATTTGCCATATTTGTGGCTCAAATGGTTGAATAAGTAGCTGTGACATGTAGTCTGGTTTGATGAGAAAGGTACATCCAGTGACAGGAAACACTATTAGCAAAATGTTAATTTTGTTTTCAGTTACATTTCTACCCCTGTTAAGTAACCACTGTTAAGTTTTTAAGTGTATTCCAGTCTTTTTCCTAAATGTTTATGTAATGGCATCTAGCTATACAGAACACATATATACTTGTATCTACTGAAGATTTGGAGGTAGAACCATTCTGTGTGCATTGTTTTATAACTATTGAGTGCATGTGACAAACTTTGTGTGTATCTCACGATGTCTGGTTTAACTCCTGGCCGTAGTTATGTAGCACCATGTAATTGCTTCATGGCTTGAAACCATTTGTTTATAATTCCCTTAAGAAGGTGTGTTTTTAAGTACTTTATTCAAAACGAATAAGAATCCGATACAGATATTTGTGCACATAGACAAACTATAAAAGTTTCTCAGAAATTTCATTAGCTGGGACATAGCCATATATATATAAAATATATAAATATTGTACATTTATAATTACATTTATATATAATTTATAATTATAATTATTTATATTGTATAAATATAAAAATATACAATATATTTAAATATTGTAAACTTCCTCCCCTAAGAGTTTCCAACTGATTATCTCTCAGTGGCCATTTTTGTGTGTTGTTGCTGCTATTATATATTGATAATGTGCTAAGTTCTTATTGACTTAATGGGAAATTATGGTAATATTTTTCCTTGATGGCTAGCAAGGTCATACTGCCTTAGATAGCTCCTAGGGACCACTTCCATTGCTTCTGTCAGTAACTCTTTTATACTTGTTGATTTTTTTAAATGTAGAAGTGTAACATTAAAGCCTTTTGAAGTTTACAAAGTTTCAATTTTGATGAAATCCCATTTGTTAGTATTCTATTAATGTTTCCATATTCTAAGAAACACTGGCATGTGCCCAAGTAACAAACATATTTTCCCATGTTTTCACGTGGAAAATTTATATTTCTAGCTTTTATGATTAGGTTTATGGTTTACCTTAAAGTAACTGAATATAGAGTAAATAAGATAAAGAGTGCTTTCCCCCGTGAATCCTAGTGTTGCAGAAACATTCATTTGAAAGTCTTTGGTGATCCAATGAATGGACTCAGGGCCTTAGTAGAAAATAAACTGAGTACATCTGTAAGGGGTTATCTCTGAACCATTTGTTCTTCACTGACTCATTTGTCTTTATGCCTGCACCAAACTGTCTCAGTTGATGTCGCTTTACAATAAACCTTCAAAGCAGGGAGTATAGTTTCAGTGTGGTTTTTATTATCTTTCATTCTAGAATCACTGGTTAGTTTCTACCGAAATGCAACTAACTTTCAGAATAGATTGTATTGAATCCACAAATTATTATGAAATAACGGATATCTTAATGTTTTCAAATACTTCTCTATAACTTTTACTTGGTTTCCCACTAATTTCTCTTAAGGTTTTATAGTTTTTGGTTTACTTAGAATCTTGTGTATTTTTATTAAGTATAATTCTAGCAATTTGAATTTTCTATACTTTTAACACCTGTTTTTAGAAGTTGTAATTTCTAATTATTTTCTGGGGGAGATAGGACAATTAGACTTTTCATGTGTTCTAATAGTTCTAATTTACTGATTAATTCTACTGTTGTTTTTGCTTTTCTGTAGATTCATTAGAGGTTCCTGTGTTCATAGTGATATATTATATAAATACATTTCATTTTTCTTCCCAATAGTTCTGCTCCTTGTCTAATTTTTTCTCATCTCACACAGCAGCTAAGCCTTTCCTTTCTTAGTACTTGATTTTGCACATTTCAATTTAGATTGTGAGATTAATATAAAAGCCACAACTGGCATTTTGCATTGTGTCAAGCTGGATGGCAGCTCTCTAACATGAAAATGTGATTAGCATAAATGTGTCCATTTAAACCATTTTTATGAAACTTCTGTATCATCTGTCTTCCAAAATTTTTATCTCTACCCTAACATCAAACACTCTGGTCTCCTCACTCAGTTCCCACCCAGCCCAAGGAGCCACCATTCCACTTGGTGTCTCTGTGAGCTGACTACTTTGAGTTGCTTAAGTCAGAGAAACCATACATTAGTTTTTCTGTGACTAGCTATTTTTGTTTTTAATTAAATTAATTAATTAGCTAATTAATTAATTTAATTAAAAAAACCTATTCTCTTTATATCTTGCTCACTGTCCCACTCCTGGTCACCCACTCCTACAATTCTTCCTTGATTCCCCCTCCTCTTCTCCTCTGGGTGTGTGCTTCCCCCACCCCCCACCCCCCTGGTAATCTACCTCTCCAACCCTGGCACTTCAGGTATCTGCAAGGATAGTTGTTTCCTCTCTCACGGAGGCCATACAAGGTAGCCTGGCTAGTTGAACATATCCCACATACAGAGAACAGCTCCAGTTGTTCAGGACCCACATGAAGGTCAAGCTGCACGTCTGCTACATATGAGTGGGGAGGCCTAAGTCCAGCCCATGTATGTTCTTTTGTTGGTAGTTCAGACTCTGAGAGCTCCAACAGTCCAGGTTAGTCTCTGTTGGTCTAACTGTGGAGTTCCTATCCCTTTCAGGACCCACAATCCATCCTCCTATTCTTCCCTAAGAATTCCAGAGCTCCATCCACTGTTTGGCTCTGCGTGTCTGTATCTGTCTGAGTTAGCTGAGGCACATGGAGGGAGGGACCTGAGAAGATGGTAGGATGGAGAGGAGAATGGGGGATTCAGGATCAGGTGCTGAGAAGGACAAGAGAGATGGTTAGATGGCTATGAAAATGAATAGAAATCTGCAACTGACAAGGGTGAGGAGGTGGGGGGCATGTCCAGGATGAGACATGGTTTGGGACAAGGGAGGCACCCAAGAATCAATGGGGATGACCTTAGCTGTTACTCAGTACATTGGGGATATGGAACCTGAAGAGGCAACCTTCTGTATCCAGAAAGGAACCCCAGTGGAGTGATAGAGACACCAACCCACCCACAAAACTTTGAATTGGTGATCATATTATTTTCTTGAGGAGTCCCTGTACTGTATTAAACAATAGCTGGATCGTCTTACACTTCCTCCAGCAGTGCCACAGATCCAGTTTCTCCATGCTTCCTGGTGTGGTTTGGTTGGTTTTGTTTTTAGTATCAATCATCGCAGTGTGCATGGAGTGGCATCACTTTGTGGTTTAATCTGCATGTCCCCAGTGACTAGAGATGCCATACATTTTTTTCATGAGTTTAATGATTATTTGTTTAACTTTCAAAAGATGTTTCTTCAAGCTTTTTTTGTTACATTGTAACATTTTCAAGCTATTTTTTGTTACATTGTAGACATTTTATATATTCTGGATGTTAATCACTAATCACATAGATTTTTCTTCCATTAAGTGGTCTGCCTTCTATTTGTTGATGGCATATCCTTTGATACATAAAAAATTCAGTGTTGATGAAGTCCAGTTTATGCATTTTACTTTTATTACCTGTATTTTTGGCATCCAATCCAAGGAATGGCTGCCAACTCTGGTTTCATGAAGCTTTTCCCTGTATTTGGTTCTAAGACTTTTACAGCTTGGACCAACTATCCTCTTATAGGTTTGATGCCTTTATTCTGATGAACAATTTTGCCCCAGTTTCAGCTTCATTTGTTTTCTCACCAGTATAGAAAAGTGGAACAGATAAAGTATAATCCAAAAATTATGGCTGATCGAAGGAATAAATGACAGTCAGACAGTAGACACCCTTTACCTGAAGTGAAGGCACCCCCAAAAGTAAGAGAACAGGTTGAAGCTGGATTGAAGCTAGAAGGAACTATAAAAATTTCTTTGACACCATTCCACTCTCTACTACCCAGGCTCTAACAAATGGCTTAAGACATTTTTTGTTTTGTTTTGATTTGGTTTTGAGGGTTTTTTTTTGTTGTTGTTGTTATTGTTGTTTGTCTTTTTTTTTTCAAAAGGGAGGAAAAGGAACCTTTTAAGGAAATACTGGACCAAAGCAAGACCAGAAACCAGCTAAGCAAACTTCAAACTGAGCGTCTCCATGTCTGCTATCAAAACACTCTTCAGATCTCCAACGCCTTTCAGCTTTGTTGACTGCCGCACACTTCTTTCTCTTGGGCTGATTCCACTCTCTGTTTGCAGCTTTCCTCAGCAGGTTTCCCACAGTTTAGGCATCTCCAGCATTTTGGTGTCTCCAAGGCAATTCAGGCTTCACCTTTACACCTTCACACAATGGCTTCTCTAGGCAGCCACATAGGGACAGCCCTCATACTTGCCTGGCCTCAGCTGCTTTCCTTAGCCTAGGAGGAGATTCCACAACCCTTTCTTGAAGCCTTCACTCTAAAACCAGAACCACTGTGGCTGAAACTGCCAACTTTTGCTGCTTGCTGGGGCTAAAACATGCCTCCCCTGGACCCCTAACCCCCTTGTTCAATGTCTTCATTAGCTTTCTGTCTTAGACAGTTTCCTTCACTGCCTAAGCCTGTCTGTCCTGAAATTCCATCTATAAACCAGGCTGGCCTCAAACTCAGAGATCTGCTTGCCTCTGTCTTCTGAGTGCTGGGATTAAAGGTGTGCACCACTACACCAGACTCTAAGCTTCTTTTAAATTATTTTTTTACAAGTTGGAAGCTGAGCTGGGTGGGACCTGCCCCGAGGTCACCACCCCCTTTGTCCCATTTAACCCCAGGCTTTTCTTTAATCTGCTTATCTCTATGAACACAGGACATAGCTCCTTTTCTCCTTAATCTGTACGTTTTGAAATTTTCTTTGCTTATCTTGCTCCTTTTCATCATAAATCTGCATAAGAGTGAATACTAATAACCAAGCAACACAGTCCATGCTAGGCTGTTTGAAATCTCTGTAAGTGCAATTAGTTCAAAACGCTCCAATTTAGCCTCAGGTAGATTTTTTGACAAGGGAAGAAAGCCACATTCTTCACCAAAATGTCTTAAGAGCAGTCTCTAGCCCACTTATTCTTCTTCTTCTCTGGAACCTCTTGAGCCAGGCCACCACAGTTCAAAGCACCACTGTTTTACACATTCCTACTACGATGGCCCATGAAGCCCACTTAAAGTATTTCGCCACTTTGTCCTAAAGTCTACATTACTCCAAACAAAAGCACCAGACCCATCACAACAATACTCTAGTTCCTGGTCTTTGTAGGAGTAGCTAAGGCTGGGGAGAGAAGGGAGGGAGGAGGACTGGAGGAAGACAATGGAGGAGGAAGACAGGAAGGAGAGGACGACTGGGAAGCAGGAGGTAGAAGGACAGATGCAGGGGCTGGAAAATCCTCAAGTTATAAGGGTCTCATAGCTGGGGAACAGAGTAGTGTAGGGGTGTCTGCCCAATCTAGGCTTACAGAATATATTCATAATTCCTGAGTTGTGCTTTCATTGACTGGTCATATTTGGGTTGGAGATTTAAGTATCTCTCACTACAGGTCTTAGAGTTTTATACTGTAAAAAGACACCATGACTGTGGCAACTCTTATAAAGGAAACACTTCATTGCAGCTGGCTTCCAGTTAAGAGGCTTAGTCCATTATTGTTACCCTGAGAAGCCTGGTGGCATGCAAGGCAGACATGGTACTAGAGAGGTAGCTGAGAGTTCTACATCTGGATCCACAGGTAACAGGAAGAGACACTGAGCTTCTGAGACCTCAAAGCCCACCTGCAGTGACACATTTCCTCCAACAATGCCGCACTTACCCCAACAAGGCTATATCACCTAATATTACTACTCCCAGTGGAGACTATTTTCTTATAAACCATCACGCTCTTCCTAGTGAATTCTGCCATAGAGCAAACTATTTTTGGAGCAAAGACTTTGCTGGCTAGGACTACAACATTATTGTGTATGGTTCTCGAGTATCTTGAGTTTAACTCACAGATTCTTTGACATACAGTGCTAGGGCAGCTCTACACCATGAAACAATAACAGACTAATGACTGTTTCATGGTATGGATGCATTTTGCAATGCATTGTGGTAAGGATGGACTGACAAAGCAGAACAGGGTTAAGAATCGATAAGATCTTAAAAATAATGGCAAAACAGAGGGGAAGGGAAGGGAAGGGGGGAGGAGAGGGTTATGAGAGGGGGTGACCAGGAGCAGGGCAGTGAACAGGCTGTAAAGTGAGTAAGTTAATAAATAAATAAATAAATAAATAAAGAAAGAAAGAAAGAAAGAAAGAAAGAAAGAAAGAATACTGACAAAAATGTCCTCTCACATAGGAAATTAGTTAGCCTAGAAGGGCACTTCCAAAGCTAGAGTGCAGTAATCTTTGAGAGGTGTCTGCCTGTTCTACTAACCACAACTCACTAAACGCGTTAATTCCTTTAAAATTCTTTAATACCAACCATACTCATGTGATGTCTCAGGAAATGTTGACTGTCTACTGCCCTCTACTATGCTCACCAGAGTTTATTCTGTGAAAATCTGCAATATGATATCTTTTTTTTTCTTTTTCTATTTCTGACTTCAGATTCCTGATGAGATTGATATCTGTCTCACAGACCTGGCAGGAACCATAACACATGATCTAGAGGTAGAATTCAAGACAGAACTGAAACAAAGTAAAGTCAAAGACTACTTGGAAATACCAGCTATTATTTCATAAATTCATAATATTTAAAAAATAGAGAATTTTGTATCAAAACAAATACTAGTTTCAGCTCTCCAGTCATCTAGGTATCTTTAGGGAATGCTTACTAAAGGCAGAAGTTAACAGCTATGATGTGACATCTTCCCAGTATCCACTCCCTCCCCCAACCAGGGTGGCATGTCTACTGTGACTGATAAATTCTACACTGACACTTAATTACGAGCCAGAGTTCAAAGTTCAGATTAGGGTTTCTCTTGTGTTGTACACTCTATGAACTTGGACAACAGTATCATGACATCACCATTGTCGTAATATTGGCAGCATTTTTGTTGGCCTAAAAGTCTGTGCTTCATCTGTGCTTACACAAACCCCTAGCAATCAAGCCTGTTGCTCTCTGTATAGTTTTGCCTTCTTCAGAACATCAGATAATTGGGATCATAGGGCACACAGATTCTTTGAAATTGGCTTATTACACTTGATAAAATATATTGAAGTCTCTTCATTTGGTTTTTCATTGAACAAGACCTCGTGTCTTTATAGTGTTAGATAAAGTTCCTGTCTGTCTATAAACACTCACTTATCCATTCATGTATCAAAGGACATTCTGGTTGTTTCTAAGCTCTGTCAATTATCAATAAAATTGTTACTCTTAAGCTACAACATATTGAAAGTAATAGATATGTGTGGCTTTTTATAATGGGCTTTGACATATTGAGCCCTCTTTATATACACAGCCATGTTGAGCTCATTTCACACTACTGCGTATGTACCACTGATATACTGACATCTCTCAAATGTATATCTCATGCTAAACTCATCTCTTCTCAACTCCAGACTCCCATGCCAAAGCTCAATGTACAATATTAAACTCAGAGTATTCAAACTGAACCCTTGTTCTTCCTCTGGGAAATTCAGTCTGACATACCTGTAGCCTCTTTCTGTCATTTAGAGTTTCTCCAATCTTCCCTAGTAGCTTGAGTCCCAAAGCCTGAAATCCTTGAATCGTTTTCTTTCTCTGAGATTCCTCATATAACATGGTAGCAAGTCAAAGGGACCTCACCCAATATGACCTACTTTTGTCTGATCATTTGACAGACTAACGTTGCTTTTAAACCATCATCATTTTTCATTTTAAGAGATTGAATAGCCTCTTCAATAGTGTCTGTGTCTCTATCATTAGTATCAATATTATAGCCTCGAGCTTACACTTATATTATTTTACTTAGAAACAATCACAAAGTTACAGGAGTGCTGTACACTCAATACAAAGAATTTATTTTTCTGTTCTGTTCTCTCACCTTCCTCCACTTAGATATTTCAGTGTATATTTTCTACCCAAACAGCATGGTCTGTATGCCAACAACCTAATGTTAAACTCAGCAATCTAATGGCTCAGCTTCCTTCAAATTCTTGCTGAAACCTCACATTTTCAGTGGTGCTTACTCAACTCTCAATTAATAATTCAAACTCCCCTTTGCTTTGATTGATGTCTCTTTAGCACAATGCACAAATGGATTGGTCTGAAATGGATGCTGTCTGATCCTTACAGGAGATTGGAACTGTGAGGATTGGCACCAAGAGACACCTGAGCTGCTCTATTTAATAAAACAAAAAGTTTAATGTTTGCATAGGTAGCTGCCGAGGGGCCAGGGGCGAAGACTTTGAAAGCAATTGAGAATGCTGGGATTAAGATGCAAACAGGATCCATGGATACATATCCAGGAACATTTAGGAACAATGCTGTATTGTTTATGAGCATATTATTGGCTGGGCATTGTCAGGATGCCACTGTTTGTGCACACAGGGTTTGATTCCCAGATTAAGACTCCAGTGGAAAAGCTTACTAAGGTGAAAGGTGCTAATGAGAACAAATGAAGCACTTTTGAGGAAGGAAGTTGTCCATCTCACAGTAAATGGGATGATGAACTAAGCTACTGACCATGTTTTTGTAGAGAAGGATAATCCCAGAAGCCTGGTAGCCTTAGAACCTTCTAGATATGCGCAAGAGTATTTCTGAGGTTCCTCTACCTATTCCTAACTAAATCCATTGCACAATTGGTGAAAGTACTCACCAGTCAAAGAATTCCATCTGAAATTTCTAGGCATGTTCTGGGCAAAAGAACATCCTGGATGGAGATGGAACTTTTTCCCCCCAAGTTAGAAGAGTAGTGTAGTATGCTGGACTGAGCACAGATCAGCACAGTCAAAGTCTTTCACATATCATGAAACATGCATGCTCATAAACAGCATGAAATATACATGCTTATAAACACCATGATATATACATGCTCATAAATACCATAAAACATGCATTCTCAAACACCATGAAACATACACACTCATAAACACTGCATCTAAACATCATATGTCTGCAACAGTGACTGATTTTAATCTGCTTTCTCAAGACTGGCTTTTGACTTTTACTTTTATTGGGTCTAGTAAGACTGTCTCAGCTTTCCCTACCTTCTGATAGTCCTTAACTTTCATTTTCTGCTTTACTGCAAATGGCTATTAAATTTCATATAACTCATATCCTTGAAAAGGACTCTGGCCTGGCTTGTCTCTTTGAACCAGTTCTCCCAGTTCAGAGATGATGAGCCAGGCCAGTCAGTACATGAGGTGCCCTATAGTCAGCCGATACCCCTGGTTGTAGTCACTCTCCAGGCAGAGGCTAGAGGGTCTCTGAATTCAAGACTGGTCTGGTCTACAGATTGAGTTCTAGGGGAGACAGGGTGCTATGGTAGAAAACATGGCTGCTATACCTTAGTAGGGTTATAGATAATTTAAGTCTAGTAGCAGAGAATCACAGGAGGATACTGGCTTGTTAAGAAGGTTGGTGAACCTGATTTACAAACAACAGTCACTGGGCAGTAATGGTGCATACCTTTAATCTCAGGACTCTCCAGGTAGAGGCTAGAGGGTCACTGAATTCAAGACTAGTCTGGTCTACAGACTGAGTTCTAGGACAGCCAGGGCTACATAGAGAAGCCTTGTCTAAAAAACAAAACAAAACAAAACAAAACAATAAAACAAAAGAAAACAAAACTCAAACAGGTTTTTAAGTGTGTGTGTGTGTGTGTGTGTGTGTGTGTGTGAGAGAGAGAGAGAGAGAGAGAGAGAGGCAGAGAGAGATACAGAGACAGAGAGACAGAGAAAGACAGAGACAGAGAAACAGAGAGTCTCTCTCACACACACGGAGAGATAGAGAGAGGGAGGGAGAGGGAGAGAGAAAAAGGTCTTGCTTTGAGGCTCAGATGAATCTCAAGTTCAGGATTCTGTGACTTAGCCTCTGGATTGTTGGAATTTCAGGCATGCACCACAAGGCCTGGCTAAAATAGTTTTTTGTTTTTGTTTTGTAAGATGGAGTTTCACCGTGTAGGTTTTGCTGGCCTAGAGCTAACTGTGTAGACCAGGCTAGCTTCACACTCACAGAGCTCTGCCTGCCTCTGTCTCCTCAGTGCTGTGGTTAAAGAGCCTACCCATACCCTAGCCTCCACATAGGTTTCATTTGAATTGAAAGAAAAGATTATACCTATTAAAATCCAGTATAAACGAGGTTTCCCTGCAGTGCACAGTTGAGCATCGGGTCCCATAATGTTTCCTCGTAAAACTGTGAAGATGTTTACCCATCTACTTGGGAAACTGGTAAACAGAGCCAAGCCATTTTCTTTCTTTCTTTCTTTCTTTCTTTCTTTCTTTTTTTTTTCCTTTCCTTTAAAAAAAAAAAAACATATGAAGTGTCTTGGAAAGGATTGCCAACACAGGGATGTAGCAAGTTGGCATAAGGGCTGTCTCTGCTTTCTGTTTCCTTCATAGTCAAAGAATACCGCAAAAGACCTTCAAGGCCAAATGAACGTTTACCAGTGAATCATTTGCTGCCAGGAACACAGAGGGAAATGCTGAAGTTAAAAATGGCATCTTGAGAAGCACGTAGGGGAAATGCGGGTGGAGCCAGCTAGCCCCACCATGGTGCAGGAAAGGAAGGTCAAACAGTCTTGCAACAAACCACCACAGAAGTGGTTCATGTCTGAGAACCACATTACCACTTGGCCTGAAGTCCGTTGTCTGTCTTTATCAAGGAACATTGGACAACCTGAAGACACATCCTAAGATTACTTCTAGGCAAATATTTCAGGCAGGGTAGAAAAATGTAACTCTCAGAGAACTAAGAAATAGAAAACAATGCACATAAATTTAAAGAGAGAAAAGAGTTTGGGAGTAGAAAAGTAAGTGAGAACACAATTCTTAAGCTGTTTGAAATATACAGAAAAAGAGAGTGACAAGTTTTCAGTACTGTTCTAATAGGTGATTGATAGCTGAACTGGACACACATGCATGTTTCCACCTGAGACTCTTTACTCACTGTCCACAGGCACATATGTGTACCTGTTTCTGAATATGTACATACAGCTCATTTGAGTGAATGGTTTACAAATTGCCAAATCATGTTGGTTCTCTTTACATTATCCTCCAATGCCTAAGGTATGTGAATGTATGATTTTATTCAGAGCAACAAGGTATATAAGAAAAAATTAAGAATTTATCTTGCCCTTTAGTTCAACTGTGTTTTTCAATAGCTAGATGGTTTCGTTGATGAAGTAAATTTTTCTCTTTGATTTTTATGTATATTTTTAATTAAAATATGATTACATCAATTGCCACATGTCTCTTTCATCTGAGGTTCCTTGCTGCAAATCTTTAGGTGTGAGTAACATGGAGAAACCACAGAAGTCAGTAAGAGAAACTTTTCATTAGTGCAGGGAGAAAGAGCTACAGAGTTGGTAAATCACTGATTTTTAACTCACTAGTGGTGGCTAGTACCATAGAGCAGACAAACTTGCAGTTCTTGAGGTTGGTTGTGTGCTGTGTTCCTGAAGGGCTTTATAAGCTCTTGACACCTATCTAGTACCAAGAGAGATTCAGATGGAATTAACCTGGGCACCAAGATGTGATTTCCTATAAACTTCCAGGCTTTATAAACGATAGCATATTCACCTTGGGTAGTCATACGCAGCCAAAATAACATTCCTAGTATTCTTTGTTTAGTTTTATATTTTGCCAATCACAAAGCGAGTTGTGTATTTTATAACGAAGAGAGCTGCTTCCTGTCACTTTAATCCAGGAATCAAACTCAGCGTCTTCATGCTCAGAGTGACCAGACACTGTGTTCCTTTGAATCTGATATATTTCCTGGTGAGAGAAACAAAATAAACACAGATGCTTTACTTAATGATCACAAGTTCTATCTAAAATTATAACAGAGGCAAATACACATGGTTCTAGAGAAAGGTCTCATGAGGCCAGATTGAGGAGTAAGATTTACCCCTTTTTGCTTTATGGGTGACACACTGGGTAAGAAAGTACACACACTTCCTTGGCTTACTCTCCTTTCACTGCTATCTCTCATGGGTACATATACAAAAGGAGAGTTTCTCTTCCTGCTGATGCCCACACTTCCTGGAAAGCACGATGCCCAGGACATCTTCCACTGCTCCTCTGTTCTGAGATCCCAGGCCAGTCACTGAGCCAACATGACTGCTTCCTTCTTCCCATGGATGTGCAGCAGGCTGGAGGGGCACTGGGTTTAGCTTAAAGATGCTCGAATTTTGTCTCTGCTGCTTAGCAGCTCAGTTACCTGAGGCATCATAAGGCCTCACAGCACCTCATTTTTCTTATCTGCAAAACAGGAACAGCAATGGCTCCTTTACAATGTTATAGTTGTGTGAATGACAAAAAAACAAAACAAAACAAAACAAAAAAAAAAACAAAAAACAAAAACGTAAGTGTAACATGCTTAGGGGAAAATCCTGGCACAGAGTAAGTGCTCAGGGAATGGTAGCCCTTATCCTTCTAACATATGTTTCTATCAAATTAGTGAAAAGAATGACATTCTTCTGCTTTACTGTAATGTGTCTTGTGCCCTCAGTTTTCAGATCAGCCCTATATAACTGCAGGATCTGGATTAGTAGATTCAAGTTAAAAAATAATTTTGATCTCTACTGAGCATCTAGGTACTCTTTTCTTTGTTGGTACCCACCAAAAAATACTCTCCATTCACACAGATTTTATACTGTATGGTAAGTAATTTATATTACATTGTAAGTAATCTAGAGATGGCTTAAAATAAGCAGAGGAACACATGTAGGTTATTTGTAAACACTGTGCTGTTTTATACAAGGTACTTTAGCATCCATGGATGTTAACATTTTTAGGGGTCCTGGCCCAAATCTCTCGAGGATAATTAGAGATGATAGGATGACAGTGTAGGGATGCTGTCATGTGCATTTGTGATTGATCCCTTCTCTTAGGAGAGGTTCTCCAAATTCCAAAATCCTAATTGCCAGGATGGAAAGACCATGTCAAGATCCATGCATTTTTTATGTCCTGCGAGGTCCACTTTATCCCTGAATTCTGCCTCTGTGCTCTGTTAGTGAGCTGCCATTTATACTGAATCTCTGTTCTCAGTTCCCATCATCACATGTCACTGAACAGTCACTCACTGCACACTCATAAACCTATGCCTGCTCTAGAGAAGCAGCATTGAGAACAGGATTTGTTTTATAATACTTCTAGCAGGTGGAGCATAGGATCATGAACTTAAAACATAATAAACATATAATCCCAGATAAGCACCAGGAAAATAGAGAGGAAGGGGGTCCGAGCACTGAGCAGATCTCAGACAGCAGCTCTGCCCCCAATCTCACAGAACCCAGAGGAAGCAGGCCTTCCAGAAGCTCTAACCCAGGCAGTATCTTAGGTAAGGAGACAGCAACACCTGCCCCAAACAGGGAGTAACTGAGACCCACTAGGACACAGGAAGTCACTCCTGGCCCAGAGCACTGGTTCTTTCCTGTCTGTGCCTGTGCACTGAGCAGATCTTGGGCCCCAGCTCTAACCCACTCCACACAGTTCTGATAAAACCAAGATAATAGGAAGGACAGGCTCCAGTCAGAGACAGGGCAGGCAGCACCAAGGAGATGCAGATGGCAAAAAGCAAGTCCAAGAACATAAGCATCAGCAACCCAGGATACATGGCATCATTAGAACCTAGTTCTCACATACTAGAACGTCCTGAATTCCCCGTATCACCAGGAAAGCAAGTTCAGATTTAAAATCACTTTGAATGATGATGATAGAGGACTTTAAGAAGGACATAAATAACACTCTCAAAGGATTTGAGGAGAACACAGGTAAACAGGTAGAAGCCCTTAAAGAGAAAAAACAAAAATCCCTTAAAGAATTTCAAGAGAACACAACCAAACAGGTGAAGGAATTGAACAAAACTGTCCAGGACATAAAAATGGAAGTGGAAACAATCAAGAAATCACAAAGGGAGACGACCCTGGAGATAGAAAACCTAGGAAAGAAATCAGGAGTCATAGATACAAGCATCACCAACAGAATACAAGACATAGAAGAGAGAATCTCAGGTACAGAAGATACCATAGAAAATATTGACACAATTCTCAAAGAAAATGCAAAAAGTTCTTAGCACAAAACATCCAGGAAATCCAGGATACAATGAGAAGACCAAACCTAAGAATAATAGGTATAGATGAGAGTGAAGATTCCCAACTTAAAAGGCCAATAAATATCTTCAACAAAATTATAGAAGAAAACTTCTCTAATCTAAAGATTGAGATGCCCATAAACATACAAGTAGCCTATAGAATGCCAAATAGACTAGACCAGAAAAGAAATATCTCCTGTCACATAATAATCAAAACACCAAGTGCACAAAACAAAGAAAAAATATTAAATACAGTAAGGGAAAAAGGCCAAGTAACATATAAAGGCAGACCTATCAGAATTACACCAGACTTCTCACCAGATACTATAAACATGAGAAGATGTTGGACAGATGTCATACAGACCCTAAGAAAACACAAATGCCAGCCTAGGCTACTATACCCAGCAAAACTCTCCATTACCGTAGATGGAGAAACCAAGATATTCCATGACAAAACCAAATTTACACAATATCTTTCCACAAACTCAGCATTACAAAGGATAATAGTGGGAAAGCTCCAATACAAGGAGGGGAATTATACCTTAGAAAGAGCAAGAAAGTAATCCTCTTCCAACAAATCCAAGGGACCATAACCACACAAACAATGCCACTGCTAATAACAAAAATGGCAGGAAGCAACAATCTTCTCTCCTTAATGTCTCTTAACATCAATGGACTCAATTCCCCAATTAAAAGACATAGGCTAATGGACTGGATACATAAACAGGACCCAGCATTTTGCTGCATACAGGAAACCCACCTCAGTGACAAAGACAGATTACCTTAGAATAAAAGACTGGAAAAAAATTTTTCAAGCAAATGGTCCTAAGAAACAAGCTGGAGTATCTACTCTAAAATCTCCAGCCTAAGAACACAAAAGGAGGGACTCATGGCTCAACCTGTATAGGTAGTTGAGGGTGGCCTTGTCAGGCCTCAGTGTAAGTGGACGGCCTTGGTGCCTGAAAGTTTGGATTCCCTAGTGTTGGAGAATTCGAGAGCAGGGAGGCGGGAATGGGAACATGGGGGGAGCACACCCTCATAGAAATAGGAGGAGGGGGGATGAGATAAGGTGTTCCGAGCACCTCCCATGTCCCCCCTCGCCCACGGAAGAGAAACACGAGAGGCAGAATTCGGGTAGTTACCACAGCAAGGCTTTACTCTTAAGTGAAATCCGCGGAAGGACACGGAAGGGCTGAGACGCGGAAGGGGCCTGGCTTAAATTACAACCTAGAGTGACATATTCACTTCTGACTGGCTGTTCGCTCACCACCCAATATTACGCCTCAGGATTGGCAGTGACTTTGGCGGGCTCTCTGCCTTTGCATCTGCGCAGTTAATTGTTTACTGCTGGGAAAACACGAGGCCAGCACCATCTTGGAAATGCAAACGTATAACCACTGCTAACAGCGGCTTCCTACAATAAGGGGTTTTGTGGGGGGAATGGGAGAGCAGATATCATTGAAAGGTAAATAAATAAAATATCTAATAAAAAAAAAACAGATAATGTGTAGGTAATTATGCTGGGAATGCTGGGTTCCTCACAGCAGGCTGTGGGTAGTTGGCTGGAAACACTCTGGGTTCCTCCAGGCTGGAAGTTTGGCCCTGCTGCTGTGGCTCCACAGTTCTTGTTAATCATGCCCTCTACTTGTGCCCTACGTGAAGGGTACAGGTTGAATGGAGATTAGACCTCATGTCAGGAGCCTGGGTTCTGGGGGCATGGCCAAACACCCACAACCCAAGAACCAGGATACCCTTCCACGGCCCAACAATAATGGATCTGGCACTTGTAGTTGAGCAGTCAAGAATTTTTGTCAAGAATTTATTATGGGGCTTTTGGACAATCCTCAAGGACAAGGTGTTGTGGAAGAAGCCCATGGAACTTTAAAAAGATTGGTGAGACATACTGTTGCTGAGACAAAGAATGATGCTGACATGTGAGCTTGCTGAGTTCCCTGACAAGGGTGACTGAGGAGCTGTATTGGACATATGTTCCTGACCCACCTTTGCTTTCCTATATCCCAGATGAGACAAGCTGCCTTGCCTCAAGTTTTTCGACCTTGTGGGATAGAGAATCAAAAAGAGAAATTATGTCTCTTGCATTTTTCTTAAAGGTGCCCAGCTAAGGACTCAATCATGTACTGGACTTTAGCTCATGCTGTACCAGGCCAAGGAGTTGCATTTTATTCTGTTGAAATGGAAAGTGACTGGAGACGACAGCAGCAGAGGTGGCAGGATCTAGCAGGGGTGTAAACACTCTGGAGCTGAACAACAGACGTGTTAACTGAGTGGTATGTAAGAGAGGGAACCACAAGTGACTCTAGATTTCTGTACAAAATCCACTGGCTAGTGCTGTTATTTACTTAGATGAGAAAATAGAAATACTTTGACTTGTGGTGTTTTACAAAGGGGAAAGAAGTAATTCTGTTTTGATTGTCAAGTTGGAAATGTTTATTGATCAACCAATTGAGAAGAGGTTAACAATAGAGGTAGAAGCCTGGAACTCTGGGAGAGCCTGGCTTGAGCCATAGACTTCAGAATCATTAACCTGCTGGATAAGTTAGTATTAAAGCCACAGTGAAGAATGAAGACAGAAAAGCAAAGGTTTCAAAGACAGACACCTGAAGCATTCTAACATGTGAGTGACAGATGCCACAACCCGAGGCCTTGGGTTCTCCTCACCCCTGGACATCCTACCTATGGCTACTCACTTTCCCAGCTCTGTGCAAAGCAGGAGTGCTCCCGGCTTTCCCCAGGCTCTGACTTAGCCTTTATCTTTAGCCCAGCTCTCCCAGCATGCCTCCCTCTCTGAGACATTATGGAAGCTTGGTCACTTTTCTTTACTCTGTGCATTAGTCTTGTCTCCCCAGCCAGCTAGCTTCCTTCAAGGCAGAGAACACATCTGGTAAATCTTTGTACCTCCTTGAAAAACCTAACTGGTGATTGCTATGTGCTCAAAATGCCTGCTGACTGACAGACTGCTTGTGAATGTCCATTTCAGGCGATGCTGGCAGATGCTTGTGATCCACAGGTCTAGAGCGTCTTCCATGTCAGGCTGCTCAGATAGGGTTAGCTATTGTCGATACTTGGAAGAATAAATAAGCACCAGAAAACTGTATTCCAACAGGCAGTTGGGCAAAGCAAGATACAGAGAAGTGAAAGGACTTTGGTCACAAACAAGACAAAGAAAGACAAAGCAGCTCAATAGAAAATCAGAATGTCTGTAGAAGAAGGAAGGAGGTTTGTGCTCTGGAGACTGCTTAGTTGGTGGAGCGATTTCTATGCAAGCATGCAGACTGAGTTACATCCTCAGAGCCCCTAGGAAAATCTGGGTGTGGTGCTGTCTACTTGTAATATCGGCTCTGGGAAAGCAGAGAGTGTAGGGGCGTTTTGTCTAACCACTTTAGAGCTCTCAGCAATCTCTGGGCTTCAAAAACAAGGTGAGAATCAGAAAAAAAATACCCATGGTTGAACTCTGGTTTGCACACATATGTGGGTACGTGTTGGTCTAGCTTGTTCTGTTGCCGTGACGAAACAAAAGCAGTTTGGAGGGAAGGGTTTATTTGGCTCACAACTCCAAGTAACAGTTCACTGAGGGAAGTCAGGGCAGAAACTCAAACGAGAACTAAAGCAGACACTGTGGAGGAAGGCTGTTTACTGGTTTCATAGGTTAGCTTTCTTACACAGGCCAGGGCACATTGGGCCGGTCTTATATCAGTCATCAATCAGCAGTCAAGTCAGTCTCTCACAGATATGGCCCCAGAGGCCAGTGTGATCTGGGAGATACCTCAATTGAGATAGATTCCTTCTTCCTAGTACACATGTACATGCACACACACACGCACACACACACACACACACACACACACACACACACACACACGCACCCACATGAACACACAAAGAAAATAATAAAAAGGAAAAGGTTTGCCAAGTGTGGTGCTGTACTCCTATGATCCCAGTAGTCTGGAGAATAAGGCAGGATTGCCAATTTGAGGCCTGCTTTGGGCTGCACAGTATGACACTCACAAAAGAAAACAAACAACAGTGATGACAACAACAACCACCACAACAACAGAACAGAATGAAAGAAAATTAATTAAAAAAAAAAAAAAAAAAAGGAAAAGCCTTTAGCAGTCACTCCAGGAACCTGACCACAGCCCTGTCTGCTGATCAAAAGGCAAGCCAGTCTGAGCAGACAAGAGAGTTAGCTCTTGGTTTTCTAGAACACTGACAAAGGTTGCTGCAGAGTGGGTTCTTTGTGTTTCTCTTTTTTCTTCTAGAATATTGTAAGTTGCCTGCTGCTTAAAGAACAGTTAGATCATGGCTAGCTGTGGCCCAAACGCCAACTCCTGGAGGTCTTCTCAAAGCCTGTGCAGCTTCTGATCAGCAGCGCAGAAAGACAAAGGGGACCCGCCCACAGGCACGAAGAACAGGAGGAGGCAGGGAGAGGAGGGAGGCTGCGCATTGAATCCAGGGAACAAAAAGAGAAACTCCTAGCAGCAGGTGTTAGCTGGGAAGAATATGAGGATGCTGGTGAGCGGAATGGAGCCGGGACCATCAGAAACAAAGAGAAGATGAGACGATTGGGAAGGGAACACAAAGGCATGGCATGGAGTGCAAATCAGAGCTGAGGGAGTGAACAAAAATGAAGAAATAATAGGTGGAGGATGGGCTCACAGGAAGATTGTACTCTAGATTAGAAAAAGCAGCTCTGATGGGGTATTCTTTGGAATACAGAGGATTGCAGGAATGCAGAATAACAAGGTCTTTAATAAAATTAACTTAATATATTATTGTTTTTATCTTAGTGATTGAACATACATGGAAAACTGGGGGGTGGGGGGAGTGGAGTGTACATAGTCCATAGCTGGTGTAATCCACAGCTCCAAAGGAAGGAGTTATTTTCAGTTACTGAAGGTGATATTCTTACAAGTGTGTCCTTAGGGCAAACAGTGAAATCTCACTGGTATTTCTACTGTTAATGAAGATAGTCACCTGGACTGTGTGGTGGACTCAAACTAAAGCAAACACCAAAGTGAGCACGGATGAGTCTTGTGGGGGCTTTCTCTGTGGCAAGAAGATTTTCTCCATGCTTCACTATAGTTACATATGCAGTCCTGCAGCATACAGACTTGGGAGATACCCTGAGAGCATAGGTTATTCATTCCCTGTGACTTCATGCACAAATCTAAAGGCCTGACTTAATTGGGATGGTTAGACCACTGTCCATGAAAGTCAAATATCTTGTTACTATTTAGTCCTGCCCATTTTGGTGACTCATAAGCACCTGAGAATCCAGTCAGCTTCATGTTATCAATCCAGAGAGCTCCGGGGCCATCTGGGTTGCTGTGAATGTCCTTTTGATGTTTTCTGGTTCATCACACAAAGGAGAGAGAGCAGGAGACACAGAGTCTCTCACAGCAAACTACTTTGATTCTTTTATTTTATCCAAATATTGCTTTGGGTCTTTGCTGGAATTGCAGTGAAGAAAGCCCTAAGTACCACATTTGAGATTCTGGATGGTTACCTGCAAATGAGAAAGCCAAGATGATTGTATGACCATTTCTAGACACCATGATACAATTATATCATATGTACCATTGAGGCTTTTGGGAGCTCTTCTTATGTCTCCATATGAGATCCAGTGTGTATTCTGAGTAATAAGATCATCCTAAAAATAAGAGAATTTGCCATAGCTTTAAAGTTGTGATGGAAACCTTCTCTGTCTCCACAGAGGGAGCACTTGGTAATGGGTTCCACAAATAAATCATAGTTTCTAGAGTAATTTTACCCTCTTAGTAGCTCTGGGCTAGATGTGTGAAAGAACCCATAGGGGACCCCTACATATTTAAGGCTTTTAAGTATTTCTTGCTTGCTTGCTTATTTTTTATTTTTTACTTTTTGGCAGTGCTGTGACTTTGACATTCAGCAGGTTAGTTCTCATGCACATTGACCGTCTGTAGATTTTTTGAACGTGGCAACAGGCACGTAAGTTACCAATGTGTAGAGCTTGTTTGGTGAATCCTTATTTTCATTATGTTTTCTGGACAAATGTACTCTGATGCGGTATAGAACATTCCTATTCCCTTGGCCCAGACAGCTTTATTGAGCCTGGTGTCAATGTGCACATCTGGAGTCCCCATTTCCTTCACGGCACATTCCCGGATTACTTTGAGTGCCTGAGGAGCACAGTTCTTGAAGCCCACTCCATGGATGGGCTTGTGAATGTTGACGGCAGCCCTTCTTCTTCTCGAAACCCTTCTTTGTGGGAGCCATTCTACCCCGGCTAAGTTGGAAAGGAAGCTCTTAAGTATTTCTTAAGTGTGGTGTCCACTACTTGGCCATGTGTCAAGAGAAATAATTTGGCCAAGGAGGTTCCATATTGTGTTCCAGAATTTGAAGAGCAGCATACTTGTGACAGAAGTAATGTGTGCAAATGTGATTCTCCCCAGTAGTGGGTCTGTATCGTATGCTTTGGTTGGAGGTTGGAAGAGAATTATGGAGAGGTTAAGGGACCTACTCAAGGTTACTGATAATCAGACATGAAGTATTATGTTGATCTTCCCTTTTGCACCACTCAAAATATTCCATGCCCCCATAGAACAAAAAGGAACCCCTAGACCATTGACCCTTGACCCTTGACCCTTGGCAGGTGGTCACTCTATAGTGCACTTTCCTTACAACATGTTGTTTCAGATATGACCTCAACTCCTTCTCCTCCTTCTCCCAGGGCATGTATCAGTGAATGAGGAAGACCCTATAGAGGAGAGTCGACAGCCCATAAGTCTTTTCATCAGAGGACAGGGGCACCATACTTGTCTTAATAGCACAACCCTTACTCCCAGGGACACATTTCTCACTGTCAGGGCTGCTTGGCAACCGAATCAAGACACGAATCCATTTGAGTTGTTTATATTCTCTCTTACATTACTAAGAGAATTCCTGGCTTCTGTATAGGTTAGGGTGCGTCACTTCTTATCTTTTCTTACAAAAAGCATGGACACTCTCACTGTTCATAGGAAGGCCTGCTTCACTTTCACCCATTTTCTCTCCTTAACAAGGTCAGTATTTTTGTGTTCTGTTTTCACCAAGATCACTTTTCATATATGTCAGTAAAAAAGGAAGCTCACTGGTGATCTTTAAGGCCCCCTGACTCTCCACGGCTCGGTAACTGTCATGCAGTATATCCTTTCCCACTCGATTCTCATATGGTTTGAAGTGCTTATCTCTGTTGAGTAGAGCTTTAGGCAGTAAGTTTTTATCTTCGTATAAAGATAAGACAATGGAGGATGAATATTTATTCAGAGTGAGTAGATTGTCTCTAGAAGTGGTAAGCTTCCAGGGTTTGGGGGTGGGTAATGAACACTCACTGAAAAGCAATTGCATGTTAGAGATTAATAGGGGTCTCAACAATAGCAAATTGATTACTTTTCAGGTAGGAGATATAGAAAAGCAAGAAAACAACTATTATGTCTAGAAGAACTAGAAGATCCCTTACATCTCTTTCAGCCATATATTGTAGATGGATGTACTAAGATATAAACCAAGAAAAACTGGAAATGTTTGTTTCTTACAGTTGACAACGGTCTTAGTTAGGATTTCCATTGATGTGATGGAATGAAATAAGCAAGGGCTTCCTGGGGAGGAAAGGGTTTATTTGGGTTTCACTTCCACATCACAGTCCGTTAGTGGAAGAAGTCAGGGTAGAAACTCAAGCAGGGCCAGAACCTGGAGGCAAGAGCTGATGAAGAGACCATGGAGAGGTACTGCTTACTGGCTTGCTTTTCATGGCTTTCTCAGACTGCTTTTTTATAGAACACAGGACCACTAGCCCAGAGTTTGCACCACCCACAAATGTGCTGGGCTGTCCCACATCCATCACTAATTAAGAAAAGGTCCTATAGGCTTCCTACAGTTGCATCTTAATTAAGGCATTTTTCTGAGTTGAGGCCCTTGCCTCTCAGTTGGCTGTAGTTTGTGTCAAGTTGACATAAGACTATCCAGCACAGGGACTTAAAGAGAGAGATATCTCTAGAGATAATTTTTGTTAAGCCCCTTTAAACAGAAGAAATCTAAGCCTCAAAATGAGAAGTTTTTTTTTTTTTTTTTTTTTTTTTCAAAGATCACATAACTAGTCAGGTTGTCTATTAAAACACAAGAAATGCTCAATAGAGTAAGGGACCAGGAAAAACAGCTGTGGGACTATAAATTCCCCTTTGACTGATGCCGTAATTTCCTAATTCTCTAGCTATTGTTTTAGGTGAGGTTGAGGAAAGAGCTTTATTTTGATCCTCTGGCTTGTGAGGCAGGGAGGAAGAAATGTAGTGTTGGAGAGTGTTCCTGCTAAGATCTCAGAAGCCTCACCTAAGAAGGGGCAGTAAGACAACAGACAGGAAGGGAGCAGTGTTTCCATGGTACCACTTAATGAGATACCATGGTTACCACTCATTAGACCAAGGCCAGCAGCCATCATTCTGTATGGATGCTTTCATTGCTTTGGGCCTAAAAAGTATTTTCAATTTTAAAGAGGACACTATTGAAACTTCATGCTCAATGTATCTAACTGTACCAATGAATACTTTACTAAGTCAATAACATTTTTTTAAAGATTTATTTATTTTATGTATGTCTGTTACAGATGGTTATGAGACACCATGTGGTTGCTGGGAATTGAACTCAAGACCTTTGAAAGAGCAGTCTAGTGCTCTCAACCACTGAGCCATCTCTCCAGCCCCGATAACATTTTTAATACCTCTCTGTGCTTAGTTCATAATGACCTCCTTCCCTTGCTCACAGACAGCTCCTTCAGGTACTTTGCAGGGCACAGGATACGGACTGGATACTCAGACAAAGGAATATGACTATTAGGAGGCTGAGTTATGAACTCATGTAATACTGGCTTCCAATAACGTCTCCGCCATTTCCTCATGATAAAGATAGTGATAATCTGGAGGGCCATTTGGAGAATTAGCTGTTTGTGGAAGGTACCTGAAAGAGAGCAAGATCTGGGTGAGGTCTTCCATGAGTATTATTATTTAAGCCTGAGTGACATATTAGTACAAAGCCAATTTTTACCCAGGCATTGTGAAAGACTGGATCTCAGAAAGGAGCCAAGGGATCAGCCACGTGAACGGTGCTGTGAAGACCATCTCCCCACATTGTGTGTCTTTTAAGGCACTGAGTGTGTGCTGGTTATGTTCATAAGGAACTCACTCTTTCAGCTTGCCTAAAAGACCCACTTTCCCTCCTCACCCCAATCTCCCTGTACTATGTATCTCAGCTCTTTGGAATTTCTAATCTCTAGATAACTACACATGTTGTTACTTCTGCTGGAAAATATTTCTAGCTGGCTAATTCACCCGAATTCCAGATTTCAGGTTATAAATTAGTGTCTTCTGCGAAGTCACTCTACCTCTAGACCGAGCTGATGTCTCTCCTGAGTGCATCCACAGGTTGTACAGCAAGATAGCTCTTCATGCTTATCCTGATTCTTCATTTCTTTCCCTCTCCATGAGGGTGTATGTGGAGTGACAGCAGGGACCGTCTAGCTTGTTCGCTGTACTGGCTTCAGTGCCCAGCAGAATGAATGACCACTAAGAGGGACTCCTTACGCATTTATTTTAAATGTTAGTGGATAAATGAATTATATGCTAAGGGTTAGGGAAAGAAGTTCTGCTTTGGTGTCCATTCTGATCAGAGAAGATCCTTGTTAGCATATCTTATTGTCCCTCTACTTTTAATAGAAATGTACGTACTATTTACTTTTGTTGTTGTTGTTTTTGGTTTTTCGAGACAGGGTTTCTCTGTGTAGTCCTGGCTGTCCTGGAACTCACTCTGTAGACCAGGCTGGCCTTAAACTCAGAAATCTGCCTGCCTCTGCTTCCCAAGTGCTGGGATTAAAGGCTTGCGCCACCACTGCCCGGCTCTATTTACATTTTATAATACAGAGGACTTTCTTGTAGTTAAAGGTAATGTCATGCAATGATTTTTCTAGATTGGATGTTGTTTAAGGGTACCCCCAAAATTTATGTACTAGAAGTTTGGTTGCCATTATGGTAGTATTGAGTGGTAGGGTCTTTAGGGGATGAGAATATTATGTAGTTCTGACAGGACCAGGTTAGTTTCAGAGAAAGTACTTTTTGTTATAAATAGCTCGATTCTTCCTGTATTTTGGCTTTCTTGCTTGCATACATACCTTTTACAATCATGAATCCCTCTGTTGTGTTACAGCAGAGATGGGGTGCTCCCAGATGATGCAGAGGATGTGCTGATAGGATTATACAGCCTGGAGAATCATAGCCCCCCCCCGCCCCTCCCCCCCACATACACACACACACACACACACACACACACACACACACACTATCCACCATCAGGCATTATGTTCTAACAACACAAAGCAGAAGAGACAGGACTGGAACCACTTCTGTTTTCCAAACCTACAGTTTGGCCAGGATTTTGGTGCTCTATATTTTACAACTCATGATCAGATATATGATTTGGCTACTCCAAATGTAATCCTCTGAAAATGTCTTCCAAGCTCACTCTGGAAATGGGTGTTTCCACACTGAGCCTTGTTTTCAATGTCCCCTGTACACTGTTCACAAGGTCTTAATATGTTCAGTGTTAAAAGAAATTATAAGAGCAGTTGTGGAACAGAGGGGACCAGTACATTCCGAAGGCTGCGTAGCAACAGTCCCACACCCTATCTGTACTACCAAGAATGACTGGTTGAATGATAAGTATGTGTATTTGACTTTTGTTTACCTTAACAACTAGACCACCACTTCCGTGGCTCGGAAGTCATTCCTCCATCGTCTGTGTGAATATCCTATGATCCTTGTGCTCACCCGCACTTCCTTCTGCCTCACATTTTCCCCCCAGTTAAGAAAATGATTACAAATGAAAACATTTGTATTGTTATTTGTAATTTCAGAGCTAAGAAAATGATCACAAATGAAATTATTAAAATAACATGAATCTGCTGGTGTATCGCAATACCTGAGAGGTTGAGGCAAGAAAATCGCACGCTTTGGGATTTATAATAAGAACTTCTGTGAGAGCGAGAACAAGAGAGTGAGAGAGGAAGAGAGAGTGGGGGCGGGAGCAGCTCACAGTGAGAGCACTCTCGGTTAGTTTCCCTGGGAGTTTTCACGTGTACCACATGACCCTCAATCGGTGGTTGAGCACGGAGCGACCATAAGGCTATCACTTAGTCTTCAGTTCCAGCAGGTGACCAGAGCTCGGGTTCACTTCCTCTTTATGTCCTGCGTTCAGCAAATGAAAGAGGAATCACCGGGGGTTACTTCCCCTAGTTCAGGGGGATGGCAGTGACACTTAATTAATACTCTGGTTGTGATGCATGTGACCTAGAGACCTCTGTGAGGTCTGCAAGAGGGCTCCAAGAAAACCCATGTTTGTTTTCCATGAAAAAAAAAAAAAACCAAGCCAACAAACAACCTTTTATTTGAGGTAGTTTCATGAATAAACACAAGTCGTGTGAATTGAGTACAGCATCGTTTTCAGGTCCTCTACCCATTTTCTTCAACTGCAGGTTTCGTTGTATTCCCTCTACTTCAGTTTGTGCATCTTTTGAGGAGCAGAGAAGGAAGCCTCTTCTTGATCCTAAAACCACTGCATCACAACAGGAGTTTGGAAAACACCCGAACAAAAAAATGTTGTAAACTAGAGAGTGAATGTGTTCCACACCAAGCCCGCAGATATGAAGCCCTGGCTACGCTTTTTGCAAACATTTCCTCTCTGAGGAAACGTTTCTTTCTTCCTTGGAAGAATTCATTGCAATGGGTATAATTCTTCCTAATATGACGAGAAAGGAGAACAACTTACCCAGGTCACAGAGCCAGGGAATGCTTATACCAGAATATGCTTCTCTTTCCTTTAAAGCTCAACCTTGTCATTTGTTAAAGGAATATTCACCTGGAACAAATATGGCTGAGCTTTAACCTAAAGCAATGTTACCTGGTTGAATCATTCCTTGTCATTAGAACTAATTAATTAAGTAAGCTGTAAAGTAAGGAAGAGTGGGCTAGATGGACTTTAATGTTAGTTACAGCTTGAAATTCTTAGAATAATTTAGTAAATGTAATCTTTTTGTCAGCCCACTGATAAAAATACAGTAAGCACATTAAATATCCTTAAAAATCGGAAAAGGGAGGTCTCGAGCATATTTACTGCAGTAGCAAACTGGTTAGAACTAGCTTGTTCTCCCTATCTGTTGAGTTCTATTCTTCAGTAACTTCTAGGCTGCTCACTCACGTTCCTTTATAGGCACTGGGGTGATTCTGAGGGCTAGGGAGTGAGATGTTCTCACTTGAAAGAGTTGATTAAAGGGCTTCTTCCCTTATCAATGTGCAGGGTTTTGAACACATCCATGGAAGCATGGTGGTCACTGTGTACAGACATATCCTTAGGTAGTTATTGTGGATTATTGCATACCTTCCATTGAAGGCCGATTAGCTCAAGGGAGGCAAAAGAGAGAAAGGTGGATGAGGTCATCTCTATCTTCCTGAATTTATACATTAGGAAAAACAGGAAAACCTATCTAACTATTGAGCAGCTAAAGCTGTATTTATCTTTCCCTCTTTCCTTTTCCTTCTTCTCCCTTCCCCCTCCCGTCCCTTCCCTTCCTTCATTTCCCTTCCCCTCTTCCTTTTTAGGAATTATCTTCTTACTGGAGAGTGTCTACAGGGACCGGGATCAGAGTAATATAAGTGCTCCCCAAGGGCTAGGAATGGTGCACAAGCACATTCAGCCAACCTGATGTTTCATCGCTGCAACAATGATGCCAAAGATAATTGAATTTTCCTCTTAGCAAGGCTCCTTTATCAGACAATCTGGTTATAGAACATTGCTGTAGTCCTCATTCCTATCTCCAATGCTCATAAGAAAGAAGTTCACGCCCTTCTAATACGTTCTTTTTTCCTTCTTCTAATGAATTCCTTTTGCTCACATTACACAGTGGATTACCATGTAATCCTAACATATGAAAAGTATCCATACTGATGTGCCATCTACTGTGTCAGCGCCAATATCTTCTCTTCACTGGTTTCTATGATACTCATGCAAGTTTAGAAGTTGTAAGTAATCTGACTTTTAATTGCCCATGACGTGTCTTTGTTCCATAATGTTGATTTCATGGAAGAGAAGTGAGAACTTATTTATCTTACCTATCTTCTCATAATGCAGTTCTGTGATCTTCATGGAAATGCTTAATGAAGTATATTACTTTTGATTGAACATAAAATGAATGGCCTTATTTACTACTTGATAATTTAATACATGTATGCAATTATTTATTTTTTTTTAATTATTTTATATGCATTGGTGTGAGGGTGTTTTAGATCCCCTGGAACTGGAGTTACAGACAGTTGTGAGCCACCATGTGGTTGCTGGGGATTGAAACCGGGTCCTCTGGAAGAGCAGCCAGTGCTCTTAACCACTGAGCCATCTCTCCAGCACCCCCATATGCAATGATGTTAGTCATATGTCCTCCCAGACCCACTACAACTTCTTCCAGGCCCCTTGCCATGTTCACCCCCACTCCATCTTCATTTTCTTTTAAAGAGATATTATATGCTTAGTCTAAACTTTCCAAATGTGCATGGGTGTCAAGCCATCAACCTGAGCATGTTCAATCTACCTTATAACCCTGAAGAAAATTGACTTCCTCATAAGCCATCAACAGCCAATAGCTCCTCAGCTGGAGAAGGAGGTCTTTGTGAGCCCCTCCCACATCCATTCTGAATGTTTATTGGCTTACTCTTGCAGAAGTCTTGTGCAGGCAACCACAGCTGCTGTGGCACCCCATGTGCAGTGCCCAGACAACACCATCTTGCCCCAGTCCCCCCTAATCTCTAGCCCTTACAACCTTGAATGTTCTCTGAGTCTTGGGGTCTCCGGGGTAGGGGATGTGATATAGGCTTTGTAGATTTTGAGGCTGAGCACTGCACAGACATTTGTTTTCTGCACTTTGACAAACTGACAATATCTATAATAACCACCATTCCCTTTGGAAAGAGGCCTCTCTGATAAGAGAGTAAGAGCTGGTCTAATTCGTGGTTATAGAGATAAATATTTAGAAGGCTGTTTTATATTATGCCAATTTATCAACATAATAATAACAGGTTTTTCCCCTAGAGTCTATGAGTTTACTAGCCCTGGAGTTTTGGCCAGATTTTAAAGTACAAGGAATGAGTTTCCTCTGTGGAGGGATCTTAAATCCAACCAGAAAGCGATTTGTTTTTTCCATGATCATTATACCCTGATTGTGCCTATGGGCATCTCTTGTTAGAGTGATTGGTATTTCAGCTCGAAGGTTCACATTTGGGTAAGAATGTTTGCACCTTTTTCTTCCCCAGCAGCCTGTCTATGGCTCTGTGAAATCCAGTTAGCCAGAAGTCAATATCCAGGTTGGTACCAGCTTGTTTTCCCCATGTTCTGTGATGAAAACCTATGGTGTCTTCAACAATAGGGTCTTCCTAACAAGTTCTGTTGGACAAACCAGAGCAATGACAATAGCCTACATTGTTTGTGGTGCTCTCTGGGACACCCCTGAAAACTTGAAGGGTTGAAGGGAGGTATCCTACCTCTTCATTGGGATTTTTCCTGACAACCTATAGCTTCTAGGCTGAGCATAAGATCTGCCCATGGGTCTCTCTCTCTCTCTCTCTCTCTCTCTCTCTCTCTCTCTCTCTCTCTTTTCCCTCCCTCCTTCCCTTCATCCCTCCCTCCTTCCCTCCTTCTCTCTTCCTTTCCCCCTCTCTTCCCTCCCTTCCTTCCCCTTCTCTCTTTCTCTCTCTCTACATATATAAAGCTTATAGAATAGTATGTCTTTCTATGACATTTTCTGCCCTACCATCTTCCTCCCATGTCTACATTTCCAATTTGAAGAAGTCAGTTCAGCTGCAGAATTGCTCCAGGCTCCATGCTCTCTCTTCTAGGCAAAACCGGGGGAGGAAGAGACATTTGCATCTGCCAAAATGTCAGTCTTTTACAATGAAGTTAGAGTTCATCTTCTTATCAGTGTTGAAAAATGACATAAGGAAAGCAGGTGCCTGGGTGCAAGATTGAAGTGAGAGCCTGGGTACAGATGAGTGCTTCGTTGGTTAGATACTGAAGCAGGGGCTTTAATGGAGCTGCTGTCCTGCTTGTCCTTGACACAGAACTTTTCTCTCATGTGTTGTATCTGCTCTCCTTTCTGTGAGTTAAGAGTTTTACCATTAAAGTTTCACACACTTTCCTTACTGGTGAGATGCTATCCAGATAGCTGTGACTACGAGATACCTCATAGGAATTGTGGATCTGAAAGTAGCTATTGACGGAGGCTAGCAACTATGAATATGAAACGAGGGGGTGGGGGGAGAGGAAGCAAGCAACACTGGCCAGTAGTGAGCCTTAGGCTGTGGGGACAATCTGCCGGCCTCTGTCAAGCCAGAAAGGAGCAAAGCTGGTCTGCTAGAGGAAGCTCGGGTCAGAGGTAGTCACAGCATGTAGCCACTGTTGGGAGATGGCCAAGAAAATGTTAGTCTCAGTCCAAAATCTGCAGACTTACAGCATGCAGGCCTACAGCATGCAGAGTGGGGACTGCAGCTGTTGACCTGCTTGAGGGCATCCCGTGGCTCCCACCTTTTCTTGAACGGTGTCCTAAACTCCCTCATGATGTGAGCCTTCAATGTCCACAATGTTTCCAAATGGTCCAGCTGATTTTTTAAAAATACAGTGTCTTAAATTTAGAGCCCAGGTTGGCCTCAAACTCTCACTGACATGCCTGTCTTGACTTCTCTAGGGCTGAGGTAACAGTGTGAACCACTATGCCGGTCTAGATGGTCTGGGTGGAAATCCTAGCTTTTACATTTGCTCACTATGTGACCTCAGACAACTTCTTAAATCTAGCTGTGCCTCACAGGCCTCATAAATTGGAGATAAAATCAGGTATAACCTTTTGGAATTAGTGTGCTGCAGGCAGAAGATGTTCTATGCAGGGTAAGTAGGTCATAAATATATTCATTACTGTTATTGATCGATGGAATGTCAATTCTGGGCCAGTCCCCTTTGTTAGAGTATCTGTCAAGTAATGTTGCAGCTTGCCCTTTATAGAACATACATCTGAGAGACTGGAGATCCTGATCAATCCCCAATTACCAGCCCAGTGGCAGTGATTGGAGCCTCTGCTTGGAGTTTGTGTTGTGGGCAGACTTTGCTGTTTTCTGTTTTACGGTTCCTCCACATTAGCACAGGCTCCCAAGGCTGCTGCAAAGTGCAGCCTCTCAGTTCCAAATGTCAACCTTCCATTTATTGTAGAGGTGGAACAAGGGAACACACGTCACTTCACACAAATGTGAGCAGATAGGCCCACATGCAGCATTTTGGGGAACTGTGAAGAGATAGCTTTAAAAAAAAGTCCTCCAAAGGTCTCCAGAGAGATAGTTTTATTTATTTACCAAATATGTATGGTTCCCAGTTTATTATTCTAAAGGCTTTATAAATATCTGTTTATTTAACCCTTACACCACCTCTATTTTGTCAGTGTTTAGTGTAGATTGTGTCAATATAATCATTTTGGAGGGCAAGATCTCTTTATGGTCTAGACTGGCCTTGAACTGTGATCCTTGGCCTCTGTCTTTGAAGAACACCTTTACTTTATAGCAATGGTAACCAAGGCACACTTGGCCAAGGACAGAAGACTGTAAGAAATGGACCGGACATGACATGTCTCCAGAGCCTGTGACTTCAGCACACACGCCCTGACTCTGAGGTTGTTGCTCCTTGTTTAGTCACTTCCATTCCTTCTCTCTGGCCTGCTGTGAAGGAGGACTTCGTGAAAAGCCACTGTCCGAGGAGAAGGCTCCAATCACTCTGGGACTGGGGATTCTTCTAATCTGCTGTGGAGGGGAACCCTTAACTGTGGTTCAGCATTTCTTACTTTAGATCCTCCCCCTAAGTTTTATGTGATCTATATATCCCTGAGCAGAGGGTTGGACTCTAACTCCAGCTCTTGCATAAATGTGTTATGTGACATTGGACAGGACAGCATTTCACTTGTCTGGGCCTTCATTTCTGTGTTTTTTTGGATTTTTAATGATCATTTCAGCATCAATTCTGAGAGAGGGTAATAGCAGACCTCCCCGAGGGGGCCGAGCTAACGCGATATTTATTTCATCTATTCCTCCTTTCCCTCTTCTCATTAGTAAGCCATTTGTGTGCTCTGGACTAACCAGCACAAGGCAGACTGCAACGTGGTCTCATTTACAACAAGAAACAAAGTATATGGGAAATTACTGAAGGGACTTTATAGGAATAGTGACACCATTGTCACTAGCTCTTCAGCTTTGGAGACACCTCTGCTCAGGTGACGACAGGTGGGAATTGTATTGATCTAGCCAGGCATCATTTATACGCTAGCAGTGAAAATTATGTCATTATTAGCCAACTATCTTCCTTGAAATGTCTTCTCCGTCACTGTCACCAACAGAATGGATCTATTCATAAGCTGGTGTTGCTATTTCTTATTTTACAGATAAAACAATTATAAAAAGGAAAAGGATGCTGTTCTCAAATTCGAGCTTCCCAAACTTAGCAATTGTCAAGCGAAACTGTGTGTTAATGCTACAGAAACATCCTATCAATTCTTTTAGTCAATCAATAGTCTTGGGTACCTTCTATGTGACCCGGCATTACAACTAGGGTTGGAACTAGTATGTGGCAAGAAAAAGGTGTTTTGAGTATATTGGAGACTGTGGCAGTTAATATTGTTAACTTGACAAGAAATTGAGACTTACTGAGGAGACAATCCTATGGGTGTACCTGAGAGATTATTCAGATTAGATTCAGTCTAGGAAGATGCACCTTTGTATGGGTGCTACCACTTCATAGGCTGACACCCTGGACTTAACACAGAGGAGAAAGTGAGCTGAGCACTGGCATCTGTTATTTCCTGTTTGATGACCATAGCTTCAAAGGTGATGAGATGCTTCAAGATCCTGCTGCCATGTCTTCCCCATTCTAATGAACTGAACCCTTGAACTGTAACCCAAAAAAGAGCCCTCCTTCCTCAAGTTGTCTTAGCCAGGATAGTTTATCACAATAATAGGAATGGTAACTAGCACAGAGATTCACATAATAGGAATATAATATCACATAGAAACTTACATATGATACACAATTATGAGAATGTATACTTGCCTGGGCCTGCTGAGCAGATACACTGTAATGCAGGCACAGTATTCTAAAATCATGTCAGTTGGTATGCTTGTTTTTATGTGACTTTCTTTGCCCTGCAATGTTTTAGAGGCTCGTCTTTGTATTGCTTTCCAGAATGCCATTACCCTGAGATGCCAAACCTATTTCTTTACTTGGTGATGGATGCATGGATTATTGGCATTTTCATTATTACAAATGGCATCTGTCAACTTTGTGTGGCTCTCATCAAAGTTCCTGAGAGGTAACCTAAGAAATGAAGGCTTATGTTGCTTATCAATTCAAAGGGTTCAATCCATCATTGTGGGGGAGTATGTGGTTGCAGGGCATAGCACCAGCCAACGGAGACTAAGCAATACAGGAAGGAGCCAAGGCAGGATAAAGCCTTCAACAACAAACTCCAGAGATCTGTTTCCTCCAACTATGCCCGTACATCCTGCCTTTCCCCACTCCCCCAAAATGCCATTGAAATATGAACCCACCTTGGCATTCAGACTCTGATTAGAGTTAATTAAATCTAACTGCTCCTGGAAATACCACAGACACACTCAAGTTAACCATCAAGACCAACCATCACATGGCTAAAATCACTATGAGTATTCGTGCGCAAGTCTTTGTATCAATGCACAGTACATGTATGTACGAAATTCTCAAATAAAAAAAACATTTTTAAAATTGTACAACGTACTGGTTGGTTTTGTGTGTCAACTTGACACAACCTGGAGTTATCACAGAGAAAGGAGCCTTCCTTGAGGAAATGCCTCCATGAGATCTAGCTGTAAGGCATTTTCTCAATTAGTGATCAAGGGGGGATCATTAGTGATCATTAGTGATCAATCATTAGTGATCAATTAGTGATCATTGTGAGTGGTACCATCCCTGGGTTGGTAGTCCTGGGTTCTATAAGAAAGCAAGCTGAGCAAGCCAAGGGAGGCAAGCCAGTAAGTAACATCCCTCCATGGTCTCTGCATCAGCTCCTGCTCCCTGACCTGGTTGAATTCCAGTCCTGACTTCCTTTGGTGATGAAAAGCCATGTGGAAATGTAAACTGAATAAACCCTTTCCTCTCCAACTTGCTTCTTGGACAGGATGTTTATACAGCAACAGAAACTCTCATTATTTTTTGTTTTCTATATTTAATATCTAAATATATTATAAACTCAAACATTATTTTTGCTTAAAAGATTATTTATCCTTTTACAGATTTAAAATTGAGAAACAAAATTTGTGGAACTTTGGTTTTTAAGAATCTAGAAGTTCTGTTCTTTTCTTCAAATAAACATGACAGATTGCTTTGTATTTTGTATTTTTCCTTATTCTTTCATAGCCCAGGTTATGTTAGTTTGTTTGTTTGCCTTTTCTTTTTCTTTTTTTTTTTTCTTCTTTGTTTTATTAGATACATTTCCATTGTGTGGTCAGGTTCACTAATATTTCCTTCTGAATGTCTAATTGGATATTAATCTGATCTAAATTTTTCATTTTAGTTATTTTTATTTTAACTCTTTCACTAGATTCTTTTTAATATATTGTGTGTATCTCCTATGTCCATATTGTTCTTTAAATCCCTAAACATATTACAACATGTTAAAATACCTCTAGAAATCTTCTAACTACATTTTTTTCTTTGAGACAGGGTTTCTCTGTGTAATTCTGGCTGTCCTGGAACTCATTCTGTAGACCAGGCTGGCCTCGAACTCAGAAATCTGCCTACCTCTTCCTCCCAAGTGCTGGGATTAAAGGCGTGCACCACCACTGCCCGGCTCTAACTCCTTTCTTTCTTTTCTTTCCTTCTTTTCCTTCCTTCTTTTCTTTCCTTCTTTTCCTTCCTTCTTTTCTTCTCTTCTCTTTCTTTCTTTCTTTCTTTCTTTCTTTCTTTCTTTCTTTCTTTCTTTCTTTCTTCTTCTTCTTCTTCTTCTTCTTCTTCTTCTTCTTCTTCTTCTTCTTCTTCTTCTTCTTCTTCTTCTTCTTCTTTCTTCTTCTTCCTCTTCCTCCTTCTCTGCCCTTCCCTCCTCTTTTCTCCTCTCCTCTTCTCTCCTCTCTTTTCCCTATCTCTTTTCATCTTTCCTGGGTTTTGTTTTAAAAAGTTTTGTTTTAAGACAGAATCTGAGGGAAGGCTAGCCCAAACTAGCCTAAAACTCACTATCTTCCTGAGTTGACTGGTTGAGTCATGGATGACAGGAATGTGTCACACAATTAGCCATTTCTGTCTTTCCTGCAATTAGTCTTCTCCTTTCCATATGTGCTGCTGTCCGAGGTTGAATAAGGATGCCAATAGGCTCATATATCTGAATGCTTAGTCATCGAGGATTAAGGGCCTGCTAGGAGCCAAGACTTCCTTCTTCCTGAGAGCAAATGTCAGTTAAGTAGGTAGCCTGAGTTAAGGAAGACCTTATCAGCCCTCCTGCCTGGGAGAGAAAATTAGCAACTTGAGCCTAACAAATGTTTTATTGCCCTCTTGCTTGTGAGAAAGTGGTTTTGGCTAAGGAATGCTTGCAAGAACTTAACAATTACCTGATGGCCCTGGACTCTGACCCTCCTTCCTGCTTGTCTTTATAAGGCGACCTGAACAATAAAGTTCAAGCACTCATCAGACATTCAGACCTGTGCTTCTTCTTTGTGTCTCTTGTCCTATCATTCTTTTGCTCCCTTCCCTAGGGTTTCCTCAAATCCCCAAAGGCAGGGGCAAGGGCCTAAGCTAAACTCAGTGTCCTTATCTCTTCCCACTTTCTACTAATCTGATGTAGAATTCTCAGCTTCCTCTCTAATACCTTGTCTGCTTGAATGCCATCATGCTTTCCACCATGGTGATAATGGACTAAACCTCTGAATTGAAAGCCAGACCCAACTGAATGTTTTCCTTAATAACAGTTTCCATTGGTGATGGTGTTTTTCACAGCAATAGAAACTTTAATGAAGTGAGACACAGTTTCTGATGTACAAGACCAAGCAGATCTAATTCATTGATGGCATCTACCATCCTGCAGTCAGCTTGTGTACCTGTGCACAGGGTTTAGAGACCAAGTGGAGCAGACTCTCAAGTTAATGGAAGGTCATTAGGTCTCAAGGATATGCCTTCATGGGCTATAAAATCTGCACTATCTCCTTTTAGGGCAAAGATTTTGTGTTAGTATTCTGTTTAAACTCCACCTCCACAGTTACCTGGCAACAGCCAGATATGCTCCGCCCCACAGTAACCTGGCTGTTGCCAGGTAGGCCTGGTCCACTATAAAAGGGGCTGCTTGCCCCCTCCTCTCTCTCTCTCTTACTCTTAATCTCTTACCTTCTTACCCTCTTGCTTCTCTGTCCCCTCCCCCCTTCTCTTCCACTCTCTTCATGTGGTCATGGCTGGCCTCTACTTCTCTTCTTCCTCTTCTCTCTTCTTCTTCCATCTTCTCCCCCCCTCCCCCCTTTGCCCTATCTTCTGAATAAACCTCCCCCTTGGAACCGTGTGGTCTGGAGTGGTCTGTTCTGAACTGCAGTCGGTCGGACATCTAATAACAACCAACACTTTGTATATTTTAGTTTAACTGCACTGGATTCTATGTGTTTGTCCGTGTCACCTGCATTGTCACAATGTAGCACATTCAATATTCTTCTTATTCTAGGGAAAAGACAATCTTGGTGGCAACCTCCAGAGATGGTTTCTAGTTTTGCTGATCCTTCTGAGAAAGCTAGAAACTACCCACTCCCTGATAACAGTCTTAACACATAATAACCAATGATATGTGACAAGTACTTCACCAGTATGCAGTGTAATAAATAGAAATAATAACAAAAAAGAACTCCAGATGGATGTAAAACAAAGCTTTATCCAAACCCAATGAGCCATGGGTACAGAGAATGAGTGTTAGTATTTCGTCTAAACTCCACATCCCCAGTTACCTGGCAATAGCCAGGTATGCTCCTCCCCACAGTTACCTGGCAACAGCCAGGTATGCTCCTCCCTACAGTTACCTGGCAACCGCCAGGTAACCTGATCCACTATAAAAGGGGCTGCTTGCCCCCTCCTCTCTCTCTTACTCCCTCTCTTCTTCTCTTGCTCTCTTACTCTTGCTCTTTTGCTCCCTTACTCCCCGCTCTTACACCCTCTCTCTGTCCCCTCCCCCCTTCCTCTCTCTCCACATGGTCATGGCCGGCCTCTACTTCTCTTCTCTCCCCACCTTTGCCCTTTACCCTGAATAAACCTTTTCCCACTTAGAACCGCGTGGTCTGGAGTAGTCTATTCTCAACGGCGGTCAGATATTCCTTACAATGAGGACACTCCTTTACTGTAGTCATGTTTCTTTTTTTGTCTCCATGTGTCCCTTTGCTATGTTAGGACAGTGCCTCTTATTTGAAACCCATTTCATTTTCTGACAAGAAGTTTGTGGGACATTTACAAATTCTCTTAGGAGACTTTCCCATCTCTATCAGGTAAAACAATAAATAAATAAAGCAATAAGGCCAGAGAGATGACTGTCTTTGTAAAGCACTTGTCTTGTGAGCATGAGGACACAAGTTTGGAGCCCTTGAACCCACATAAAATGCCAGCAGCGTGTGCCTATAATCTCAGCATTGGACCCATCAGAGGCTGAGGCAGGCGAAGCTCTGGAAGCTCATGAGTCCTGTAACTTTACCTACTTGGTAAAGCTCCAGGTTAGTGAGAGGCTCCATCTCAAAGAAAAGATGAAAGGCGCTGGTTACCTGATGATTGACACCTCAAGTTGTCTTATGACCTTCCATGTGTGTCAGACTGGCTAGTACCTGCACACAGATCCCCCTCGGCCAGCCAGATTAAAGCATTATAACCCCTTCTGGGCATAATAAGGATAATTAATATTAATGAGCCGATCCATTTTGACTCCTTATTTGTTCATTTGCCTTGGCCACACCTCCCCCCTTTTGCAGGTCTGTAGCATGTGGTTTCAGAAAAGTTTCCTGCTTGAAGAATCAAAGTCTCAGAAAATGAACTGACTCATAGGGCCACGAGACTATTTTCCCATTTTCCTTTAAGCATTATTCAAAGGAACTAATTATCTTTGGAGATCTGGGAGATTTTTCAGTGACCTCTAAGGCTGAAGTTATAGTAGCTTTGTGGGAAGATTTTTGATTGCTAAGCTACACTCATCTAATTTTTCAATTTAAATAATTGCCTGTAGAATATTAAGACCTTGTGTGAGAGCCGGATGATGCTTCTCACATTTATTGCTTCTATTTGTTTGATTTGCTTCCAAAAATGTAGAGTTAAAAAGAGACATACTAATATTTGGACATATGTTCAGCATGATAGTTCATTCTTCGTCGTCACAGCCAGGAAAAATGTCATCAGCAGGGAAGGAGATGCTGGCTTTTATCAAATCCAAAGCAGATATTTTCAACAAGCATGCTCTTCCTGTGTTAGATGCCAGGAACACAGAGCAGTGTTGGGATGGGGCTCTGAGGGACACATGGCGAGATGCTGGAAGGGCCGAGGACGTAAAGCTAGGGAAGGACAGGGGCCCTTTAGATTCTTTGGCATGCTTCTCTGTGATTATTTGGTTGTCAGACCAGAAAATGACAGGGGTAGGAGGAAGGGAAGAAAGTCTGGGCGTGAGAGTAATCAGAATGTATTTCTGTGTGAAATTGTCAAAGAGCAAAGTTAATGAATAAACAAGAAGAGAGTCAGTGAGATCATCACAAACAAAACAAATAAAGTAGAAAAGCCCACTTGTTTTCCCAAATTGTAAACAGTAAAGGCAGAGAATAAAAACTGGAAGCAGTAAATTAATTCAACGCTTGAAATGATGTCAACAGTGGGTGGTAATGCTCTCATGTGTTGTGAGGGTCAAAGAAAGTAATCCATGAAAATTCTTTAAAGAGTAAGTGTACCCTAAGAGGTAGTATGTTATTCCAGTCTGTTTCCTTTTGCAGCCACTCTTTAGTGAGGAAGTGGAGACTTAACACACACAGAGACACACACATTCACACACAGATACACACACATACATGCATATACACACAGACACATACAGACATACTAAGAGAGACACACAGACACACACAGATACATGATACATACACAGACACACACAGATATATACACAGACACACACAGAGATATATACACAGACACAGACACAGATACATACACAGACACACACATAGATACATACACAAACACACACGCAGACATAGACAGACACATAGACACTTGCACACAGATACACAGACACACATACAGACAAACACAAAGATAAGACAGACAGACACAGACACATACACACACACACACACACACACACACACACACACACACACACGCAGATTTGTTTGGTTTCAGTGTTCAGAGCTATCACTGTTTGTTTGGAGGTTCTAGCAGGGGAGCGCAGCTACTCGTATACCCTTGACCGAAGACCGATCCTCCTCTATTCGGGGAAGGTCGTCCTCTTCAACCGAGCGCGCAGCTTCGGGAGGGACGCACATGGAGCGGTGAGGGAGGAAGAGGACACCCGCCTAGCCAGCCAGATCAGCCGAATCAACCCTGGCGATCAATAGGGTGACAGATGTCGCAGCCAGATCACCCTCACATCTGAGCTATCACTGTTTGAATTGTATGTTTTTCTATTATGTCCCCAGGAGCTTGCATGCCTATGGATAATCCTTTGAATTGATTAACCTGGTCTGTTTTTCCTCTGGTATGCATTCTTCCTAGAACTGGAACCTCACTTTAGCCACAGTTTCCTTGTGTTTTTCTTTCCTTCCCATATTCAAAACAGAATAGAGATAAGACAGTCTTGACCAGTAAATGATGGAAAGCCATCTGTTAAGTAAGAAAATCAAAAGAAGTGACAGCCTGACCGCAGTCAGCATGACTCTAGCCTGGCTATAACCAACATGGGCAGGCAGGCAGCTTAACTCATACAATGTTTCTGATAGACCAGAGAATTGCTTTTTCTGTAAAGACCTGCCTGGTGCACACCTTCATACTATATCCTCATCACCCATTCCAGGGATGTCTGGTGATCCTTGTTCAGACCTGCTCAGTGTCTGGCAGCACTACATCATTTCAGGATAAGAAACTGTGGCGTCTCTCTGTGAGATCTTTTAAACTTGCCCCTCCTTTACTTCCAGGGTCAGATTCTCTGGTTAGTATGTAGGGTGTTGGAAGTGGCCTATATTCAGAACTGAGACTTTGTTACAATATCTTACCTTTCTGATTTTGTCTACATGAGGGAGAAATTTTAAGCAGGTTCATCACTTCTTTAAATCTCCAAAGAGTATAGTGAATTTAGCATAAATTATAAATTTTGCATTTCAGTTCCTTCCTAAGAGTCAGAATCTCAGTGGTCCCTTGACAAGCTTTCTTTGCCAATTCTCTTCTACCTCACTGTAGACATGGTTCAGCTAATTCTGCCTGCCATTGATACAGATGTCCCTTGGACTCCTCCTCCCAAGATAAAAGTGTTCCTTTTGTAAGTCCTACTGTCCCGCTGTTCTAACCACAGCAGCTCTTAGTGACCCTCAAGAAGGAAAGAGGAGCCACTGCAGTGAGTCCAGAGTGTCAGCCCTGTCATTGGTCACAGGGAGTGTGCAGGCCATACCTCTTGCCTCTTACTCTCTTATAGACTCAATTCCTTTTGTAGATTGTTGAGACAGATTTCGTCTTCCTGGCTTTTCTGTGTCCTTGAGGGTACTATCTGGTTGTTGTCTTCATTTATCTTGTAATGAACAGTTGCTAGAAGCAAAGAGCTATCATGTCTAATTGGAAAGATAAATATACTGTGAATTCAAGGGCAAATGAAAAGGACTTTTGGATGACCTTGCTGTTGTCATTGTCAGTTTGGCAGACAGCCCTGACATTGTTGATTCCTGGTGCACTACATCTGTAATTCCTCACGTGCTTCTCTGTAAGGCTTTCACTGGAGTGAGCTCATGCATACGGCTACATTTTAGTTGCTTTCAACGTAACACCTTAGCTGCTTTCTATCAGCTCTAAATCATCGCACCAAATATATTCAGATTCTGAACATACTTCTGCCATCGCTTGAAAACAGGTTTTCGTTGTTGTTGTTGGTTTAAATATGTATGTGTGTGCTTCTGTGAGTTTGTGTGTACCACACACATCAAGTGCCTGTGGAGACCAGATGAGGGCATCTGATCCCCTGGGAGCTGGAGTTGTAGGGGTTGTGAGCTGCCATGTGGGAACTGGACCCAGAAACTTGGCAAAAAGTAATCAGCACTCTGAACGTTGAGCCATCTCCCCAGCCCCAGAAATCAGTCCCTTTGCCTCTAGTAAAAGTATGCTTTCTAACTTACCTTGTAAGGAATTAGAGTGCTATCTTTGTTTGGAATATTTCCGTTTCTTCTGACATTTAGTGAGCCGATAGAGAAAGCTGATGCGTGTAGCCTGCTGTTTTTTACATCAGTTATTTAGTGAGTCGAACAAGAATACATTAAGCCTATTTTTAGAATGTTCTTTCTTACGAGCGCATCATGCACGTCATAGAGTCTTAGCTGCCTCACTAATGTGGGAAGTGAACTTGTCAGATATCAGTTCCTCTCCAGGGTCAGACTTAATTGAAACGCTGAGAAGGAGATAGGGAACCACACTAAAGAAAACTCCAAGTGATTCAAGAAGTGGTATTTATAAACCTGAGTCAGCAGTGAATCAGCTCTCAAGTGGGGGCTCAGGGGATGGCTTGGTTAAAGCAACAACAGTGCCAAATTGAAGCCAAGCCCGCCTGGGGTTCTTGTTTTGATACCTTAGGTTTTTCTCTGGGATTACTGCCCACCTCTTTAAAAGCCTGAGGACCAGACTGTGATTCCTGCCATCCCCTTCCTGCCCCCAGGTGTTTTTCTCAGTGTTAAAAGCATAAAAGACATCAACAATAAATTCATTTAAAGTTAAAATGTGGTGTCTCCTTGGGACCATTTTGTTGTTGTTGTCTTGAGGCAAGGTCTCGTGGAATCTAGCCTGACCTCAAACTCATTATGTAGCTGACCTTGGACTTCTGATCACCACGCTTTGATTTTGGGGGGACCAAGTTCCACAATGGGACATTGTGCATGCTAGACAAACACTTTGCTAAATGAACTACATCCTCAACTTAAATTTTTTAAAAGAATAAAAGAAAGAAAAACTAAGATTAGCACTTTTTAGAACTTCATACCTGACCCATTCTAACCACATGGTATTACAAAGCCTATTTTACAAGAGGTTATCTCTGAGGCTTAGGATGTGAAAGGCTGGTGGAAAAAACACAGCTTGAAATAATTTTCAGTCAAGATTGTGATTCAAATAATCCCTGTCAGACAGACCCAGGTTTTCTACCCCATGTAAAAGTGGAAAGCAGTAAATCGCAGGTCTTTTTGAGCCACTTAAAACAACTAAATGTTCAAGCTCCACTTGGGTTTACACTAACATTTTAAATGACAAAAGACAAAAATAACAGAAATAATTTTAAAAATTTGGAGGCTCAAAGTATGATGTATGTGCAGATGGACCCTGTCTTTCTGTGATCTGATATTGGTAAAATTATAACCCCCAATTTTCTTTCCTTTTTTTAATTTAAAATTTGATGACAGATTCCAGTCAAATTTATTAATGTTTGGGATCATTGTTAAACATGTATCTGAGACTCTTTCCCTTTGAACTAACATTGGATTAAAATGAGTTTATGTGGGGGACCAAGAACTCAGGCTTATGTTACCAGTTGGCAACGTGAGGATAGAATTCGCCAGTATTTAAAGAGGGTTAGGGAGCATCAAGCTTGGCAATACTTGGCCAGAGAGTTGTCTGCCCAGCTTCCCACAGTGAGACTGCACAGTGTAGCCACTGACCTCCTTCCACAGTAAGTCCGGAACCTTGAATGACTCGATCACTGGTATTGTTGGCCAGAGTCCATTTGCAAAGAGAAAGAGGTGATTGCAGAGACTGCATTATATCATAGGTAACTTAGTAGTCCTTAGCACTTAAGAAAGAAAAGTTCACAGTATTTCTGTATACTCTGATTTATTTGGGAGTCATGAGGATGTCAGGGTCTAATTTTTTAAAAAGCATATTAAAATAATAAAAATGGGGGCTAGAGAGATGGCTCAGTAGCTAGTAGGGCACACTACTCTTGCCTAGAACCAGTGTTTAGTTCCCAACACCCAATGGCTCATAAATGCCTGTAACTCCAGTTCCAGGAAATCTTCTGGCTTCCACAGGAACCAATGTTCACATGCACAAACCCACATGTAAACAAACAAACATAGATAATAGTAGTAATAATGATAATAATAAAAACTAAAAAGTTACATAACTTATTTTTTATCACCAAAAGAGATACTATTTTAAAGCTAAAAGTAAAAGGGGATTTATACCAATGTAAAAAATGACTCAAGATAGACTAGAAATAACATCAAAAACTCACTCTACTGCATCTGTCTCTAGCTTTGTTCTCTGCCCGATGGGACTCTGCTATGGATCAGCCTATACACTCTTGCCTGACAATCCCTGGATGAGGTCAACCTAGTACTTTGGTTTACTCTCTGACCTGAGGGAAATCTAGGAAAACTGCTCCAAGAAATCAGTTATCTAAAGCCAAGCATGCAGATATTTTTAAAAACATGTTGTTGAGAGGATTATTTCCAGATCATGTACTAATTCTTGGCGGTGGGGTCAGGCAGGGGACAAGACACACAAAGTTTGTCTAGGTCTTCCTTCAGGAACCAGAACCTCTTTATCTTCTTGCTGCATAGCTTTAGACAGAGGGGCTCCTTCTGAGGGTCTGAAGCCCATCTTTTCATGAACCAAATATTCTCCCTGGTGGTCTGTGGGAAGGACCCACTCAGGTTACATCATATCAACAATAGCTGAACATCAACTTACAGGAGTCCCAGGCTTCCCTGCTTTGGTGGGTTTACGTGGTTCATGGAAGAAGTCCTGTGTGTTAAGATCCCCATCTTTGAAGATAAACAAAAGCTTGAAATCTTTGTAACTAGACTCAGTGTCTCAAGGCATCCTTCTCCTGAGAACAGATGGACTTGAGGGTCTGTTTCTCAATATAAACCTGACCAACTGTACTGAAAACATGAATAAACCAAACTATAAAATAACATTATAAAAGTGATTACTCAAATAGCTCACTAGACAACTAAGGCTTTTTGTGTTAACTCCTGCAAAGGTTTCTGATAGGCTTTGCCTTTTGTGTTTAGCTTTTAAGTATTTGGTGCAACAAATTCACAACTGTTATGTCCTTTTTATGGCCATGTCTTTGTGTTTCACCAGCCTCTGTCTTCCTTAATGGACCAATCTTCAATGCTGTGTTGGCTAATAATGAAAACACTGACCCTTCTTTTCTGTTCCTTCATTTTTAGAAATGTATTCTCCTGCCTTCTATTTGCCTTTTTCACTGTTTTTTTTTCAATATTGAGAGAAGCACTTTAAATAGTGTTTTGAAAACAATTCATATCTGATTTGGAAAACAAGTCCAATCTAAAAGTTAATGGAGTGGTAGGTGGGAGGGGAGGGTAAAAGAAGAAGTGTGTGTGTGTGTGTGTGTGTGTGATAATTAACACTAGAGAGCTTTGACAACAGCCTATTAAACTGCTGCTGTAGAAGCTTTCTTATACATATGAATGTAATAAGACCCTGCCGCAGAAGACATCACATACATAAATCACAGAATGGAGAAATAAAGCCGTAATAACCTGGAATCTCATCCCTACTTGGTGGCATTCATAGAGCTGGGAGGCGATAAGACTAAAACTATCTATTACATAGAGAAACCATCTTGAAAAACAAAAACAAACAAACCCAAAAGACAAGAAACCAAAACCAAACCAAACCAAACCAAAACCCCAAAAAACAACAACAAAAAAGAAAAAAACAAACAAAAGAATAAAAGTAGTCAACAGTATTACCCAGCTGTGAACCTCCAGTGCCACAATAATCAGTAGCCTGGCTGGGAATACCCTCTGCTGTAATAGTAGGATACTATTAACTAATAGTTCTTACCACAGTAACAAACCACATTCTGGTTTAAATTTAAAGTCCACTCTACAAGATGGGAAACATGCCTGATATTGTTAACTGGGCTAGCATCCAGTGTCTGACTAAGTCACAGTCCTTAAGTTAGAGCCTTGACTGATCAGTCTGTTAGAAAGACCCGGTAGTAAGCTGCTCCCTCAGCTCGAGTCTTCTGTACCTCCAGATTAGACAGCTCTTAATCTCCATCAGAGAAGCTTCTTTTTACAGTGAATGGTGGTTAATACAGAGACTCACAATTTGTCAGTGTTCAGAGAGTAAGCCAACATGCAGAGACTAAGACACGGTGACATGCTCCACTCAAAATGAGGTATCTGTATCACACGCCTCTCTCCAAGGCTCATGTCATGGTGGAAGAGTGGGCAGAAAGCTTTTGAGATCTACGCAGTGAATATCTGCAGTGACATGACATTTGTCAGACATGGCAGGTCTGTTGCACACATTAACTCATAGCAGCCGTGACTCCAGTAGATCAAAGCAGCTGAAATCCCAGCGAGGATGGGATAGGGAGCTCATGAAGTTGGTCTTGTCTGAGGAGCTATTGGCAAGTGATGGTTGCTACAGAGTAGGGTGTCAGGTTTTCCTTAGGGATGTGGCCCTGAGAGACTCTTAGTGCTTCAGTAAATGGTCCTACACCCATGTGCATACAGGCAGCTCTAAGTGGACTAGGGGACTTAAGAAAAAAGACCACATGAAGTTGGGAGGGGAAAGTGGTGGTGAATGAGGAGAAATTGTGGGACCGGGGGTGGGGTAGGAGAAGGAGTGGTTTTGATCAAAATATGTTACACATGTATGAACAAAAATAAAAATAAAAACTTTAAAAAAAATTTTTCCCAAAAAATAAAAACTTTTAAAGAAGAAAAGAAATCTTTGTTTTTGAAAAATGAACCCAACCTTTTTGTATTTGAGCAGCTGACTTTGATACTTATTCTTTCTTCTTACCTCAGTTCTTTAAATACTCACTGGGGTGACGATATCTGTGTCTTCTCTAGTAAATGGAGATGTTGCCTCATTCTTCCAAATGGTACCTATCCTATTCACTGCCGTGAGAGCGCTTACTTCTCTTCTACTAGTTTCTATCAAAAGGAGATACCAACTCCATCCTTCCATCAGGGCCACATCCTCCCTGCCCCCTTCTACATTAATCATGCGTTAATTTTCCTATACTTAAGGAAACTTTTACTCCCTGCGTCTATTCTCCCATCCCTAAAGTTTTATGAAATAATATTTGTAGATACTTTTAGAATTTTTTGGTGAGTCTTCTACTTATATAAACATTAGTACTTATATGTTTCTAACCACACTATGATTTAAAATTTAGATTCAAATTTGTGTATATGCACACATACACATACATACATGTAATTGTCTAAGTGGAAAATTACACATAAGTATGAACGCACTGTCTCTCTTCATGGTTGTTTTCTCACTACCTTGTGGACTCTTGTGACTCATGTCTGTGGAAGACCACGTCCTGGAGTATGTCCTTGGATGAAATAGGTCGGTGATGTAATCTCTGACTCCTTCTATGCTTAGACTCACTTGTCTTTGATGCCAAGTGTTGTGTGGTTCTATTTGTAAGAGGTTTCTGGTTGGACTCCTGAGAGTTTGGGAGAGGAGAGTATTCTTTTTTTTTTTTTTTTTTTTTTTTTCTGACTTGTGTGTCAGTCCAATTCATGATGGTTTTTTCTTTGTTTGTAGCATAACTTTTTGTGTTGAACAGCCTGAATATACTTGTATATTGGAATTTAGAAACTCTGCTAGGGTATGCCCAAGTAATAAGTGCATTTAAAAATATTAATCCCCCACCTCCATAGACACTGCCTGCAACTAAGTGAGCACTTTAAAGTTGCAGAGCTGAGTCTTTCTTTAAGCCAGGGAAGATTTCTTCATTACTTCCCTAATGAATGCATCTCTGCATCAGCTCCCTTCCTTCTTGGGAATCACTGTTCAACACAGTCAGAGGCCCTGCCTCTGTCTTCTGAGTCTGAGCAACATTCCCTCATCATTCCCATCCTTTGTGTCTTTCTTCCTGTGGTAGGTGTCTTTGGCCTGATCCTTCAAGTACCCAACAGGCCCTGAGAGACAGACCTCTTGATTTATTTCTGGAATCTCTGAAGTTAAAAAAAATCATATAAACAGAAATAACCCTAAGCCTCTTTGAAATCCAGAGCCTGCTGTTATCATTTTGGGGCTGAATGTCCCTGAGATCTTTGCTATTATTTGCTATCTCATTCAAAAACAAAAGTTTCTCTCATTGGTAGCAGTCCCAGTTTGGGAGAAGCTGCCTTCTGGGTCAGTGTTTTGCTTAATATCCCTTTATCTGGTTACTAGATCCCAGGGTGGAGTTGTTACTTTCTTTTCCCTGGGCAGGGCCCTCCCTGTTTGCTACCTTTGAAAGCCAAGCAGAGAAGGAAGGACATAAGTGACTGCAAAGCCAGATAGAAACAAGTCTGTTTTCAGCCAGCACTGTCCAGTGATCAGTCTTTGCTCCTGGGAAACACACTACCTGAGGTGTTAATCCGGGGCTTCTTTGGGATACCTGTGCTCCATGTTTCCACATGGACTTCATCAAGTGAATCAAAAAGCTTTTGAGACATGTTGGAGCTTGTAGATGGGGGTAGACTAAACATATTTGAAGGTGAAAGGTGTTATCCAAGGAATGAGAGGCGCCTGGGGTGACTTATGGGGTCACAGGAGTGCATTAAATAAAGTTGGCCAGAATAGTTTCATTAAGAAGTAGATATCTAGAAACAAACAAGCAAACATTAATGAGGGTTGACTGATGAAGATACTGAAGGTAGGAGTGCTCTAGGAGAAGGCACTACCATGAAGGTAAGCCTTGACAGAGTATCTAAGAAGTAGCCAGTGACAACTAGGGCTAGCTTATTAGCCACTTTTCTGTTGCTGCGAGAAAACAACTTGACTAAGAAGGAAGAGCTTCTTTGGCCTTACAATTCCAGATGGATAAGAGCCCATCACCATTATGGCAGGATGCATGGCAACCAGCAGTCACAGGAGCTGGTGCAGGATACATAGTGTACTGTAAGGTCAAAGTGGAACTGATAAGTGGAAACAGCATGTGTTTCTAAGCTCTCAAAGCCCAGCTCCAGACATACTTCCTCCATCAAGACCACACCTCTAAAACCTCCACAGACAGCTCCACCAGACTATGGGGGACATTTCTCATTCAAATTGTTAGAGCTGGGATTGAGTGCATGGGAAACAGTATATTCTAACATCATGTCAGAAGATCATGAAGACCGACCCAGCTAAGGCATTGCTTTAGTAACTAGACAGGACATAGTGGTGGCTGCTCCAAGGTGACAGCAGGGGTGACGATGAAAAGAAAGGTGTTTTGAAGGCAAAGCCTTCTGAAATGGGTTTCCTAATTTATTGAGAGATACTTGAAGATAAGGCCAAGCTTCCAACACTTTAGCATTCACTGTAGCCTTACCAAGAACAGTTGTTATTCTTAGCAGTTGACAAACACTTTAGATCCTTGTACCACCTGTAAGGGGGTTATAATTTCATTGCACAGATTAAAGGAAGCACAGAAAAACTAGAGTGTCTTCCCAAAGTCACACAAGTCCTGTTATGTCTAGGACTAGGCAAGTTAGTTGTAAGAATTTATGGTCTTAGCATTATATTTTATTGTACTGACTTTTGTGCTAGTTAAGGATGTTATATATTATGAATGTTAAGAATACTGATTCCATCTAAGTGTAAAGGCAATATGAAAATACACTGCACAACAGGTTTATGGACCTACTATGAGATTAAAGCCAAAATACCTTTGTCCCCTGACTTCTGTAAACCCCCACTTGGCCTCTTAGAGCACAGTGACATTTTGGGTTCTCAGAAACGAGTGTCAGTTTAAACCTAGCTTTCAGCAATCCAAGAAAAGTTTGGGTATTTCCATTTCTGTAGAGCAGACACCCTGGTTGGTGGCTACATTCCATTTAGGGAAAACTAGGAGGAAGAATATTCATGGTATCTATGAGGTCCTTCTTCACATCAGTCTGTGACATTTGGCTAGGATCCCTTTATATATTGGAGGAAAGAAAAAAAGTCCCTCCCAACTTGGAAGAAGTTAAACACTATGCCTGAGATTCTTGACTTGAGCCTGTTGAAGGACAGATGTGTACAAGCTTTGAAGATGAGGATGGTCAGCAGATCAAGAGCTCAGTGTGGGCATATTACCTTTGAAAGACCTTTGTACATCTTCTCAGTGCTGCTGAGTAGATGGCTACAGAAGCCAAGATTTCAAGATATACAAACCTGGCAGGGCCACTCTTTTACCATGTGTGTAAACCTTTCAGATCTCAAAGACACATAGAAATTGAAATGTTTCAAAGGAAAAGCCCTGGGCTTGAAGAAGAGAACACAGCAGTCAAGCAGGCAGTCCATGTGCAGTCATGAATGGCAACTGAAAAGGATGTTTGCAAAAAGCTGAACATGACCAAATATATCAGAAGCTGCCAGTACATTGATTGGGTAGATGAGGCCTAAACAGTGACATGGAATTCTGCCAAATGGAGATGACTGATGAACTTAGAAAAGCAGTCATCAGAAGTGGCGGTGAAAATCTAATTAGGTTGTGGTAAGAGAAAATTAGGAGAAAACTGGAGGCAGTGTGTAGTGGGATCTTTCAAGAGGTTTTGTGTAAAAGATGCACACAGGGATACATTATTTGTGGCCAGAAAGACCACATCGATAGATGCCAAAAGATGTAAGCATTCCTGGAGTAATTTCTGGCCTGTTTAATAACCGCCATGTTATTATGAATCCAGCCTTTAGTTCTAAGCCACAGAGATGGACTAACTCACCACTCTTCCATTTGCTTTTCTTGCTGCCTTTGTGGTTAACTTGGGCATAAACATCTCTCTCTCTCTCTCTCTCTCTCTCTCTCTCTCTCTCTCTCTCTCTCTCTCTCTGTGTGTGTGTTCTCTCTGTGTATGTGTACACATATGTGTGCATATGTGTATATTGTACATATGTATGTGTGTTAGATTGTATGTGTTGTATACGTGTGTGCATATATGTGTGTGCATTCAGTTTGTGGTCTGCTGTACTCCTCTGTCACTTTCTACCTTACCCCCTTGAGATAAGGTCTCTTACTGAACCTGGACCTTAACAAGACCCAGAAATCCTCCTGTCTCTGCACAGGCAGGACTGTGCCTGGCTTTTTACATGGGTGCTGGAGATCTGAGTTCGGTTCCTCATGCTTACACAATTGAGCATACCGACTGAGTCATCTCCCCAGACACCAATGCCAATCTTTGTAAGAATACTTACAAACCATCATGAAGAGAAACTTCTATTTTTAGTCTTGTATTCATATCAATGCAGAACCACTTCATGCTGTAATGCCACAAAAAGTCCCCGAAGAATGCTTTCTAACAGGAAGAGTTAGGGTAGGAGAGAAAAACTGCTAAATCTTAGGACCTAGAGAATGTTTGCTTCCGTTACCCACAGATAGTAGTAGCCTTAGGGGGTCCCATGGACCCTGGGCACTTCATGAGAAGAGACCAGACTTTCTATCTTCCATTTAAAGAATCTTGAGCCTCTGGAAGCTTCTACCTATTTCTCTCAATAGTCATTTGCCTCTGCAGACTCACAGTGATTACTCATTTTCTATCTTTTTCTTTTAGCTTGTTAATTTACTTTAAATATTATATTGCCAATGATTGATCAATACTCTACATATTTCACTTAGGGTCAGAACCCTAAGTTTTTAATTTAAAGAGATTAGCAAGGGAGGCATGGCTTAAATAGCTATAGGGTTTAATTTTCTTATACCTTTATTTACAAAAAAACGAGACATATTGAAGTATTGCTTGTAATGTCATTCCAAGACAGATTCCTAGCAGACATAAGCTGAGCCGTCCAGAGTTGGCACAATCAGCCCACAGTACAATTACCTTAGATCTAATGACAGAAAGGATAGCAAATACTGAAAACCATTTCCTGGTGCTGGATTTTATTCATTGTAATTCTGATTACTTACTCTTTATATAGATCTAATTTAGATTTTATTTTTTAAGATTTGAGATTCTACCTTGCATCTACTTTGTGCTTTGTGCCCCAGAGGTAGCTGGAGATAACACCCTGGGCTTCGATGTGGCTGAGAGGAGGGGTGGTACAGGCTGCCTGATTGCTAGTTATCCCTGTGGAACTATAGCCTTTCCTCATGCTGTCTTTTGTCTCCAACCAATGCCATTTCTAAAGGAGGGGCCATGATTCTTCTGTTCCCTCTGCAGCACCCAGTACTGTGTCTGCCACGTACAGACACCTAAAAACTACTTATCCCATGCCTAGTGCCCATATCAGGTGATCAGATCTGGCCATTAGTTTCTGCCCTAAAGTAGCCCCCAGGTTTGGGAGTTTATAAATGTAGTCTCTAAGTGTAAGTGAATTCTATCAGTCACCCAGAAAATAAGTACATTTCTTATTGTTTAAACCATCCAGCTCATGGGGTTCTGTTGTTATTTATTTTTTATTTCTGATTTTGTTTTGCTTTATTTTGAGTCAGGTTTTTCTGTAGCCCAGAAAAGCCACTAACTGTTTATGTAGTTGAGGTTTTCCTTGAAGTCTTTGACTTGAAGTGCTAAGACTGCAGGTGTTTACAACACCTGACTTGTAGTAGCTTTTAAGTAAACACAAGGCTCCAGCACAGGTCAGGACCCCTGTAAATTTCAACAAAAGAAAAAGAGGAGCAGGGTGGGGATAGAGACAGAGAGAGGAAGGATGGAGAGAGAGTGAGAAAGTGAGCCTACAGACTGAAACATCACAGAACACAAGAATCAATACTAAATTGGAGGCTATTTAGGCTGTCACTAAAACACAAACAAATAAATAAGTAGAAGAAGCTCAAATGTTAAAGAACCATTTGATGCTATTGTGAAATTATTAACATTTTAAAATGCTTAAATGTGAGACTGGATATGGTGGTATATACCCATAATCCCAGTACACAGTTGACAGAGTTAGGGTGCTCACAAGTTTGAGGCCAGTCAGGGCTGGCTAACAAGGTCTTGGTTAGACTCTCAAAACAAAATTTACAAGTATTTTACACAGACATAAAAATATTTCTGAATTAAACAAATATACCACTTCCATAATTAAAATGTCAGGGCCTTTAAAAATAAGCACCTTTGTTTAGCTCTGTACCCCATTTTATAATAGGGTTATTTGGTTGTCTGGAGTCTAATTTATTGAGTTCTTTGTATATATTGGATATTAGCCCTCTATCAGATGTAGGATTGGTAAAGATCTTTTCCCAATCTGCCAGGTGCTGTTTTGTCCTATTGACAGTGTCCTTTGCCTTACAGAAGCTTGCAATTTTATGAGGTCCCATTTGTCAATTCTTGATCTTAGAGCATAAGCCATTGGTGTTCTGTTCAGGAACTTTCCCCTTTGCCCATGTGTTCGAGGTTCTTCCCCAGTTTCTCTTCTATTAGTTTCAGTGTATCCGGTTTTATGTGGAGATCCTTGATCCACTTGACTTCAGCTTTGTTCAAGGAGACAAAAATGGATCAGTTTTCATTCTTCTATATGCTGACCTCCAGTTGAACCAGCACCATTTGTTAAAAATGCTGTCCTTTTTTCCACTGGATGGTTTTAGCTCCTTTTTCAAAGATCAAGTAACGATAGGTGTGTGGGTTCATTTCTGGGTATTCAGTTTTATTCCATTGATCTTCATGCCTGTCTCTGTACCAATACCATGCAGTTTTTTTTTTTTTTTTTTTTTAATCACTATTGCTCTATAGTACAGCTTGAGGTCATGGATAGGGATTCCTTCTGAAGTTCTTTTATTGTTGAGAATAGTTTTCACTATCCTGGGTTTTTGGTTATTCCAAATGAATTTGCAAATTGGTCTTTCTATCTCTATGAAAAATTGAGTTGGGATTTTGATGGGGATTGCATTGAATCTGTAGACTGCTTTCATCAAGATGGCCATTTTTATTATATTAATTCCACCAATCCATGAGCATGGGAGATCTTTCCATCTTCTGAGATCTTCTTCGATATCTTTCTTCAGAGACTTGACATTCTTTTCGTACAGATCTGTCACTTGCTTGGTTAAATTCACACCAAGATATTTTACATTATTTGTGACTATTGTGAAGGGTGTCATTTCCCTAATTTCTTTCTCAGCCTGTTTATCCTTCCAGTAGAGAAAGGCTACTGATTTGTTTGTGTTAATTTTATTTCCAGCTACTTTGCAGAAGTTGTTTATCAGGTTTAGGAGTTCTCTGGTGGAATTTTTGTCACTCAACTGAGGAATACCGAATGGCTGAGAAATACCTAAAGAAATGGTCAACATTCTCAGTCATTAGGGAAATTCAGATCAAAACTCTGAGATTCCACCTCACACCAGTCAGTTAAGATCAAAATCTCAGGTGACAGCAGATGCTAGCAAGGATGTGGAGAAAGAGGAACACTCCTTGATTGTTGGTGGGATTACAAGATGTTACAATCACTGTGGAAATCAGCCTGGTAGTTCCTTGGAAAATTGGACATAGCATTACCTGAGGACCCAGCTATACCACTCCTGGGCATAGACCCAGAAGATGCTCCAACATATAACAAGGACATATGCTCCACCATGTTCATAGAAGCCTTATTTATAATAGCCAGAAGCTGGGAACAACCCAGATGTTCTTCAACAGAGGAATGGATACAGAAAATGTGGTACATTTACACAATGGAGGTCTACTCAACTATTAAAAAGAATGACTTCATGAAATTCTTAGGCAAATGGGTGGAATTAGAAAATATCCTGAGTGAGGTAACCCAGTCAGAAAAGAACACACATGGCATGCACTCACTGATAAGTGAATATTAGCCCAAAAGCTCAGAATACCCAAGATACAATTCACAGACCACATGAAGCTCAAGAAGGAAGAGCAAAGTGTGGATGCCTCAGTTCTTCTTAGAAGGGGGAACAAAATATTCAAGGGAGGAAATACGGAGACAATTGTGGAGCAAAGACTGAAGGAAAGGCCATTCAGAGACTGCCCCACCTGGGGATCCATTTCATATACAAACACCAAACCCAGACACTATTTCGGATACCAAGAAGTGCTCACTGACAGGAGCCTAATATAGCTGTCTCCTGACAGGCTGTGCCAGAGCCTGCAAATACAGAGGCAGATGCTAGCAGTCAACCATTGGACTGAGCATGGGGTCCCCAATGGAGGAGTTAGAGAAAGGACTGAAGGAGCTGAAGGGGTTTGCAACCCATAGGAAGAATAAAATATCAACCAACTAGACTCCCCCCACCCCAGAGCTCCCAGGGACTAAACCACCAACTAAAAAGTACACATGGAAGAACCCATGACTCCAGCTGCATATGTAGCAGAGGATGGCCTTGTCAGACATCAATGGGAGGAGAGGCCCTTGGTCCTGTGAAGGCTTGATGCACCAGCGTAGGGGAATGCCAGGGTAGAAAGGCAGAAGTGGGTGGATGGGTGGGGGAGCACAGTCATAGAAGCAAGGGGAGGAAAGATGGGATAGGGAGTTTCCAGAGGGGAAACCAGAAAAGGGGATAACATTTGAAATGTACATAAATAAAATATTCAATAAAAAAAGAAAACAAACGTGTATGTATGGATGCCCATTAGATGTGACAAGCAGATTTGACATTGCCTTCCATGCACACTGGGATAAAGGACACATCAGGCAAGGCCATCTCTGTTCTCAATGACAGAAAGAACATGTGAGTGACAGAAAGTGACCATGGCGTCCCATTAAACTGTAGTTGCCTTGGGTACACCTTGTGAGTGTTTACAAAAGAAATGACCTTTCTCTTAAATAGTTCAGTTTTCTCAGGACAGGGTCCTTAGTGTTCCTGGCTGACTTCACCTGGCTGACAACACTAAGATGAGGTTTGCATCCTCCTGCCATAGTCTTCTAAGTGCTGAGATTGCATGACTCCATCATAATGTTCAACTGTGGAGATTAAAATTCAAAACACATTTGCACTGTTCTTCCTTCATGTTTCTAACTAGTCCAAGATTATAATGCGAGCTGTCAACAAGTAAACTGCTTTCAAGACGGACTTTCATGATTTTACAGATACTCTAAAGCCAGGAAAAAAGAAGTGATTTGCATGCTGAATTTCATGTCTGAATGTTCTTAAACATAGAAATCCATATTTCTTTGAGAGATGAGATGAATTATTTATGTTGATAATACATTGGACCTGCAGAGGAAGACAGCCAGCAAACTCCAGGAAAGCAAACATGAGATTTGCTTACCCTGTGGAAATGATCTCCCATGGATAACTGGGAATGGAGAGACGCATAGTCCTGTCACCTCTGCATTCTTAACTTAAAATCAAGACAACACAGGTTCACAGATATGAAGTCATCAGTTTTCACATGTCTGAAAACTCATCTTCTTCAGCACCAGGCCCACCGTCCCTCCAGCCTCAGAAAAGACATCTCTTCTACTGTTTAGTTTTTTTTTTTTCAGTTTGCCTGCATTAAAAAATGACTCCTACAATGTTCATAACAAAAATGTTTAAGATGACCAATCACATGATTGTGAAGCCCAGCTCTGAACTCCTGCAGACAGGAACCTTGAATCTATTAAACAATGTCTCCCTGTTCTCCTGTTCCTTCTACCACAGCACCATTCCGTATGGACAGGTTAGTCTCCATCCTCTCAGGTCAGCAGACTCATCCAAGTGTTTAGCTTTCTGTGTATGGGCTTTTTATACTTAGCACATCTTCAAGCATGTCCATGCTGTGGCATGTGTCCATAGGTAGCATGTTTTTTTCTTCTATCGATGGACTTTTGTTGCTTCTACATATTGGCTATGTGAATAAGATTATTAATGTTGGCATACAGATATCTCAAAACATTGCTTTTGATTCTTTTGGGTCTATGTTCAGAGATGAGATTGCTAGATCATGTAGTCAATATATAATATTTGAGAAGTCGCCATGGCATTACCCATAGTGACTACAATTTCACAGTCCTACCAATTTTTAAAAGATCTCTTTATTTCTTTGGATCTTTCCTACAAACATACCTTCCCTATGCTCCTGAATGTTCCCAACATCTCTCCTTCCCAGAAGGAATGCTCCACATTGGCTTTCTTCCTTTTTATCTCTTTTTGCTAACACCAAAATTTCTGGCTACTGTTCTGTCATCTACTACCAGGGTCTTCTCTTCTCTGCAGCACTCATTTAGCCATCCTGTGATCATGTTCCAGGCACCACTCATCTTCATGAATAATTTAATCACATTGGGAAGCCAGTCATCCTTCTCTTGAATTTTATGGTGTCAGGCTATCTTTTTTTTTTTTTTAAGTGTATTTGCATTTTTTTTCAAGCATGAAAAAAAAATGTATTTTTGGCCATCGACTCTTTTCCAGTTTTACCTTCTTCCTAATGCTCTACTCTGTCCCATGACTTTAGAAGTAGGCAGTGGTGGTTTCCAGATCTTTATTTCTACTGCTGATCTCTCCTTGGAATGTCAATTATGAGTGTTAGTGCTCAGGGATTTTTCACCTGGATTCTTTTCCTTTTAATTGCAGCATGCCTGTGTTTTCTTGTCATTCAGGTTCTGCAGAGACATCTTCCTAAGCATGCAGTTTAAAGCCTCTGAATACACGCTCCCAGCAGCCCAGCTGATGTTTTGCCTGATACTCAGTATTAGTATCTGTTTTTTTTTTCCTCACTTATCTAGATAATGTCCACTTGGCCCTGATAGAATGTACCTTGAGAAGAGAATTGCGACTGTGTTCATTGCTGTATTTACGGAGTTTACAAGAGCATTTAGTACTAACAGAGCATTTTAAAATACTGTGACAGATGAGCAACATGCGTCCAGTCCCAAGGGTTTTTTAAAAAATTATTATTATAATTAAAAAAACAAACTTAAAGCTAAATATGTTTGATCATATTCTTCATATTCTTCCCCTTCCTTAAGTCCTTCCATGTCCTTCCTGTTGTCCCACCCATCCAACCTTAAATTTTCTCAAAAAACAAAAACCTAATACAACAACAAAACCAAGAAAAAACCCAAATAGAAAACAAAACAAAACAAACAAACAACCCAAAACAACCCACCAAATTGTAATCAAATAAAATCACATAAAAAATATAAAGTCCGTTATGTGTTGGTCAGCTACTCCTGAACATGAGGCCTGCTCGGGAATGGTTGATATATTCACTGTCACTCTACTAGAGAAAACTGATTTTCCCTCTCCTGGCAGGTATAAGTGACAGTTTAGTGGTTAACCTTTACCCTAGTGACAATATTTTCATTCATTCATTCATTTTAAAAAATATAACTATTATAATATATAATAAAATATGAAATATAATAAGATAGAACAAAAACTATCACATTGAAGTTGGACAAAACATACCAACAGAAGGAAAAAAGCCCAAGAGAAGACACAAGAGTCAGAGATCCGACTTGTTCTCACACTCATGAGGCCCAAGGTCTAAATAGCAACTGGAGTGAACTGTCTAAAACACACATCTAATCAAGACACTCTACATATAAGGAAACTTCTAGAGCCTCAGTAGAAAGAGAATATAATCAAAACTGCTCAGCATGTCCCTGCTTGTATCTCAAGCCTGGTCTTCCAGTTCTCCCTTCTGAGCCTGAGGACCTGCATGTGTCTATCGATCTGCCTCTGAGCCAGTGCTATGGCTTTGATTGTCCTGGAAGTCACCAGGTACCTAGGCTGGCTGGCCAGTTAATCCTAGGAATCTCCTTGTCTCCACCTCCCCATGCTGGGATTATATTCTTGAATCACTGTGCTTGGTTTTCATATGACTTCTGGGTATCTAATGTAGGTCCTATTATTGGTTGACAACCTCTTTTATCAACTGTGCTATTTCCCCATATCTTGAATCTGAAACACTCCCTGAAAGACCCAAGTGTTAAAGGCTTCAAAACAGATTGGATAGATGCTCATAGAAACTTTAAGAGGCATATCTTAGGATGTTTTGTGGGCATGACATTAAAGGAGACAGTGGTACCCTGGTGTCTTCCCTCTCTGCTCTCTTGCATGCTGATCACATGGTCAAACTTTGTTTTACTGTATGCTACCCACCAAGATGGGCCCCAAAGTTCAAGCCAAGATAAACCTTGGCTCTCTATAAGTTGATTATCACAAGTATTTTGTTATAGCAATGGAAATGTGACTAACACAGCCTTCAATCAATTTTACCCTCATCCTGGTATTGCTTTATCTCCCTGGTAGTTCCCCTACCTACCAAATCCTCATTTTTTTTCACTTCTAAACCTCTAGTTAGGAAACCATTATGACTCCCTTACTCTAAACTCTAAAGTTTTCCTAGGTCAATTATATGTGTGACTTCTGTCTTAGTTATCATAATTCTTTATGACTTCTATTTGCTTTCACGCTTGTTTCTCTGCTTGGACTATAAACTCCATGGAAGTGAACATAGTGTGATCTATGTCGTTTTACTGCCAGATGTAACTCATAGTTGGCACCCATACAAGTGTTGATTGACTGTCCCACTGAGCCTGTGGATCAATTTATTTAATTTTTCATAAAAATACACAGAGGCTTGAGAATCCTTGACATCCCTTGCCACTATGGGTGACAGATGTTACTCATTACTCTGTGTTTACTGTGGCTTGGGCTTCTCTGTGTGATAACTCAGATTGATGTAGACAAATGTTCTCAAGATCTTAAGAAGAACGTGCTTTTAGAGAACACAGTCAATATATCACCTGAAACCCATCCCCAGACCATTGAAGAGCTCTCCTCTTCTTGAATGGGTCTGTCAACAATTTAAAGCATTGTGAGTGATGAATTATAAAGTTTAGCATCAGTGGGAGAGAATTTAACTGATATTTAAATAAATCTCAACAACACAAGTGATAATTAAGCACTTGCCATAATAACCATAGGGCTGTCAAGGTGTTGTTTATTCTGAAGCCATTCTGTAAGGGCAGAGTGCCCTGGTGATGGGCTGGAGCCGCTCATCAGTGGCGTGCATTCTGGACGATTAGAGCAAATCCCACTCTGAAAGATGTGTGCATTAGATCTCCTTGCTCTAGGCCCCGCCCTTCAGTTGGTGCTTCCTGCTTTACAGCTATTTCTGCTTTCACTCACACTTTTCACAAAATCCCAAACAGCCCATTTAAAAACCCCATGGCTTCAGCATAGTAAAGATTGCACTGGAATAACAGACATTTCTGGATCAATCTCCATGTATCAACATGAGGCTCTGACTGCAGCATGAGGCTCTGACTGGATACATAGAAATAACATCACCACCACCACCAACAACAACAATAAAAAATAAAAGACAACCCACAAAACAAAACCAAAACACAAGCAAAAAACAAAATTAAAAAATTGAATCTAAAAACCCCATCGGACTAAATGATAACAAAAGTCAGTCTTGGAACCTGATCTTAAATACTATCTATTAGGAAAATAGACATTAAAATACATAAGCCCAGAGATAATGTAATATTTTCTGAACTTGAGGAAGAAACATATGGTATTCTGAGACATGTACAGAGAATGCAATTCATGTTGAGGGTCAATCAACCTCTCCAAAATGGAGATTCGAGTAAGGAAAAATGGAAATTTCGAGGCAGAATGGAGAAAGAAGTGGACTGAATGCTTGGGGCAGGGAGGCGAGCTCGATTGGACAACACTCGGAGAATATGAGTCCTGCTCAGCCTGTGATCTTCCTCAACTAGCCGATACTAATCTGGAATCATCAGCTACCAACGAGCTGTTAACACGATGGTCACATCAAACAGAAAGCAGTTGTGAAGCCGTCGTTTAGAGATAAGAGACTGATTTGTCAATCTTTTCTGCACTTTGAAGTGGCTCACAATAAAGGAGCAAGAACAAAACCGCACAGCCGTGCTCAAAAGGAACTCGGACTCTGCCACATACTTTACAGAAGAGAGAAAAAAGAAGTTGACTTCCTGTTCGAGGCACAGGTTCTGCTAAGTTCCACTCAACACATCAAAGAGTGTCTTGGAGCTGCTTTTCCTCCTGACATGGAATAAATAGTCCCTTAATCCTTGATGGCATGCAAGTGAAGGAAGCATGCCCGACACAAAGCATGGCGTCACACTGTTGCCCCCAAATGCTTTTATGTATCTGTAATTGCAATCAGGGGGCGGAGGGGGGGTATCACAGGGAAACTGACAGTTCTGGCAGAGACTAGACCCCGTTGATTCAAACAAGGGCATCCCAGTCTGGGCTTTTCTGGCTTGTAAGTGCTTTCTTTCTGTGAAAGAGTGGGAAAAAGGTCTTTCCTTTTCATCTGTTAAAACAAAATAAGATGTTCATAAGCGCTGAGTTATGAACTCCGTTCATACAACACTGTTAGCCGTGTCTCTTTAAAACCGCCATATGCCTGGGCAACAAATCAGGATCTCTTCATTCAGTGGGGTCAGTTGGGATCAGATATAGGAATGTTTGGGCTTTGCAGTCAAGTTTGGGAAATTTTTCAAATGTTTCTATTTGATTGTATGTATATTGGTGTTTTGCCTGCATGTGTGGCTGTGTACCATACATGTCACCAGCAGTACCAGCACTAGGTCCTCTGTAACTGGAGCTATAGATGACTGTGTGCCACCATCTGGGTGCTGGGAAGCAAACTTGGATCTTCTGGAAAAACAGCTGTGCTCTTAACATGGGGCCATATTTCCAGGCCTTGGGAAACATTTTATAAAGCCATATTTACACTCTCTCTTTTAAAAAATAATCTTTCTTTCCCTGAAAAATTAAACAAACACTGAAGAAACATTAAAAAAACTTAATTCATTAACTTATTTTTGGTGTGTGCAGAAGACACACATGTGGTAGAGCCCAGAGGAGAACCTCAGGAACCACCCTGTTCTGGTTTTGGGTCAAGATTTCTCACTGGGCTCGAACTAGTTAAGTAGGCCATATTTAATAAAAGGGGGTTGGAAAGCTTTCACTATGCTGGCCTTATTACTCTGCTTCTCAGAGTTGGTGGATGGGTGGACAGCAGGCTCCTCACAGGCCACTGCCTCAGGATTTTGTCTTGCCCTCACTTCTCCCTGGCTCGACAGTGTCTACAACACATGTCCAATGCTCTGCTCTTTGACAGACCACATGTTCCAATGGTGCTTCTGAAAATAAGGCTCTGGGAGCCATTTACGTTTTCTCCAGCCTTCCTCACTGAGCTCCCAGCTCATGCAGCTGCAGAGCCATAGTCCTTCATAGGAAACCCTGGGATCCAGATGTGTTCTGCAATTCCAAGGTGTCTCAGATTTTAGAAGGGTGGTCTTGTCAGAGTCCTTTATTGAGAAGAGTACTCTGTAAATAGATGTTTCTATGGGAAACATGGGACTACTTCCAGAAGCAAGGTAAATAAAACCTACAATTAGTGTCGTGCTTATTTTGCTCAGATTTTGAATCCAAAGAGCATGCCTAGAAACTACATGAGTCAAGAGCTCTAAAATCTCAAAGGCCACTGCTTTTTGGGTTATGGACAAAGGGCGACAGACCTTTGGTAACAACAACCTTTAAAATTTGTTCTGCTAATCTTCTTTCCACAGACTGCAATCACACACCAGCGAGAAGTCAAACCAGGTTTCCACTGCCAGCTGCTTTCTGAGTATTAATACTTTCCATTCAGTCAGAAATGGAAACCCCAGAAAACCCTAGATTTTTTTTTCTTTTTTTCCTTTCTGTTTTTTTGTAAACCAAAATAGATAATCAGACACTTACAACCTGTTACCATTAAATGCTGGTGACTCAAGTTCAGAAACCCAAATAGCTGACTGAAACCTTGTGGTCATCTTTGGCCTGTGGTTATCTGGTTATTCTGCTTTCGTCAGCCTTTAGAAAAATTTGCCCCCACAGTTGTAGATCAGATGGTTTTCACAGCTGTGCTGGCTGAATATCTGTTAGGCTGGTCTTCCTCAAATCAGTGAGAATATGATCCTGAGTGTCCCAAGTAGGTGGATGAGTTCAAGAGACAGCACTGGTGAATTCTATGTGGTCTTATTATTCCACAGGCTAGACAGCTTAAGAGAAGTTGGAGTCATATGTATTTATTTCCTTATTAGGGTAGCTATTCTTTGAGTAGTGGTCCTTACAACATGTGGACTGCTTGCTGTATGATAAAAAGTGAATCTCCTTTTTGACGGTTGTCAGTAAAATTTATTTGGGGTAAATTTACTCTGGGAATGATTGGTCTTGAAGAAAAAGAAAAAAGAAATCTTGATGAGGCACTTAGGAATGAAAAATGAAAATGCCATCAAAAGATTTGGGAATTTTAGGGTGGAACGAATGAAGGGTAGAGACACGGTGCATTTAAGACAATGTTGACCATTAGGAGAGAAATAAGACAAAAGGAAGAAGGAAAGAACAGTGTGAGAGACCTGCCACAGAATCTATAAAACAGCATGACCTTTATTCACTAACATTTAGTTCATAGTGTCTCTAACTTCTGTGACATCTAGTGTGTGTGTGTGTGTGTGTGTGTGTGTGACTTTGTGGATTGTGTTTAAAACTGAGCACAGTGACTGAATACTACTAAAGATCATATTGGCAATATGAAAATAATTGCAAGATGCCAAGTGGAGAATCAGATGTCAATTCAAGGAAGAGGGCTCGAGAGAACATGCGCCCTGGGTAAACACATCAAAGTTTTGGAGAGGAAACTGAATCAGCACCAGGTGGGTTGGAAATGAAAATCAGTCTTGGGTTTTAAGACATAACCACAGATGTCACCTACATTATACAGCTAACAAAAGTTACATATGCCATAAGAAGTGTCAAATGACCTTGTTAGAACATCACGGGCACAGGAGAGGCAGAGACTCTTGAATAATTTAGAAATTCTTAGTTTTGCGATCTGTGACATTACATAATTTTGTGACTTGGATGAAACCTTGTTACTCCAAGCTGATATTTTCTCACAGGCAAAAATGATAAGAGGAAACTGACTACAGGTTTTCTTATCTTGAAAATGGCCCAGATGGTAACTAAGATGTCCTAGGAAGACATCTGACTTTGGAATCTACAATGTCCCTGTGAAATGTAGGTGCCTATGCTTGTGACCTGACTGAACTAGCAACAGTATGGCTTTGGTTACCTACTTAAATTTATAATCTTTAGTTTATTTACAAAGTAGTAGCAAGAGTTCCTCCTATCATTCTGATGGTTTGGGGAGAATGACATATTTTAGTCTAGGTAAAAAAAAAAAACAACAACCCAACTTTAAAGTATTTGCTGCATGTTAGGATTCAACTCTTTCAAATCTGAAATTCAATTTCTTTGTTTAGTGTTTTTTTTTTACACTTTTGCAAAAGAAAAGTTTCCAGTTCTGTTTTAGAGAGCAGTCAAACTTTATATCAAATTGCCCCTGCTGAGAAATAGAAATAACACAAAGTAACATTAATTCCACTTCACATTTTGACAGTTACATGGAATCTAGCAGCATGTAGTCAAATCCATATGCTGCTATGGTTACTGATTATAACGTATTATCCAAAGATGGTTTATTTAAGGAACTGTATACACAGAGGTGATGATTTTTGCCTTCAGATTTCTTCATTATTATGTAGTTTCATATTGTTATGCTTTGATTCTGAAGCCCCACCCCTAGGCTCATGTGTGGAATGATTGGTCACCAGCTGGTGACAATCTTTAGAGGGTTTTGGGTCCTTGGAAGGTGCCTGGCTTATATCAGGAGGTCACTTAGAGTAGACCTTTAGGATTTTACACACTCCTAGTTCCAGGTGGCTTCCCTTAAATCCCAGTCTGTTACATTATCTGGACCGTCTACCTCACGCTCCAAGTACCACAGATAGGGATGTCCTCAGCACTGTGCTCCATGCTATGATGGGCTGAAACCTCTGAGAATGTAAAGTAGAGTAAGTTTTTCTTGACTTAAGTTTCAGACAGAGGAGTGTGGTTGTTGCTGTGAGCTGATTAGCCGAACCACATGTTTCTTTGCCTTTGGAACTGTTTGGGGGCATGTGGAACACTTTGGAGATGCAGGGTAGAGAAGCCAGAGAAGATGAGTAGAGCTTCATGGAAGATGAGTGTGTTAATAGAAAGGCAAACAGCAATGGACAAGTGCATTTTCTCCAACTGGAGAACAAGGGCTCCTTCAAGCACTGGGTGGGCTAGTATCCAGTAACATAACATTTAGATGAGGAATCAGGGTATACTTTGCCCAGGTTCTCAAGATTTGTGTGAGTCTAAATTCAAAGGTAATGGGTTAATTTATTTGGGAGATGACATTTTAACAACGCATGACACTCAGGCTTTGAGGTGGTTACTGTTCGATGCCTTTTGCTATCTCTATCGAGAGAGTGGACAAAAAGCCAGAGCAGAAAGATGGATGTAGTTCACCGAAGGGATTGCACTCAAAATCACAGCCAAGTAAGTATCTGTCAACTAATGATTGAATAATGAAAATATGATGCACATAAAAATAGAATATTGTTCAGTTGTAAGGTAAAAAAAAATCATGAAAATTTCAGAAAAAAAGATGCACTTGGAACGTATACTAAGTAAAGTGACCCAAACTTAGAAAGAAAAATCCTGCATGTTCTAAGTGTAGGTTTAGACAGTACACATTTTAGAAAGAAGAGCAAGAGAAGATAAGAGGAGGTGATGTGGAAAGATGAATGTTGGCAAAAGGAGAGTAGACTCAAAGAAGATATAAAATGTTCCCCCTCTAGATTCTACTTTGTAGTTTTTGCCATTTTCACAGTGGATAGGTGAATCAAAGTGTAATTGACAGAGCCAGTGTGTGATCTTAAGGGAAGCATCATTGCTTCAGAATGGCTACTCTAATGTATAGCTATTCATTGAGATGTACAGAGCTTGCCGGTGCACACGTTTGAAGACTTCCTTAAACTAGTTATGTGATTATAAACTAATTTTAGTGTTAAAAAGTTAGAGGCAAAAGAGCTATAGTTGTTAAAATGATTACCACCACTTATGGAAACCATATACAGTGGACCAATAGAAAATGCGCTTCTTGGGAAACACTCACAGAAAGTTTCAGGGTATCAAATAATAAATTTATTTGAAAGGAGAAAGCCTGAAAGAAGAGGGCCTGAAATGAGAGAGCACCCAGGGCCCCATCCGTAAAAGGCCAATAGGAAACCTCTTCTGGGTTCAGCCTGCAGGCAATCAGAGGGTTCTGCAGCATTTGTAAAAGGGAACCTCACTCCTTCATGAACTGAAAGGGCAACTTTTCACCTCCAAATGGTGCGTTTTGCAAGGTATACAAATGTAACATGAAGCCTTGCACCAATGTTTCAGAGAAAGGACTGTGAATCTGGGCAAAATGTAGTAGTAGGTTATGAATCTTTGAGGGTTGCTCTGGGGAACTGATGCATGAGATAGTAAAAGTTAGACCTGAATTGCATTGGAGACTCTGGGTATCAAAGATGCCAGAAATATGGAATATCTTCAGAGGGAAATTGCAGGTACTGAATGGAGCAAGCCTAAGAGAAAACCAATCTGTGTTTCAGGCAGCAGGGCTGTGGGGGAAAGACTGAGCCCATTTGAACTTACTTCATGTTACTACACACTACAGACACTGAGCATAGAGTTGCAGGATTTAATGTTTGACTCGCTGGGTTTTGGTCTTATTTTGGTTTAATATTCTTTGATATCTCTTCATTCTTTCATTTTTTTGGACTGGGAATATTTACTTTGTACCATCGAGTATTAGAAGCATGAAATTTTATTTTTCATTTCACAATGGCTTACAGCTAAATGATAACCTTGAATTTCAGTAGAGATTTTTGCCTTTTAAGTGATGTAGAAGTTGTTAATATTGTGTGGACACTTACAGTTCGACAAAACACATTTTCGCAATGTAAAATGACCATGAGCCTATAGCATAGAAAGGAAGAATCCTGTGGTTTAGTCTTAAATGTTCTGCATAAGCTCATGCTTTGAACACTTGGCCTCAGACTGTAGTGCTATTTTGAAGACTGTAGTACCTCTAGTAGGTGGGCCACAGTGGTAGGAACTAGATCTTTAGAGACAGACCTTTGAAGGTTATATTTACCCCTGGTTCTGGCTGAATCCTTGTCACCCATGATGTGAAGACCCTATACTTCATGCTTTTATTGCCACACCTTTCTTACTATGAGAATGGAACTTTAGATTATGAGCCAAAGTAATTCCTTTCTCCTTTAAGTTGTTCTGTCACGTAACCTATTACACTGACCAGAAGATCAAAATGTGTCTATCATAAAGAAAACACTGTCCTAATGTTAATTCTAAGTACTAAGTCCATTTGTGTGAATAACTCTAGAAAGTACAGAAGTAATAAAACTCATGGTCTCTTGTTTTTGATCTGAGAACAGTTGAAGACTGCCACCGTCCTCCACTTCACTTTCAGCTCTGCTAGGATAGGGCAGCTGTACCAGGTTTCTAGGAAATAACATCCCATAAGCAAAGAAGGGTTGAGTTTTTCCATTCTTTCTTGAAACAGGGCATTTTTATGAATCCCAAGGATAGTCAGAAATGTGACTGTATCTAAAGATGGCCCTAAGCTCCAACCCTCTTATCTCAGTTCTGGAATTACATAATTCCTTCCAAGTTCTCAAATTACAGGTACATATAAAAAGTCTCTTGTGAAAATTTGAAAGCATTTTCTGTTACCTGCATATTTCTTCTTACTAGATAACCATTACCAGAATGACTTGGGCAATAGCCCATACCACCAAATACTACTTTTGCAGTTTCATTAATAAACACAAAAGGACAGGTCTACTTCCACTCTTGTTGTCTGTTCTTTCTACGGCTACAGGCCTTTGAGAGAATAAAGAAAGCATCAGGACACACCTTAGAAGTTTAGATTAGACTGGTTTACATGAAATAAATCTGTCTGCATGGCACCTCCATTTCACCTACAATATTGATCTGAGCCTTACCTATCAGAAGATGCCACAAAAAAATAGTTGAGTTTGGGAGTGAGTGAAACCATCACATGGGTCTACGCAACTCTTCCTTCCTTCCTTCCTTCCTTCCTTCCTTCCTTCTTTCTTTCTTTCTTTCTTTCTTTCTTTCTTTCTTTCTTTCTTTCTTTCTTTCTTTCTTTCTGATGTTTGAGACAAAATATAATGAGGTAGCCAAGACTGATTTTAAATATATGGTCCTCTTGTTTCAGATTCTGAAATTATAGACATGCATCATCACATCCTTTTTTATACTTACTTCTGATTCACATTTCATCCACTAAATTAATGGGATAAAAACATAAAACATAGACCTAAATACAAACAAACCATTATAGTTTGAGTTAATTGTTCTTAGCTGATGAAGATTTGCAAATGATCATTTTATTTCAAAATATGTTCATCTAGATAATGTTCTGCTAATATTTTTAATTCTAATTATAATTATTTGAGGTTGTATTTAAAAATTGGGATGATGAAAATAGTTAAGGTGTTTGCTTCCGTTTAGATGTGAGAGACTCTGGTGACCTGAGGTTTGTGTGTCCCACTTGGTGATGCTCATCTAGAGCCGAGTGGCAGGCACTGGCTTCCGGAGAGAGCAGGGTGTCTGAATCCTGAGTACGCATCAAGACATCCACAGGCTTAGTTCATTAGGCTACAGATTCCTGGGCCCTGTCCCAAAGTTCCTAGTTATGTGGTCTGGTATGGTCCCCCAGGTCACTTTTACAACAGTCTCCCAAGAGCTACTGCTGCAGTTTAGGCATCCACACCTAAAGACCACTGAGGGTCTCCCTGTGCTTTCTGCATCCAGTCCATCTCTGCACTTCTCCCCCATTGTTCATTCCGGGCACCACCCATTGCCAGTCATTATTATTATTTAGAGAGAGATATAAACTCTTTACCTACTCCAGGACTGAGTTCCTGTGATAAAAGCTCAAAATCACCCTACAGGGACAACAGATTCTAAAAGTCTGATTCAAACATAGACCTGAATTTATTGAACTTCAACATCTTTGACACACACATTCAACATTACTGACCCAAAAATATATTTCATGAAGATAGAGAGATACTTCCTTATAAGTCACCTCTGAAAGCAAAGTTAAGACAAACAAACAAACAGCACAAGATAAATGCCTATATCTTTGTGCAGCAAAGAATATATGGCAATTTGCTCCTTATGCTTCTTAGTCTGTTTCCTGGTCTCATCGCATTTTGCATAGTAAAGAAGATTAAACTTGGGTATTGACACTTGGGTTTAAGCAATCCAGGTTTAAGGTTTAGCCCTTGATCTAGAGGTTAGTAGCTCTGTGACAGAGGGGAAAAGTCTCATTTCTCTTGTCTAACAAAGGGATCTCAGTGATATCTGCTCTGGTGGGTTACTGTGAAATGGCAGCATCAAATAAAATACATAGAAGTATCCATGAATGCTCAGCCACTGTTATCTGTCACAGTGATCACTGACATTCTACAGTAGATTTTAAGATGAAGCAATAATATGTCAAACATGGAAGAAAAATCTAAAGAGAAACAGGAACCTGGAGAAGCTGAGTAAGAGAAGGCAAAACTCAGAGGGTAGAGGTTTGCAAAAATTACGAACAATTAAAATGTATTTTCAAAGTCACTGCCAGAGTAAGAAAATCAGGACTATTTACTTAAGGAAATCAAGAAATATTAAGAGAAAATAACTCTAAATTATTGGGCCAATGTAATGTTTTATTTTATGGTCAATGAGAGAATTTTTAGTTACAAGAGAATACCAAACATATCTAGAGGAATCTGAGAACCAGCCAACCAAGTGAGTCCATATCAGCAGAAGAGAGTTATCTAAGCTAGTGCCTACCAGCCATGTTTGTCTAAAATACTCAAAAGCTGCAGATGGAGTGAAGGGCAGTCACAAATAAGAATCTAGGAGGAGTCACACAGTGCGAAGTGGTGTCCTAACAACAGAGTTTCATCTTTATTCTGATTTCCAACACAGAGGATGTACCTATTTTTACAGATTTTCATGAATTTTGTATTTATCCTAAGTGGATTATTAAATAGGCTGTTAATAGTATGAAGAAGGGAAAGGAATGAGTGCAAGAGGTAGGTGTTAGTTATTAGATGTAAACCTTTTCAATGTGTTCCTTTCTGATGAAAATTATTAAGCCCAGAGGTCATGGAAATGGCTTACTCATTCAGCAAATACATGTGTGGATGTGTTGCTTAAAAAGGATTAGGTGATAACATATTGCTTGTCTTATTTTTTTCATTTTTGTCAGAGACATAGCCATGTGGTCACTTACTATTGAACGGAGGCTGGAAACAAACATCTTAGAGAGAATGAGGCAGAGACCTGAGCAAGTCAGAGTCAAAAACCAGTAATACTTTTCAGTAAAATGGAAAACCCAAGGGTTGTTAAATGGATTTAAATAATGTAAATCAATAGAGACTTTTGAGTGAACCATGTTAATGATGTAAGTGAAGAAGTCTATGGATGTAGCTCTGACGGTTCTGGACAGGAACTACAGATCTGGCAATCATTAGCTTCTATGGCTGAGGAACTTCCCCCAGTGACAGTTTTCACAGGAGAGGTATGTTGAATGAGGCATGATTTTTTTTTCTTTTCTGCTGCAGTCCTCAGCTACCAGGCTGCAGAAGAACAACAGACAGACAAGACGAGCTGTCTAAAAATAAGAAGTTTGCCCAGATAAGGAGATAGAAGAATAAGGAAGGTGGCGGTAATAGCAACAGGCATTAGGAGAGTAAACAGGAATTGAAGATCAAATAATGTTGTGTATGCAATTAAACAATTAGCTGTCTTCATTGAGGCTCAGAAACAACATAGCAGAGCTGGAATAGATGGGAAAATTGAGTCAGGTGGAAAGTTTAACAAGGTTGCATATATTTTTCTCTACTTTGCCAAGAAATTGTCTATGGCCTAAATGAAAATGTGGATGGTTGGTTCACGTGGAATAGACTTCTAGATGTCCCTCGTCTCTTCTTTTCTCTTCCTCCTAATATGATCATATTTTAGTGAGAATTCTTAATAAAGCCTTTAAGGAAGAGCGAGCTTAATCAACATTATTTTTTTATTTGGAAATAAGATAACTATATGCAAGTGAACTGACCATTATGCAGTAAAAAATAACTTTTGGATTTTTACTTGACTTTAAATTTACTAGTATCACCACCACCAACTATAGTAAAGGTAGGATTATGGGCATTTTTTTAATGACTTTGTTATGGAAGCTTCATATACAAAGTAGATTTGTGAATCTCAAGTCCATACACTATCTTGAGCTAGGAAATTGGCTGTCATCTTTTGTTTAACTCAACTGGATATGTAACTAGTGTTAGTGGGCTGTGGTTAACAATTTCAGGTCAGTTTTGGATCTTTAAAGGCCATGAAGGCCTTATACTGCCCAAGTGCCTTGGACAGTCGACTGGGGGAGTGGGAGCTTCTGGTTGTTGAGTATTCCATTCCGTTTTAGCTACTGAAAACACTTTGGATCCTTATGTAAGCTCAACACATTTTCTGGTTCCCTTCACAGATACCAATCTTTAGGAGGCAATTGACTAGTGTGCCTAAATTCAAGATAAAGCCATCTTTTGGGGGACCTTCTCAGAAAGAAGGAAACTGGGCTTCTTGGGCCCATCTTTGTGTGTGGATTCTTGCCTCCCCTTTAAACCTCTTCCCTCTGACCTAGAGACTTCTATTCTAGTCAAGAAGTAGAAGAAATGGATACTTTTAACCTTTGTACCTCCTACACACTTTGTCCTGATTCATCCCCCAGCTCTGAGTTCCCCATTTTAAAACACAGACACAAAAAGCAGTCACTGACAATTTCTGCTTTCTTATCAGCTGTATTCCCTTGGTGAGGCACAAGCTAAGTAAGGATTGCTCAGTGTACCTGTGAGTGGTGAAAGACCAGGAGAAAATGTATCCATGTAACTACTTGACCGAAACCCCATAAAGTCCTTCATTCTTAGGCAACAACATTTGAAAACTGGACATAGGCTTGGAAACGTCCCCTAAAGCTTCCCTCCCAGTTAAAGTGTCTACAATCCTGCTGATGCTAGACAGGGCCAGGTTTGTGCTGTAAAGATAAGAGAGGTCAAGTGGCTTCTTTTCCAGGAAAATAGTAGTGACTAGTCAGACACCAAGGGGGAAAGGCTCAGGTCTTCTGGCTCTCATGTACTTGCAAAGATTCTTCAGAAATAATAGTGACCCAAACTGAGAACTACTATCTGACATGTATTGACTGTGTCTTGGATCTTGAAACCTTTAGCCACTTAAAAAGAATTTTCACTTCTCTGTCAGGCTAGGTTTAACTGTTCCTCATCTCCAACTTCTTTCTTGTTAATGGCTCAACAGGACTATGTGCCTTTAGAGATCCACTCTCTGGTCTTTAGGTCAGAATTACAATACATCACAGAGGCCTCTGAAATCGCATAGAAGCTCATTATTAATGAACCTTTGTTCATAGTGGTTGTTCAGAGCTTTGCACTAAGGTTTTGAATACAAAACCCAAGGGGTGTACAATCACGCTGGGCAGATCTAGTATGTGTACAAAACACCCAGTATAGTATGGCAGTTTTCCACTACTATGAATAAATCCCACTAGAGAGAATCAACTTTGAAAGCCAAGAGGTTGTTTTGGCTCACAGTTTCAGAGCCTTTAATCCATGACTGGTTGACTTTGTTGCTTTTCTGGCCCATAATGATACATCACATCATGGCAGCAACATGCCACTGGGAAATGTAAGAGAAAAAAGAGAAGGAGCTAGGGTTCCACTATCCTGTTCAGGAGCACAATGACCTAAAAAGACTTCCCACTAAGTCCAACCCTTAAAGGGTGTACTGTCTCTCAACAGACCTTATTGGGAACCAGGCCTTTACTTTATGAATGTCTGGATCACTTCTGATGTTCAAAACACAGCAATGTCACAAGTACCTCTGTGCCACTGCTCTAGGAGTCTAGAGATGAGGAACACGAACTAGATCTGTCAGCTGACACACCCAGTGGCACTCTGGATTACAGCTGCCTTTTGGAAACCACACCTAAAAATAGTTCTAGTTCAATTTGCAGAAATTCTGACCCCAAAGGATAAGGCTTAGTTCAAAAAAGGATGAGTTATTCTTAGGCCTTTATAAACAACTGCAAAGGAAATCTCATCTTCAGCCACACCAGTAATTAGCACTAATGATATCTCTCTCCCAGACGTATGCTTTAGAGATGAAATGAGACTGTATGGGCCAAAGAACATGGACTGCCATTCAGATAGGCACTGACCTTGTCTGTGGTAATCATGTACCCGAGAGCCTCAGCTGATGCTTCTACATTTGGCATGACTATTAAATCCAAAGTGAGGGCCTTTGCTCACACCCACCACATTGATCACTCTGGCATTTAAATCTGAGCCCAGAAGCCTCCGAGTACTATTTGGAAATAAAACAGTACAATCTGGAAAGTACCATTTCCAGATTGCTACTTAAGATGAAAATCCTACCTTTTATGTTGCATTTATCAAACTGATTCAATCAGAAGAACACTTTGATACTGTAAATACCTACACATCAGTTCATCTACTTTCAAATTAATCAAAATATTTAGGCATCTCCACAGAAATCTCTAATATGCATGAAACAAGGTAATAGTTATTTACTCCCTGGGATCAGACTGTATTCTTGAGAAATATCTATTTAACTTTGATGCAGTGAATAAAAGCTGGCTTCATGGAACTCTGTTGTCAGAATAACTAATGTTTTGAAAACACGGTGATTCAGAGCCTATCTGATGTGGCTATTGAATGTACATCTTGCAGAGTTTTGGAAGGAAGGAATTGTTCCTTCATCTTGTTCTGTATTTTCTTTGGACATGGGGTCTTTACCAGTGTGAACAGTGAAGGGCTAAACTGTTACTATGTCTGAAGGCAGCGTGACACACTGCAAAGGCAAGCAGGAGAGATGCTGCAGGGTGGACACCAGCTAGGGGTGCTGCTGAGGAGTCCTTCGCCCTTGGAGCCTCACATGCTCACATCTCAACTCATCCCAAATTTCCTAAGGACCTCGAGTGTCATGGGAAGTGGCTGAGAAGGAGCAGAGCCCCAGCTTGTCATTAAAGATGTGACATATACAGTTCTCTGAGGCAAATTAGTCCTATAATCATGAATTCAGACCATGTGGCACCACACATTAGCATTTGTACCTTGCTTCATCCTCAGACTGCCTTTTGTTGAAAAAAAAAAGTATTGTCAGCCATCTTATTACATTACCTTTACTGTTATCACTTTAAATTTCACTTTTTAGGCTAAATTAACTCACACCTACCTAACCCTCCATCTAATCTTAAAACAAACCTCAGGAATCATGAGTAACTATCTTGACATTTTGCTTAACTGGCACTGTAATGGAGAGACCTGTTAGACAGTAGTGACTAGAAGCATAACTTTTGATTGTCTTTACTGACGTAAGTGAGAGGACTCAGAGTTGCATTGGAAAGAGCGTGGGCAGAGGCAGGGGAGTTAGGCAGTGTATGAAATTGCTTATCAAGCTTGTATGTTTGTGCTCTTTCAAGGGCACAATATAAAAATAACTACCTCACTATTGCAGAAATCATCTTTTGATGACAGAAATAGAATATAAATGTATATCATATATAAATGTATAAAGAAATCGTGAGCATATAGATAACAGTAGGTATAATCTTTTAAAAATACACAGTGTTTGAAATTCTGCTTAAATTTGCCATTCTGTGCAGGAAGTCATAATTTTAATGTGCAGTGTCAGATGGAAGGATTCTGCATAGAAATGAGTTAGGAGGATGTGAAACCTGGAGAATGTAATGGACTGAGACTTGGAGGAGTGAGATTTGAACACAGAACAGGATGAAAACCATGCAGTCGAGGTGGCATAGATTAAAATATAAAGCATATTTACTTCTTATGCAAATGCTTGCACATTACTGTGCAAGTGGCTATGCTTTTGGCTTCAGGTAAGCTGTCCTTTGCTGAGGATCTGGGCTCAGGCCTATTGTACTGTATAGACAGATGATTCTTAACTGAAGATGGGTCAAGTCCTAATAAACCCACTGTAAGATGAAAATGCATTTAATATGCCCAGCACGTTACCTTACTAACAGTACACTGGATAGTAGTGATATTTCCCATCATGATTGAGTAACTGGGAGCCAGTTATAGCTTATTGTTACAACCTAACCACTTGAGAAAGTACCTCACTGCATATTGACAACCCAGGAAAAGGTCAAGATTCAAAGTCCAGTTTCTGTAGGATGTTTACTCACTTTCACATCACCCAGAGTAAGAAATCATTCCACATTTGAATTGTCTTAAGCTAAGGGCTGTATTCACTTGTGTAACCACACAAAACATTGTAAGCATCTTCCAGGGTCTACCTTTACCTTAGCCAGCCTAAAGGCTGGGAGTAGTGAAGCACCCTCCCCTTGCTATAAGAAAAATTACAAGATTGTGTTAAGAATAATTCCAGTGCAAAAGAATGAGGAACAAGAACCAACAATCCAATGTTCCAATCTATTCTCCATCCTTCACACAGCATCATGCCCTTTTCTCCTACACTGGTCTTCCCCAAGATCCTCAAACATCTGATTCCCTGATGATGATACCTGAGTAGACAAGAGTGTCTTGGGATCTATGACAACTCCAGATGTGGTTTTTCTTGTTCTTGTTCTATTTAAACTGAAAAGGTAACTGTTCTCCCAATCCCCAACACACACACACACACACACACACACACACACACACACACACTAAAGTAACAGTAGACACCCTCAGTTAACATTCCCCACCATAATAGGGAAGCATGAGATGCTTGTAGAAATTATGAGTTAGGGCAATTGGAAAGTCCTGGTAGGTAAGTAAATGTTGCAGGTTCCCCAAACTTGGGGAAGGGAATATACTTGGATTTAACCTCATTATTGTTTCCTGTTTTTAGCTCCTCAAATCTTATCCCATCTTCTCCTTGTGACTGTTGACACCACTCATTGGGAACTTCTTTTGGATCTAAATCCTCTCCTGATTATTTCCCAAGGTGGCACAGTGCAGCCCACTTGCCACCTAAGCACCCAGTTCTGTGTGCTTCCTGAGAAAGGTGGGACCTGGAGATATTATTTTTTGAACATTTTACACACACACACACACACACACACACACACACACACACACACACACACACACTCACAGTATCACAATATGTTAGTATGTCTATCTCCCATTACTCCAAGTTCCCCCATCTTGATCCTTTGTATTGCTTTTGCTGCTATATGCAATGGTAGCTGGCCCATGAGCTTTGAGCTCCACCCTCATCTCCCTGTCGGAGATCCACCTCTCAGTAGCAATCCTGAGATTACAGATGCATGCCTCTTCACCCAGCTTTCTACATGTATTCTTGGGATCAGATTCCTGTCATGAGACTTGCATGGTAAGTGATTTAGCTGCTGATCTGTTGCTTCATGAGCAGTGTTTTGTTTTTAAGGATAACATCCCCACAACACAGGCAGCAAAATTAGAAAGAGATAAATTAGATTGAGAAAATAAATAATTTTCTGTACAATGAAGGAAATAATCAAAAAAGTTACAAATCAGCTAAATGATGGGTGAAATATCTTCCAACTATTTATCTAACAATGTAACAGGATCAGAATAGATAAGAAATAAAGTCTTTCAGGTCTGGGCCCAAGCACTGAGCAGATCCCGGGAGGCAGCTCTGCCCCAAATCTTGCAGAACCCAGAGGAAGTAGGCCTCCCAGGAGCTCTAACCCAGGCAGTATCTTAGGTAAGGAGACAGCAACACCTGCCCCAAACAGGGAGTAACTGGGACCCACTAGGACCCAGGAAGTCACTCCTGGCCTGGAGCACTGGTTCCTTCATGTCTGCGCCTGAGCACTGAGCAGATCTTGGGCCCCAGCTCTTATCCCAGTAGTAACACCCACCCCACACAGTTCTGATACAACCAAGATAATAGGAAAGACAGGCTCCAGTCAGAGAAAGGGTAGGTAGCACTAAGGAGATCCAGATGGCAAAAGGCAAGTGCAAGAACATAAGCATCAGCAACCCAGGGTACTTGGCATCATTAGAACCTAGATCTCCCACACAAGAAAGACCTGAATTTCCCCATATCACTAGGAAAGCAAGATTCAGATTTAAAATCACTTCTAACGATGATGATAAAGGACATATTTATGTCCTTTAAGAAGGACATAAATAACACTCTTAAAGAATTTGAGGAGAACACAGGTAAACAGGTAGAAGCCCTTAAAGAGAAAACACAAAAATTCCTTAAAGAATTTCAAGCGAACACAACCAAACAGGTGAAGGAATTGAACAAAACTGTCCAGGACATAAAAATGGAAGTGGAAACAATCAAGAAATCACAAAGGGAGACTACCCTGGAGATAGAAAACCTAGAAAAGAAATCAGGAGTCATAGATACAAGCATCACCAACAGAATACAAGACATAGAAGAGAGAATCTCAGGTACAGAAGATACCATAGAAAATATTGACACAACTCTCAAAGAAAATGCAAAAATTTCTTAACACAAAATATCCAGGAAATCCAGGATACAATGAGAAGACCAAACCTAAGGATAATAGGTATAGATGAGGGGGAAGACTCCCAACTTAAAGGGCCAGTAAATATCTTCAACAAAATTATAGAGGAAAACTTCTCTAACCTAAAGATTGAGATGCCCATAAACATACAAGAAGCCTAGAGAACACCAAACAGAGAAGACCAGAAAAGAAATATTTCCTATCCCATAATAATCAAAACACCAAGTGAACAAAACAAAGAAAGAATATTAAATACAGTAAGGGAAAAAGGCCAAGTAACATATAAAGGCAGACCTATCAGAATTACACCAGACTTCTCACCAGAGACTATAAAAGCTAGAAGATGCTGGACAGATATCATACAGACCCTAAGTGAACACAAATGCCAGCCCAGGCTACTACACCTAGCAAAACTATCCATTACCATAGATGGCGAAGCCAAGATATTCCATGACAAAACTAAATTTATACAATATCTTTCCATAAATCCAGCATTACAAAGAATAATAGCAGGAAAACTCCAATACGCGGAGGAAAATTATACCCTAGAAAGGGCAAGAAAGTAACCCTCTTCCAACAAATTCAAAAGAAGATAGCCACACAAAGATAATTCCACCTCTAATAACAAAAATAACAGGAAGCAACAATCACTGTTCCTTAATATCTCTTAACATCAATGGACTCAATTTCCCAATTAAAAGACATAGGCTAATGGACTGGATATATAAACAGGACCCAGCATTTTGCTGCATACAGGAGACCCACCTCAGTGACAAAGACAGACTCTACCTTAGAGTAAAAGGCTGGAAAACAATTTTTCAAGCAAATGGTCCTAAGAAACAAGCTGGAGTACCCATTCTAAAGTCTCCAGCCCCAGAACACAAAGGCAGGGACTCATGGCTCCACCTGTATAGGTAGTTGAGGGTGGCCTTGTCAGGCATCAGTGTAAGTGGAGGGCCTTGGTGCCTGAAAGTTTGAATTCCCTAGTGTTGGGGAATTCCAGAGCAGGGAGGTGGGAATGGGAGGGTGGTGGGAGCACACCCTCATAGAAACTCCCAGAATTATATGGATTAGACATGACAGAGGCAGGCTGCCAGAAGACTAGATTCCAGAATTCAAACAAAAAATTATCTTGATACTAAAATTTGTTTTGAGAATTGTATATTGCAGAATACACAGCCTTGGTGTTTCTACTCATCAAGTGAGCTGAGCAGAACTGCTCGAACCTCTGATGTCCTGGAATTGCAGCGGGATGCAGTGAAGACACAGACGTCAGAGGCATATCAATTTACTCTTCTCCCTGCCCCTCTTCTAATATCTCAATGCCCATAATCATCTTGAAGAAGTTAATGAAGAGTTGGCGCCCCTATTTCCTGGGCTTGGGCACTGAGGTAGTTAATATTGGGCTGTCTTTCTAGGGAAAAGTAGTGGTTTTGTTGGAACAGAGAGGATTAGCTAGGATTTATTGCATAGCCATAACCTATTGGTAGATATTTATAATTGTTATTAAGATGAAGTTATAATTTCTTAAATGGTACAAAATTTACTTTGATTTCAAATTCGAGGTTTTCATTGGTACAAATTTCTTATTGATATAAAAGTGGGATTAATACTGTTACTCTCATAGGTATTGTGCCTATATAACACATTTAGTAATACAAGGCTTAGACCCAGTCCTTCTTTATCTTTTTTAACTGATATGAGATGGTTAGCCTGTGAGTTAAGAGCCTATAGCAAATTCATGGCTCTGAGTTTATTGTTAGGGTGTTTTCTATATTTTATTTAGAAATAAATAGCTGAGAGGAGTTAACAGACAACAGTCCAGATTGCCTTACATGGATAGTTGGTTTTCAAAACTTCCGAAGTCCACAGAATTGATGTTACAAACATTTCTGTATTAATGTTCATTTTGATTAAAGAACTGTCTGCTCCTGACAGCTTCCTGTCTTGGATTCTAAGAAGAAATTGACCATCTTTGGAGTTACTCCAGTTGTGGTGAGACAGCCACTAGGCAAGAATTGCCTCTTCATCTACAGACAAATTACTATCAGAAAAGGACACACTTGAGGAGTAGTCAACTGATTATATCTGCAAAGACAGAGTAATAAACCCTTAATAATTCTGCATCACTAGGTCTGTCAGATGATCTTGGGCCAGAAGGCTGAAGATCGGATGCTCCAATGTTTTATAGTATAGGGACTATCCAGATGTTCAGCAGTCTCTATAAATTGGCTAAGTTTTAGAAGCTATGCTTTGTGCTTCCCATAATTTTAGTTAACTCAGTCATTCTGGATTTCTGATGAGGTTGAAGACTTACAGTGTCATAGCCAATCCTGCCTATTTATTTTGAGAGAAAGGATTTGAGAGGATGGTTTTCAGCTGACATTCATTCTAAAGCCAAGAAAAAAGCCAGGTTCAGAACTAAGTCTTTTATTTAGGAGAGATGACAGAGATTCTGCTTAGTCAACAAAATGATGGACTGGGTATTAGGTCTATCTTGTACCTTACTGATACAAATTGGTATAGTTATGCTCTAATTGTATTTTGAGAGAAAAGTTTTATTTTAACAGGAAGGGTGATATGTAGGAGGAGCTAAGGTGGGAGGAGTAAGGAGAGAAAGAAGAGGAGGAGGGAGAGGAGAAGGAGAAGGAGAAGGAGAGGAAGAGCTAGGAGATGAGAGAGAAAGACAGACAAGAGAGAGAGAGAGAGAGAGAGAGAGAGAGAGAGAGAGAGAGAGAGAGAGAGAGAAACATGGAAGCGGATGTTTGTATGTCTCTGCCAGTCAAAGATAGTTGATATAGCTAGGATCTAGGTTGGGTATTGGGTTACACTTCTGATTGTATGATCACCTTGTTATTGAGCATTACCAAACTTATAAAGCCCTTACTTAACATTTAAATTGTGTAAAAGCAAAAATGAGGAGGGGGATGGAATAGGTGTTTTCTAGGAAGGGGGAATGGGGAAAAGGGATGGCATCTGAAATTTAAATAAAATATCCAGTAAAAAAAAATAAAAAATAAAAAAGTGGAACAGTAAAGAAAAAACAATCTAATCACGAAACAGTCGAAGAATCAGAACTGACCCTGCTCAAAGGAGAATGAGGATTGGCTAATAAAAGTGTTCAATCTCAGAAAGCTTCAGAGAAACATATGCCAAATCCATGCGTCACCGTCTCCCTCAAATTAGATGGATAGAGGGTCGCCAAAAAGACATAAAACAACAAATGCAGGGAAAAGGGAGGAGGAGGAGGAGGAGAAGAAGAAGAAGTGATGGAAGAGAGTCCATTAGGGAGGCCCAATGCCCACTTAGAGGTGAGGGTTTACTTGTGAATTTTCCTTAGAGTGGTAGGGTAAAAACTGGCTGCAAAAATATGTTTCTAAGTGACTAGAAAGCAAAAGTACAAAATTCTGAATTCATAAAATTATTAACATTTGAAGAAATGAAAATGCTTGTTATTCAGATTTAATTTGTTACATATTGTGTACACACATTGGACCACCATACTTTAACTCATAGAAATGCATCAGTATTAAGTCTCATGGAAAAGGTCCATTTAGATTTTTGTAGGGAACATGCACACACTCATGAACATACACACACTCACATACATATATGTATATACACACAATAACACAAGCATACACAAAAATACACATACATATATACACACAATCACACACACACACACACACACACACACACACACACACACACATACACACTAAAAAGAGCAAAACAGGAAAAGAAGACTCACTTTCCACTCTCACACCAGTCCTGCCATGCCACCATATAAAAAAAAATCACATGTTTTTCCTGACTCAGAGTGGCTGGCAGAAACTATTGTTATAAAAGTTGCTAAGCTTGGCAGATAGTGAAACTGATGAGGAAACAGACTGGCTGGCCCAACAAGTACGTACCAGTCTCATGTTATGGAAAGGTGTTAGCTGCTCCATCATGGGTATTGGCTGATGTTTAATATGGGCTCTTAGTCAAGGTAGAACAGTAACTTTCCTAAGAAGATCTTTTAAAAGAACTATGATTCATCAAATATGAAGAGGTGTCCCACTGTATTAGTGTCTCTGACTACTAGAATAAATTGTCACAATCTCAGTGTCTTGCTATAACAGCTCTGGAGGTGAAAAGCTTGAACTGGTGTTTCTGTTGGGATGTGTACCTTCTGAGGGCTATCAGGATGAATTTGTTTTCTTCCTTTTCCCCACTGAGTAGCTGCAAGCCAAATGAGAATAGTAGGCATGTGATAAAAAGATAAAATAATAGATAAATGATAGATAGATGATAGATAGACTATAGATATATAGATACATTATAAATATGTAGATTCCTAGATACACTGATACATAGATACATATATAGATACAGACATGCATAGACTATGGTGATCTTATATATATGGAGATTACTACTAGAATGTCAGGCCTGACATGAGGTCTAATCTCTATTCCACCTTCACCCTTCAGTCACGTACACAGGTGACGTACGTACACATGTACACAGGTGATGAACAGGCCCCAGGCCCTAGAGAGATTTACATAGTAATAATGTACCTGAAGGCCAGAGGGTGGAGCTGATTAAGCATTCCTCCCCAGCCCCTCCCCCCTCTCCCCTCCCTATTTAACTCAGGTCTGCCCTGGGTTTTAGGGGTGTGCATCCAGATCCATCCACCATCTGCCATGCCAATAAACCGGTTTTGGAAACCCAAGGGCTTCCTCATGTGTTGGGGCCACACCTCGAGGAACCGTGGAGAGGCCTTTAGTCAGTGAGCAGCTGGGCCTAACTTCCAGCTGGAGGAACCCAGGGCATTCCCAGCCAACTACACACAGTGTGGCGTGAAGAACCCTGGGTTCCCCAGCCGATTTTTTTACCTACACTAGAATACTAGGCTTGAGTTAATGTGTTCATTGTGATGAAAATACCTCTGGTATATTTCAGTTTATTTTTTCCATTTGTTTTATTTCTAGTTCTATTTTTAAAGGAATCGCTTTTTTTTTTACTCCTTTTAAAAAACTCTTCTGCATTTTGATAGTCTACTATTATGTTAGAATTAACACTGCTTACAAAATATACTATGAGATTCCATAAATAGCCTAGCTTTGCTCACAGTAGACTTGTTCCATTCATGCTAACATATTAGAGATAAGATTTTACTTCTAAAGAAACCACACACTTTGGAGAATTCACAAGCAGAAAGCAATGTATTTGAACGTGCAAACCCCTTTCCTGAGGACTAGCTGTCACAATAGAAGAAGGGGTCATGAAAGCTTCCAATTGTGAAAAGCAATCAATAGTGCTCCTGACTAGTGCTCCATACCTTACAACCACAATTACTTGGAAAGGTTCTCACAGTAAGATAGTAGTTTATATATTGTGCTGGCTAGTTTTGTGTAGACTTGACACAAGGCAGAGTTATCTGAAAGTATGGAGTCTCAGTTGAGAAAATGTTTTCATAAGATCCAGCTATAAGGCATTTTCTTTATTAGTGACTGATGGGTTTGCTAGTATTCCACTTGATTGAAATTTATGGGGCACACATTAGGAGACTAGGAAGTTATTGCTCTTCGTTATCTATTCTTCCAAATGATAATCATAATGCAATTACACAATTATTTTAATGATTGTTTCGTGTCTGTCTTCTGAATAGGAAACCAGACAAAGTAGTAGTTTTTAACTTGCAGAATAAGGATTGGGTAAATAAATAAATCAGTTAACTAAGAAATTGAAAAGTGCTGTGATGACAGTATTTTTATGATACTAAAGCTGTGAGAAGATTTGGTAATTAATAGAGGCCTTTGTGCCTTTGAGTTAGAAAATGAACGAAATAAAGGAACAAGTTCACACTTTGTAGATACAAGGTCTTCATATAAGAGATGTCACTGCTTTAAGGAACAGAAAGAATTCTAAGGTAATTGATCACCAAAGTCTAGTGAAATTAAATGGAGCAGTGGCATATGATGCTAGACAATTTGCAGATGGAATTTTATATTAAAATCTGTCTCTATGAGGCAATATTTGGTGAATATATGGGGACATACATGTTTACTCAATTTACATTTTCATGACCTCAGTTTGAGTAAGGTACAGATAATGGATATACATAAAAGAACACAAAGTCATCAGTAAGACAGGCCAGGAAATCAAACAAAGCTCCTAGTGCACCTGTGTCTGGGCGTGTGAGTCTAGGTGCATGGTGTACCATTAGTTAGCATTAAGGATGAGAGAGAGGTGAACTTGCCTGAAGATGAGAGTTGTGGCAGTGTCTGGAGAACTGAGAGAGGTTTGTTAATAGAAAGTTAGAAGGAAAATAAATACTAGAGTCCATGGGTAGTCAGAGCAAGATGTTACTCTTCTTATATGAAGTTCACTTGGTGCATTGATTAAAAAAAAAACATAGAAAGATCATTCTGATTGGAAGCATAAAAGAACAGCAGTGTAACCACAGGGTTCTGAAAAATTCTTGCAGTTGTTAATTCACAGTCTTCATTCTTCAATACCTTTGCCTCCTCAAAGCAGTCTTCTGAAAACTTTGTTCTAAGGGATTCAGAAGAAGGTGCTTTGTGAAAATTTTAGGCATGATCCTAATAGGTTATATCATCCCTCCCAGCTCATCAGTGTATGGATGAGAAGAAGGTCCCACTGAAGCATGCCAAGAAAGTCAGCTTCCAAGCCTGCATCTGAGACCCTCCCATATTGGCCATAGACCAAAAAAAAAAAAAAAAAAAAAAAAAAAAAAAAAAAAAAGCATAAAAACAGATACTTCTCTAGACAAGTGGTCTAGGGAATGAGTCATTAAACTATATTTCTGATTCATCACCTGAAGGCTAAGTGCACTGCTCTAAGCCCCTGTTCCAAAGCCTGTGCCTTACGCTAAGACCCATCTATACACCTCCCATACTTGGCCCATCACTATTACTGATACCATAACAAAAGAACAATCTGTCAGCATCTGTTCTAAACATGGGACCTCTGTTTAAATGCCTCATGGACAAGACATTTGTCTTCTAAGATTGCAGGCTTTCCACTCCTGCCCCAAATCTTACAATTTTCACTTACTTTCTATTTCACTTCCACTCCACTCATCTGTCTCCACACTTCTGCCTCCAAGCATGCCCAGGACATTCACGATTAAAAGAAAAAATACACTGTAACTTTCAAATAATATGTATTTCTTTTTTTCTTCCGTAATATTTTAATGAGTTAAGATTATGCAATCCAAGCTGGGATTTCTAGATTTTTTTCCAAAAATATGTGTTCTATAAATGCATATATATAGAATTTAAAATAGAGTAAATGGCACTCAGTGAAAGAGAACGCTTCCTCTCAGATCCACTAGAAGCAGGGTAGGGATCTGTTTTCCAGATGTAATGGCTTTCATCCCTGTATCTTCTTATACAGTAGGTCTAAGCATACTGAGGCATCATGTTTAGTCTACACATTTTACACAATTATGTGCAATGCACAGTGCTCTGTGAATTAGTTAGCATATGATAGTATATGCAGGGATACAGGATGCAGTGTTAGTCTTTACAAAATAGCCTGCATTGATTTTTGTTCCTTTGATGGAAGACTGACATTTTTTAATTGCTGCTCTGTAATTATTTTATGTGGATACTCAATTTTCCAAGTGGAACTGGTGATCAGGGCAGGCACGGTCTACACAATAGATTTGAGGAGCATTTAGGTCTTTCAAATGTTTGATATAACATTAGTATGATAGAAATTCTCTGTATATGTCATTGTTCATGAGAGTTAATGTGTGCAAGATAACTCACTGGTCATAACATAATTCAAAATAGAAAATATAACAGACACACATACACCAATGCACACAAACACAGGCACACACACACAAGTACACACGGATACACAGGGACACACACGTGCACACATGATCTCTGTTGATGTTTTAATTTCATGCTCTAGGGAAAATAAATAGGTTACTAATCCTCACTTCCTTTTATTTATTTGTCTGCTTCTCTTTGAACTTTCATTTTGTGTTGTTCTCTTTAAAAGTGTTGGTCACCAACTCCATAAACCCCCCTTTTTATTCGTTTTGTTGTTGTTATTTTTTTCAGAGGCATGGTGTTATGTGCCCCAGGTTAATGAAGAAGATTGCTTTGAAATTTTTATCTTTCTCTTTCTGTGATGGTCTACTTGGCCAACTTATGTAGTGTTGCAGATCAGTCCCCGTTAGGTTATATGAGGCAAGCAATCTCCCAACTACACTAAAACTCATGCTATGTTTATCCTTCCTAAGCAAACTCTGTTCCCCAGTAACTCTCTATTCATTCTGTAAGCCCACATTAGTTCCTTATGCCCTCATGCACACCTACATCACAATGACCTATCCTATCCTCTCTTGGCTTTAGGCTTGTCATGTAATTACTTTTATGAATATTTGTTCCCTTGTGGGTTCCTACAGAGTACTCTCCACTTGCTCATGTGTTCCACCTTTTTATTTGCTCTCAGAAAAAGAACAGATATTTACGAGTGCCTTAATAAATTAAAATACTGTTAAATGAATAAATATGACAGAATAGATTTTTTTAAAAAAAATAACCAGCTGTGTTCCCAGGGATCACATTGATTCAGTCTATGTGTTCTGGGCTTGTTCTGATGGGTTCTTCTCTTTGGTTCATTCTATATTATTTATTTTTAAATCTTTTGTCAAGTGGCTTCACAGTCCAGAAAATTGAGAACAACTGTAATTGCTTCAGTGTTATCTATATAATGTGGCATTCTAAGGAAGATGCTAAAAGAAAAACAAAAACAAACAAACAAAAATAAAATGAAACAAAATCATGTTCTACTCCATTCACCTGGAAAAATGTTCCTAGGTAGTTAGTGAGAATAAATGTGGTTTTGTAGCAAACTAGTGTTGGTGTCTGGTTCTACTTTAAGAAGTTCTGTCTTCTCTCCATCATCTCAAGAATTTTCTATCAGAGTCCTATTTTCACTCCAGTCTGTGAAGAAGTCCTGGTCATTTATAGCATCAGATAGTGAGCAGTGGGAAAGTTACACAGTCACAAGGGTGCTCGGGCTATTTACTGAAAATGGTTTACTGTTTTTGACTCAAAGGATTAAGACCTAAGGTACTGAGGTTTTTTATTATTGTTATTTTGAACTTTTCACATCCTCAAACTTGAATTAAAATAAAACTATTTAAAATGCTGGTTATGGGGTATCATGGGAGATGAAAAAGGGTGCTGACTTTAAAGTTACAGAAGATGTCCAGTTCCAAACTTGCTGCTCCATCACATTACCAAGGTGTTTCTCTGTCTTCCATTTTCTCATTGAATAAATAACAATTTAGACTAGAGAATTTGAAGGTCTATTTAAGTCCTAATGATGTATTGGGAGTGGGAATTCTTAGAGATAGGAACCCTGCCTCCCAGATACACTTTCTCTATTTCCTGCTAAGTGAGTCTTGCCAAGTTATTTAGGTCTTGAAGCTTCCAGTGACTTATTCCACACTTATTTTCAGTGACTTACTTACTTTCTTTCTTTCTTTCTTTCTTTCTTTCTTTCTTTCTTTCTTTCTTTCTTATTTTTTATTTTTGGTTGGGACTAATAATGCTTTCTTGAGACAGTTGTTGAGTTCAAAATAAAACAAAACAAATGGAAAATATGCACACTCAAGGTCATTCTGTCCATGTGATAATTATAGTAGTGATGTTACTTCTCTCTAATTAGGAATAGAGAATATTCTTCTTTTTATCATAAACAGTGATGGTTAGATAGGATCCATACTAAAGGAGCCTGGTATATCACACACTGGTTTAAGCTCTATTATTGCCACAAGATTTAAAACTTGGAAAGCCCTATTTTATTTGACCACAGCTTGCAATGCTTCAAGAAAACAAATAGAAAAAATTTAAAACAATTAAAAGATGCTCTTTTTGTTAAGGACAAGAATAAATATTAATACAAGAGTATGAAATATTATAGTGGGTTATTTCCCCCCCAAAATAACAGTACTGAGTAACATTTAAATTTTACCCCAGTCTTTATGTTCCCTAAAATAAGACAAATGGTTAATATTTTCCAAGTGAATTCCAGGCTTATTTTCCAAAGACTATATATTTATAAAATTTTATATTCTCTTCAATTAACAATGTGGACTTTTGAATTTTTCTGGTAAAAATCAATTAAGAATCCATTTAAATAGATTTCTCAACATCACCTTTGTTAGTCACATGCTCAATCTCTGACTTCACACTGTTCAGCTCATATTCAACAGTTATGAGTGTGAAATATTATGCCTTAAAAGTATTGCCACCTTAATTCTAACACCTCTTGGGATGTTTTAATAATACATAAGGAACTTATGAATCTCAAGAATGCTGCTCTGCTGAGCGTTGATGTGGTAGATACTACAGATAAAATTATTCATGACCTGAGGTCAGTATTTTTATTTTGGTCAAGCTTCAAAAATGGCATATATAGCTTGATCATGCCCTTTTGTCCTGGGAATACTATTATTCCTGCCCATTGTGTTAAAGTTTTTCTTCAACAACATCAACATGTTGGCAGCCAAAGTACATAGCTTGAACCTGCAAATGGACCCCCAGACAGAGTTATTAAATTAACAGGCTGGAAAGCCAAGGATGGGTAAGATTCTGCACAGAGCCTTACCAACCTAAGACATAAGTGCATTGCTGTTGATAATGCATATTCCATGATGGGTAAGGAAGGCATTCTTGTCAGAATGACCTAAGGTAGGCTCAGTCTTGTTAATGAAATAAAAAGAGGGGAGAGGTGGAGAGCCTTTGGGGCTGCTTGACAAGGATCTGAGGTGGGCCAAGAACAAGGAAATGGGCTGCTTGGCAGAAATATGACATTAGCCAAGGACAAGGAAGTAGGCTTCAGGCAGGAATCTGACACTAGACTAGAACAAAGATGTAATCTCAGTCAGGAACCTAAATATTAGGCTAGAACAAAGAAATAATTTCAGACAGAAATTTTAGGTTAGAACAAGGAAGTAGGCTTCAGACATGAAAATGACCTTGGGCTAGGATAGGGAAGTAGGCTCAGATACTTTGGTCATCCTGATAAGCCCTTAGAAATAGTGATCATGGGAGTGTTCACGTAATTGGGTTTAATGCCTTGCTTTTCTTTGACTATTTGTGTTTATTGTCTTGCTTGTTCCTTGACTATTTGCATCTATTGTATTGCTAGACCCTCAACCTAGAACTGATCTTACTACATGCATGTAATTAAAATGGTATAAAAGCAAAAAGGAAAAGGGGAATGGGATAGGGGGTTCTAGGGAGGGGAATGGGGAAAGGGGATGACATCTGTATTGTAAATAAATACAATATCCAATAAAAAAAAGTATTGCCACCAAGAGAAGGACCAATCTTAACTAACACAAAAAGAAAGATGAGAAAGGTAAGAAAGGGAGGAAGTAGGAAACATGCACCAGTTCACATGCAGCTTCACAGTTGAATGGCTCCACATGCAGCTGTGAACATGCATAGGTCCTCATGCAGCTGTGAACATGCACAGGTCCTCATGCAGCTGTGAACATGCACAGGTCCTCATGCAGCTGTGAACATGCACAGGTCCTCATTCAGCTGTGAACGTGCACAGGTCCACATGCAGCTGTGAACATGCACAGGTCCACATGCAGCTGTGAACATGCACAAGTACATGTTGGGAGCTGACTTTAGTAGAAAGCGGCTAGATCAACTTTGCAGCCATCTGGAACCATATACCCTGATGAAAGACTTGGTTTTCAAAAGCTTATAACAGTTGAAGCACACTCTGATAAATATATTGTTTATCCCACGTAGCTTGTTTTGCTGTTTAGTGACCTCAGCTGTATGGTGCACGTGGCATGAGTTCATGGGCTCCTGGCAGGGTTTATAAGCTGCACTCAGGAAGGGATCGCGGGCTACCAACATTTACTTAGGATGCTTAGCATTTACTTAGGATGCTTAGCAGTCAAGTTAGCATCTGACTACCAACTGCTAAGCATCCTAAGTAAACTGCTGTGAGAAGGAACCGGTTGTTCTGTGTCTTAATTCCTGCTGGTCAGGGTTGGCACGGCACAAGTACACACATAGCTGCATAAAAAATGAGAAAGAATGAGACCAAGAAAATTCCAAGTTCATGGTTTCCAACACTTTAAGTGGAGGTGCCATGCTCTTGAGTGCCTAGCTTCTGTAGAATAGAAATGTTACTGAACCTGCTGTACAGATTCTACCTTTACAAGTGAAGTTGTCACCAGTACCAGGACTCTTATGAGCACTTCTGAGTATCACAGTATAAGTTTTCTAAAACAAACAAACAAACAAACAAAACCACATGAGTAAGTCACACACACAGATGCTTCTTTCCTTTGTTCTTTGGGTTGTTTGTTATGTTTGATTTTATTTATTAATTTTTGTGACATTGTCCCACTCTAAAATACTAGGTGGTCTGGAATATGCTATGTAGACCAGGCTGACCTAAATTCAGAAAGATCCACTTTTTTTTCTCCCTCCCAGGTGCTAGGATTAAATATGAGCACCACCAGGTTTGTGTGTGTATATGTGTGTGTGTATGTGTGTGTGTGTGTGTGTGTGAGAGAGAGAGAGAGAGAGAGAGAGAGAGAGAGAGAGAGAGAGTAAAAGAGAGAGGAAGAGAGAGAGAAGAGAGAAAGAGAGAAAGAGAGAGAGAGAGGTGGAGAAAGAAAGAGGTGATGGTGGTGTTTTGCTTTGTTTTTGTTTGGTTTGGTTTTGAGATGGGTCTCAGTATCCAGCCCAGGTTGGCCTCAAATGCCCACATTCCTGTGTGCCTCCTAGCACTGAAGGGCTGATTGCAAGCCTGTGCCATTTTATTAGTATTTTGTTACTATTATTGTTGTTTTGTTTTCATTATTTTCATGTTGTAAAATCTTTGAGGAGATCTTGTTGAAGAGATACTTATGGCTAAGCTTGTGCATTGCCCTTTAAACTAACAGCAGCCTGTTGTTGATGTTAATTATTATGCAAGAAAGACAGTTGCATCATCATTTTTACAGTTTACTTTGTTTAGTTATAGAATGTAGTATTTATAATCTGTAACATTTGTTTCTTTTCTAGCCTGGCACTAAATGAGAAGCCTAAACCTATCAAACATTAACATTGTAGTGTTGGCAAATGGAAGTGATTGAGAATTTTGATGAACTTTATCTTAAATTTCTTGGGCTTAGGCAGCTGACTCCATAACTTTCACAGCACAGATCAGACTCAAACTGAGAAAGGTTTTGTTTCAATGGTCAGTACTATTAAATACTATTTTTAGGGGGAAAAACTGTAACACAGTTAATGTCACCATGAGCATAGATATTTAAAATTAAAAGATATCTGGCATAAATAATCAAACAAAAGACAAATGGAGGGAGTAAAATTTAAAACATCAGGTTTACTTACCTGTAGCTAATGTTTCCAGCAGTTCAAGCAAGACTAACATTTCTGTTTCTGATGGCTTATTAAGAAAATGGTCAAGACATCACACCCTATCTGGAGAAATCCAAATAAATGAGCAGTTTTAGTCAAAGATTGCTCTGTTATGTTACCTTAAATTTTAGGACAATGTTTCTTGAGAAGAGAAGGAGAGGTGTTGGCCAAATGTTTGTTCTTGTCTCTGAAACCAGAGCTCTGTACTCAAGTCACTCATGAAATTGGCTACTCTGAAGTTTCACAAGGATACTTTATATTGTTAGCTGTAAATCTTAGCCTGTTGTTATGTAGAGAAGAACATTCTTCTCCCTTGCTGCTTCCAAAGGGTTTAAGGACTTTGGCTTCTAGGACAGTATGTGAACAAGAATCATAGAAAACATCTTGTCCTCTTGCAAAGAAGGAACACAGAAGACAAATATTGAGATGTCTAGAATTATGTGACTAGTGGCAAATAGCATCCCATAAAAGAAGTTCCACCAAAAAAGGGAGAAAGAAACAGAACCTTTTTACAATGGATACTATTTTTAGCTACTACTTTGAGCATAAAGCTCTAAAGTGTATTGCATATTTGAAATGTATCATACATCTTGTGTTATTTAAAAACATACATATGTGATTGTATGTTTCTCTCACAGACAGGTGATAAATCAATAGCAAGCAAGCCTGGGAACACACAGACTTCTTTAAAAAGAGACAGATGGGAAGGAAAGAGAAAACAGAAGAAGCAAGAAGAGGAGCTGAGGTAGGTTTTTGCAAAGAGTAGACCTTGCAGGACATAAAACCACTTCATTTGTTTTCACATGCTCTGCATCCTGGCACTCTACAGCTGAATGGATCCCTCTTACCTGGCATAGAGAAAAAAGGAAAATCTCCCACCTCTCTTGCTCCAACCCTCCAATTAAATTCCTGCCAGCAACCTGCACTTAGTTTCAGAGTGACTCTTCATAATGCTGGGGGTTACATTAACTATACTTGGGAATTGAGACTCCTTATCTGATTGTTCCTGCATGTAGATAGAAATTACACAGCGAAACCAATGTCTCCATTGTCTAGATTTCAGAATCCCTAATCAAGTGGAAACAAAAGAAAGCACCATCTGATAGAAAATAATATAGGCTGATACCAGAGTATTTACTAAATACCAATTAAGTGATAACTTGCTCAAATTGTGAAGATGAATATTTGTTTCACAGAACAGCGTTAATGTTCAAGCCAAAAATGTAATTATACCTCCACCTGGTGGACAATCATGGTAGAGCATGTATAAAAAGTAAAATCTAAGAAATTCTCAATACTAAAAACAGCATGTTATGAAATTCTTAGGGAAAAGAACCTGATATGCTTATGATATATTACAATGAAAAGAGGACCCTGAATATTTTTTATATCACAATACTGGCACCACTGCTCATTGAGAAGTACATTAGAATAGGATATTTTAACTGTGCATTATGCCTTGTCTTATATGGGAAGATGTGGATTTTTAAAATACTATTAAAAATTGCTTTCTTTGGTTTGACAGATATTTGGGTGAATTCTATGAAAATTATGACTAAAGACAGTAAGAGATATTGATAGTTTTCAGATAGATAAAATGAAATTAGGAATAAAGCAAAAATAGAAGATGAAAAGACATCTTAGATTCTTGTAGAAACCTACCTACTTATAGCTATTCTGATGTTACTGAATAGAAAGCTAGTTACTCAAGTAAACCCACGTAATAGCATTGGTTAGGTAGAGGTCACCACAGATGATTTAAGTTCTTAAAATAAACAGTATTTTTTAACCAGTGTAGGAATTTCCACTTTGATAAAAAAAATGAAAGATTTTTATTTTATTTTTCTCCCTTTAAATGTTCAAAGGAGTGTTGTAAATATTTAAAAACTGTGATATTCAGCCATATGATTGAGAAACAGTAGATTACAGTGGTCTTTACCTTGTAATATATTTAGTACAATGATGTTCATCACAAAGATGTGTGATGTGGGAGGTATGCTGGGGGGAGGGTGAGAAAGATGCAAACCACAGAGCCAAGGGACAGACACCACTCACTGACTTCTGCTCACAAGCCAGAAGTGCTTTAGAATAAGCCACATAGAAAGCCAGGATCAGCCATCGCCCGGATCCCTGTGGTTGGAGGAGACACCCAGCTGGTCTGCTCCTGTCTGGAAACTGCATCCCGAGATATCCTAGAGAGGCCACTGACCTCAGAGCAGCAGGTAAATCAATCACCCACCACCCTATGCCCTAGAGCCACAACTGGGAGCAGGGAGCCTGCAGGACCCACCAGGCACCCAAACCCCACTCCTGTGAAATACTACTTCCCTTCTGCCCCTCATCCAATCCCTGTGGCTGGAACAGACACCCAGCTGGTCTGCTCCCCTCTGGAAACTATATCCCAAGATATACTGACATCCTAGAGAGGCCACTGACCTCAGAGGAGGGGACACCATATCCCAAGGCATCCTAGAGGAGACACTGAACTCAGAGCAACAGACACCATATCCTGAGACATCCTAGAGGAGTGACTACACTCAGAGCAGCGAAAGCCTATCTTGTCTGCTCCCATGAAGACATCTTAACCTGAGACATCCTAGAGGATACACTGCATTCAGAGCAGTGGACACCTAGCTGGTCTGCTACTATGGAGACACCATATCCTGAGATATCTTAGAGGAGCCACTGTACCCAGAGCAGCTGGAGCTCAGGATCACAGGATCACAGAGACATCTGGACCCTGAGGAGTTCTGACACAACCAAGATAACTGGAAAGGCAGGCTCCAGTCAGAACCAGTGAGTGCAGGTAGCACTAGAGCTAAAGAATGATGAAAGGCAAGCACAAGTACATAAACAACAGAAACCAAAGTTACTTGGCATCACCAGAACCCAGTTCTCCCAGCATAGCAAGTCCTGAACACCACATCACACTGGAAAAGCAGGATTCAAAATTAAAATCACTTCTCATGATGAAGATATAAGACTTTAAAAAGGACATAAATAACACTCTCAAAGAATTTGAGGTGAACACAGGCAAACAGGTAGAAGCCCTTAAAGAAGAGCAAGAAAACACAACCAAACAGGTGAAGGAATTAAACAAAACCATCCAGGATCTAAAAATGGAAGTATAAACAATAAAGGAATCTCAAAGGGAGACTACCCTGGAGATAGAAAACCTAGGAAAAAGATCAGGAGTCATAGACACAAGCATCACCAACAGAATACAAGAGATAGACGAGAGAATCTCATGTGCAGAAGATACCATGGAAAACATTGACACAACTGTCAAAAAATGCAAAATGCAAAAAGCTTCTAACCAAGACATCCACGAAATCCAGGACACAATGAGAAGACCAAACCTAAGGATAATAGGTATAGATGAGGGGGAAGACTCCCAACTTAAAGGGCCAGTAAATATCTTCAACAAAATTATAGAGGAAAACTTCCCTAATCTAAAGAAAGAGATGTCCTTAAATATACAAGAAGCCTACAGAACCCCAAATAGACTAGACCAGAAAAGAAATACCTCTCATCACATAATAATCAAAACATCAAATGTACAAAACAAAGAAAAAATGCTAAAAGCAGTAAGGGAAAAAGGCCAAGTAACATATAAAGGCAGATCTATAAGAATTACACCAGACTTCTCACCAGAGACTATAAAAGCCAGAAGATCCTGGACTGATATCCTACAGACTCTAAGAGATCACAAATGCCAGCCCAGACTACTATACCCAGCAAAACTCTCAATCACTATTGATGGAGAAACCAAGATATTCCATGACAAAACCAGATTTACACAATATCTTTTCACAAATCCAGCACTTCAAAGGATAATGGATGAAAAACTCCAACACAAGGAGGGAAACTACAAGCTAGAAAAAGCAAGAAAGTAGTCTTCCAACAACCCCAAAAGAAGATGCACAAACATAATTCCACCTCTAATAATAAAAATAACAGGAAGCAACAATCATTTTCCTTAATATATCTTAATATCAATGGACTCAATTCTCCAATAAAAAGACATAGACTATCAGACTGAATACATAAACATGACCCAGAATTTTGCTGCATACAGGAAACACACCTCTGTGACAAAGACAGACACTACCTCAGAGTAAAAGGATGGAAAACAATCTTCTAAGCAAATGGTCCTAAGAAACAAGCTGGAGTAGCAATTCTAATATCAAATAAAATTGATTTTCAGCCAAATGTAATTAAAAACGATAAGGAAGGACACTTCATACTCATCAAAGGAAAAATGTACCAAGATGAACTCTCAATTCTGAACATCTATGCTCCAAATGCAAGGGCACCCACATACATAAAGGAAACTTTACTAAAGCTCAAAGCATACATTGTACCTCACACAATAGTAGTGGGGGATTTCAACACCCCACTCTCAGCAATGGACAGATTATGGAAACAGAAACTAAACAGAGACACAATGAAACTAACAGAAGTTATGAACCAAATGGTTTTAATTGATATCTATAGAACATTTCACCCTAAAACAAAAGAATATACCTTTTTCTCAGTACCTCATGGTACCTTCTCCAAAACAGACCATATAATTGGTCACAAAACAGGCCTCAGCAAATACAAAAAGATTGAAATAATTCCTTGTACCTTATCAGACCACCATGAACTAAGGCTGGTCTTTAATAATGACAAAAACAATGGAAAGCCCGCATACACATGAAAACTGAACTACACTCTACTAAAGGATGGCTTGGTCAATAAAGAAAGAAATTAAAGACTTTTTAGAATTTAATGAAAAGGAGGACACATCATATCAAAACTTGTTGGACTCCATGAAAGCAGTACTGAGAGGAAAATTCATAGCTCTAAGTGCCTACAAAAAGAAACTGGAGAGAGCATACACTAACAACATGACAGCAAAGCTGAAAGCATTAGAACAAAAAGAAGCAAATATATCCAAGAGGAGTAGACGGCAGGAAATAATCAAATTCAGAGCTAAAATCAACCAAGTAGAAACAGAAAGAACTATACAAAAAATCAACAAAACCAGGAGCTGGTTCTTTGAGAAAATCAACAAGATAGATAAACCCTTAGCCAGACTAACCAAAGAGCACAGAGACAGTATCTAAGTTAATAAAATCAGAACTGAAAAGGGAGACATAACAACAGAAACTGAGGAAAATAAAAAATCATCAGATCCTACTACAAAGATCTATACTCAACAAAATTGGATAATCTGGATGAAATGGACAATTAGATACCAGGTACCAAAGTTAAACGAGGAGCAGATAAACCATCTAAACCATCCCATAACCCCTAAAGAAATAGAAACAGTCATTAAAAGTCTCCCCACCAAAAACAAACAACACAAAACAAAACAAAACAAACAAAACAAACAAACAAACAAAAACCAACCTCTGGGACCAGATGGTTTTAATGCAGAATTCTATCAGGCCTTCCAGGAAGACCAAATACCAATTCTCTTCAAACTATTCCACAGAATAGAAACAGAAGGAACAATACCCAATTCGTTCTATGAAGCTACAATTACGCTCATACCTAAACCTCACAAAGACCCAACAAAGAAAGAGAACTACAGACCAATCTCAATTATGCATATTGATGCAAAAATACTCAATGAAATTCTTGCAAACTGAATCCAACAACACATCAAAACAGTCATCCATCATGATTAAGTAGGCATTATCCCAGGAATGCAGGGATGGTTCAATATTCGGAAATCCATCAATGTAATACACTACATAAATAAACTCAAAGAAAAAACCACATGATCATTTCACTAGATACTGAGAAAGCATTTGACAGAATTCAACATCCCTTCATGTTAAAAGTCTTGGAAAGATCAGGAATTCAAGGCCCATACCTAAACATAGTAAAAGCAATATACAGCAAGCCAGTAGCCAACATCAAACTAAATGGAGAGAAACTTGAAGCAATCCCACTAAGATCAGGAACTAGACAAGGCTGCCCACTTTCACCCTACCTATTCAATACAGTACTGGAAGTGCTAGCCAGAGCAATTAAACAAAAAAGGAAGAAAAAGGGATACAAATAGGAAAGAAAGAAGTCAAAATTTCACTATTTGCAGACAACATGATAGTATACTTAAGTGACCCTAAAACCTCCACCAGCGAACTCCTAAATCTGATAAATGAGTTTGGCAAAGTGGCTGGATATAAAATCAACTCAAACAAATCAGTAGCCTTTCTCTATTCAAAGGATAAACAGGCTGAGAAAGAAATTAGGGAAATGACACCCTTCATAATAGCCACAAATAATATAAAATATCTTGGAGTGAATCTAACTAACTAAGCAAGTGAAAGATCTGTATGACAAGAACTTCAAGTCTCTGAAGAAAGAAATCAAAGATCTCAGAAGATGGAAAGATCTCCCATGCTCCTGGATTGGCAGGACTAACAGTAAAAATGGCCATCAGCAAAAAGCAATCTACAGATTCAATGCAAACCCCATCAAAATTCCAAATCAATTTTTCATAGAGATAGAAAGAGCAGTTAGCAAATTCATTTGGAACAACAAAAAACCCAGGATAGCGAGAACCATTCTCAATAATAAAAAAACTTCTGGTGGAATCATCATCCCTGACCTCAAACTGTACTACAGAGCAGTGGTGATAAAAACTGCATGGTATTGATACAGAGACAGGCAGGAAGATCAATGGAACAGAACTGAAGATCCAGAAATGAGCCTACATACCTATGGTCACTTGATCTTTGACAAAGGAACTAAAACCATCCAGTGGAAAACAAACAGCATTTTCAGCAAATGGTGCTGGCTCAACTGGAGGTCAACATGTAGAAGAATGCAAATCAATCTATTCTTATCCCCTTGTACAAAGCTCAAGCCAAGAGGATAATGGACCTTCACATAAAACCAGATACAGTGAAACAAATAGAAGAGAAGATGGGGAAGACCTTTGAATACCTAGGCACAGGGGAAAAGTTCCTGAACAGAACAGCAATGGCTTATGTTCTAAGATCAAGAATTGACAAATGTACCTCATAAAATTGCAAAGCTTCTGTAAGGACATTGTCAATAAGACAAACCAGCAACCAACAGATTGGGAAAAGATCATTATATTCGATAGAGGGCTAATATCCAATATATACAAAGAACTCAAAAAATTATACTCCAGACAACCAAATAACCCTATTGAAAAATGGGGTACAGAGCCAAACAAAGAATTCTCAACTGAGGAAATTCGAATGGTCAAGAAGCACCTTAAGAAATGCTCAACATTTTTAGTCATTGGGGAAATGCAAATCAAAACAACCCTGAGATACCACCTCATACCAGTCAGAATGGCTAAGATAAAAACTCAAGTTATGGTAGATGCTGGTGAGGATGTGGAGAAAAAGGAACACTCCTCCATTGTTGGTGGGATTGCAAGCTGGTACAACCACTCTGGAAATCAGTCTGGTGGTTCCTCAGAAAATTGGACATAGCACTACCTGAGGACCCAGGTATACCACTCCTGGGCATATACCCAGAAGATGCTCCAACATATAACAAGAATATATGCTCCACTATGTTCATAGCAGCCTTATTTATAATACCCAGAAGGTTGAAAGAACCCAGATGTCCTTCAACAGAGGAATGGATACAGCAAATGTGGTACTTTTACACAACTGAGTATTACTCAGTTATTAAAAATAATGAATTTGAGAAATTCCTAGGTAAATGGTTGGAACTAGAAAATATCATCCTTAGTGAGGTATCCCAATCACAAAAGAACACATGTGGTATTTACTCACTGATAAGCAGGTATTAGCCCAAAAGCTTGAAATAGCCAAGATTCAACTAACAGACCACATGAAGCTCATGAAGATGGAAGACCAAGTGTGGATGCCTCAGTCCTACTCAGAAGGAGTAACAAAATACTCAAAGGAGCAAATATGGAGACAAAGTGTGGAACAGAAACTCAAGGAGGGGCCGTCTGGAGACCATTCTACCTTGGTATCCATCCCATGTGCAGTCATCAAAGATAGATGCTGGTATGGATGTCAGGAAGTGCATGCTGACAGGAGCCTGATATAGCTATCTCCTCAGAGGTCTACCAGAGTCTGACATATCCAGAGGCAGATGCTCACAGCTAACCATTGATCTGATCAAGGATTCCCAATGGAGAAGTTAGAAGACTAAAGGAGCTGAAAGGGTTAGTGGCCCCAGGAGGACAGCAACAATACCAGCCAACCAGAGCTCCCCGGGATCTAAGCCACCAGCCTGGGAGCACATAGGGAGGGACCCATGACTCCAGCTGTATATGTAGGGGAGGATGGCCTTGTTGGGCATAGGTGGGAGAGGAGATCTTTGGACCCATGAAGGCTGAACACTGAGTGGGGGGGGACCTGAGGGTGGGGAGGGGGAGTGGGGGGTAGGTGGGTGTACACCCTCATAGAAGCAGGAGGAGAGGGGATGGGATAAGGAGTTCCTGGGTGGTGGTAGGGAATGCAGTAAAAGGATAAAATTTGAAATGCAAATATTATACCCAATAAAGATAATAAACACCATTAAGGTGCAGCTTGAAATTTGAAAAGCAAGCAAGCAAGCAAGCAAGCAAGCAAGCAAGCAAGCAAGCAAGCCAGGACCAGCAAAGTTTTCTTCTTAGTTGTTGGAATCAAACTGAGAGTGATTTTAAGAATCATAATTATTTTTTAAAAGTCAGCTAAAATTTGAACTAATTTAAATAATGCCAAATAGCAGAGCCATAAAAAAAAAACTTGTAGTTTTAGGAATAGCGACTACCTGTGTAGAAATGTATATTAATATAAGCCAAAAAAATACAAAGATAAGAAAATCAAACTACTAAAACCTTCAGGTGCCAGGAAGTAATTAAATAAATGGTATCAGGAGAAAAGCATCCTAAGGTATCCCAGCAACTCTGTCTGTTGTCCTTTTTCTGTATGCTCACTCTCAGTTACTCTTCCCTCAGTGTTGGTTTTAGTTTTTCAGACTTGGAAAACATGACAGTTTGCTAGTCTTTTCATTCAGAAATTTTGTGATGTTGGCTGTTGATGTAGATGAGAGTGCTAAATCAACTTCAAATCAAATTTGAGTAAAATTCCCTCCCTGGCTATTTGTTCTGAGAAGATAGAAAGTCAATTTATAGCTGTACTGTACAGCTTTGTTATCCCCTCACTGTCTCTTCCTCAGTAAAGACCTTGTGTATTTCATGGTACCTGTAAATTTATGCTCCTTCTAATTCCTCAATTTTCATCAAGGACACATTTTAACTCAATTATACTTAAAAAATGGCCAAGACAGTGGTGAAGATTTGGAATGTTTTAAAGCATGATTTAAGTTTTATCTAAAAATCAGAAAATTGGATCACATACACCAGATCTTGGTATAAATTGCAGGCCCATGTCACAGTTACTCAAAAAGCGAATCTGCTTGGTGAGTAGCAATACCAACCTTTTCTACATGTAGAAACCTGAAAATACTCTTACATTTTTCTGATTTTTCTTAGGCTTTTCTCATTTCTGATGGAAATAAATATAGATCCTGAGACTGCTGTTGTCCTTCTACTAAAGATTTAAATTTAAGACATAATACATGCATGTCTATACAACCCTAAAATTGTTTTAGTTACTGATGTATGGATGACTGATAAGTGTCAACTTTACTGCCTGCACTGCATTTGGGGTACAGTCTGCTGACATTTGTCTACAGCAGACCAATGTCTGCATTTTATATTTACATGAACCGTTTAAGTCTTACAACTGTAAGACTTGGTGTCATTGTTCCTTCTCCACATCCAATACAATAAAACAATTAGATCATCAACCATGTTTCTTCTTTTCTCACATAGATGTTTTTAATTAAGCTAGTGGGAAGATTATAATCAAATGAAAGTCAATGGAATTTACTTCATCCTGACAGGAGCCAAACCCAAAAAATTACCTGCTGTTCTGGGAAACCTAGTCAATACAAGGTTAAGAAAGGCCATTCTTGGGTCTCAGGTCCCAGGAATTTAAAGAACATCTGGTATTGCCTGGGAGCCGGTTATGACAGTGGGATTGTCTAGGGCAATAAGGATATAACAGCAGGATGTTCTAGGGCAATAAGGATATGACAGTGGGATAGTCTTGGTGGGATAGCCCTAAGCAATAACTCTCACCCAAACTTCCCATTTTGCTGTGTCTTTATAACCTGTCCCTGAAATTAAAGTTTTAGAGCTTGATCAGAACTCCAGACTAGCTCTTATTCTTTGTGTCTCTTGTCCCTTCATTCTTTCACCTCCTTCCCTAGGGTCTCCTCGAATCCCCCACCCACCAGGGCAGTTGGTGCCCAATGTGTGGCCTTTGGTTTGGGGTTCAATCAAATGTTGCTCCCACATGGATGTTTGTCAGGCATAGGAGTGACACTTCACCATAAAGGCTTCACTGTGAAAGCGAGTAAAGAGAGAAGATCCTGCATTGTGATCACCACAGAATCACCCAGCTGTGAGATTGAGCCTGTTAAGGTAAGATAGAGCAATAAAGTTATGGGACAAACATTAAGCAAACATGATTTGCTCTTAAAGGGTCTCAAGAAGTCCCCCAAGACACAAGGATTAAGGGTTAAGGAAAAGGATCTTAAAATTTTCATTGGTGATGTTTCCCCAAGAGGAGACTATTGATGAAAAAAATGCGACACCTCCTAAGGAGAAAATAAAAAGTTAAACCATGAAGATGAGGGAGAGAAAGCGCTAAAACAGTTGTCTGATCTCCGGCTGTGTTGACAAAAGAAAAGAAATAGACTATTTTAGAGCCCTCCTGGGAGCAGGAGAAAATCAGGATATGCCCTGCTTTTTCTCTGGCTTGTATGGGAGAGATCCTCAGTTCTGCTTTTTCTGTCTATTGTCTGTCTTTGGTGCACCAATCTGTCCAATGTGTGTCTATTGTCTTTCTTTGTTTCATTGTTTGAATGATTGTTGTTTTATGTTTCATGTTAAAAAATGATTAAACAAGGTGCTTTTCTCTTGAAATTACAGCTAGGAAAAATAAGAAAAATTTGTTTGGATAAAATATATAAGATGCGCAACTACTTCATTTTTGTTTTTGACTGGTTTTTAAAATATAAAAATGTTCTGCATGTCTTGGTTATAGAGTTTTAGCCTATAAGTTATTGGGTATGATTAAAATTTTTTCCAACTTTGGTAACAGAAAGTTGGCTTAAAACTGGTAACTCAGGATTGGAGTCATTCAAAAAATGTCTCTTTAATGAAATATTAAAAGCTGCACTATCATGCATTCATATATAAGAACTGACAGCCAAACCTTGTAAGATGCAAATAATGCACTTGGTATTGATTTTAGAAAAAATGGATTTTTTGCATTGTTAAAAATTGGTTTAGTTTCCCCAGAATTCTAATATTGCAAAAGAAACTTAAGAATATAGTTAAACTGCCAATGTTCTATTGGCTGCAGTTGGCAGTTCAATAGTGAGCTTGGGATTTTCTGACTCACTCATATTTATGGTTGAGAAGAGGATTGAGCAGGTGGAGATGATTCCAAGAGTAATGAAAGAGTTAAAAACAGCTGTAGCACAGTACAGCCCTGCTGCCACTTTTACAGCATAATTAGATACAGTGGCAGAGGCAAATTTAGCCCCCCAAGATTGAAAAGGAGAGCTCAGTGGGAGTTTTATCTGGGACTACACAAGGCCCTGATAAACCATTTCAGGAATTTGTAGATAGGCTGCTAAAAGACTGATAGAAATTTTAGAGATGCTCAGGTAGGAGTTCTTTTTACACAATTGGCTTATGAGAATGCTAACTACATTCTAAGCCATGCTTTCACAGTATTGAGGTTATAAGGAATGTTCTAAGTATGGGGACATAGGTCATTTTAGGAAAGACTGTCCACAAAGTAGAGGTATAGACAGACAGCAGTATCACTCCCCTGGAATCTGTCCTCAGTGCAGGAAGGATAATTGTTGGGCTAGGTCTCAGAAAATAGTCCCAGATTTAGAACTCTCACATTTGAGTTAAGACAAAGCTCAGAGTGGGCTCAACAGAATCTTGCATGACATTCCTTTTGTCATGGTCACCCTGTAGCTCCTATAAAGGTGTTTTTCTGGAATTAGTTTATTGCCTTGCTTCTTCCTTGGGGAGGAAAGGTCAGCCTCAGACCTAAAGACATTCACAACAGACAGCTTATGAGCCAGGAGTTATAGATAATGATTATGCTGGAGAAATTAAAATTATGTTTGCTTCCCTCCATGGCATAGATGTAACTGCTAATAACGAATTGCTCAAAGAGTAGGAGAGGACAAGATTGGCCTTCAACTTGGCCTTTATCTAATGCTCTCACTCAGGGACTGGTTATTCCATTAATCCAAAACAAAGTTCAAACTTAAGATTTATAAATCTTGTAGGGCATTACAGCCTGACTTGCCTACTCCAGATGCCATTCCAGGAAATGCATATAGAATTATTATAAATTTAGAAGAGTGTTTTTATACCATTCCTTTACATCCTGGTGAAGGTGGAAAGTTTGTATTTAGTGAGTATGCTTGTAATTTTTGAGAGCCCATGAGTGATATCACTAGAAAGTTTTGTCTCAAGGAATGGCTAATAGCCTTACATTATATTTTAAAAAATTGTTGTTGCTTTAATGCAAGAAGAGTTTGAATCTTTCAATGCATATTTTTCGTGGTATGGTATTTTATTAGTTGATCTCTCTGAATGAGTTTTAATGCAAGACTCTGCGCTCAGACAATGAGCTTTAAATTTTTGGGGAGTGCTTGTTGCTCCAGAAAATAGTCAAAAGCATAAAATATTTACAGACAGCTCACCTAATGGGAAGACAGTATATATAATTGGATCACATGGTCATTTTCTTGAGTTTCCCCTGCTTCAGCACAAATAAATGTTCTGCTGTAGCCACTGTTTAAAATGCTGAAAAATCAAGCCTTCAATTTATATACTCATAGCCAGTATATAGCTCATGGTTTATAATTGCTTAAAATTGTTTCTTTTTAAGATATTGCTAATTCTCAAATTTTACAAATACAGTTTAATTTAAGAAACATGCACTTTTCCTTAACTTTATAAGACATTTAAGAGCTCATACTGGATTGCCTGAACACCAGGGCAATGCCACAGCAGATTTGTATACCAGGCAGATTATAGGCCTTACAGAAACAATTAGCTATACAATCTTATTCTTTATATCCTGAAAATAATAATAGCTTGAGACAACAATTTTGTATTTCTTAGAGAGTATGCAAGTCAAATTGCAAAACTTGTTCTCAGTGTCCTCAATTTTTTCATAATGGTGCTAATCCTTGAGGATTTATACCTAATCAATTATGACAAGTGGATGTTACTCATTTCTGATTTTGGAAAATTAAAACATGTACATGTGACTTGACATCTTTTCAGGCCTTCTAGTTGCAATTGCTTTAACAGTAGAAGCAACTAAAAATGTAATTAGTTATTGCCTACATTATCTTTCTATGCTTGGTGTTCCATATCAGATTAAGATAAATAATAGAACTGGGTATTGCAGTCAGACATTTGAGATGTTTTGTCTACAATTTAACATTACCCATATTACTGGGATTCTTTATAATACTTAAGGACAAGGTATTGTGAAACAGGTATCATGGAACTTTAAAATAATAGGTACATAACTCTCTAAGTGTGAGAAGAGCAGCTACTGGTGCTTCTGCCCTGCTTTTGCAAGGAACTCTAAAAAATTGCCTTTTGAAAAACAAAAGAGTGGGAGTTATACCCCCAGAAGGGGTCTCCTAGAGATATTCTTCATCATGCCTCCTTGTTCTAAATTTTCTAAATATGGACAAATATTTATCCATATTCATTCATGGCAAATCTGCTACTGATTGCCTTTGGCACCCTGAGACTAAAAAATTATGCCACAGTTATGTGGAAGGACCATCTTAAATGGAATGGCCCAAACCCAGTTCTTATATGGGGCTGAAGATTGATATGTCTGTTTGATACCAAAGAAGGCACAGCTAGATGGCTGCCAGAAGGATTGGTGAAACAAATAGATACCTCCACAATGCCAGACCCAATTGTAGATAAAATAGATAACAATTGAGATCCAGGGAAGAGAGATCTCCCTGAGAATTCCCTTTTTTTCTTTCCAGATAAAAATGAGCCAACTATGATGTTTGCTGTTGGAAGTTCTGATCCTGATGCAGGCCTTGGGACTTGTACTACTCAGAACTTCAGTGGGACATTGACAAGGACATCAAACAACTAGAGATTGGTATCACTAATCTGGAAAAATCCCTCATCTGCTTTTCCATCAGCAAGGGGGGGGGGGCTCTGTGTTGCCCTCAAGGAGAAATGCTGTTTTTATACTGACCACACAGTTAGAGATAGTGTGGCCAAGATCAGAGACATTAGAATGGCTAAAGAAAGAGTGAAACAAGAAAAACTGGTTCTCTGCCTCTCCTTGGCTTACCACCCTTCTCCCTTCTATCCTGGGTCCAGTGGTTGGTCTCCTTCTCCTTTTGGCTTTCGGCCCTTGGGCCTTTAACAGACTCACTGGCTTTGTAAAACAACAAATTGACTCCTTAGCATCTAAACCTCTACAAGTATATTATTATAGATTTGATCTGGATGATAGAGTCTTGGCTGAGCCTTGTGATGACATAGCTCCTTTAGGAGCTGCATAGAACTCAGATCTATGCGCATTGGTTCAGCATGGCATGAACACAACATGGGTACCTGCAAGGTGTATGTGATGAGGAGGACCCAAATTGTCCACTTCTGAGTTCCCAGAAAAGCAAACCTGATTGCATAGAGGTTGGTGTTGATTTCTTGTGTCTCAAAGCAGTCAGCTAGGACCCTTGATATCCTATGTGGCTCATGAGACAAATAACCCTCTCCTCCCTAAAATGACACCATTACAAATGATACTGGGAGGAGCAGGTTAATGCTTTTCTCCTCTGGTCAATGCCCATTTTTCTGCCACTGAGATTTCTTAATGTCCACATTTGCCTGCCAGCCTCATTTAAAATTGTTAAAAGGGAGCAGATGCCAAGAGCCAAACCCAGGAAATTATCTGCTATTCTTGGAAACCTAGTCAATACAAGGTTAAGAAAGGACATAATAGGGTCTCAGGTCCCAGGAACTTAAAGAACATCTGGTATTCCCTGGGAGCCGGTTATGACAGTAGGATGGTCTAGGGCAATAAGGGTATGACAGTGGGATAGTCTTAGTGGGATAGCCCTAAGCAATGACTCTCACCCAAACTTCCCGTTTTGCTGTGTATTTATAACTTGCCCCCAAAATTAAAGTTTTAGAGCTCTCATTCTTTGTGTCTCTTGTCCCTTCATTCTTTCACCCTCTTCCCTAGGGTCTCATCAAATCCCCTGTGGGCTGGGGTATCATCCCTTACCTAGCAAAACAATTATTAAATTCCCTAGCTTTATATTTCTTATACTGATAAAATTAACTCTGCAGCACTATGGAGATCGAGGGAAAAGACAGACAGGCAGACAGAACAATCTCAAGAAATCAAAGCCTATAGAAGACTTCCGAAAATAATGCAAAAATGTAACTATGTTGTCTAAAAAATTGTTAACCTACTCCTATATATTTCATATCAGCTTTCCTCATTTTTGCTTTATTGAGGGAAGGCTTCTATATCTTATACACAGTAAGAACAGTAGCCTTTGAAATGTGGTTATAAGACCTGATTAGGTTAGGCCTTAGAAGCACAACTGGCAGTAGAGAGCCCCCCAGAGGGCACCTGGCAGCAGACCCTGCCCCTGAGGTGAACCACGCTCCTTTTGCCTCTGGCCTGGATACTGGTGGCTCCAGCAGTCTCCCAGCTGATCTGCTCCCCCCTGGAAACTGAGTCCGGAGGCACCCTAGGGAAGGCACAGACCGCAGAGCTGCAGAGGCACCCAAGAGAGGTCAAGGACTCTAGAGCTGCAGGCATCCTAGTGAGGACACGGCCCGCAGAGCAGCAGAGCAGGGGACACCATATCCCGAAGCATCCTAGAGAAGCAACTACATTCAGAACAGCAAAAGCTGGTATACCACTGTGGAGACTCCATATCCTGAAATATCCTAGAAGAGCCACTGAACCCAGAACAGCTGGAGCTCAGGATCATAGAGTCATCCATACCCCGAGGAGTTCTGATACAACCAAGATAACTGGAAAGGCAGACTCCAGTCAGAACCAGTGAGTGCGAGTAGAACTACAGCTAACCAAATGGCGAAAGGCAAGCGCAGGAATGTAAACAACAGAAACCAAAATTACTTGGCATCACCAGAACCCAGTTCCCCCACCATAACAAGTCCTGAACACCACATCACACCAGAAAAGCAGGACTCAGAATTAAAATCAGTTCTCATGATGATGTTAGAGGACTTTAAGAAGGTCATAAATAACACTCTCAAAGAATTTGAGGAGAACACAGGTAAACAGGTAGAAGCCCTTAAAGAAATGCAAGAAAACACAACCAAATAGATGAAGGAATTAAACAAAACTGTCCAGGATCTAAAAATGGAAGTAGAAGCAAAAAAGAAATCTCAAAAGGAGACTACTCTGGAGATAGAAAACCTAAGAAAAAGACCAGAGGTCATAGATGCAAGCATTACCAACAGAATACTAGAGATAGAAGAGAGAATCTCATGTGCAGAAGACACCATGGAAAACATTGACACAACTGTCAAAGAAAATGCAAAATGCAAAAAGCTCCTAACCCAAAATATCCAGGAAATACAGGACACAATGAGAAGACCAAACCGAAGGATAATAGGTATAGATGAGGGGGAAGACTCCCAACTTAAAGGGCCAGTAAATATCTTCAACAAAATTATAGAGGAAAACTTCCCTAACCTAAAGAAAGAGATGTCCTTAAATATACAAGAAGCCTACAGAACCCCAAATAGACTAGACCAGAAAAGAAATACCCCTCGTCACATAATAATCAAAACATCAAATATACAAAACAAAGAAAAATGCTAAAAGCAGTAAGGGAAAAAGGTAAAGTAACATATAAAGGCAGACCTATAAGAATTACACCAGACTTCTCACCAGAGACTATAAAAGCCAGAAGATCCTGGACTGATATCATACAGGCCCTAAGAGAACACAAATGCCAGCCCAGACTACTATACCCAGCAAAACTCTCAATCAATATTGATGGAGAAACCAAAATATTCCATGACAAATCCAAATTTACACAATATTTTACCACAAATCCAGCCCTTCAAAGGATAATTGGTGGAAAACTCCAACATGAGGGAAACTACAACCTAGTAAAAGCAAGAAAGTAATCTTCTAACAACCCTAAAAGAAGGTAGCTATACAAACATAACACCACCGCCAATAACAAAAATAACAGGAAACAACATTCATTTTTCCTTAATATCTCTTAATATCAATGGACTCAATTCTCCAATAAAAAGACATAGACTATCAGACTGAATACATAAACAGGACCCAACATTTTGCTGCATACAGGAAATGCACCTTTGTGAAAAAGACAGACACTACCTCAGAGTAAAAGGTTGGAAAACAATCTTCCAAGCAAGTGGCCCCAAGAGACAAGTTGGAGTAGCAATTCTAGTACCAAATAAAATCGTTTTTCAACCAAAAGTAATCCAAAAAGATAAAGAAGGACACTTCATATTCATCAAAGGAAAAGTGTACCAAGAGGAACTTGCAATTCTGAACATCTATGCTCCAAATGCAAGAGCACCCACATACATAAAAGAAACTTTATTAAAGCTTAAAGCATACATTGCACCTCACACAATAATGGTGGGAGATTTCAACACCCCACTCTCAGCTATGGACAGATCGTGGAAACAGAAACTAAACCAAGACACAATGAAACTAACAGAAGCCATGAACCAATTGGACTTAACTGACATCTATAGAACATTCCATCCTAAAACAAAAGAATATACCTTTTTCTCAGCACTTCATGGTACCTTCTCCAAAATAGACCATATAATTGGTCACAAAACAGGCCTCAACAGATACAAAAAGATTGAAATAATCCCTTGTACCCTATCAGACCACCATGGACTAAAACTTGTCTTTGACTTGGACAAAAACAATGGAAAGCCCACATACACGTGGAAACTGAACAATGCTCTACTCAATGATAACTTGGTCAAGGAAGAAATAAAGAAAGAAATTAAAAACTTTTTAGAATTAAATGAAAATGAGGACACATCATATCAAAATTTGTGGGACTCCATGAAAGCAGTACTAAGAGGAAAAATCATAGCTCTAAGTGCCCACAAAAAGAAAATGGAAAGAATGTACATTAATAAATTGACAGCACACCTGAAAGAGTTAGAACAAAAAGAAGCTAATATACCCAAGAGGAGTAGACGGCAGGAAATAATCAAACTCAGGGCTGAAATCAACCAAGTTGAAACAAAAAGAACTATACAAAATATCAACAAAACCAGGAGCTGGTTCTTTGAGAAAATCAACAAGATAGACAAACCCTTAGCCAGACTAACCAAAGGGCACAGAGACAGTACTCAAATTAATAAAATCAGAACTGAAAAGGGAGACATAACAACAGAAACTAAGGAAATTAAAAAAATCGTCAGATCCTACTACAAAGGCCTATACTCAACAAAATTGGAAAATCTGGATGAAAATGGACAATTTTCTAGACAGATGCCAGGTACCAAAGTTAAACAAGGATCAGATAAACCATCTAAACAGTCACATAATGCCTAAAGAAATAGACACAGTCATTAAAAACCTCCCCACCAAAAAAAGTCCGGGGCCAGATGGTTTTAGTGCCAAATTCTATCAGACCTTCCAGGAAGACCTAATACCAATTCTCTTCAAACTATTCCACAGAATAGAAACAGAAGGAACAATACCCAATTCGTTCTATGAAGCTACAATTACGCTCATACCTAAGCCTCACAAAGACCCAACAAAGAAGGAGAACTACAGACCAATTTCCCTTATGAATATCGATGCAAAAATACTCAATAAAATTCAATAAAAAAAACTGAATCCAACAACACATCAAAGCAATCATCCATCATGATCAAGTAGGCTTTATTCCAGGAATGCAGGGATGGTTTAATATTCGGAAATCCATCAATGTAACCCACTACATAAATAAACTCAAAGAAAAAAATTACATGATCTAGATGCTGAGAAAGCATTTGACAAAATACAACATCCCTTCATGTTAAAAGTCTTGGAAAGATTAGGAATTCAAAGTCCATACCTAAACATAGTAAAAGCAATATACAGCAAGTCAGTAGCCAACATCAAACTAAATGGAGAGAAACTTGAAGCAATCCCACTAAGATCAGGGACCAGACAAGGCTGCCCACTCTCACCCTACCTATTCACTATAGTACTGGAAGTCCTAGCTAGAGCAATTAGACAACAAAAGGAAGTCAAAGGGATACAAAGGAAAGGAAGAAGTCAAAATTTCACTATTTGTGGATGATATGATAGTATACTTAAGTGACCCTAAAACTTCTACCAGAGAACTCCTAAACCTGATAAACAACTTCAGTAAAGTGGCTGGATATAAAATCAACTCAAACAAATCAGTAGCCTTCCTATACTCAAAAGATAAACAGGCTGAGAAAAAAAATAGGAAAATGACACCCTTTACAATAGTTACAAATAATATAAAATATCTTGGAGTGAATCTAACTAAGCAAGTGAAAGATCTGTATGACAAGAACTTCAAGTCTCTGAAGAAAGAAATCGAAGAAGATCTCAGAAGATGGAAAGATCTCCGATGCTCCTGGATTGGCAGGATTAATATAGTAAAAATGGCCATCTTGCCAAAAGCAATCTATAGATTCAATGCAATCCCCATCAAAATTCCAAGTCAATTCTTCATAGAGATAGAAAGAGCAATTAGCAAATTCATTTGGAACAACAAAAAACCCAGAATAGCAAGAACTATTTTCAACAACAAAAGAACTTCTGGGGGAATCACCATCCCTGACCTCAAACTGTACTACAGAGCAGTAGTGATAAAAACTGCATGGTATTGGTACAGAGACAGGCATGAAGATCAATGGAACAGAACTGAAGATCCAGAAATGAGCCCACATACCTATGGTCACTTGATCTTTGACAAAGAAGCTAACACCATCCAGTGGAAAATGGACAGCATTTTCAGCAAATGGTGCTGTTTCAACTGGAGGTCAACATGTAGAAGGATGCAAATCAATCCATTCATATCTCCTTGTACAAAGCTCAAATCCAAGTGGATAAAAGACCTTCACTTAAAACCAGATACACTGAAACTAATAGAAGAGAAGGTGCAAAAGACCCTCAAATACCTAGGCACAGGGGAAAAGTTCCTGAACAGAACACCAATGGCTTATGCTCTAAGATCAAGAATTGACAAATGGGACCTCATCAAATTGCAAAGCTTCTGTAAGGCAAAGGACATTGTCAATAAGACAAATCGGCAACCAACAGATTGGGAAAAGATCCTAACCAATCCTACATCTGATAGAGGGCTAACATCCAAGATATACAAAGAACTCAAGAAATTATACTCCAGACAACCACATAACCCTATTAAAAAATGGGATACAGAGCTAAACAAAGAATTCTCAACAGAGGAAACTCGAATGGCTGAGAAGCACCTTAAGAAATGCTCCACATCCTTAGTCATCAGGGAAATGCAAATCAAAACAACCCTGAGATACCACTTCACACCAATCAGAATGGCTAAGATCAAAAACTCAGGTGATAGTAGATGCTGGAGACGATGTGGAGAAAGAGGAACACTCCTCCATTGTTGGTGGGATATCAAGCTGGTACAACCACTCTGGAAGTCAGTCTGGCCGTTCCTCAGAAAACTGGACATAGCATTACCTGAGGATCCAGCTATAGCACTCCTGGGCATATACCCAGAAGATGTTCCAACATATAATAAAGACATATGCTCCACTATGTTCATAGCAGCCTTATTTATAATAGCCAGAAGCTGGAAAGAACCAAGATGTCCCTCAACAGAGGAATGGATACAAAAAATGTGGTACATCTACACAATGGAGTATTACTCAGCTATTAAAAATAATGAATTGGAGAAATTTTTAGGTAAATGGATGGATCTAGAAATTATCATCTTGAGTGAGTTAACCCAATCCCAAAAGAACACACAGGATATTTACTCACTGTTAAGCAGATGTTAGCCCAAAAGCTAGGATTAGCGAAGACTCAACCCGCAGACCACATGAAGCTCATGAAGAAGGAAGACCAAGAGGGGATGCCTCAGTTCTACTTAGAACGAGTAACAAAAATGCTCAAGGGAGCAAATATGGAAACAAAACATGGGACAGAAACTGAAGGAGGGGCCATCAGGAGACCATTCCACCTGGGTATTCATCCCATGTACAGCCATCTAAGCTAAACACTGTTGTGGATGGCTGGAAGTGCATAATCTGAGGAACATGATATAGCTGTCTCCTTAGAGGTCTGCCAAAGACTAACACACTCAGAGGACGATGCTCACAGTTAACCACTGATATGATCAGGGGTTTCCCAATGGAGAACTTAGAGAGAGGACTGAAGGAGCAGAAAGGGTTTGTGACCCCAGGAAGAAAGCAACAATACCAAACAACCAGAGCCCCCCAGGGTCTAAACCACTAGCCAGGGAACACATAGGGAGAGACCCCAGACTCCAGTGGTATATGTAGGGGAGGATGGCCTTGTCGGGCATAGGGGGAAGAGGAGTTTCTTGGTCCCATAAAAAAATAAACACAGAGTGTGTGGGGGGGAATGTGAGGGTGGGAAGGGGATAGTGGGGGGGGAGTAGGTGCGGTCACTGCCTCATAGAAGCATGAGGAGGGGGATGGGATAGGAGGTTTCTGGGTGGTGGGAGGAAGTGGGGTAAGGGGATAAAATCTGAAATGTAAATATTACAACCAATTTTAAAAAGGGAAAAAAAAGAAAAGTTGTTAGAACCAACACCTTTAAAAAAATGTCAGCCCCCTGGGGGGGGAATTTTTTTTTCTTGATACTAAAACTTGTTCTGAGAATTGTATATTGCAGAATACACAGCCTTGGTGTATCTACTCATCAAGCATACTGAGCAGACCTGCCCAAACCTCCGATGTCCTGGAATTCCATCTGGATTCACTGAAGACACAGCATCAGAGGCTTATCAACTTACTCTTCCCCCCACCCCTCTTCTAATATCTCAATGCCCGTAATCAGCTTGAAGAAGTTAAAGAAGAGTCAGCACCCCTATTCCCTGGGCTTGGGGACCAAGGTGGTTAATAATGGTCTGTCTTTCTAGGGAAAAGTAGTGGTTTTGTTGGAACAGGGAGGATTAGCTAGGACTTATTGCATAGCCATAACCTATTGGTAGAAATCTGTATAATTATTATCAAGATGAAGTTATAATTTCTTAAATGGTACAAAATTTACTTTGATTTCAAATTTAAGGTTTTCATTGGTATGAGCTTCTTATTAATATAAAAGTGAGATGAATGTTGATACTCTCATGGGCATTGTGCCTGTATAACACATTTAGGAATACAAGGCCTAGACCCAGTCCTTCTTTAACTTTTTTAACTGATTTGGGATGGTTAACCTATGAGTTAAGGGACTATAGCAAATTCATATTTTTGAGTTTATTGTTAGGGTGTTTTCCATATTTTATTTAGAAATAGCTGAGAGGAGTGAACAGACAACAGTCCAGGTTACCTTACATGGATAGTTGGTTTTCAAAACATCAGAAGTCCATAGACTTGATGCTACAAATATTTATATATTAATGTCCATTCTGATTAGAGACCTGTCTGCTTCTGACAGCTTCCTGTCGTGGATTCTAAGAAGAAATTGAGCATCCTTAAAGTTACGCCAGTTGTGTGGTGACAGCCACTAGGCAAGAATTGCCTCTTTCCATCTACAGACAAATTACTGTCCAGAAAAGGACACACATGCAGGATAGTCGACTGATTATATCTGCCTAGACAGAGTAATCAGCCCTTAATAATCTTGCATCTCTAAGGTCTGTCAGATGACTCTGGGCCAGAAGGCTGAAGATTTGATGCTCAAACGTTCGGTAGTATAGGAGTTTTTCAGGTGTTCAGAGGTCTGTATAAATTGGCTAAGTTTTAGAAGCTATGTTTAGTGCTTCCCATAACTTCAGTTAACTCAGTCATTCTGGATTTCTGATGGGGTTGAAGACCTATAGTCTCATAGCCAATCCTGGCTATTTACTTTGAGAGAAAAGATCTGAGTAGACAGTTTTCAGCTGACATTCATTCTAAAGCCAAAAAAAAAAAAAAAAAAAAGCCAGGATGAAAAGTAAGTGTTTTAGTTAGAAGAGATGACAGAGGTTCTGGTTAGTCAACAAAATGATGGACTGGGTATTAGGACTATCTTGTACCTCACTTGTACAATTATGAATAAGTATGATCTAATTGTATTTTGAGAGAAAAATTTTACTTTAACAGGAAGAGTGATATGTAGGAGGAGCTAAGTGGGAAGGAGTATTGAGAGGAAGAGATGGAGTAAGGAGAGAAGATGAAGGAGAGGAGAAGCTAGGTGATGAGAGAGAGAAAGAGAGAGGGGGCATGGAGGCAGATGTTCACAGGTGTCCACCAGTCAAAGATGGTTTTTATATCTAGGTTGGGTATTGGGTTATGCTTCTGATTGAGCATTACCAAACTTATAAATCCTTTGATTAACATTTAAAAAATTGTATAAAAGCAAAAAGGAAAGGAGGGGCATGGGACAGGGGATTTCTAGGGAGGAGAAATGGGGAAAGGGGTTGGCATCTTAAATGTAAATAAAATATTAAATAAAATTAAAAAAACCTGATTAGGTTATTTCTGAACCATGGTTTTGTAGAATAATGGTTTACTTGGAGTTGACCCATGATTCCACTGACAGGAATAGTCTGCCTTGCCTATGTTATGTTATAAATGTGTGGTTATTAAGAACATTAATATGAAGAAAGGCTTTCCAGGTTATGTGTCTATGAGACTGTGTTAGACATCTCATTACCCTGATATGTTGTGACATATGACATTCCCATTCTTCACCTTTCACACTGTTTACATTGCTCATACAAATTTAAAAATTTATGTGAGAAACAATCATCCTTACATTTGAAACATATGGAGAAAACTATTTACATAATTTCCAGCCAGTGAGAAAACACAGAATTAGAAGAGCTTCAAAAGTGACAACTCCCAGGACATGAACAATGGTTCCTGAAAGCCCTCCACCTGATTTTGGCTCACACTAGAATTTTAGTTAGCAACAGTCAGTGACAATGAGCTTCCTGGGGTGTCCCTAGGACTCAGCAATTGACTCAAATATATCAATATTTATCTCCATCATCTGTCTCTTAGCAGTGCTAAGAGGAAAACTCATAGCTCTAAGTGCCTACAAAAAGAAATTGGAGAGAGCATACACTACCAGTTTAACAGCACACCTGAAATCTCTAGAATAAAATGAAGCAAATAAAATGACGAGGAGTAGATGGCAAGAAATAATCAAACTCAGAGATGAAATCAACCAAGAAAAATCAAGAAGAACTATACAAAGAATCAACAAAACCAGGAGCTGATTCTTTGAGAAAATCAACAAGATAAATAAATCCTTAGCCAGATTAACCAGAGGGCACAGAGACAGTATCCAAATTAACCAAATCAGAAATGAAAAGTGAGACATAACAACAGAAACTATGAAAATTCAAAAAAATTACCAGAAGGCCTAAACTCAACAAAACTGGAAAAACTGGATAAAATGGATAGTTTTCTAGACAGATACCAGGTACCAAAATTAAATCAGCATCAGATAAACCATCTAAAAAGTCCCATAACCCCTAAAGAAAAAGAATCAATCATTAAAAGTCTCCCAATCAAATAAAGTCCAGGACCAGATGGTTTTAGTGCAGAATTCTATCAAACCTTCAAAGAAGCCCACAAAATACAAACAGAAGAAATTTAATTTGTTCTGTGAAGCCACAGTTATGCTTATACCTAAGCCACACAAAGACCCAACAAAGAAATAGAACTTCAGAACATTTTGCCCTGTGAATATCGATGCAAACATACTCAATAAAAGTTTAGCAAACTGAATCCAAGAACATATCAAAATAATCATTCACCACAAACAAGTAGGCGTCATCTCAGTGATGTAGCAATGGTTCAATATACAGAAATCCATCAACATAATCCACTATATAAACAAACTCAAAGAAAAAGACCACATGATCATCTCAGTAGATGCTGAAAAAGTAGTTCACTTAACACCACTTCAAATTAAAAGTCTTGCAAAGATCAGGAATTCAAGGACCATAACTAGACATAATAAACATAGTAAATATAGTAAAAGCAATAAACAGCAAACCAATAGCCAACATAAAACTAAATGGAGAGAAACTTGAAGCAATCACACAAAAATCAGGGAATAGACAAGGCTGCCCACTTTCTCTCTACCTATTCAATACAGTACCATTTTAAGTTCTAGCCAGAACAATTAGTCAACAAAAGGAGGTCAAAGGAATATATATTAAAAAGAAAGAAGTCAAAATATCACTATTTTCAGGTGATATGATAGTATCCTTAAATAACCCCCAAAATTCCACCAGAGAACTCCTACAGTTTTAAACAACTTCAGCAAAATGGTTGGAAATAAAATTAACTCAAATCAGTAGCTTTCCTCTACTCAAAGAATAAATGGGCTGAGAAAGAAATTAGGGAAATGACACAACAGATTGGGTAAAGATCTTTAGCAATCCTACATCAGATAAAGGGCTAATATCTAATATATACAACAAACTCAAGAAGTTAGACTGCAGAGGATCAAATAACCCTCTTAAAAATGGGGTACAGAGCTAAATAAAGAATTCTCAATTGAGGAATATTGAATGGCTGAGAAGAGCCTAAAGAAATGTTCAACATCATTAGTCATCAGGGAAATGCAAATCAAACCACCCTGAGATTGCAACACACACCAGTCAGAATAGCTAAGATCAAAATCTCAGGTAACAGTAGATGCTGGTGAGGATGTAGAGAAAGAGGAACACTCCTCCATTGTTTGTGAGATTACAAGCTGGTACTCTGAAAATCAGTCTGGCAGTTCCTTAGGAAATTTGACATCGTACTACCTGAGGACCCAGCTATACCACTCCTAGGCATATACCCAAAAGATGCTACAATATATAACAAGGACACATGCTCAACTTTGTTCATAGCAGCGTTATTTATAATAGCCAGAAGCTGAAAACAACCCATATGTCCTTCAGTAAAAGAATGGCTACAGAAAGTCAGTATAGTTACACAATGCAATACTACTCAGCTATTAAAAAGAATGACTTCATGAAATTCTCAGGCAAATGGATAGATCTAGAAAATATCATCCTGACTGAGGTAACTGTCACAAAAGATCACACATGGTATGCACTGACTGATAAGTGAATATTAGGCAAAAAGCTCCGAATATGCACTATGCAATTCACTGGCCATATGAAGCTCAAGTAGTAAGACCAAAGTGTGGGTGGTTCAATCATACTTAGAAGGGGGACCAAAATTATCACAAGAGGTAGAGGGTGGGAGGAACTTGGGAAGAAGAATGTAGGGCAAGGTGAAAAATGGACAGGATCAGGTATGGGAGGAGATGAGGGAGATGTACAGAGAGGGTCAGAACAGAGCTGTGTAGCAGTGGGGGATGCAGAACTGGGAGTAGCCACCAGAAATTCTCAGATGCCAGGAAAGCAAGAGGTTCCCAGGACCCAATGGTGGTAATATTAGCTGAAATACCCAACAAAGGGGAAAGAGAACCTTTAGAAATCATATCCAGACGTTAGGCACAGCCCCCAGTTGAGGGATGGGGCCACCCACCCATCCCCAAAATTTTAATTCAGAATTGCTCTTGTCTAATGAAAATACAGGGACAAAAAGTTGAGCAGATGTTAGGAGCCACGGTGAGCGTGACAACATTTGCCATTACAAGATGGCGCGGGCATCCTGTGCTCCCACAAATAAACAACTAACTGCGCAGGTGCAAAAGGCAAAAGCGCGTCAAAGTCACTGCCCATCCTGGGGCGTAATAAGGGGTAATGAGTGAACAGTCAATCAGAAGTGAACACACCACTCTAGGGTACATATAGCAGTGTCTTTCCCGGGCCTGGTGTCTTCCGCTTCTGCTGATACGAGAATAAAGCCTCGCTGTGGTAACTACCCGAACACTGCCTCACCCACGTGTCTCTTTCGCAGGTGAAGGGGACTCAGAAGGGGCCCGGAATATCTGGTGCCGAAACCCGGGAATTTCAAGGCGCCGTGGGAGACCCCCGAGATTCGGGGCGGGTTAAAAGACTACAGGATCGAGGTACGTCTCTGAGAGATATGTTTGGGGTGGAAGCCTTCGTTGTGAGCAGATTCTCACCCATTGCCACCACTGCGCTAGTTGGCCTCTTGTTTGCATTGCTTTCGCTTTTAGCTTATTTGTGTTGTAGGGATCCAGCTCGCAGCACGGCTATTAGGGCAAGTCAAGAGGTTTCAGGAGAGGTCCACTCCAGGGTATCAGAAACAGAGAGTGTTAGCCGGCATCAGGCCAAGGAGCCTGGGGAAAAAGATAAGGCTAAGGAGCCTGGAAAGGAGAAGCAGGCAAAAAAGCCTGGGCAACAGAGGCAGGCCAAGGAGCCTGGTCAAAGAAAAGAGTAATCAAAAGAAACAGGGGCCACTGCAGGGCCTGTTAAGGTTAAGGACCCTTCACCGGCTGGTGAAGAGAGAGTGGAGGTCAAAAGGACCCCCCCTATACCCCATTAAGGAGCTTGCCGCCATAGACCTTAGCAGCTCTGAAGAAGAAAGCCTACAGGAGGAAGTAGCTGCCTATGCAAAAAATAACCGTCCCGAGATAAGACTAAGAAAGACTTTGAGTCCCTAGGCCCCACCCTTGCCTCCAGCCTATGCCCCAGGCAGTGCCTCTAATTCATTTCTCAGCCCAGGAGATTGGAGACAGCTACAGCTGGCATTTCCGGTCTTTGAAGTGGCAGAAGGAGCACGTGTTCATGCCCCAGTAGAGTATAGGCAGGTCAAAGAATTAGCTGAGGCAGTACTTGCATATGGAATTGGGGCTAATTTTACTGTATCCCAAGTGGAGAGGTTAACTGCAGCTGCTATGATGCCAGGAGACTGGCAGGACACAGTGAAGACGGTACTTAACAATACCTAGAGTGGAAGGCCTTGTGGCACGAGGCACTACAAGCACAAGCCAGGATTAATGCAAACACTGAGGGACAGCAATTATGGACTTTTGACATGCTGGCTGGAGTTGGCGTACACGCGAACAACCAGACCGCTCATCCCTGGCAGGTCTATGCACAGATAGCATCAGCTGCAATAAAGGCATGGAAGTCTCTCCCTAGGAAGGAAGGCAGTAATCTTTATTTGTCCAAAATAACTCAGGGGACCAGTGAGTCCTTCTCTGACTTTGTGGCCCGCATGACTGAGGCAGCTGGCAGAATCTTTGGTGAACCAGAGCAAGCAATGCCATTAATTGAACAGATGACCTTTGAAAATGCCACAGCTGAATGCCGCACAGTCATTGCTCCTCCGGGAGCCAAGGGATTACAAGACTGGTTAAGAATCTGTCACGGCTTGGGAGGTTCCCTTACTAATGCAGGACTCACAGCAGCAAATTTAGAGATGACTGCTGTCCTTCTCCAAGGTCAGGGACGCGATAGACCCCCGCCATGGCCAGGGAGGGGAGCTGTCTGTGTTTTTCCACAGGGTGAAGACAATCCAATTTGGGTCCCCATGCGGCTGGTGTAGATCGTGAAGAATGAAGCTAGATTGCAAGATAACGGCTCTGATTCTCCTGATGCTGATGTTCGATTTGGGGATAAGTATACCACTATGGGCCATAGTTAGATCTTGGCCTGTTCCCATGCCAGTACATTCAAATTCTACAGTGCTGCCATTGTTTACAGCTACTGAGTGTTACATGGATGCCCCGTGCTCTCGGCACACCCACCAGCAGCCTGAAACTTTCCCTATTACATCCCTATTACATCATTAATAAGACATAAAAAAGATTTTGGCATTACTGCAGCCATTATCACTGCTATTACCATCTCTGCAGCTACAGCTGTGACAGCCGGCATAGCCTTGGCTAATCAAGTTACAGCAGCTACTGTTGTTAATCAAATTTCAGAAAAGACTTTTGAGGCTTTGACCACTCTACCGAAAGTGGATGCACACTTGGCATCAGGCATTCTGTTGGTCAATCAGAGAGTTGATTTGCTCAAAGCCCATGTGGAGCAGCTCACGGATGTGGTTCAAATGAGCTGTGTGTCAGCAACCCCACATCTATGTATTACACCTCTGAGATTTATGAATGATGCATTTATTCAAAGCCATAATCTTTCTGCTTATTTACAAGGGAATTGGACTAGGGAGCTGGACCAGATGCAGCGGTGATTGCAGATCCGGATTTCGAGCCTTAATGGAACACGAGTGGACCCTGTTACCCTTGGCGATTTTACTTCTTGAATTTCTTCTGCCTTTTCTTTCTTTCTTAAAGGGTGGGGATAGGCCTGTTTGGTGCAGCCCTATGTTGTGGATTAGTGTTCATGTTATGGTTGGTCTGCAAGCTCAGAGCCCAACAAAAACATGACAAGGCCACTATCGCCCAAGCACTTGTAGCCTTGAGCAAGGATCTTCCCCTGAAATTTGGCTATCTATGCTAAGAAAGTATCTGATGACTGAGACCCTCAGTCGATGCACCCCAAGGGTTCAGCCCATTGCACTGGGTCGATGAGAGGTCTAAGTCTAGCCAGCCCTTGCCTGAATAACTGTGGTACCTGAATATTTAGAGGTGTTTGCGAGTGGGTACTCGACAGGGAATGTTCCACGAGTGTGGATAGACTTCCCGAAAGTATGCCTGATTGCACAAAGGTTTGATGCCAAAACCTCCTCTCTGCGCACGGACGGCCACCAGGCGCTCCAGAGTGGAGGCTCCCTTTCCCCGACAAAAAGGCTTTGAGATGGGTATGGGAAGTATTACTCATTGCACAACGACAAGAGAAGAAACCCATTACAATATCTTATTTTGCACAGGGGATCAGGCCTCTGCTTTCCTTCACTGAGTTGGTGCCGCGCTTGATAGGCAAAAGGCTGTTCCATCTTAATAAAATTGATAGGGGGAGATGTTAGGAGCCGCAGTGAGCATGACAACATTCGCCATTACAAGATGGCGCGGGCATCCTGTGTTCCCACAAATAAACAACTAACTGCGCAGGTGCAAAAGGCAAAAGCGCGCCAAAGTCACTGCCCATCCCGGGGCGTAATAAGGGGTAATGAGTGAACAGCCAATCAGAAGTGAACATACCACTCTAGAGTACATATAGCAGTGCCTTTCCCGGGCTTGGGGTCTTCAGCTTCTGCTGATACGAGAATAAAGCCTCGCTGTGGTAACTACCCAAACACTGCCTCACGTGTCTCTTTTGAGGGCAAAGGGGACTTGAAAGGGGCCCGGAATAAGCAGGGACTGAAGAAAAGGCCACTCAGAGACTGCCCCACCTGAGGATTCATCCCACATGCAGACACCAGACCCATACACTACTGCTGATGCCAAGAAGTACTTGCTGACAGGAGCCTGATATAGATGTCTTCTGAGACTCTGTCAGAGCCTGACCAATACAGACATGGATCCTTGCAGGCAACCTTTGGACTGAGCATTGTGACACCAATGTAGGAGTTGAGGGAAGGACTGAAGGAGTTGAAGGGTTTTACAACCCCATAGAAAGAACAAATATATTAACCAGACCATCCAGAGCTCCCAGGGACTAAACCACCAACCAAAGAGTACACATGTAGGAATCCATGGCTCCAGCTGCATATGTAGCAGAGAATGGCCTTATCTGGCCTCAGTAGGAGGGGAGGCCCTTGATCCTATGAATGCTCAATGCCCCAGTATAGGGTAATTCTAGGGAGGTGAGGCCAGAGTGGGTGAATGAGTGGGGGAGCAGCCTCATAGAAGCAGAGGGAGGGCAATGGGATAGGGACTTTTCAGAGGGGAAACCAAGAAAGGGAGAACATTTGAATTATAAATAAATAAATTATTCAATAAAAATTAAAAAACAATTGACACTGAGGAAATTTAAAGAATCATTCAGTCTTATTTCAAAAGTCTGTACTCCACAAATTTGAACATTGCCAACTCATTCTATGAGGCCACACCCTGATACCTAAAACACAAAAAGACTCAATAAAGAAAGGGAATTTTAGACCAATCTCCTCATAAATATTGATGTAAATATACTGAATAAAATACTTGAAAACCAAATGCAAGAACATATAAAAGCCATCTTTCACCATGATCATGTAGGTAAAAAAGCTGGGAAACTGCAGAGAGTTCCTCATGCCAGTCTGTGTGTAGTTGTCTGGGAATGCTCTGGGTTCCTCCAGCTGGAAGTTAGGCCCAGCTGCTCACTAAAGGCCTCTCCACAGTTCCTCAAGGCACAGCTCCAACACACGAGAAAGTCCTTGGGCTTCCAAAACCAGTTTATTGGCATGACAGATGGTGGATGGATCTGGATGCATACCCCCTAAACCCAGGGAAGTCCTGAGTTAAATAGGGGGGAAAGAGAGGGGAGGGGCTGGGGAGAAATGCTTAATTGGCTCCACCCTCTGGCCTTTAGGTACCTCATTAGTATGTAGATCTCTCTAGGGCCTGAGGCCTGTTTATCACGCCCTCCACCCATGTCCTACATGTCCTACGTGACTGAATGGCTCAGGTTGAATGGAGATCAGACCTGGTGTCAGGAGCCTGGGTTCTGGGGGCATGGCCGAACCCACAACCCAAGAACCAGGATACCCTTCCATGGCCCAACATCCCACTCTCTTTTCTTTCATAAAAGGAGGGGCAACTCTGTGTAAATGAGATGTGTACTACACGGAGTAGTCTGGAATCTGGGAGCATGGAGAGATATATGCCGTCCCTGACAGGCAATGTACTGTTGGGTACCCTGGCTATCTCAAACCCAGTGCTCTACTGGGGAGACCAAACCATCTTTTTATGGCCCAACATCTTACTCTTTTAGTGAAAATTTTGGATGAGGGAGTTAAAAGAAAACACTATGAAGGCCATAGGGTATGGCACAGTTAAGCCACAGGGTAGGGGGAGCTGGGAGTGTGTGGGAAAAAACTCACAGGGGGAGTCCAGCGGCAGGGACAAAGTCATGAGGTCTGGTGGCAGGGTCCCAGGTGGACTTCCCACACCGACAGCAGAGGGTCCACATTCATACAGCCACTGCAGGCGGGCCAGTGGCTGCATCAGGAAGATTCAGGGTTCTAAAGGCTAGGAACCTGGCAGCAGGCTCAGGAGACATGTAGAGTCCAGTTTTCCAAAGCTTTTATTGTTCGTGGTGAGGTGAATGGGTATAGATGGTTTTTGATCTCCCCCCCAAAGCCAGGGGAGCCTGGCTTTTATAGGGAGGGGGAGAAGGGGAGGGAATAACTTAATTAGCTATGCCCCTCAGCCTTTAGATAACTCATTAATATTTTAATCTCTGGAGGTGGAGACCCATACCCTCTACCTGAGTGCTACATGACTGAAGGGCACAGGTTGAATGGAGATTAGACCTCATGCCAGAAGCCTATGTTCTGGGGGTGGTGACCAAACACTCACAACCCAAGAACCAGATACCCTTCCAAGGCCCAACAGGAGTGGGGGTTAGGAAGGCAAGGGATCATTGAAACAATTAAACACAGGTGGTACAGTTTGACGGTAATAACATCTGATTAATCTAAATAGACATTATGTTTTCCTTACTAACATGTAACTTTTAGCTATTTGACTTTGGCAAAGGAGTTCATCTGCAGCTGGAAGGTCTGGATCTGTCTTCTGTAGTGAGTGTCTCTGGGTCTGGCATGTGTCCCTGGAGTTTTCAGTATGTGCCTCTGGATCTCAGCATATATATCTGGGTCTCAGCGTGTATCTCTGGGGTCTTCAGTCAGATGAAGTGGCTGGAAGAAGCCTTCATTGCAAGCAGGTTCCAAGGGATGACATTGTCTCTGCTGGACTTGTGGGAGCACCTATAGGATAATCACAACAGGGAAGCAGCACCCTGGCAGGGGGATGTCTGCAAAGGGTGTGTAGCAAGCATCAGGCTACTTGGGAGCAAGCACAAAATGGTCTGTTATTGAGATCCTAGAAAAGTAAAGGTGTTTGAGGAAATTTAGTCTTAGAAGGCACTTTTGAGTCTGCTTTGGATGGCTGAGGAAGAAAAACAGCATTTTAATTATGTATCTGAGGTAGGCAGCAACAGTTTGTCTGTAAAAAGAAACTAGTTGTTAATTAAAAGCTGAAAAATGATGATCAGCATGTTGATTTAACCCGTGGAAGTAGAGTAGATGACTTTTGAACCTTAAAGAAATCTTAAAAGTTGAAAAAAATGTTGGACATATATCATGAGTGTTAGAGAGGAAAGGAGACATTTAAATAAAAAAACAAGAAAATGTTTGGTTGAAAAACAGGAACGTTAGTTGTTGTAGGTCTTCCTGTTGGGGAGAAGGAGCAGTAATGGCAGGTTTAGAAGCAGTGGGGGAAGGGCCTTGCTCTGCCATGTATTTGTTGTTTCTATATATCAGTACTGTTTTACACATGCAACATCCTGGTTAAACTTCATTTTCAAACCTCAGAAATAGATATATAACTATTACTTCTATTTGCAGAACTTGTATTTATAGTCTGAGATAGGTTGTTTCTACTCATGTAGTTAATAAATAATTGAGTTAGATATTTAAACCAGAAAATCTGACATCTAAGCCCAATTTTAAATCAAGATTTGCCTTTTCTTGTACATACAGTGTTTGCACAAATGTGAAAAAACATTCCATAAGAAGCATAAAATAGTATCATATTCTAGAGAGTGTTTTTACCAAATATCAATGGAAAATGAAAATTATGCAATCCCATTTCTACAAACTAACTCAAGATGCAGCATCAAACCTGTGCAAACAGCAAGTTACATGGTTTCCATAAAACCTTTTCAAAGTAGAAGGTGAACATGATATTAGATTGAATATTTACTAGCTGAATACATTATCTGTGGTGTGTTTGTGCCTTATAAAACTTGAAGTACTGTTTTTGAGTAACTGATAATGTAACAAACATAAAACAAGACACAAAATGGCAATATAATATGGATCTTACTAGATATTGTTCCTTTTACAACTAGATGCATTCTCAATCTTTTTTCTACTGTATTCTTTCTCCCCAAGCACAGATTACACTACCATGTTCTTACCTCTATTGTCTTAGATTTGAAGAATTTAAGATCTTTTTCCCCAGAGGAAGAAAGCTTCTCCCAGGGAATATGTACAGCTTCTAGTAAATTTTGCATCCTAAAAATTAAAAAAAAGAAATAACATAAGACTAAGAAAGAGATTGCGTGGTCTTTGCCATTTACATAATGTTGGATTTCAACCACTGGTAAAGGAAACTGACATGCAGCTGCATAACAGAAGTGAAGAAGAATCTTTTTATTACATTTTCTCATTAATTTTGTGCATGCACATGTGCCATGGCGACTGTATGGAGGTCAGCCTTTAACTTGAGGAGTTAGTTCTTTCTTTCTACAAAGTGAGATTAAACTCAGATTGTCAAGTCTTTGAAGCAAGTTCTTTTAGCTGCCCATTGAGTGGTCTTGCCAACCTAGAAGGATTTCTTTATTGTTTAGAGATTTTATTGAGACATGTGAAGATAGTCACTTCTTCAAGAAAAATTCATTCAATAGGATGGTAGCCAAGTAAATAAATATACTGATGTGGCAGAGAAGCAGAGGGGGGAGAATGAGCTTGGAGTGAAAAGGGGATGGCAAGAGAGGCTAGAGGTGGAAAAAATGAAGAGATGAGCAAGAGAAAAGTACAACGACATATACATATAAAATGTCAACATGAAATATGTCACTTTGTATTTAAACTTAAATTTGTAAATGATTAGAAAATACCCAAGTTTTAAAAGAAGAAATATTTAAGTGTTAAATTTCTGATTATATGTTCCAGTTTACCTCAAGGTTGTATTTGTTCTTCTTATTAGTAACCCTAGTCAAATATTTTTATACCTTTCCCATCTTTGCATATTTCTGACCATATTGTAACTAGTCCATTGGGTTTAACTTTATTTCAGCTTTGATGTCTTTCATTTGTTATAGTTATGTAAATATAGTCTTTCTCATAAGAATAAGAATAAGAATAAAAATAAAAGTTTTATACTTGTTGAATTAAAAAAAAAAAAAAAAGAACTATGGGTCTGGGTAGATCCTGGGCAGCAGCTCTGCACCCAATATTACAAAACCCAGAGGAAGTGGGGATCCTAGGAGCTCTAACCCAGGCAGCATCACAGTGTCTTTATGACTCTCTGGGTATGGAAGGAGTGACTGCTGCCTCTTCTGCCCTGATTTTACAAGAACTCTGAAAAGTTGGCTTTAAAAACAAAAAAGGAAACTGTACCCCCCAGAAATACTCTTCATCATGACTTGTTCACTTTTAATTTTCTATAACTGAAAGCTCATGGCAAATTTGCTGCTGACTGCCTCTGGCATCGCCAAGACCAATAAAAACTATGCCACCTCTATGTGGAAGGACCCTCTTACCCTTAAATGGAATGGCCTGGACCCAGGTCTCATATGGGGTCAAGGATTGATATGCCTGTTTGATACCATAGAAGGCACAGATAAATGGCCACCAAAAAGATTAATAAAATAAATAGGTACCCCCACAAAGCCAGGCCCAATTATAAATAAGATGAATAACAATTGACATCCAGGGAAGAGAAATATCCTCAAGAATTCTCTTCTTTTTCCTTTCCAGGCAAAAATGAATCACCCATGATGTCTGCTGTTATAAGTTCTAATCCTGATGCTGGCCTCCAGTCTTACACTACTCAGACCTTCAATGAGCCATTGACAAGGACAACAAACAGCTAGAGATTGACGTCACAAATCTGAAAAAATTCCTTGTTTTGCTGTCTGATGTGATCTCCAAAAATTGCAAACGATTTTATTGGACTTGATTTACACTTTTACAATAGAAAAGACTGTGTACAGCTCTAGACTGTGTACAGCCCTTAAAGAAGAATGTTGCTTTTATGTTGACAAGGCAAGGATGGTTAAAGAGAGCATGAAAAAGGTTAGAGAAGGCCTTGAGAAAAGACAGAGAAAGAAAGAGAAAGATGAGAGCTGGTACAAGAATTGTTTTTTAACCTCTCCATGGTTGCTAACCCTACTTCCTTCCATCTTGGGACCGTTAATTGGGTTATTTTTGCTTATTTCTTTTGGTCCCTGGGCCTTAAATAGGCTGACTAACTTTGTGAAACAACAGATAGATAATTTGGTAGCAAAACCTATTCAGATACATTATCATAAGTTAGCTCTGGAGGACCATGAGACTCAAGAAGAAGTTGTTACTCTATTCAGGGTGTTCCCAAATCCCATCTCCACTCAGCCTAAAAGAGGGGACTTCTGCCCCTAGACCAAGCAGAGAGGGGCCTGCCAGAACCCCCTCTGACTGGCGATCTGAATTTGTTCTTAGGCTGCAAGGCTAAGCACTGCAAGGGAATATAAATAAAAGTTAAAAATATCTTTCTGGGTTCCCTGAGGGACAAGCCTGACTGCATAGGGATTGATGGCAAAACTATCCCCTTTCCAGAAAAAAGACATCAGGATGTGTATGGCCCTCATGTCTCACTGGACAACTACAGGAGGACCAGGGCCATTACAAGGTCCCGTTTAATTACTGGAGGTCAGGCCTCTATCCCTGCCTTCACAAGATTAGAATCGCCACAACCCTTCTATACTTGAAGAAGAGAGGTGATGTCAGGGGCAGCCCTGCTTATACACTGAAGGCCTAAAATTAGCCATAGGCTTAAAATCAGCACTAGGCCTGACATACATGCTTGCTAACACAAAGTCTTGGGTCTCTGTGGAAAAACACTGAAACAGATGGCTATAAGCTATTGTAAACAGGCAGCTTCTGCAGAAATTTACCAGCCTGAGTAGTCATAGACCTTTAAATAGGCAGCCTTGGCAGATAGTATCAACTTAGATAAGGACAAGTGAATCATAGGCAGAGTCATAGTGACCTGACCCCTGAACCTTCACCCAGCCAATACCCTGTTCTGAAAGATATCTGTACCCCCCTAAACACCTATGCTCCTGTGTCATTCCCTTCCCCACATCCTGCCTTTTTGTGTTTATAACCCCTGTTGTGAAAAACTAAAAATTATGATTTGATTAAAAAAAAGAAAGACTACATGCACATACCAAAAAGAAAAAAAGACAAGAAAAATGACTCAGAAATTGTACTAACAGAGTTTGGAATTACTACACCAGGGAAAATAGATTTTAATAACATCAGACATAAGTAGATAAAAATGTGTTGTGTTGTGGAGGGAAAAAGACATAGGGGAGGTAAGGTATTTGACCAAACTGTCAGATGTCAACATTGGTTGATGATATTTTTTGTATCCTTTGTATTAGAGACCCAGAATTTCACTTAGATAGTGCCCAAAGGTAAAATCAGAGGGAAATGGCAGTGAAATATCATTCATTTACCTCTCTAGATCATCTCTTCTTCTAGTCCATGACTGCCTTCTACTTCCCTTCTACTTGGAGGTACATGGTGTCAAGCACTGGAGGATAAAAGATGAAAAGCACGTTGGTTAAAGAAACTTAATTTCTTGGGACTTCCTTGTGAGGCAGTTTTGGATTTGCTGTGACCACTCATATTGAATTTTTAAACTGACATTATATACATGTTATTTCTTTCTAAATGCCAATGACCATGTTCCCATTCTCATTCACTTGTAGTTATTACTGGTAACAGTTCATCTGGGACAGGTATTGGATCATTGCATTAAGCTTTGTGTTTTTCCTATATTATAGTTTCATGGGTTTTCCTCTTTTAATAGAAAGGTCCTCACACAACCATATGAATATATTGTATATTAAATATTGAGGAAATGATGTAGGATAAGAAAAGAGTGTGGATACTGAATGCCTACTAAAGGTCTATGTGTTAAAGGGTTGGTACTAGAATGATACACTGGGAAGCTATCCTGGACCTGTGACAAGTGAGGTTTCATCTGAGGTAACTGGGGACAGGCCATTAGAGAACTTTGTGGCTCCTGCTCCTTTCTTTCTTTCCATCACTCTTTGTCTTTATTTCTCCTATAGCCTCTCTATTCTGACTCATGAAATGAGTTGTCTCTCTTCTGATTCTGCCATTATGTGCTGGGAAAGGCTTGAAACCAGCAGGCATTTGACTGGAAAATCCTGAGATATGAATCAAAGTAAGCCTTTAAAGTTAGTTTCCTCAGGCATTTCATTCTAATATTTGAAAAAATACATAGTGCCCCGGTCTTAAATTCAAAATAAGAAAGGTTAAAACAGAGAGTTCTTTTTCTTTTTTATTGGATATTTTATTTATTTACATTTCAGATGTCATCCTCTTTCCCCATTTCTCCTCTGCAGAAACCCCCTATTATATCCCACCTCCTTTATACTTTTATACACAATATATTTTATTCATAATATAACACTGCTTCATCATGTCTATTAATAAAGACCGAATGAGTGTATTCTCTAAAATGGCTCCCCCAAGCCACCCAAAGTGTGCCATGGTCTTTCCGACTCACTTAGCATCATCTTTTACTCCAATTCCCCGATTGTTTTGTGGTTAATAAATAAGCCATTGACAAGTATTCCTTCAAAATTGCACATTATTCTCTTTTCTGACTACTCTTCTGATTCAGAAAGTGTTACTGAGTCCCCAGCGAATCTGCTGTGGCCTCTCACTTTGTGTCTCTGTTAGGTTCAGGATCTCTTCACATATGTTGTATTACAAATCACTGTTAAAATACTTCAAAGCTCTTGATTCTCTGTTAAATACAAACAAATGACTTAGCTCGGGACAGAAACAGAAGAGTGTAATGTGCTGGTATGAACAAAATATGTGATACATATATATGAAAATACCATTAAGAATGAGTTTATTCTATTTTGTATGTTAATTAAAATGACTTTACTTTTTATTTAAGATATCTCAATTTAAAACCCACTTCTCATTTTATATCACTTCTTTTCTCAAACAATCACTTTACTGAATCAGTTACTCACAAGGAGGTGCCTCTGTTTTTTATTAGATATTTTATTTATTTACAATACAGACGTCATCCCCTTTCCCTCTTTCCCTCTTTCCCCTCCCTAGGACCCCCTATCTCATTCCTTTTTTCCTTTTATACTATTTTAATTACATGCATGTAGTAAGGTCAGTTATAGGTTGAGGGTCTAGCAATACAATAGATGCAAATAGTCAAGGAACAAGCAAGACAATAAAGACAAATAGTCAAATAACAAGCAAGGCATTAATCCCAATTACATAAACACTCTTGTGATCACTGTTTCTAAGGGCTTGTCAAGATGAACAAAGTATTGGAGCCTACTTTTCTGTCCTAGCCTAAGGTCATTTTCATGTCTGAAGCCTACTTCCCTACTCTAGCCTAGAATTTGGATTCCTATCTGAAATTCTTCTTTGTTCTAGCCTAAGATTTAGATTCCTTCCTGAAATTACTTCTTTGTTCTAGCCTAATGTTAGATTCCTGCCCGAAGCCTACTTCCTTGTCTTTGGCCAATGTCATATTCCTGCCAAACAGCCCATTTCCTTGTCCTTGGCCCATGTCAGATTCTTGACAAGCAGCTCCAAATACTCTCTGCCTCTCCCCTTTTTTATTTCATTAACAAGACTGTGGCTGTCTTAGGTCATTCTCACAAGAATGCCTTCCTTACCCATCATGTAATATGCATTATCCAAGTAATGAATTTCTGTCTTAGGTTGGTAAGGCACTGTGCAGAATGTTACCCATTCTTGGCTTGCCAGCCTGTTAATTTAATAACACTGTCTGGGGGTCCATTTTCAGGTTCAAGCCATGTACTTTGACTGCCAACATGTTGATATTGTTAAAAAAAAAAAAACATTAACACGATGGGCAGGAATAAAACTATTCCCATGACCAAAAGGGCTAGTATGCTCAAGCTATGTATGCCATTTTTGAAGCTTGACCAAGCCAGGCGGTGGTGGCGCATGCCTTTAATCCCAACACTTGGGAGGTAGAGGCAGGCGGATTTCTGAGTTTGAGGCCAGTCTGGTCTACAGAGTGAGTTCCAGGACAGTCAGGGCTATACAGAGAAACCCTGTCTCAAAAAACCGAAAAAAGAAGAAGAAGAAGAAGAAGAAGAAGAAGAAGAAGAAGAAGAAGAAGAAGAAGAAGAAGAAGAAGAAGAAGAAGAAGCAGCTTGACCAAAATAGATATACTGACCTCAGGGTGCTGCTGTTTCAATGTAACCTTGCACATAGCATAATTTTCCCTCTTCTACTAACTTACCAGCTATCTCCATTGAACCTGTCCTGGCAGTTATTCTCTGATTCATTAAAAAGGTTGCTTTGTATAATATTTTGATAGTTTGTTATCATCTAAAATTATACATGATAAATGCATTGCTGTTTACTTTCCATATTGTACTTTCCCAAGTAGATTATGATTTCTTGAAGATAGATTATGTACCACTGTTATGACCTTTTTATTGAATCATCCTGTTGATCCTGAGGAAATCTAAGTATATGTGAGTTCCAAAAATATCTTTCAAAATTATAGACTGCCAAATATTAGTAATTGCCAATTTTGTTTACAATCAGAAAAGGCTTGGTAAATTTAGGATTGTAAATGCCTGCATAGATTAGAGAGTGTATCAGAACCAATTTTATATCATTAAAATAGACTGGGAAAGCAGAGTGCACTGGAATAGAGTAGAGCTAATTGAACAAACAATTAAGTGAGCTATGATTGTAAATATGAAAAAAGGAGTCCAGTGAAATTTTCTGGCCATATTACTTTTTGTTAATATTTTGAATTCAGTAAGACTGTTCTCAAACAAGTTACAGTTTATGGTCTTTTGCTCTTCTTGTAATTACAAAGGTTATTTAATCTGATACAGCACAGAATTAAAGTGAATTGGTAAAGATCTGTGATGCAGAGAAACCCAAAACCATATATAAAAAAACCATAGCCCCAAGAAGTAGACCCACTCAACACATCTGAAGTGCCCATATCCAATGTTTATGACAAATTTCAGCAGAATTAGTAATTAGTGACCTCTCTCTCACACAAGGCAAATCCTTGGTAAGCTATAAATGCAGAGGCTATGGTGCATATTGGAACTTAGTACTAGTGCTTGCAATGGTAGTCACAGTTGGAGTGATGAGGAAAGCATGGTAGTGGTCATAAGGAAGTTCCTGATTTGTATGGCTCTGGATTAAGTTATTTTTTAACAGAGTTATAATGTCTCTATGTTGTGTGCACATGTGTGTAAGTGTGTATGTGTGTTTATGTGTGTGCCTGCATGTGTGAGTGTGTATATGTGCATGTGGTTTCCTCTCATTTGAAATTATGTGGTCATCTAGCAATCATTAATTCTAAATACCATTTTAAAAAATGTCCAGATGCTAGGAAATGGCAGTTACTACAATAGAATAGAAAAAAAGCTTGTCACCTAAATGCCAACACATTCTGGAAGTTTGATTGTTTATATTGAATTTTATTGTACAAGTAGAAAAAATATTGTTCAGTTATAGGTACTTATACCAGAGTTTTCTGTTGATATTTACTTAACAATTCTGAGAACTTCGTAACACACACAAACTTGCAAATCTAAATTAGCCTCTGCTTACATGAAATTTTCAAAGACTAATAGCAACATTTTCCATTTTGTGTACTAAAAACCAGCATGGAAAACCCAAGTCAAACTGTATCTTGAATATGTAACTAGGAAATGATGAGTGGGTGATAGGACCAGGGAAGATGTAGCAATGCACTTATGCAAACAGTGTGAACACTGTGCTTAAAGGACCATTGTGCTCTTACTAGCACATGAACTATATTTAAAAGATATATCTTTTCTTCTTCTGTCTAAGCTGCCCTATTACATGGCATTTTGATGACCTGTTGTCTGAAAGGGCTACAAGGTTCTGCTAGTTTCTATTAATTTTATTACTCAACCATTTTAATCTTTTTAATTGTTTTCCAACAGTATGTGTATACTTATTTTCCTTTATATTTATACACATACATACAATACCTAGAGAATTAGTAAAATACCCTTTATTCACTATTGAAACTACATTGCATGCATACTAATGTAGGAAATCTGTAAGTAAGATGAATGAAGTGAAGGACTACACAAATCTATACATCTACTAAGCAGAGAATCCATGTTTCCTGAGGCTTGTGTTTCTCAGCATGTATGCACAGACAGTAGATGTGATTATGTTGTTTTATCTCCTTCCCTACGACTCTTTAAATATTTTTTGTTTTTATCCTATCTGAATCTGTCCTACTCCTGTTTTTATCCTTCCTACTTTGCTTTGTTTTATTAAAATAGAGCACTTACAAGAAATAAACTCTTCAGTTTATGATTAGGCACTCATGTTGGTGAGACTTCTTGTAACTTCTGATACTACTAGTAGCAGACACAAATTTTACACAAAACTCCTGATTATCTGGCTCTTACAAGTTTTCTGCCCTCTTTACTACAATGTTTCCTGAATCTTAGTTATAAAATTTGTTTTGTAGATGTTTCCTTTGGTAATGTACTCCACAAATCTGCATTTAATTGGTTGCCATTTTCTGTAATGGCTCAGGTTGTATTTAAGAGAAGTTTCTAGGACAACAGTCACGACAAAGTGGATAGGTAGTGGTGGTAGACAACAAGATCTCCTCCCTTCCAAAGAATTACAGGTGACTCAAGAATGCTGAGAGTGGGAGAAATTTTCTTACCTAGGAAGGAGCACAATAATTGGTTACCCAACAGCAAATGGTCAGACCAGGATCAGTCTCTCTGCCTGCTGCCTGTGGATCAGCTCTCAGCTACTGCTCCAGCGCCATGCCTGCTGCTTCCACATTATCCACCATGATGATCACAGACTAACATTCTGCAACTGTAAGCAACCCCCAATTAAAAGCTTTCTTCTATAAGTTGACTTGGTCATGGTGTTTCTTTACAACAAAAATAGCAGTAACTAAGCCAATATAATAATCTCAAATATAAAAGAAAATACAAACTGCACAATATTTATTATTGAGAGTAAGAGGAAAGAAACTGTTGTAGAAAAATTTTGATTGAAACAAAATTTACACACATAGTGTATTAACTTGTATTTCTTTAAAATAAAGCTATTTGGTGAGCTATAATATCCACTCTACTCATTTAAGTGAGAAATTGTGTTTCAAGTTTTCTGTGTAATGGCAGAATGGTTGAATTTGTTGTATATGTGGGGTTCCCTGGCTGCTCAGTTGAGTGTGCAGAAAACAAGAGTATACCAATCAGGAACCACTGAAGAGGTAGCACCCAATGGTTGCATCCAAGGGATTCAGAGGAACAAATTGATGTTCTCTCAGTCTTAATTGAAAGAAGTGACTTGTTTTGTTAAAAGTTTGCAACTTTGACTTGTAAAATGGCTCAATGGATAAGGCTAGCAAGCCTGGTGACTTCACCCTCAGTTTGAATCCTGGGAAGCACATGGAGACAAAAAACTGGCTTTCCACATGTATCATGTTCCTTGCACCACACCAACACTAGTAAATAAATGTAATTTCAAAAAGTTAGTTATCTCTATAAACCAAACATCATTCTAGTACAAAAAAGGAATGTCAGTGATTTGAATTTTATCAAAGTTACATAGATTTATATTATTCCTTTTATTTCTTTTGGATTTTGTTACGTAACAATTCAAGATATTTTCTCTGCCTGTATTCATTGTTGTTATCTTTGAGACCCAATATCTGATGACAAGTACCAGTCCATACAAAAATTTCAAATTTTTGAAGAGCTCCTTCAATCTTTCATGTTTGACATAGGTCATGTCTTCTATACCCAAAGGACACTCTAATTTTCTCACACCTATGGCAACTTTACATTTTCTGTGGAGTATTCCAGTACATTGTGTCTTAGTACTGTTTTATACTTAAATCACACCCTTTCTCTTAGAGCTCTTATGTGTCTGCCCTAATGTTCTTCTTATATCCATGCTTTGCTGCAGTTCTTCCTTCTTGAAATTCTAATAAGCAAGTATGAATACAGTCTTATCTGTGAGAAAGTTACTCTATTACAGGGAGGTAAGTATTATGCTCATGAATAGTATTACATAAGACCTGTATATAGTAAGAGGAGTAAAAATGTCATGCCTTCAGAGAGAAATTAAAAATACATTAGCATTACTGCCCTGGCCTGCAGGGATTCAACAAGACCCTAGGGAAGAAGGCGAAAGAATGATAGTACAAGAGACACAAAGAAGCAGCACTTGTCTGAATATCTGATCAAGTGCTTAAACTTTATTGTTCAGGCTGCAGTTATAAAGGCAAACAGACAGGAGGGTTATCTAACAGTCAGGGTAGGGTCATCCCATAATTGCAAATTTCTCTAAGCCCACAAGAATTCCTAGCCCAAATTATGTATCTAAGTATTTTCTCACAATCGAGAAGGCAATTAAAACATTTTTCAGCTTGAGTTGCTTATCTGATTAATATTTCCCCCTTGGCAGGAATGTAATAAAGTATTCCTTGACTCAGGCTACTTACTTAACTGACATTTACTTTCAGGCAGAAGGGCAATAAAAGTATTTCTAAACTCAGGCTTTTTACTTAACTGACATTTGCTCTCAGGCAGAAGGGAATCTTGGCTCCCAGCACATTGCTATATACTTTAGAATGTTGTTTGGTTCAACTCTCTATTCTTTGGAACAGCTCTCATCCATCAATCATTATATTTGTAAGATTTTCAATTGTTTTGTTTGAATAAAACTCTCTGAGAGTTGAGTTTGTTTTTGGTTTCTCCTTACACTAAACAGAAAATTTCTCACATCACTACCAATCAAAGTTTTATATAACTTCCACAGCTATATCTGTCTTAGTTGTTCTATTGCTATGATAAAACTCCATGACCACAAACAAGTTGAAGAAGAAAAGGTTTAGTTTACCTTACACCTCTCATGTTATACTGTATTGCTGACAGAAGCCAGGGCAGAAACTCAATCAAGGCAGGAGGCAGAGCCATGGAGAAGTGATGTTTACTGATTTGGTGTATATATCTTGCTTTACCTGCTTCCTTGTAGTAGGCAGGACCATAAGCTCAGAGGCAACACTGAGCTTGACCTCTTGTATAAATCACCAGTCATTAAAATGAACCATAGGCTTGTTCACAGGCCAATCTGCTAAGGACTTTTTCTCAATTAAAATCCCCTGTTCCAACATGATACTAACTTGATTAAAATTGAGATAAAACCCAGCTAGCAGTCTGGCACTAGAGGTGTTAGAGTAGTGACTGCTATGACACACGTGTATCAGCCAGTAGGTTGCAGAGAGGGGAAAGACTCTGCTGAGTGTTGTGACCTACAAACATCTGAATGACTAGTAGCCTAACATTCCCTGAAAAAGTGAGCCCAAGATGACCACAAGTCCAGCTCCAGGGGGCCCTGACAGGGAGATAGCTTGAGATGACCACCAGTCCAGTACCTCTCAGGTCTTGAGGGGCAGATTATGCCCAAGATAACCCCTGCCCAGCACCATAATGCACAAGCATAAATTCAAGCACTCATGATTTTATGGCTAACAGAACACCATGAAAAAAGGGCTGGAGAGATTGTAAGAGCAAGAAATCCAGAATGTCTTCATTAAAGCATTCTTCTAGAAATGGCTATATAAACAAGACCAGAACAATGGCTATAAAAATAAGCATATTAATAGGTAAGTAAAAATGTTCATGTTAACATGCAAGTAAAAATAAACATGTAAGTAAAAAAGGAGTCACCCTTAGACTGGGTGATCTCTACATTGTGTTAAGCTGTGGTTTCCTGTGATGGTCTCCATTTGCTGTATAGAGATGCTGCATTGATGAGGAGTAGTAGCTATACTTACTTGAGGGTATAAGGATAATATTTTGGATATAATAAAGAATTGTTTAGCAAAGCAGTAATAATAGGTTTGTTAGTAATGTCCATGATCTTACTAACCCTAGGAAACTGATTATGTTTCCAGTACCAAGCATGATTTATATCCTGTTTTGTAACTTAAGTGCAACTGGACAGCTGCTGGTTGTCAATAACATTGGAGTGCCACATTTTTCACTTTTACAGATTTCTTGTCACCCTGGGCCAGCAGAAAGAATGGAAGCAGGCAACTTCAGGAGGTAGGAGGTTGGGGGTACCCTCTTGAATGTACCAGAGACTTGGAAGATGAAAGACTCTCAAGATTCAAAGGGAGGGGCCTTAGATAAAATGTTCAACAGTAGGGAGAGTAAAGTTATAGAGCCCACCTCCAACAGGAAGATAGGGAATCAGGTGAGGGACTGTGATTCCACAGTCAAAATTTTGACCTATAATTGTTCCTGATTGAAAGAACTGCAGGGATAGAAATAGATAAGGGCCTGAGGAAAAGCATGATCAAAGACATGCCCAAAGTGGGATCAGCTCAAGGGGAGGTCCCAAGGCCTGATAATATTACTGAGGCTATGGAGAACTCACAAAAGAGGACCTACCATGACTGCCTTCCAAAAGACCCAACAGAGTCAGATGCAGATATTTGCACCCAACCAATGAGCAGAAGCTGCTGATGCCTGTGGTTGAGTTAGGAAAAGCTGGAGGAAGCTAAGGAAGAGTGTGACCCTGTAGGAGGACCAGCAGTCTCAATTAACCTGAACCCCTGAGATCTCTCAAACACTGGACCACCAACCAGGCAGCATACACCAGCTGATATGAGCCTCCCAACACATATTCAGCAGAGAACTGCTGTGTGTGGGTTTAGTCATCGAAGATGCACCTAACCCTCAAGAGACTGGAGGCCCCAGGGAATTTAGAGGTCTGGTGGGGTAGGAACATCTTGTGGAGACAGGGGGCAGGGAGGAGGTATAGGATGTAGAACAGTTGTAGGGTGGACCAGGAAAAAAAAATAAAATTTGGAGTTGAAAATAAATAAATAAATAAATAAATAAATAAAATATAATTTCAAAAATAAGCAAGTGCACCAATATCAATTTAAAAATTAATAATCTTAAAGTCTGAAAATGTAGAAAATGAATCAATGAGCTTTAAAGACAACTTTCTGAGTCTCCCCCAAAGCCATAAAACTTTTAAAATGATACAGACAAAAGTGTTTTAAATGCAAATAAATATTCAGTTTCCCTTTTTGTACCTTCTTCATGAACTATTTACAATAGGGCTGTGTCAGCCTAGTTTCAACACAGGTTTCAAAATCGCACTGTTACTTTACATTAGGCAATTAATATTGAAATCTAGTCTTTACAACATCTCTAGAAGGACTAGAGAGAGGGACAGAAATATATCAGAATGTAGGTATTGCATTAGTAAATTTTAAAATGTACCTATCTGCTCATGGTGTTAGAATACATGGTAGAGTAATTTCATTGATTTTAAAAAAAATTTTTTCCAATAAAACTGACTATAAGCAATTAAGAAATATTATCCTGTAGTGATCTTACTCTACCAGGTGTATCCTCAAATGATCTCAGAGAAGGTCTTGTTTGAAGAAAGTTAGTCATTCTGGCCTTGAAGAAGGACACTATTGTTTTAAAGGCAGTGGAATGGGAAGAAGGATGTAGACTCTCTTAGATTTATGAACTATGGGGCAGGAGACAATGAAAATGTTGCTCTCTAGACACAGGATCCAAACTCTTCTACCACAGAGCTTCATATGAAATGTTCTCCCATTCAGAGTGTTGTGATACTGAGAATTGGATCCAGCTAAACTGAACTGGAATACCAGAAGCACAGTGAAATGATAATTGTCCTGTTTAAAGCCACCTAGTTTGTGAAAATGGTTATAGCTAACTTGCCCCTATTAATATGCTTGTGTATCTAATTGTGGAAAGTCAATAGAGATGTGGATTTATGAAGTGGGTTATTGTCATACAGGTGTGACTGACATTTAGTATCAATCCTCCTCCATCAGCCACCAGTGTGCTGATTGGAGCCATGCCAAACATCTCCAGCTGCAATTAATTTTAAAAGAATATATAACACAAATTTGCTTTCTAGTTCTTGTGGGATTGGGGAATACATAGAAAAGGGGGAAATAGAGTCTAGGGAACATGGCATAATACCTTACACAGGTAACACGTAGTTACTTCAAACACAGTGGCATTTTGAAAATCAATGTGTGGTTGTGTTTTAATGACTTATGGAATATAATAATAATAACATGACCATTCCAAACTGCACCAGTGCCCTGAGCAATCTTCAAAACCCAGAGAAGCCTGGACTCCCAGGAGCTCTAACACACCCAGCAACATAGGATAATAAGATCACAGGATCTCAGGAGCTTAGCCACACCCGGATTTCAGGAGCCTAGAAGCAGCCTGACTCATAGGAGCTACCACATCCAGGATCTCAGGATCACAGGATCAGAGACATCTGGAATCTGAGGATTTTTGACACAACCAAGATAACAGGACAGACAGCCTCCAGTCAGAGACAGTGAGTGAAGGTAGCACTAGAGATAACCCAAGCACAAGAACACAAGCAACAGAAACCAAAGTTAGTTGGCATCATCAGAACCTAGTTCTCCCACCACAGCAAGTCCTGAATACTCCATGACACCAGAAAAGTAAGATTCAGATTTAAAATCACTTCTCATATTGATGGTGGAGGACATTAAGAAGAAAAAAATAACTTCCTCAAAGAAATACAGGAGAACACAGGTAAACAAGTAGAAGACCTTAAAGAGGAAACACAAAAATCCCTTAAAGAATTATAAGAAAACACAACCAAACAGGTGAAAGAATTGAATAAAACCATCCAGAACATAAAAATGGAAGTAGAAACAATAAAGAAATCACAAAGGGAGACTACCCAGGAGATAGATAGCCTGGGAAAGAAATCAGGAGTCATGGATGCAAGCATCACCAACAGAATACAGGAGATAGAAGAGAGAATCTCAGATGCAGAAGATACCCTAGAAAAAATTGACACAACTGTCCAAGAAAATACAGAATTCAAAAAACTCCTAACCCAAAATGTCCAGAAAATCCAGGACACAATGAGAAGACCAAACCTAAGGATAATAAAAGAAAGTGAAGATTTCCAACTTAAAGGGCTAGTAAATATCTTCAACAAAATTATAGAAGAAAACTTCCCTAACCTAAAGAAAGAGGTGCCTATTAACATACAAGAAGCCTACAGAACTCCAAATAGACTAGATCAGAAAAGAAATTCCTCCCATCACATAATAAAACACTGAATGCACAAAACAAGGAAAGAATATTAAAAGTACTAAGGGGAAAAGGTCAAGTAACTTTTAAAGGCAGACCTTTCAGAATTATACAAGACTTCTCACCAGACTATAAAAGCCAGAAGATCCTGGACAGATGTCATATAGACCCTAAGAGAATACAAATGCCAGCCCAGGCTGGCAAAATCCTCAGTTGCCATAGGTGGAGAAACCAAGATATTGCATGAGAAAACCAAATTTACACAATATCTTTCCACAAATGCAGCCCTACAAAGGATAATAGAGGGAAACCAAAAACACGAGGGAAATTATACCTAGAAAAGCAAGAAAGTAATATTTTTCCAACAAACCCAAAAGAAGACAGCCACACAAATATAACTTCACCTCTAATAACAAAAATAACAGAAAGCAACAATCACTTTTTCTTAATATCTCTTAATATCAATGGACTCAATTTCCCAATAAAAAGACATAGACTAATGGACTGGATATGTAAGCAGGATGCAACATTTTGCTGCATACAGGAAATGTACCTCAGTGACAAAGACAGACCCTACCTCAAAATAAAAGGCTGGAATACAATTTTCTAAGCAAATGGTCCCAAGAAATAAGCTGGAGTGGCCATTCTAATATTGAATAAAGTTAACTTTGAACCAAAAGTTATCAAGAAAGATAAGGATTGAACATCTATGCTCCAAATATAAGGGCACACACATTCATAAAAGAAAATTTACTAAAGTTCAAAGCACACATAGCACCTCACACAATAATAGTAGGAGACTTCAACATCCCACTTTCATCAATGGACAGATCATGGAAACAGAAAATAAACAGAGACACAGTGAAACTAAGAGAAGTTGTGAAACAAATGGATTTGGTAGATATCTCTAGAACATTTTTTCCAAAAACAAAAGAATATACTTTCTTCTCAGCAACTCATGGTACCTTTTCCAAAATCAACCATATAATTGGTCACAAAACAGGCCTCAAGAGATACAAGAAAATTGAAATAATCCCATGCATCCTATCAGATCACCACAAACTAAGGCAGGTTCTCAATAACAACAAAAACTATGGGAAGCCCACATACACATGGAAACTGAACAATGTTTTACTCAATGATAACTTGGTCAGGGAAGAAATAAAGAAATTAAATACTTTAAGAATTTATTGAAAATGAAAACATATTATACCAAAATTTTTGGGACACTATAAAAGCAGTACTAAGGGGAAAAAAATCATAGCTCTAAGTGCCTACAAAAAGAAGCAAATACACCCAAGATGAGTAGACAGCAGGAAATAAGCAAACTAAGGGCTGAAATGAACTAAGTAGAAACAAAAGAACTATACAAAGAATTAACAAAACCAGGAACTGGTTCTTTGAAAAAATCAACAAGATAGATAAACCCTTAGCCAGACTAACCAAAGGGCACAGAGACAGTATCCAAATTAATAAAATCAGAGCTGAAAAGGGAGACATAATAAAAGAAACTGAGGAAATTTAAAAAATCATCAGATCCTACTACAAAAGCATATACTCAGCAAAACTGGAAAATCTGGATGAAAATGGACAACTTCCTAGACAGATACCAGGTACCAAAGTTAAATCTGGAGCAGAAAAACCATCTAAACAGTCCCATAACCCCTAAAGAAATAGCAGCAGTCATTAACAGTCTCCCCACCAATAAAAGCCCACAACCAGATGGTTAGGGCAGAATCCTATCAGACCTTCAAGGAAGACCTAATACCAATTCTCTTCAAACTATTCCACAAAATAGAAACAGAAGGAACACTACCAAATTTGTTCTATGAAGCCACAATTACACTCATATCTAAAGCACACAAATACCCAAAAATGAAAGAGAACCTCAGAGCAATTTCCCTTATGAATAGCAATGCAAAAATATTCAATAAAATTCTCTCAAAGTGAATCCAAGAGTATGTCAAAACAATCATCCATCATGATCAAGTAGGCTTTATTCCTGAAATGCATGGATGATTCAATAGTTGGAAATCCAACAATGTAATCCACTATATAAACAATCTCAAATATAAAAACCACAGGGCCATCTCACTAGGTGCTGAGAAAGCATTTGACAAAATTCAACACAATGGCATGGTAAAAGTATTGGAAACAACAGGGATTCAAGGCCCATACCTAAACATATTAAAAAGAATATACAGCAAACCAGTAGCCAACTTCAAACTAAATGGAGAGAAACTTGAAGCAATCTCACTAAAATCAGGGACTAGATAAGGCTGCCCACTCTTACCCTACCTATTCAATATAGTACTCGAAGTCCTAGCCAGAGCAATTAGACAACAAAAGGAGGTCAAAGGACTAAAAATTGGACAGGAAGAAGCCAAAATATCTATTTTTACTATTTGCAGATGATATGATAGTACACTTAAGTGACCCCAAAACATCCACTAGAAAACTCCTAAACCTAATAAACAACTTCAGCAAAGTGGCTTGATATAAAATTGACTCAAACAAATCAGTAGCCTTCCTCTACACAAAGGATAAACATGCTGAGAAAGAAATTAGGGAACTGACACATTCACAATAGTCACAAATAATATAAAATACTTTGGTGTGAATTTAACCAAGGAAACAGATCTGTGCGACAAGAACTTCAAGTCCCTGAAGAAAGAAATTGAAGAAGATCTCAGAAGATGGAAAGATCTCCCATGTTCATGGATTGGCAGGATTAATATAATAACAATAGCCATCTTGCAAGAGCAATCTACAGATTTAATGCAATCCCCGTCAAAATTCCAAGTCAATTTTTCAGTGAGTTAGAAAGAGCAATTCTCAAATTCATTTGGAATAACAAAAAAAACCACATTATAGTGAAAACTATTCTCTATAATAAAAGATCTTTTGGGTGAATCATCATCCCTGACTGTTGGGAGCCGACCTTTAGCAGAAAGCAGCTAGAAAGCAGTTATCCACATGCTAGCCACACCTCCAAGGCTTACGTCATATCCACACGCCTACAAGGGGTGTGGCAAAAGTGTATAAATACACTAGATTTCCCTTCAAATAAAGAGACTTGATCAGAGACTTGATCAGGAACCTCTGTCTTGTCTCCATTCCTTGCGTCTCTTCTCTTCATCCTCACTCTCTCTCCCTCTAGACCCTGACCCAAAGACCAGAGTGGCAGTTTGAAGCTAGGCAGAGTGGAGCAGGCTGCAATATAGTAACTAACCAGGCTTTTTAAGTCTTTTGTCTCAAGCCAAGTAGAGCAGAGCTGGTTGCAACACCTGACCTCAAGCTGTACTACAGAGCAATAGTGATGAAACAAGAGATAGGCAAAAAGATCTAGAATTGAAGACCCAGACATTAACCCATCTACCTATGGTCACTTGATCTTTGACAAAGAAGCTAAAACTATTTGGTAGAAAAAAAGACAGCATTTTCAACAAATGGTGCTGGTTGAACTGGAGGTCAGCATGTAGAAAAATGCAAATCAATCCATTCTTATCTCATTGTACAAAACTCAAGTCCAAGTGGCTGAAAGACCTCTACTTAAAACCAGAAACACTGATACTAATAGAAGAGAAAGTGGGGAAAAGCCTCAAACACATGGGCACAGGGGAAATTCCTGAATAGAAGACCAGTGGCTTATGCTCTAAGATCAAGAATTGATGAATAAGACTTCATAAAACTGGAAATCTTCTGTAAAGCAAAGTAGCAACCAACAGACTAGGAAAAGATCTTTACCAGTCCTACATCTGATAGAGGGCTAATATCCAAGGTATACAAAGAACTGAAGAAACTATACTCTAGACAATCAAATAACCTGGTTAAAATATGGGGTACATAGCTAAACAAAGATTTATCAACTGAGGAAACTCTAATGGCCGAGAAGCACATAAATTCATCAGGGAAATGCAAATCAAAACAACCCCAAGATCCCACCTCACACCAGTCAGAATAGCTAAGATTAAAAACTCAGGTGACTACAGATGCTGGCAAGTATGTGGAGAAAGAGGAACACTCCTCCATTGCTCGTGAGATTGCAAGTTGGTACAACCACTCTGGAAATCAGTCTTGCAGTTTCTCAGAAAACTGAACACACTATTACCTGAGGATCCAGCCATATCACTCTTGGGAATATACCCAAAAGATGCTCCAACATATAACAAGGATTCATACTCTATTACGTTCATAGTAGCCTTATTTACCATAGCCAGAGTTGGAAAGAACACAGATGTTCTTCAACTGTGGGACCATGAAAGGATGGCTTGGTGTCTGGTGGAGCACTGGCTAGAAATGGCTGGAAGCCCTGCAAGGGATGGAATACATTTCTCCACACTCCCCAACCCCAGGCTCTTGACATGTGGCCAAAGGCCTCCATGGATCAGTGCTTTTCAGTCACATAGGGCAATGCCCCTACCAGCCCCGCTGCAGGTAGAGGGTGTAACTACAGGCCTCAGTCTCAAGAGACTTCCATATTAATGAGATACCTAAAGGCCAGAGGGTGTAGCCAATTAAGCATTTCTTTTTAGACCCTCCTCCCTCCTCCTTCCCTATTTAACTCAGGTCTGCCCTGAGTTTCAGGGGGTACAGCCAGTCATCTACTTTTCGCCATGACAATAATCCCTTTAAAACCATGGACTTCCTTGTGTGTTTGGGGCCCCGTCATGGGGAACTGTGGAGAAGGCCTTTAATTAATGAGCCACTGCTGCCTAATCTCCCACTAGAAGACTTCTCTACATTCCTGCCACATTCCTGCCGTGCAGCCCATCGACTCAAGCAAGCTAGACAACCCAGTGAGCCAGTCTTGATTCAGCCAAGTGAGTGCTGTACCAAGCGTCTCTACCCATGGGGCACTGTCAGGGCTTCTCTCTCCCTTGTTCCTCTCAGCTTTAGGATAATCCAGCCTGTAAGCCCCCTGTTTCTGTTCTTCTGTGGCTCTCAGTGGAATCTGGGGGCCCAAAGATAGAGACCAATGGCCTCCAGGTCAATCATCAGCCCAGAGACCCTCTCTCAGAAGCCCCGACCCCACAGGACCTCAGACTGAGGTCTCCCCATGCCCAGGTGAAGCCCCTCAGTGTCTACCCAGCACCTTGTGGAGTGAACTCAGTTAAATCTCCATGCTTCTCCCCAGAGCCATGGGATCCACAACTCTGCCCAACAGGACCCACATGCATGAGCTACCCACCCCACATTCAACAGAGAAATGGATACAGAAAGTGTGGTACATTTACACAATGGCGTATTAGCTATTAAAAACAATAACTTCATGAAATTTTTAGGCAAATGGATGGAAGTAGAAAATACCCTGAGTGACATAACCCAATCACAAAATAACACGCATGGCATGCACTCCTTGATAAGTGGATATTAGGTCACAATACCCAAGATATAACTCATAGACTATATGAAGCCCAAGAAGAAGAGAGACCAAAGTGTGGGTGCTTAAGTCCTTCTTAGAAGTAACAAAATATTCACAGGAACAAATATGGAGACAATGTGTGGAGTAGAGACTGGAGGGCAGACTATCCAGAGACTACCCCACCTGGGGATCCATCCCAGGTGCAATCACTAAATGCAAACATTGTTCTGGATGTCAGGAAGTACATAGTATCTAATAAGCAAAACAAACAAACAAACAAAAAACCAGATAATCGAACTGTCTATCTCAGTCAAGCATTTGAGACTTTTTGAAAGCAATTTAATATTACCCATATTACTGGGATTCCTTATAATTGTCAAGGATAAGGGACTGTGGAAGAGGCCCATGGAACTTTAAAACAATATCTTCATAAAATAAAAAGGGGGATGTATATTCCCATATACCATAAATTTATTTAAACCATGTTCTTTTTATTTTTTATTTTTTTAAATTAGATGACAAGGACCTCTCTGCTGAATGTCTATGGCACCCTACAACTAGACTTACTTATGCATAGGTGAAAGGAAAGGATCCACTTACTGGCATATGGGATGATCCTGATCAGGTATTTAATATGGGGAAGAGGGCATGTTTGTGTTTTTTTCTGAGGAATGCTGAAGGAGCATGGTGGCTGCCAGAGTGATAGGTGAGACATGCTGATGCCTGGACAAAGAATGATGCTGACCTGTGAGCTTATGGAGTGCCCTAACAATTGTGACTGGGAAGCTGTATTGGACATATGTTCCTAACATACCTTTGCTTACCTATACCTCTGATGAGACAAGCTGCCTTGCTGGAAGGTTTTAGACCGTGTGGAACAGAGAATCAAAAAGAGAAGTTTTAATGACTCTTGTATTTTTCTTAAATGTGACCAGTTATTCATACTCTGTAGGAAGCCGCGGTTAGCGGTGATACATTCCGCCATTGCAAGATGGCGCTGACATCCCGTGTCTCCACAAGTAAACAACTGACTGCGCAGATGCAAAAGGCAAAAAGCACGCCAAAGTCACTGCCCATCCCAGGGCGTATTATGGGTAATGAGTGAACAGCCAATCAGAAGTGAACACGTCACTCTAGGGTGTATATAAGCAGTGCCTTTTCTGGTCTTTCCGTCTTTCCGCTTCTGCTTATACAAGAAGTAAAGCCTCCTTGTAGTAACCACCCGAACATTGCCTCACGTGTCCTTTTTCGTGGGCGAAGGGGACACGGAGGGGCTCGGAACATACTCAATTATGTACTGTCTAGAAATCAATCCAGTATTGGAAATAACAGTCTTCATTTGGAAGGCTGGTTCTGGACATTTTCAGAGACATATTTGGAAGTTAGTTGCCATTCTCTGTGATATTATGTTAGCAAGAGATATAGTTGGGACAGCATCTGAATTTCAAACAAATGTTAGTACATGTGTTAAGTCTCTTTTAATTGTCAAGTTAAAATTACTTTTGTTTCTTCTACAGTATTTAATGTACATTTCATTGATTGTACATTTTCTAATTGTGTTAGTGTGTTGAAACCTGGCATGTCAGTTATTGAGGTCTATCAACCAGCTTTTGTTTTATTGCCCTGAGTATTACAGAACTTTGGTATTCTGAATAAAGCTTGCAAGTACTAGAAGAAGTGAGACAGGCTTTAAGCAGAAACAAATGGTAGTGGTCTTGATCATTGCTGGTATAACAGCTTTAATTCCATTAACTGCTAGTACTACTGCTTCTGCAATTGCTTTGACATAAGAAGTTAAGACAACTGCTTTTTAAATAATTAGCAAAAGATGTTACTAATATTTTGAGTATACAAGAGGATTTAGGTAGGCATTTGGAACAACAAATTGATGTTCTTTATCCTATTCAAATCATTGGAAGGAGGTTCAGAGTTTAAGAGTAAGGAGCCATCTCAAGTGCTATGCCAAATACCATTAGATTTATGTTAGTTCTAAAATTTACAGTGGTAGTCATTATAGTTAGAAAAAAGTTGCAGTGTATTTGCTGTGTATTTGGCATAATTATAACACTTCTCTGGATGTTAAAACTTTACATAGTGAGCTTATGAATTTAAAGAATGCTGCTCTGATGAGCGTTGATGCTGCAGATACTGCTAATAACAATACCCATGGCCTGATGTCAGTATTTCTACTTTTGTCAAGCTTCAAGAATGGCATATATAGCTTGATCATGCTAGCCCTTTTTGTCCTGGGAATACTTTGATTTCTGCCCATTATGTTAAAGCTTGCCTTTAACAACATCAACATGTTGGCAGTCAAAGTATATGGCTTGAACCTGAAAATGGACCCCCAGACAGAGTTATTAAATTAACAGGCTCATAAGCCAAGGATGGGTAAGATTCTGCACTTAGCCTTACCAACCTGAGACATAAGTGTATTGCTTTTGATAATGCATATTTCATGATGGGTAAGGAAGGCATTCTTGTCAGAATGACCTAAGACAGGCTTAGTCTTGTTCATGAAATAAAGAAAGCAAGAGAGGTGGAAAGCTTTTAAGGCTGATTGGCAAAAATCTGACATTGGCCAAGGACAAGGAAATGGGCTGCTTGGCAGAAATATGACATTGGCCAAGGACAAGGATGTGGGCTTCAGGCAGGAATCTAATATTAGGATAGAACAAAAAAGTAATCTCAGGCAGGAACATAAACACTAGTCTAGAACAAAGAATTAATTTCAAGCAGGATTCTAAATCTTAGGCTAGAGCAAGGAAGTAAGCTTCAGACATGAAAATGATTTTGAACTATGACAGGGAAGTAGAATCAGATATTTTGATCATCCTGATAAGCCCTTAGAAACAGTGATCATGGGGGTGTTCATGAAATTTTGCTTATTAACTTGCTTGTTCTTTGACTGTGTTTATTGTCTTGCTTGTTCCTTGACTATTTCCATCTATTGTATTGCTAGTCCCTCAACCTAGAACTAATCACAAAGAACTCATCTGATGCTTGAACCATCAAGTCTTGGAGGAGAAAAGTGTCATCTCAAGTATATTATATTATTTATACATTAATTACTTTATCCATGTGCAGCTCTTACTGTATGGGAGGAAGGGATGCTACAAGTGTCAGAAGATGATGACCCATGAGATTCATTGTGTAATTGCTTACAAATAAGTGAAGCTTTTTATAAAAAAATGACTGAATTTAAAAAAGAGAGAGAAGAGCAAGCCTTTCTACTGCTGAAATGATTTTGGTTAATATTCAGAAATCTAACTTCTATCATGTTCTTTTAAGTTTACCTAATGTGTCAAGGTGGTTATATTTCTACAACACTCAATTTTCTCTTTCTTGTAAGTCATTCATCTCTGGGTTTTTTTTTCACTCAGTGTTTGGTTTGCCAGATAAAAACTGTAATTTCTAATTTCTCTTGAAATTCAATACATCAGTGATAGGTGAAGAATTGTTTACAGTTAAACACTTTTAATTCTATTATTCTCTTTTGATGGCTGAAATGTGGAAAAAAGGTTGGGAGATTTGTTTTGGTCAAATGAAGAATCTTCCTTAGGTATATTTAAGGCAAGAATGCAAGATAACCTAGATTGGACCCTGTGGATATCTAGTGTGTTTATGACAGAATGTTCAGGTAAATTAACTGCATTATCTATAAAGTTACTTATGATCTTGATAGAGTAGCAATAATCAAATTATAATTGTGTTTTTTCAAACTTTTATAACCACTAACCTTACTTAAAATATGTTTTAAATTTCAATGTAGTGTATATATTAATATGTGGCTAACTAAAAATTATGGCAGTTAATTTTAGGTAAGTATACTCTGATCTATAAAGTACACCCAAATGTTCTGTTTTCTATTCTATTCTATTCTATTCTATTCTATTCTATTCTATTCTATTCTATGTAGTAAAGTTGTTTACAACCAAACTCTCTTTCTCTCTGCATGTCTGTGTGTGTGTGTGTGTGTGTGTGTGTGTGTGTGTATCTCACAGACAGAAACACACACACTCATGCACACACATGGACACAAAGAGAGACAGAATGTGATAACTCTACAATTAATCACAGGAATAGTATGAAAAAAGATTGTCTACATGAACGCAGTAAGACAGAATTGATTTGCCAAGGCTCTTTGGAAGATCCTACCTTCTTAAGAAGAACTTGTTAATTTTTTTTTTTTTTAGAACAAGCAATCATAAAATTCTTCTTAGTTCTAACATGCTGTTTACTGGAAGTTTGTAATAATTTAAATGTAAAGTTTTGCTTCATTATCCTTATTTTTAAAATTTTTCTGGAGTGTACACTCAGTGCTTGTGTTGAATACCTGTAAATTATCAAGACAGTTTTCTTTAGAGCATAGTATTGTGAACAGATTAAAGTAGAACATACTAAATGACTAGACTCCACCCATTCTTCTGCTTCTCCCTCCACCACAGTGTCTGACAATCATCAAAGTTGATGGATGAAACTGCATAGATGAGTTACTAGCAGTGTAACTCAGAAAACAGCATCTGTGAGATGGTCAGAGGAAAAGCCCATTTGCAGCTAAGAGGTTACAGTAGAAGCATCAAAGAAGAGAACAATGAGTTGGGTCTGGACTTGGTGTTTTTCTCCTAAATTGTATGAACAGATTGCACCTAAATTTGGGGCAGAAAAAAATGTTATTCATGTTCACCTTTGCTTGAATACATAATTAAGGTTTTAGTGTAAACTGCAATGAGCACATGAAAAGTGGCATAACAATATCAAGTTGATTCTAGCAGTGCATTTGATATGAAGATGGGGCTTATAATTGTTTAAAAACCAATAAAACACCTGGGCAGCTTTAATACTTAAGAATCCCTTTGTCACTTTAGTATCTTGATATTTTTTCTCAGATTATGTAAAAGTAAAAGAATTTAACATGTTAAATAAGACTGCATAGAGGAAATTATATGAACCAATAAATGAAATCAGAGAATATTATGAATTTTAATTATTAAAAATGTGAGACTAATTTAAAAATTCCATTTTATATTTCTGTAATATTTTATTCTTTGAGGTTATAATATACTTATATTATTTCCACATCTTCCCTTTCCTCCTTCCTTCTAAACTTTTGCAGGGTACCTCCCTTTTTTTAATGTGAAGAAACTGCTCTACCATATCTTGACATTTTAAAATAAGTAATCTATGATTTTTATTTTTACCAAACTAAAATCTTAAAAATGCATTTACTTGCTTGCTTTGTGTTACGCTGATTGGAGCTGAGGAGACTTTCCTTATCTGAGAAGTTGCAGGAAGACTCCCCTGTAACAAGTATCTTAAAGGTTAAAGAGACTTTGAGTTGTATGAAACTGTGGTCTGTGTGGAGAGATTTGTGGATATTTGATGCAAATCTAAGGTCCAGAGCTGAAATTGCTGTAAGAATCAGGATGGGTTTAAACTAAAGAAACAATGAGTGTGCTGTGAACAGGAAGAGGTGGAAGCAAGTATAAGGCTGAGAATTGCATTAATCACTGTTGCCTTCAGTACATGGTGCTCAAGAAATGTATCCACAGCACATTTGGTGTATCTTATATAGGATGGCAGAGAACAGGCTATTTAAGTAGTGGCCAAGAACAACCCAATGTTCTCTGCTACAAATTGAAAGTGAAGGCTACTTTCTTGTAGACTTTATCTTCAAGCAGTAAAATGGGTAACTGCAGCTACAAATACAAGTATAGATTTTGTAATTTCAGCAAATTAATAACAAGACAGAAAACCTATTAAACTTTTCCACTGATTGCTAGGATACTTTTTGGTTATTCTGAGGGTGACATTAAAATTACCTACACCTGTCTCTTTAAAATGCAACATATATATTTCTCAGAAGATGGTTCTTTTAATGTTTATAAATATATACATTTCACATTTTATTTGTTTTTATATTTATTTCTATTTAAATTTTTATTAATCATTTTATTTACATTTCAAATGTTGCCCCCCTTCCCATTCTCCCTTCTGAAATGCCCCCATTCTATCCCCCTCCCCTCTGCCTCAAAAAGATTGCTTTTCCACCCATTCACCCACTCTCACCTAATCCCTCTAATATTACCCTACACTGGGGCATCAAGTCTCCATAGGACAACTGGTGCCCCCTCCCATTAATACCAGATAAGTCCATCCTCTGCTCTATATGCAGCTGTAGCCATAGATCCCTCCATCTATACTCTTTGGTTGGTGGTTTAGACCCTGGGAGTTCTGGGTGGTCCAGTTAGTTGATGTAGTTCTTCCTGTGGGGTTACAATCTCCTTCCACTCCTTTATTCCCTCCCCTATCACTTGCATTTGGGTCCCTGGGCTCAGTCCAATCATTGGCTGTGAGTATGTGTATCTGTATTAGTCAAGTGCTGGCAGAACCTCAGGGGACAGACATACCAGGTTTCTGTCTGCAAGCACTTGGCATCAGCAATATTGTCGGGGTTTGCTGTCTGCAGATGGGATGGATCCCTAGATGGGCTGTCTCTGGATGGCTTTTCTTTCATTCTCTGCTCCATTTTTTTTGTTCCCATCTTTCCTTATACAGGAACAACTCTGAGTTTAAAATTTTGGCATGGGTGGGTGGCTCAGTCCCTCAATTGGGGGATTACTGGAGATAGGCTCTACAGGTTATATCTCTGCATTTTTGGGTATTTTCGATAATTGGCTCCTGGCAACCTCTCACTTAGTGGTGACTGGGATTGTCTAGTGGCTCCCTGCCCTGTTCCCCACCCCTACTTCTCCATATTTTTATTCAATTTCCTGATCTTCTGTACTTCTCTCCTGTCACTTACCATACCCAATCCTGCCACCACCAATTTCCCTCCCCATCCTGTCTCTCTCCCAAGTCTCTCCTTCCCTCTATATCATGTGATTATTTTTTCTCTGTTTTATGTAGAATTGAAGTATCTACACTTTGTTCTTCCTTATTCTTGAGCTTTATATGGTTCGGGTATATACCAGTAGTGGTATACCTGGGTCTTCATGTAGAACTATTTCCAGTTTTCTGAGGAATTGCCAGATTGTTTTTCAAGGAGATTTTACCAGCTTCCAATCCTACCAGCAATGGAAGAGTATTCCTCCTTTTCCACATTCTAGCCAGTATCTGCTGTCACCTGAGTTTTTCATCTTAGCCATTTTGATTGGTGTGAGGTGGAATCTCAGGGTCATTTTTATTTGCATTTCCCTGATGACTAAGGATGTTCAACATTTCTTTAGGTACTTCTTGGGCACTCAAGTTCCTGAGTTGAGAAGTCTGTATTGAGCTTTGTACCCCATTTTTATTAAGGTTATTTGAACCCTAATAAATTTCTTGAGTTCTTTGTATATTTTGTATACAAAATATCAGATGTAGAGTTGGTAAAGATCTTTTTCTAATCTGTAGATTGCTGTTTTGTCCTACTGGCAGTGTCCTTTACCTTACAGAAGCTTTTCAATTTTATGAGGGCCATTTGTCAATTATTGATCTTAGAGCCTGAGCCATTGGTATTCTGTTCAGGAATTTTTCCCCTGATGTGTTTGAGGCTCATTCCCACTTTCTTTTCTATTAGATTCTGTGTATTTGGTTGATCAAATAGGATTTATCACAATGAAGCAGGGATGGTTCAATATATGAAAATCCATCAATGCAATCCACTATATAAACAAAATCAAAGAAAAAATCACATGATCATATGAGATGCTGAAAAAGCCTTTGACAGAATACAACACCCTTTTATGTTAAAAGTTTTGGAAACACCAGGAATTTAAGGCCCATACCTAAACATAATAAACACAGTGTACAGCAAACCAATAGCCAACATCAAAGGGAATGAAGAGGAACCTGTAGCAATCTCACTAAAATCAGGGATAAGACAAGGCTGCCACTCTATATTTATTCAATATAGTACTCTAAATTCTAGCCAGAGCAATTAGACAACAAAAGAAGGTCAAAGGAATACAAATTGAAAAGGGAGAAGTCAAGATATCAGTATCTGTGGATGATATGATAGTATGCGTATGGGGCCCCAAAAATTCCACCAGAGAACTCCTCCAGCTGATAAATAACTTTAGCAGTATGCCCGGATATAAAATTAACTCAAATCATTAGCCTTCCTATACTCAAAGGATAAATGGGCTGAGAAGGAAATTAGGGAAATGACACCCTTCACAATAGTCACAAATAATGTAAAATATTTTGATGTGACTCTAACCAAGCATGTGAAAGATTTGTATGACAAGAACTTCAAGTCTCTGAAGTAAGAAAAAGAAGACCTCAGAAGATGGAAAGATCTCCCATGTTTGTGGATTGGCAGGATTAACAGTAAAAACGGTTGTCTTGCCAAAAACAATCTACAGTCAATACAGTCTCCATCAAAATTCCAACTGAATTCTTCACAGAAATAGCAATTCTCAAATACATCTGGAATAACAAAAAACCAAAGATATAAAAAACTATTCTCAACAGTAAAACAACTTCTGAGGGAATCACCATCCCTGTCCTTAAGCTGTACTACAAAGTAGTGATTAAAAAAGACATAGTATTTATACAGAAACAGTCAGGTAGATCAATGGAATAGAATTGAAGACTCAGAAGTAAACCCATGTACCTATGGGCACTCAATCTTTGATAAAGAAGCTAAAACTATCCAATGGAAAAAAGACAGCATTTTCAACAAATGGTTTAACTGGTGGTCAGAATGTAGCACAGTGTAAATTGATGGATTTTTATCTCCTTTTATAAAACTCAAGTCCAAGTAGATTAAGGACATTTTCACTTTTTAAATATGGCATTTGTAAGGTCTAATATTTTGTATGTCATTTAATATATCTAATTTGCCTAAAATTTCAGAAATTAAAGATAGATGTATCTTTAAAATATTTTAACAAGTTAAACTTTTTACAGAGTCAACATTTTTTAAATAAAAAAGAAACTCTGCAATGTAACATGTCAAAACTGAAAAAATGACCCAGTTATATAGTCTTGTGTAAAAGAGTAAAACAAACTTATTTTACAATGTTATAGAATACACTAATTTTTTAAGATGTTATTTTAAAAATTAAGTGAATTTATAAAAATTTACATTAATCATGATGTCAAAGAGGAAACTGGTTGTGAAAATTTGGTAGCAGGATGGATAGCCTACAGTTAAAATAAATGTAGGAAATTTATATCTGTCTTTTTATATTTTCTCACCCCAAATATTATATGTATTTGTTAGTAGATAACATTAGAGAAGATAAAACTTGAAAAGAAGCCTTCATAATTAAAACTAAGCCAGAGAATTAAAACAGAAAAGTAAAGTCAATTCCAGGATTATTTCATTCTTGGATGTAATCATATTTATATTGATAAATTTATATTTTGTTTTTAATTTATCTTTGAGTATGGTGAGCTCGATATCCCAGTTTTGCCATACACGATGCCAACATTCCCACACAGATAGATAACAGTTTCCCTAAAAGACAAGGCTATTTTCCCTCTTGTGTGTCATCTCTCTTTAGAAGCCATTTTCCTATGCCCTGTTTACTATGTCCATTTCAGAACTTGACCAAAATAACTTAAAATTCTTGCAAGGCTACTATTTCCTGGGTCTGCAAAGACCCACCTAATTAGTTTGGAATCTCCATTATGATTAAAATATAGAAATTCAGAATGAAAGTATTCCTAGATAGGCAACTTTCCATGAACAAATTTCTGAGCCAAATGATGACATGGAGTAGGTTTAGGAAGATCAATTCTAGGATCCACTGACAAAGGATCCAGTCATTACATCCAATATCCTAATAAACATCATGCAATACTTTTGAGATTTTTAGCTGTAGTTACCATACTGAAATCCAGCTTTTATATACATGCAATAAGAGAGCTAAAATAGTGTATGAAAACTCTGAAAACACTGAGCTAAAATTTATATACCTACTGTAAAATGAACAGAAAATTGTACATTAATACTTTTATGTTTATTTGAATATTTCAAGTAATTGTATATAACATAAAATATTTAGATAAATCTTTTTTATTAGAAACATGGTTTATATATTTTAAAAACTGAAGCACTTTATCACAATTTATACTATAAGTTATTCTCTAACTCACCAAAAAATACACTTCCTATTAATGATGAGAAGACAATAGTGTTGAAATTTTCTTGACAAAGGCATCAAACAATCAGTGAAGTCTTGCCTCCAATGTAGAGTCTCAATCAGCATTGGATTGCATGGTGTTAAATAACTCAGTCAACTGCAGATGGCTGAGACTGAAATGGAACTCTTAGCTGTCTGTTTTGGTTCTCTGGATGAGGAGTGAAATTGGAATATTTAGAATTGTAGGCAGGAGATTATTCTGCTATATTATTTATACTTGGGTTTCTGTGGACTGAAAATTTTTGGGAAGGCATAAGTTTTGTCTTACTATGGTTAATTCATTATTTCATCCACCAATATTTAATTAGCATTTCCATGTGTTTAACACTGTAATAAACAACTTAAAAATGTAAAATAGATCAAGTAATTATATTTTTTAAACTTATGACAGTCTGGGAGTAGATAAGCAATGTTAAGGAAACAACTCGACATCTGTTTTGTTATAGAAATCAGGAGTGCTGTGTGCTAACAAGTTGGCTACTGCCATAGTGGGTTTACCACCAGCATTTCTGTCTCACCACATGTCTTTTAAATAATTTTCACAATAGAAGGTAATAAAGTATGAATTTAAGAGTATAATTTTATTAGAGAATTTACATAAAACCCATAAAATATATACTATTGAAATAGTCACAATGATCTTGAAGTAATAGAAATATTTTTCAAATTATTACTTTTCCCACAAAACTATTGTAAACATTGATTTCAATACTTAGGCATGTGTTATCAGAAATAATCATTTTGTTGTCAAGTCACCCTTCATAAATTTCTTGATCATAAAATGGTATATTACAAATAAGAGCAAGGTAAAACTCCATTAAGACAAAAATAGTTCTTTTTATCCAAATGTTATCTAACCTATACTGTTTGATTATATAATTTTGCTAAGTAATTTGTTGAAGCTTGTAAGAGAAAAGAGTTTTTTAATTGGACAAAAAGGGGGAAATATTGTGGATAGCCCTAGCCTCTTGTCATGGTAATTCCACTCCTGGGAGGGGCTTCGAAGGAAGAGTGAATCTTGTGAACCTTCTGCCCAATCGAATTTGTTAAATAAAGGCTAGAGCCAGTGATTGGGCAGTAGAAGAGGAGTGGGAGGAGCCAGAGGTAGGCGAGGAGTCAGAAGAGCCATTGGAATAGTTGGCAGTTGGGGGAAGGACAGAAGATGAAGATCATGACCTAGAAAACTGCAAGTTGTAAGAGATCTCATAGCTGGGAATAGAGTAGTTCAATGGTAAATCTGCCCAATCTAGGCATGCAGCATACATTTGTAATTAATTGAGTTGTGTCTTCCTTGACTGGACTTCAATGAGCTAGAGATTTACCGCAACAAATTGGTACCCAACGTATTATTTAGAACTCAACTAACTTGAGATGAAAGAGTATTGAAAACTGAATGAGTCTGAGGACCTATAAAGAACAAAAAGTTACAAAGAACAAAATCTTCCCCAACCTCCAGACGGAGAACTATGGCCAAGGTCAGGAGCAGCACTCAGCCTACAGCTCGGCTTGCTCACTGCCCTATGAAAACTGAAAGAAGGGTCTACAGAGAATTCAAAAGTGAAACAAAAGTGATTGCAGCGAGACCAGTAGGTCACAGTGAAAAAAAAATTTTAAAAATATATATTTAAGTGAAAAAAAACAGATGAATGGATGAAAAAGGTTTTAAAGATGCAAGGAGTAAATTGCAGGCTGATCTGAGTTAAGAGAGCCAAACAGATAAATAGATAAAAGTTATAGTAATGAAAATGGGCAAGAAATAAGTGAATAGAAAGAGATGAATAGATGAAAAAGGTTTTAAAGATGCAAGGAGTAAATTGCAGGCTGCTCTGAGTCAAGAGAGCCAAACAGATAAATAGATAAAGGCTATAGTAACGAATTGTAAGGAGGGACTGGTGATCCTAGAACATAACTGCCTGTGAGGTAGTTTTCAGGTAGAAACAGTGAATTGAGGGCTCCAGACCAGGTAATTTTTTAATATAAAAAAGAAACATATTTTGATACTTAAAGATGACAAAAACAATGGATAGCTTTTGGGCTTTATATGATGATATTTTAAATGGTTTGACAGGAATCAACTTAGGAAACACTTTATTATTTGTCAGTATTGCAATATTTATTTATTTTTTTTGATGTACTATGTCTTCTCAAAAGACAGAGCCCTAGATAGAAAATTCCTTGCCTTGGAAAAGAGATTACAAGTAACACTAGAACTTTTGGTACAGGATAGAGATAAGATTTGGAAACAGAGTCTAGAAGATAATTTACTAAAGTTAGCAAATCAAAATAAGGCAGACACTGTAATATTACAATTACAATATAAAGAGAAATTAAGATTATGGAAGCAGGGCTTAGAACAGAAGTTACAGGAAATTATAGAGCAGCATGAACTTCAGAAAGAGAAGCTTTTGACTTGGTGACAAGGCTTAGAGGAAACAGTAGAATTGAAGACACAAGAAATTATAGATCAGAATAAGAGACAAAAAGATGAAAATGAAACTAGGAGACAGGAGCTTGAAAAGATGATCTAACAGAGGATACAGCAGCTCACAGATCAGATGGAGAAACAGATAGAAAATAATGAGGAATGGAAGCAATTACAATATAAAGAAACATATGAAGCGTGTATACAAACCTTAAGGGAGGAATTTAAATTTTCAGTTGAGGAAAATACTGAGGTAAAGACAGAAGAAAATAGAGAAAATCATCCAAGGGTTATTAGAAAACACACTTTGGTCTATCCAGTTACTGTACAACAAAGACCTCCAAACGTTGTTTACCCACAGGGTTATGAGGAATTTGAATGGCAACCTGTGGATGTGTTAGATCTGAGAAAATTTAAGGAAAGTGTCACTAATTTTGGTATGCCCTCACCATTTGTAAAACAAATTCTGACTTCTTGGGCTATTAAAAATAGAGTAATTCCCCAAGACTGGAAAGATATGGCAAGAGCAATATTAGAACCTGCTGCAAATTTACAATGGGTTACATGGTGGAGAGATGAGGCGAGGGAGATAGCACGACAAAATAGAGCTAGGGGAAGAGAGATTTCCATAGACCAATTGCTTGGTGAAGGTTGCTTTGCTGAAATAGAGGTACAGGCTGTATATGATGAAGAAACTCTGGCATTATGTAGATTATCAGCCTTAAATGCCTGGGACAAAGTTGCAGAATCCGGAAAGTGACTTGAACCATTTACTCAAGTCATACAAGGGCCAAAAGAAACCTTCCCTGACTTTTTACAAAGGCTAACCTCAGCTGTCGAAAGGAGTGTATCAGATTCATTAGCAAGAAAGGCAATAATTGAGTCTTTAGCCTTTGAAAATGCAACTGCTGAATGCAAGGAAGTAATCAGACCACTGAGGGCAAGGTCAGCATCAATAGATGAGTGGATTAGATACACAACTGATGTTGGATCTCACTCAGCTGATATGATGGTAATAGGAAAAGCTGCAACTAGAAACCTAGAGATGACCCAAGATTTCAAATGTTTTAATTGTGCTAAATGGGGTCATCTCAGAAATGACTGCAGGACAAATAAAGATAATACAAAATGGGGGCCTAGGCCTTCTGGAATATGTCAAAGATGTGGCAAAGGCCAACATCTGACTAGGGAATGTAGAGCAACAACAGACAAATGGGGCAGTAACCTGCCAAAAAACTTCCAGGGGTGCCTCTAGCAGGCCCCAATGCCAGACAGGGAGAGTTCTCTTCCTCAGGACAGTTAAATGTCACTGCTTCAAAAACAGATGTTCTGAGACCAGATATGACTGAGGAGAAGGGCACACAAACTGGAGAGAAACATGACCTCAACGACATGCTGGGCATGAAGGAGCAGAAGGTCAATGTTCTCCAGAAGAAGATAGAAAATCTTCAGAAACAACTAAGAGATAAAGAGAAGCAGATGAGCAGCTTGAAAGAGCAAGTCAAGTCTCTGCAGGTGGACATGACTAACATGGACACAGCTCTGACAACGCTGAAGGAGGCTCTTGCAGACAAAGAGCGGACAATTGAATGTTTAAAGGAGTAGCGGGACAGAGATGAGTGAGAGAAGCAAGAGGAGATTGATACCTACAAAAAAGATCTTAAAGACTTGAAAGAAAAGGTCAGTCTATTGCAAGGAGACCTCTCAGAGAAGGAGACTTCTCTTTTGGATCTCAAAGAGCATGCTTCTTCCCTGGTTTCCTCAGGGCTAAAAAAGGGCTCATGGCTCAAGACCTTAGAAATTGCTCTTGAGCAGAAGAAGGAAGAGTGCCTAAAAATGGAGAAATCTAATCAAACTCAAAAGGAAATGCTTAATAGACAAAAGGAATCAATAAGAACCCCCAAAGATAGATTATATATTGCATTATTAACCTTAAATTCTTTGAATGCTAATGAACAAAGCACCACAGCCGCTGAGAGACATTGGATGGTGGAAAAAACTACTGAACTAAATCAACCTGTTTATATTAAGGATATTTTGACTTCAGAATGGAAAGTGGGAAATGTGTTACGCTGGGGGAGAGGTTATGTTTTTGTTTCCACAAAAATAGAAAAACTGTGGGTTCCTTCCAAGTTGATAATGATCAGAAATGACAAAGGGAGACCCCCTGAAGACCTCTCAACACAGAAGAAAAGGGAAACTAACACAACCAACCAAATGGGTGATGTATATATGGTGTTGTTTATGTCTCTTATATGGACTTAACTGGCTGGGACTAAAATGTCTGTACAAAGCCAAGAACATTTAAGTAGGTACTAATTTCTCATGACTTAATACATGCCATCCTTTATGAGGGCATGTATACAAAGTTATATTATAGTTTGATTAAGTGATCAAACTAACCTGAACTAATCTTCATTGACCAAGCTGTATACCCTACATGTTCCATGTGAATGTCTTTATAGAACTACCTGCTGCTTTTAAGTTCTATATGTTACAGGATGAAAGAAGAGAAACACAGCCCTAGCAAGATTCATACTCGGGGATGCTGAGTCTCTGGGACCTTCTAATCCAGCTTCGTGCTTGATTCTACTGCAACTACATCAAAGCTGCTTCTTTTAAGGACTTGCTTCCAAAACTTCCAGAACAGCTAGTTTGCCTGTTCAGCCTTTCTGACTGTTACAGTCATGGTGTCAGCTAAGCAATGAACTTTCTCAGTACATAGTGACTTCAAGGCAAATGATGCCAGCTAGCTCTCCTTTGACTAAGCCAATTTTCCTATTTCCCTTTGGGCCCCCAGATGGGAATTCTTCGCCCCAATTCAGCAGGAAGCAGACAAAAGGAGATCATCACCCCAGTTCCTTATGTTGGAGTGGATGGTTCTGGTTACTTTAGAAATCTTTATGATTGTCACAAGGTTGAATATCTGAGAGAAAAGAGTCTTTTAATTGGACAAAAAGGGGGAAATGTAAGGAAAAAGAGTTTTTTAATTGGACAAAAAGGGGGAAATGTTGTGGATAGCCCTAGCCTCTTGTCATGGTAATTCCACTCCTGGGAGGGGCTTCGAAGGAAGAGTGAATCTTGTGAACCTTCTGCCCAATCGAATTTGTTAAATAAAGGCTAGAGCCAGTGATTGGGCAGTAGAAGAGGAGTGGGAGGAGCCAGAGGTAGGTGAGGAGTCAGAAGAGCCATTGGAATAGTTGGCAGTTGGGGGAAGGACAGACGATGAAGAAGATCATGACCTAGAAAACTGCAAGTTGTAAGAGATCTCATAGCTGGGAAATAGAGTAGTTCAATGGTAAATCTGCCCAATCTAGGCATGCAGCATACATTTGTAATTAATTGAGTTGTGTCTTCCTTGACTGGACTTCAATGGGCTAGAGATTTACCGCAACAGAAGCTGTCATGATGTCTTGTATAATTATCTTGCATAATTATCAGTTGATAAATTGGAAGGAATCATTTGTTTAACCCTCTTGATAAGACTGGGATTAAATCAATACCAATTGATACACAATGTTTTAGTATAAAGAAAAGAGGATCAAATGACATCTATGAGTTAAAAAGAAAATCACAAATAGATTTTGAAAAAATGTGCTTGAAATTTCATATCAAAACTATTTTCTTGATCTGAAGACATAAAAGTAGTCTAGAGCGCATCAATTTACCTATTTATGTTATTAAATTTGGAAAGAAAGTTTGAGGCATTTGGTAAGGTCTAAAACTGTTTGGCATTGAAAAGCACTGTCTTTAGAGTTCCTGAACCAATATGAAAGACTTGAGAAAAGATGTTCTAACAGTCCACCTAGTGACAGTATGCGTATTTGCTTAATTCAAGCTGTGCATTCTCCATGTCAGATTGGTGTTAGGTAATAGAAGAGATGTGTCAGTCATATCATCCCAAATATTTAGCATCATATAGATACTGTTTAATTGAGAGAAAAGGGGACAATAGAAAATCAAAAACTAGACTCCCTTTTTCATATCTTAATAGTTCCTGAGACATTTTAGAACATTTTAGCATGGGTATATTTATGAATCTTCATGGGTATATTTATGAGTCTTCATGGGTATATTTATGAGTCTTGTTTGTTTGTTTCTTTGATTTCTTTCTTGCGAGACTTGAAGTTTTTGTCTTATAGATCTTTCACTTGTTTGGTTAGAGTTACCCCAAAGTATTTTACATTATTTGTGTCTATTGTGGAGGGTATTGCTTCCTTAATTTCATTCTCAGCCTGTTTATCATTTGTATAAAGGAAAGTTACTGATTTATTTGAGTTAATTTTATATACAGCCACTTTGCTGAAGTTGTTTATTAGCCATAGATGTTCTCTGGTAGATTTTTTTGGGTTGCTTATATATACTATCATATCATCTCCAAATAGTAGAACTTTGACCCAGAAATGTTCCTGTCTCAAAGAACTGCAGGAACAAAAATAGAGAAGAGACTGAAAAAAAAGAGGGTTCAGTGATTGGCTCAAATTGGGATCCAGTTCAAGGAAAGGCCCCCAAGACCTGACACTATTATTTATGCTATGATGTTCTTACAGACAGGATCCTAGCATGGCTGCCTTCCAAGAGGACCAACAACAGTTGAAAGAGTCAGAATCAGATACTTTCACCCAACCCATAGACAGAAGCTGGAGATGTGTTCTGCGCCCTTTCCGAATCCCCTCGCCCACAAGAGAGACACGGGAGGCAGTGTTAGGGTAGTTACTACAGTGAGGCTTTATTCTTGTATCAGCTGAAGCTGAAGAACCCAAGCCCAGAAAAGGCACTGCTTATATGCACCCTATAGTGGCGTATTCACTTCTGATTGGCTGTTCACTCATCACCCCATATTACGCCCTGGGATGGGCAGTGACTTGGCATGCTTTCGCCTCTTGCACCTGCACAGTTTAGTTGTTTACTTGTGGGAGCACCGGATGCCAGCACCATCTTGTAATGGCGAATGTTGTCACCGCTTGCCGCGGCTCCCTACATCTCCCCTTTTCTATTTTATTAAGATGGAACAGCCTTTTGCCTATCAAGCGTGGCACCAACTCAGTGAGGGAATGCAGAGGCCTGATCCCCTGTGCAAAATGAGATATTATAATGGGTTTCTTCTCTTGTCGTCGTGCAATGAGTAATACTTCCCATACCCATCTCGATGCCTTTTGTCGGGGAAAGGGAGCCTCCACCCTGGGGCGCCACCAGGGGAGGAGGTTTCTTGGCATCAAACCTTTGTGCAATCAGGCATACTTTTGGGAAATCTATCCACACTCGTGGAACATTCCCTGTCGAGTACCCACTCGCAAACACCTCTAAATATTCAGGTACCACAGTTATTCAGGCAAGGGCTGGCTAGACTTAGACCTCTCATTGACCCAGTCCAATGGGCTGAACCCTTGGGGTGCATCGACTGAGGGTCTCAGTCATCAGTTACTTTCTTAGCATAGCCAAATTTCAGGGGAAGATCCTTGTTCCAAGGCTATGAGTGCTTGGGCGATAGCGACCTTGTCACATTTTTGTTGGGCTCTGAGCTTGCAGACCAACCATAACATGAACACTAATCCACAACATAGGGCTGCACCAAACAGGCCTATCCCCACCCTTTCCTTAAAGAAAGAAAAGGCAGGAGAAATTCAAGAAGAAAGTCCTTTAACGATGGAGGGATCCAGGCGGGTGAAGTTGACAAGAATAATTTCTCTGCGAAGTTGTTCAAGAAGATTACCAAAATTTTCAGACCAATTTCCTGAAAGATATAAGGACAATTTACGTGAGAGATTGGCTGCTTTTGTAAAGTTTTCGTATTGAATGTTGGTAATACACAAAGCTCCGAATTTCCTTTCACAGCCAATTTATGTCAACTGAAATAAGATATCCAGTCTTTCCTCAACCAAATCTAATCTCTGATTGAGTATCATAATACCTCCTTTCAATTCTGCTGTTGAGGAAGAGTGGGTAGCCATTGCCTGGCTAACTCTTTCTGCCAAATATTGACAAATTCAGTGGTTTGTACTTGGTGAAACACGGCAATAGCTCCAACGGTAGCAGCGTCTGCTCCGAGCATAATAGCTGTGACAATGGCTGCCGTTATATCAAAATCTCTCTTCTGTCGAAATAAAGTCAAGGTCCCAGATGTCTGAACGGTGATAGGGATCCATTGTGGTATTCTGGCTATTAGGGCCTGCTTATAGACAAGAGCAGACCAGCACTGGGACATAAAGCAAGTTACATTGGTACAAGTATTAAAGGAGTGGTTGGATAAGATGAAAAGAAATGGAGGATACACACAAACTGGAGTGAGGCATTAATTCGCTCAGTATAGTTAAAGGTATAGGAGAAATTCTGTTTAGCAGAAGTGGTGTCTTTTAAGAAGGCAAGGGCATAGGTTTTGGAAAAGCAGATAGAATAGCCCATCTAAATTCACTATATATACTAGGAACCCAAGCTTGGAGAATCCATGTAGCGATCAAAAGCATTCGTAGGGGAACCCGCTGAGGAATCATCGTCCACAACTGTGAGGCATCGCGTCAGGCGTTCCGGCAACCAAAATGGGTTGTCTTCTTCCTGTGGAAAAACACAAACCGCTCCCCTGGATCTTATTAAAATAGGATCCGTGCCTTTCTATTGACCAGTCAAAACATCTTTCCATTTTATCATTTCTTTTGGCCTAGTTGGTTCCAGGCAATGGCGATCAGCCGCCGTGTTGCCCTGACTGTCCAAATTCAAAAAATTAAGAGTAAAAAGTGCCAGAGAGACAATAACCCATGGCACCGTGGGCAGAGCTTCCTCAACTTCTCCTTTTTGTTTTATCAAATAAGTTTTAAGGGTACGATGAGCACACTCAATGATGCCCTGTCCCTGAGGGTTTTAAGGAAGACCCGTCAGGTGTGTCACCTCCATTTGGCGACAAAATTGGCCAAACTTTTGAGAAGTGTAGGCTGGTCCATTGTCAGTTTTAAGGATTTTAGGCTTTCCCCAGGCACTCCAAGCCTTGAGACAATGTTGAATAACATGGGCCGCCTTTTCTCCGGTCAATGGAGAGGCAAACATAACTCCAGAACAGGTATCAATGGAGACATGCAAATATTGTAATTTGCCAAAGGATGGGATGTGGGTAACATCCATTTGCCAGATCTGTAATGGCCTAATTCCTCGAGGGTTAATTCCGGTATGGGGAACAGGTAGGAATTGACAGCAGTTTTGGCATTGAGTCACGATATCTCTAGCCTCCTTTCTAGTAATGTTAAATCGATCTCGTAGCGTCTCACCTGTCACATGAAACCTTTTATGAAAGGCTTTAGCCAAATCCAATTTTGGCAAAAGGGCAATTCCAATCAACTTTGTGGCTCGATCTGCCAGGTCATTTCCACGGGACATAGGTCCTGGTAAGCCTGAGTGAGCCCTAATATGAGTTATAAAGACAGGGAATCTTTGCTTAGCCAGGGTAAGCTGAATCTTTTGAAAAACTTCTACAAGTCTGCTAGATGTCTTAATTAACCCAGCAACTTCTAATGCTTTTACTGCATTAACCACATAGAAGGAATCTGAAACAATATTTAAGGGACCTGGAAAGATCCCAGGATGGGCAGTGACTTGCCTCTTGCACCTGCGCAGTTTAGTTGTTTACTTGTGGGAGCACCGGATGCCAGTACCATCTTGTAATGGCAAATGTTGTCACCGCTCGCTGCGGCTCCCTACAGAGACGCTGGGGGTTGAATTTGGGAAAAGATGGAAGAAGCTGAGAAGGAGGATGACCACATAGGAAGACCAGCAGTCTCAACTAATCTGAACCCAGAGATCTCTCAGACACTGAGCCTCCAACCAGGAAGCATACACTAACTAGTCTAAGGCTCCTGACACATATACAGCAGAGAATTGTCTCAATGACTCAATGATAGAAAAAACACCTAACCTTCAAAAGATGTGAGGCCCCAGGGAGTGGAGAGGTCTGGTGGAATGGGGGTGGGGGATATATTCTATTGGAGACAGGGGAAGAAGAATGAAATGAGGACCAATCAGAGGGCAGACCAGAAGGGGGGTAATGACTAGAATGTTATTAAAAACCATTAAAGAATAATAGGAAAAATAAAAAAGAAATGCCTGAGAAAAGAAGGTGAAGACATCACATCAACGGCCAAAATAGGGATTACGATAATAAAAGCCAAGCACTTCAGAAATAGACTGATGTTACATTTCTGTGGTGTATAGTAAATAGCTACAAAAATCAATGATCAAAGTAAGAATAATACATTCTTTCCAGACTCAACTCTTCATCCACTTCCTTAAACCATTAACACTATTTGATTCGTGTTATATTTTTACCAATTAATAAAACAAAAATATTTATGTTCATATTTAAGGAATGTAAAACTAACAATTTTCTGGTTGTTAGAAGAGAGAGTGTACCACCCAGCCAGGCATATTTCATTGTTTTGTATAGAATGTACAATAAGTACCTATATCACAGCTGAAAAGCACTATACTATGTAAGGAAGAAACCTTCTGTATAGATAGATGAAAAGAAAATCATTCGTAGGTCCCGAGTTAAAGAGAACTGTTAGAAAGCTGTAGACAGTGAATGCACGTTCCGTATGATATTTCAGTTAAGACATGTTCTGTTGCGCCAAAAATGTTGAGGCCTGAGCTGCCCCACTTGGGGCAGCCAAAAATGTTGAGGCCCTCTCCACTCCACGTTTGGCAGCCACTGCTTGGCGGCCACTGTTTCCCGGCCCAAGCTGCCGGGTCAGGGTTCAGCAAGAGAGAGAGTGAGGACCGACTAAAAGAATGGAGACCAGACGGAGTGTGATTCAATCCCGTTTATTCTTCAGTCTCTCTTCCTAGTCCAAGTCCCAAGTCTTGAGTTCCTAGTTCCCAGTACCAAGTCTCAGGTCCTACTCCCAGTCTCAATCTCAGTCTCCTTCCCAGTTCCAGGTTCTCCTCCAGGTGCCCGTCTCAGTCTCAAGTGCCTGCTACTCTCCTCTGTCTGCCTTTTGTGTGTCTCACTTCTAAGTCCCGCCCTAAGGTCTTGGCTCTAAGTCGCACCTTTAATCTCACACAGGCAAGGGAAGATCCTGGGTATCTAAAGCAAGATGTTATCAAGTGTGCTCAGCTGTTGTAGGCAAGGCTTCCCAGGCTACCCTTCGATTTCAGCACCACCCTGGTCCTGTTCTACTCTCAGATCTTGGGCCTGCCTGAGGTATGTGAGGCCCGGTTTGGGATCTAGAGGCGTGTGTGGGATGTGTGGACAAGCCTTGGGTCTGGAGTCACCACCGTGGGGTCTTCCGGGTGGTGTGGGGACTAGCCTGGGGTCTAGGGGCAAAACTTCAGATCTAAGGGCTAGCCTTGGCTGTCATGGCTAAACTTTGATATGGGGGGCAGCCTGAACTGTGTGGGCCAGCCTGTGTGTGGGGTAGCCTCAGCTGCCAGCTCTCAGGTCCTCCTGGGGCGTATGATAAGCCTGGAGCTGTGGAGCCCCTCACAATTGACACATGCTTCTGACAGCCTAGACCTCCAGAGCGAGAGGAGCACTTGAAACAAGCCTCAGGTATCAGGGGCTACTCCAGGCTAGCCTGGGGTCTCTGGACTAACCTGGGATCTTTGAGTCAGGACCCGGCTGCCTGACTTACTACAGACCGACCACCAGCTGCGGCCCCACCCAGGCCACGCCCCCCAGCTGGACCCGCATCAGGAAGGCTTAGGGCAGAAATCTGGGGCAGGGGTCAGGGCTGGCGAGAGATTTTTAAAGCCACACCCCTCAGTGATCCCGCTCTGAACCCGCCCACATGATTCCCGCCCATTGCTGGAAGCCTAAGGCCACACCCACAAAGAGGGGAGGGGCCGAGGGAATCCCAGAAGGGAGGGGCAGGAAGCAAGGGCAAACTCAAAAGTGGCCAGAGAAAACCGGAAATGCAGGTCAAGGCAGCCATCAGAGCCACGGAGGTTGTGCTCCGGATTAGGGGGTTGAGCAGGATCCCAGGGCGGGGTCTCGGCCCGCTCCGTGACATCACTTCCGGTGCCAGACACGGCAGGCGACCCAGGACCTCCCAGCTGGGCCCCTTCCCTCATGGATTACAAAGTTTATGAGTAACTGTCAGGGGAGTGTGCAGGATTAAGCTTGCTCAGTGGGAGTTGCTGCCATCCCCCAGCCTCAGACACGCTAGGGAGTTCCTGTGATGTCATCACGGGGGGGGGGGGATATCCTGGGATAGCCCTCGGTTTTACTTTTTGTTTCTGTTTCTCATCTCTGAGATAGCCCAATGTAAGAACCCGCCTCCTTCCACAACCCCAGCCAGGCTAAATTTTGCAAATCATATGCCGTTATGCAAATGATTTAAAATCACACAAGGGCATCCAGGCTGAGGTGTCTCAGCGAGTTATGCAAATCGGGCCCAATATGCAAATCGTATTAACGCGATGAAAATCAGATGCTAATCAAACAGAAAAGTTTTCAGAAAGCAGCAAATTATGAAAATTATATTGAGATTATGCAAATCACACTTGATTTATTCAAATAAACAGAACCCGGGGCGCCCGCAAAAGTATCTAAATTTAAACAAATTACATTAAGATTATGGAAATCGAATCAGATCTATGCAAAACCGGACCAGGCAGCACAGCAATTTGTTCTAATTTATGAAAATTTAATTTAAAATATGCAAACAAAGCCGATGCCATCGAGAAATTCTTCCATGCAGCCCGCGAGGATCCGGGTTTTAACTATGTAAATCGCATGCAAATTATGCAAATCGTATTCAAACCAAGCCTGTCATGTCCTGGGGCAGTCCTGGGAGGCTAACATGCAAATTGTATACAGATTATGCAAAATGCGGTATTCGGGTATGCATATCAGCTATTATAAGGAGGCAGGGAGATGACCGGAAGGAACTGTTTGAGGCAGGGGGATGACTTCGAAATGATGGGGGAGTGAGTGTGTGAGACAAGGGGATGACCGCGAGTGACAGGGAGTGAGGGAGTAAGACACGGGGATGATCGCGAGTGAAGGTGACACCTGTCACAGGTGCCTGATTTCCAGCGGTCAGAAGGCGAAGCTTGTTGGGTGGAGTTCATTGAGGCAGTTGTCAATCAACATTCTGGGGACTAGACTTCCTTTGGGAACAGGAACAAGTCTGAGCTATCAATCACCGCCCTGGAGGCGGGACTTCCGTTTGAAATGCCGCGAAAGCAGGAGACTGTCACTTAGCGTCCAGTGGGTGTGGCTTGACATCATCCCAAACCGACATCCATCAATCAAGCCCAGGTCTTGGAACAGGAAGTTGCGACCCAGACCGGAAATCCCCTCCCGATGTTGTCGCCGCGGCCCCATAGCAATCTCTCGCGGCCCCGGGCGTCTCCACGAGCTGTGGCACGGGGATGACGCCGGCCGCCCGCCTCCGGTCGCTGAGGGACAATCAATCGATTAATTGACAGGCTCGATCGATCGGTTGATTGACAGGCTCCGCGGCGTGCACAGAAATCGCGTGGGGGCGGAGCCACGCGCGTGATTGACACTAGGACCCGGCGATGCGGCGTGTGACACCGCGCGTGTATGTGTGCACAGCGGCCGCCCTGTGGGCGTGGCTGGCCGCCGTGGCAGTGGCCTCGGCCGGGGGGCGGGGCCCCGGCGCAGAGCTGAGCGGAGGGGCGGTGCTAGGCGCTCGCTGCGCCGCCCGTTGCCTGGGGCTGCACGTGACGTCCCCGGAGGGGCGGGGCCAGGTGGGTCGCGCGGTTCGGAGGATCACCAGAGCCATGGCGAACCCAGAAGTGGGCCTGAAATGACCAGAAGTGACATCACAGCTGGTCCTGGGGTCACTGTTCGGGTTCCCTGGGTTACCTGTGTCTGGGTAAGACCGGAAGTGGACTGGAAATGACCGGAAGTGACATCACAGGTGATCGTGGGGTCACTGTTCGGGTTCTCGGGGTTACCTGTGTCTAGGTAAAACCAGAAGTGGACTGGAAATGACCGGAAGTGACGTCACAACAGGTCCTGGCGTCAGTGTTTGGGTTCACGATGTCATCTGGGGGTCTCTAGAGATCAGTAGGATCCAGAAGTGGGCCGGGAAGACCAGAAGTGACGTCACTACAGATTACAGGGGTCAGGGTTTGGGTTCCGAGCCTGGAGATGACCCGAAAGTGGGTGGGGCCGGCGGGTCGGGGAGGAGGTCACCCGGACCCCTAACCTCTGACCTCCCTCTAGGAAGGTGGCGGCAGCGACCCCCTGCTTCAGTGCCAGAACAACACGAGGTGTGCTCAGGTGGGTGACTCTGGAGGGCCTGGGATGTGGCCAGTGACATCATCGGACACGATTGATGACGTCACAAGGGCAGGGTTGGGTGCCTCCTGCCATGGGGGACATTGTGGGGTCGGAGCTTTATTGGGTTTTAGTTAGTGGGTGGGGCTTTCAGGTGGGGGCAGGGCCTGCTTTTCCATGTAGCCCAGAATTTCCCAGTCCTCCTCTGTTCAGCCCAGGCTGTGGGGTTCTGTCATTATACATAGCCCAGGCTGCCCCAAGTTTCTCTCCCTGCGCATAGCCCAGGCTGCCCCCACTCCTTAGTCATAGCACAGCCTGTTCCCGGCCTCTCTGTGCAGAGCCAGTCGGTCATAGCATCTCTCTCTGTGAAGCCTGTTTCTTCTTCTAAGTAGCCCAAGATATTCCAGTCTCCATCCACATGGCACAGGCTGTCCCATGTCTCTCTCCATGTGGCACAGGCCGACCCAATCTCTACTTCCCACAGCCCTGGCAGTTCACTATTTCTTGAAGGATAGCCCGGGCTTTACCAGTTGTATTCCTTCACGTTGCCCAGGCTGTGGCAGCTCCCCCCTCACAGCCCAGGGTCTTTCACTTCTTCCATATAGCTCAGGCTTTCCCACGCGTTTGTCTGCACTAGCCCAGGCTGTCCACTTCTCCCTCCACATAGACTAGGCTGCTCTGCTACTTCATCCACGTAGCCCAGGCTGCCCCTGAGTCTCACTTTATACAGCCCAGGCTGTACCATGTCTCCCTCCGTGTAGCCCAGTTCAGTTAGCCCAGGCTGTGAATCCATCTCTCTTCCCCTCAGCACGGGATCCTTCCTGTCTCCCCTCCCCGCCCCCCGTGTAGCCGAGGCTGTCCCAATCCCCTTGGCTCCCTCACCTTAGCCTAGGTCAGCCCCCTCTCCCCACCCCCGTAGTGCCTGGCACCATGTGCGGACCCTGAGGAGGTGAGCCCGCGACCATGCAGCAGCCTCTGTGAGGTGAGGCGGGCAGGAGATCTCAACCCTGACCCCACCCCCAACCCCGGGGCATCATGGCTGCCCTGGTGCAACCCCACCCCTAGCCCCCACCTTGGGCACCCCAGTGCATGATGGTATTGACCCCGGTGCCTCATGGGAAACCCCCAACCCTACCCTGAACCCCATCCCTGGGGGATCCTGGGCGCCCTAGTATACAATGGGAATCCTCACATGAAGCCCCACTCCCAGGCCTCGCCCTCACCCGAGTGCCTGTCGAGCTGTGAGTTCCTGCAGGCAGCGCGAGGGCAGAGGCAGGGCGCATGCGCAGCGCCAGGCCGGGCCCGGGGCTTTGAGGCCGCATGTGTGCGGAGCTGCGAGGCCGACAGCGACTGCGGTGGGGGCCGGAAGTGCTGCGGCAATGGCTGTGGACACACGTGCCAGGCACCCCGTGCGCTCTTCCTAGGTGGGTGGGGCCAGGGCAGGGCTCTTGGGGTGGGGTGTGGAGTGACCATGTGAGGCAGGGGAATGACCAGAGTGACCACAGGTAACCTCACTGGCTGACAGCTCCTCCTCCCGTAGGCGTGCCCCCAAGGCCCCGGCGTGCCCTGCGCTTCGCTGAGCGCCTGCCCATGCTGGAGGTCACGTGGTCACCCGGGGTCAGCACTGCCCAGGAGCCTGTGGTGTTCCTGCTGCAGGCGAGGTCTAACCTCGGACCCCACCCCAGTGAGGACGGCGCCTCCGCCTGGGAGACTGCTGCTCAGGTGCAGTAGCGGGGTCAGGGCCCCATCATGGTGACATCATTCCCAGGGGGCAGGGCCTGAGGAGCGTGATTGGTGGTCAATGACCATGCCCACTGGCTCCCACCATGTGCCCCACGGGAACTGGGTGGGGCCAGGGGTGACTGACCTCCCCTGACCCCTGTGACTGTGCAGACCGCCCTCCCACGCGCGCTCCTCCCTGCCCCACGTCCGGGCCGCTGGTTCCAGTTCCGTGTTGCTGCTGTCAATGCCCGCGGATCCCGTGGCTTCACCACACCCAGCAGGCACTTCCTGTCCACCCGAGGTTGGCCAGGGCTGGGGGGTGGGATGGGGGTCTGAGGGTTGGTGCCAGGCGGGTGGGGTCAAGGGTCACCAAGGATCACCCTGGGAGTCAGAGGTCACTGCAGCCCCACCCCCTCACTCTGCAGATCCCGTGGCCCCCCTGGCCCCAGCTGACCTCCGCGTGGTGGGTGAGGTTGTGCACAGCGATGGCAGTGTGAGCGTGGAGATCGCGTGGGCCCCGCCTCCTGAGCCCGACATCCCACCCCGCCACTTCCGGGTCACGTGGGGCAAGGCCATGGGTGGGGAGAGGCGGAGGATGACTGTGGATGCGGTGAGAGGGCATGGGGTGGAGTGGACCCCGGGATAGCATGGGATAGCTCATGTGGTATGAGATAGCCTGTATGGTGTGGGATATCTCCTGTGGTGTGGGGATAGCACCATGTGTCAGGAGATAGCTCAGGTGGTGTGGGATAGCCTGTGTGGTGTGAGATAACCCCAGAGTGGTATGCATGTTGTGAGCCCACACAATGTGTAGTAGACCACATGGGTGGCTTGAGATAGCCCATAGGTCATCTTAAGTAGCTGTGGCCTGAGATAGGCCAATATGTTCTGAGATAGCCCACATGGTATGACATGAGACCTGGATGTGGAGTGAGATAGCTCACGTGTGGTCTGAGATACCCCAGTAGTCCATATCTCCTGTCAGTCTGAGATAGCCCATAGTCATCACACCGTCTAAGATAGATCCAAAGGAGTGGGGGGAAGTGGTGTCACACCCCCACGTACCCTGAGCTAGCTCATCACACCCCGGTATGCCTTGAGCTAGCCCATGCCCCCCCCACCTCCCACCCCCCCACTCCACCCCCCACAGACCCAGCACTCGGCAGTCCTACCCCGGCTACACCCTGGCAAGTACGAGCTGCAGCTCCAGGCTGTCGCCTTCTGGGGGGAGAAACGGCTTCTGGGCTCCCGGGCAGAGCTGCAGTTCTCAGCTGGTGAGGGTGGGGCTGGGGGCGGGATCTGTGAGGTGTGGGTGGGGCCAAAATGAGGATGAGGTGGAGTCTGTGGTAGGGGGCTTGGTCACAGGGCGCATGGGGTTGGGATCACAGGATGAAGCCCACCCACTCATCTGATTGACACAGGCTCCACCCCTTTATTCCCTAAGCAAACCCCGCTCCCGATGAGGTCACCACGACCTCCAACCTCCTGCTCCCAGACCGCGCCATCACGGAGGGATGATGTCGTCTGGCCCCTCACCATCCTGACTGAGAGGGACGGGGCGGGTTTTCTCCAGAAGCCCAAACCCACTACCGCCATCACCCCCTCGGATGTTTACTGATGTCATAATAAATGTTAGTGATGCCACGCCCATGGATGACATCACATATGATGTCACCACCTATGACATCGTTCCTGCCCTTCCCCATGTGCTCAAATTTAAATATGCAAGTGAGACCTTTAAGGAAAATCCCGATTTCCAAGTGGCGTCATCTGGATACACAAATGTGGGCAGCTTGGACTTGAATAAGCAAATGGAAGTCAATTAGATTTTAATATGCAAATGAGGAAGCCACACTATTTGAATATCCAGTGTGATGTAATGTTCAAGTCGAGAAGCAGTGTTAATTTGAGTATGTAAATTAGGGAATCTCAGTCACATGTCTAGACGGTTAAGTTATTGTTGAATCCTGAAATGGTGCCATTTTGAATATGAAAATATGAGCTTCTTTGATTTGAATATGCAAATTAGCCTCAATTCAATGTGTGAATCCAGGCATACTCTGATGTGAATATACAAATTAGGAGCCACCACTATTTAAATATGCAGAGTATGATAATGCTTAAGTCATGAAGCAGCACTATTTTGAATATGTAAATACAGGCATAGTGTGACATAAATATGTAAATTAGCCCCCTTCAGTGCCACAAAGGTATCTTGCACAAAGGTATCAGACGTGTTGAATATTAAAATTTTATGTAAATGTGGGGGCGGGTCTACAAGTCTTTTTTTTTATTCTATGTCCTATTATTTAATTTAAATGAATATCACCTGGTCTGGGGGACATTTTGTGTTTACTCTGTTGATGCGTTTCATGGGCACTGTTGCATGCATCACGTGCTGCATCTCGCATGGATGATGTCATCGCCCACGAGTTCTTTTGCCCTTGCTGGTCATTTTCATTCTACTAAGTACTTAAATATTTAATATTATTTTATCATTTTATAATTAATTTATATTCTTTTGTTTTTGATTAAGATTCTGTTATTCTATGTTTACTTTATCTTATTTTATATTTGATTTATGTTATATTATTTTATATTTAATCTATATCATTTTATGTTATTTTATATTTAATTTACATTATTATTACATATGGGTCGTTGCGAGAGTGGTCATGAATCAGGGGGTGTGGTTATGAATCTGGTGTGTGGCAATGGTTCACTGGGTCCACTCTAACCTGACTGGCAAACCAGAAGTGATGGACAAACAGGCAGATAGGAAGTCCTGCCCATTCTAACTTGACTGACCAAAAGTGACGAACAGAGAGGCAGACAGAAAGTCCTCCCCATTGTAACGTTATGGACAGACAGGAAGTGATGGGCAAACAGGATGTCCCGCCCATTCCTGAATGACAACCAGAAGTGATGGGCAGAGGGGAAGTCTTGGCCATTTTAATGTGACTGACAGACCTGAAGTGATACACAGACAGGAAGTCCTGCCCATTCCAGGACATGATTCTGAGGGCATGACCATGGGTGACTGTGGGTGTGGCCATGAGTCAATGGGGGTGTGGCAATGCATCTGAGGCGTGGCCATGAGTCAGGTGGTGAGGCCATGATTCACTGGGGGTGTGGTCATGACTGGGGACACTGCCATTTGTCACTGGGGGCGTGGCCATGGGTCTCTGGAGGCGGGGCTATGTCACTGGGGCATAGTCATGAGTCTGGGGGTGTGTCCATGTGTCACAGAGGATGTGGTCATAAGTCACTGGGGGAGAGACTATGACTCTGGAGGCAGGGCCATGGGACTGGGGGTGTAGCCATAAGTCACTGGGGGCGTGGCCGTGAATTTATACAAGTAAGAACCTGTATTACAGCTGAAATGCATCATAATAATGAAGAAATCTTTAGTCAAGATAAACAAAAAGAAAACCATGTGTTGTTTCTGAGTTAAAGGCAACTATTCGAAAGCTGAAAACACTGAATGCATATTACAGGTGATGTTTCTGTAAAGACAGTGTTTGATTTTTGAATAAACATTGTACCACCCGACCATGCATATTTCATTGTTTTTTTATAGAATGTACAAGTAACTACATTACTACATTACAGCTGAAAAGCACTATACTATACAAGGAAGAATCTTTCTGTATAGATACACGAAAAGAACATTCATAATGGAATAGAATAGAAGACCCAGAAATGAACCCCTACCTATCATCATTTGATCTTTGACAAAGGAGCTAAAACCATCCAGTGGGAAAAAGAGCATTTTCAACAAATGGTGCTGGTTCAACTGGAGGTCAGCATGTAGAAGGATGCAAATTGATCCATACTTATCTCCTTGTACAAAGCTCAATTCCAAGTGGATCAAGGACTTTCACATAAAGTCAGCTACACTGACACTAACAGAAGAGAAAATGGGGAAAAGCCTCGAACACATGGGCACAGGGGAAAAGTTCCTGAACAGAACACCAATGGCTTATGCTCTAAGATCAAGAATTGACAAATGGGACCTCAAAAAACTACAAAGCTTCTGTAAAGCAAAAGACACCATCAGTAGGACAAACTGGCAACCGACAGACTAGGAAAAGATCTTTACCAATCCTACATCTGATAGGTATAGGGCTAACATCCAAGGTATACAAAGAATTGAAGAAATTAGACTCTAGACAAATAACCCTATTAAAAATGGGGTACAGAGCTAAACAAAGAATTCTCAACTGAGGAAACTCGAATGGTTGAGAAGCACCTAAAGAAGTGTTCAGCATCCCTAGTCATCAGGGAAATGCAAATCAAAACAACCCTGAGATTCCACCTCACACCAGTCAGAATGGCTAAGATCGAAAACACAGGTGACAGCAGATGTTGGCAAGGATTTGCAGAAAGAGGAACACTCCTCCATTGTTGGTGGGATTGTAAGCTGGTACAACCACTATGGAAAGCAGTCTGGTGGTACCTCAGAAAATTAAACATAGTGTTACCTGAGGACACAGCTATACCACTTCTGGGAATATGCCCAAAAGATGTTTCAACATACAACAGGGACACATGCTCCACTATGTTTATAGCAGCCTTATTTATAGTAGCCAAAAGTTGGAAGAAACCCAGATGTCCTTCAACAGAGGATGTGGTACATTTACACAATTTACTCAGCTATTTAACACAATGAGTCCATGAAATTCTTAGGCAAATGGATGGAGCTGGAAAATATCATCCTGAATGAGGTTACCCAATCACAAAAGAACACACATGGTATGCACTCACTGATAAATGGATATCAGCCCAAAAGCTCACAATACCTAAGATACAATGCATAGACCACATGAAACTCAAGAAGAAAAAGGAAGACCAAAGTGTGGGTGCTTTGTTCCTTTTAAGAAGGAGTATCAAAATACTCAACCAGAGCTCCCAGGGTCTAAACCTCCAGCCTGAGAACACAAAGGGAGGGTCTCATGGCCCCACCTGTATAGGTAATTAAGGGTGGCCTTGTCAGGCTTCAATGGAGGGCATTGGTCCCCAAAAGTTTGGATTCCCTAGTGTTGGGGAATTCGAGAGCAGAGAGGTGGGATTGGGAGGATGATGGGAGCACACTCTCATAAAAATAGAAGGAGGGGGTATGGGATAAGGGGTTTTGGGGGGAATGGGAGAGGAGATAATACTGAAAGGTAAATACATAAAATATCCAATTTAAAAAACCACAGGTCTGGCAAAAAAATCATTTATTTCAAATTATTTTCAAAAGTTTCTAGGAGATGCTAATTGGCTAAGATCTTATTTTAACCTCTCCACAAAAGAATTTAAGTCTCTGTTTAATATTCTCAAGAGAGATGCAAATCCTAATTTCCCTCAACAATTAGTTGACAAGAGGAGTAATTTTACAAAAAGTAGAAGAAGCTATTATTAATCGATATATTATATAAATGGATTAGTTGCTGGCTGTTTTATAACAGTCCTTTGATAAAAGACATTATTAATATAGATTTATATATTTTTTTAAAATAGTGTCTTCATGACTCTCTGAGTATGGAAGGAGTGGCTGCTGGCACTTCTGCCCTGATTTTACAAGAATTCTGAGAAACTGGCTTTAAAAAAAAAAGAGGGGGAACTGTACCCCCCAAAAGGAGTCTCCCAGAAATACTCTCCATCATGCCTTGTTCACTTTTTATTTTCTAAAACTGAAAGCTCATGGCAAATCAGTCTCTAGCTGTGGGCTCCTTGTTCTGGAGGGTGTCCCACAATGATCTCCTGGCTGGGGACAGGGTGAGAGCAGGGAGGGCTGCCTACTGTCTCTGCTCTGCCTCGGGCCTGTATCTCCACTGTCTGTAGGTCTCCGGTCCGGCCTGATGCGGGAGGTCGGGGCCAAAGGACACAGAGTATGAGCAGGAGAGGAGATTGCCTGCTCCCACTGCTGCCTCTGCTCGCTGCTGCTGTCGCTGACCAATCTCTCCCAGGTGCTGTACCTGTCTCTCTGCACTGAGGTGGTCCAGGCCCGGGATGGGCCCATAAGAAGCTGGCTAGCTGGCAAGAAGGCAGTTTGGTGTCCCAGGCAGGTCCTGGGAGAGCAGAGCTCTAACCAAGTGTTACAGCTCTTGTGACAGAAACTCTCGGACACCAGGATGATTCTTGAGCACTATACTTCCCCTAAATAGAGCCCTTATATACAGTTTCGGGGTGGGTTAGGGTCTGGCAGCAGATAATGCCTATTGGCTTGGTCTGAGAGCTTGGAGATACCTCATCTGCATGTGGGAGAGCCTGAGGGATGACTGTTCCTTGTGATTGACGGTCAGCAACCTCTCTGTGGGAGGGGTTGTTGGAGGGCTGGAGCTAAATGAAAAGAACCAGGGCCCAGGAGCAGAGCTGAACTCCTGGTGTCCAATTAAGGTTCCGGGGTTCGAAACTCATGCTTGAGCAAGCACCCAGCTGCTTCTCACAGCCTACCACCCCACATCTGGCATTGTTGAGACCAATAAAAAGTATGCCACAGCTATGTGGAAGGACCCTCTTACCCTTAAATGGAATGGTGTGGACCCAGTTCTCATATGAGGCTGAGGATTGATATGCTTGTTTGATACCACAGAAGGCACAGCTAAATGGCCAACAAAAAGATTGATGAAATAAATAGATACCCCCATAAAGCCAGGCCCAATTATAAATAAGATGAATAATAATTGACATTCAGAGAAGAAAAATCTGCCCGAGTACTCCCTTCTTTTTCCTTTCCAGATAAAAATAAATCACCCGTGGTGTCTGCTGTTAGAAGTTCTAATCCTGATGCTGGCCTCTGGACTTGTACTACTCAGACCTTCGATGGTCCATTGACAAGAACATCAAACAGCTAGAAATTGACATCACTAATCTGAAGAAATCTCTCGTTTCACTGTCTGAAGTGATTCCCAAAATTTGCAAAGAACTTTATTAGATTTTATTTACTCTTTTACAACGGAAAAGACTGTGTACAGCCGTTAAAGAAGAATGTTGCTTTTACATAGACAAGACAGGGATGGTTAAAGAGAGCATGAAAAAGGTCAGAGAAGGTCTTGAGAAAAAACAGAGAGAGAAAGAGAAAGATGAGAGCTGGTACAAGAATTGGTTTTCAACCTCTCCATGGTTGTCAACCCTACTTCCTTCCATCTTGGGACTATTAATTGGGTTATTTTTGCATATTTCTTTTGGTCCCCAGGTCTTATATAGGCTGACTAATTTTGTGAAAGAACAGATAGATAATTTGGTAGCAAAACCTATTCAGATACTTTATCATAAGTTAGCTATAGAGGACCATGAGACTCAAGATGAGGTTGTTACTCTCTCCAGGGTGTTCCCAAAACCCATTTTCATTCAACCTAAAAGAGGGGACTTTTGCCCCTAGACCAAGCAGAGAAGGACCATGCAGAACCCCCTCTAACTGGCGATCTGAATTCTTGCTTAGGCTGAGAGGCTAAGCACAGCAAGGGAATATAAATAAAAGTTAAAAATATTTTTCTGGGTTTCCTGAGGGACAAGTCTGACTGCATAGGGATTGATGTCAAAAGTATCTCCTCTCCAGGAAAAAGATATTGGGATGGATATAGCCCTCATGCCTCACCAGACAACAACAGGAGGACTGGAGGCATTACAAGGTCCCTTTTAATTATTGGAGGTCAGGCCTCTATCCCCACCTTGGCAAGATTCTAATCGTGGCCCTTCTATACTTGGAGAAGGGAGGTGATGTCAGGGGCAGCCCTGCTTATACACTGAAGGCCTAAAATCAGTCTAGGCCTAAAATCAGCAATAGGCCTGACATACATGCCTGCTAACACAAAGTCTTGAGTCTCTGTGGAAAAACACTGAAACAGTTGGCTATAAGCTATTGTAAACAGGCAGCTTTTGTGAAAATTTACCAGCCTGAGTATTCATAGACCTTTAAATAGGCAGCCTTGGCAGATAGTATCAACTTAGATAAGGACAAGTGAATCATAGGCAGAGTCATAGTGACCTGCCCCCGAACCTTCACCCAGGTGATACCCTGTTCTGAAAGATATCTATACTCCCCTGAACACGTATGCTTCTATGTCATCCCCTTCCCCACATCCTGCCTTTTTGTGTTTATAACCCCTGTGTGAAAAAGTAAAAATTACGATTTGATTTAAAAAAAGAAAAGAAAAAAGTTTAGATACCTGTAGCTTATGTAGCATAATTCTAACACCTCCCTGGGTGTTTTAACTTTGCATAATGAGATTATGGATTTAAAGAATGCTGTTCTGTTGAGCTTTGATGCTGCAGATAATGCAGATAAAAATTATCTATGGCCTGAGGTCAGTATTTCCATTTTGGTCAAACCTCAGGTATGGTATATATAGCTTGATAATGCTATCTCTTCTTGTCCTGGGAATATTTTTATTCCTGCTCATTGTGTTAAAGCTTGTCTGTAACTACATCAACAGGTTGGCAGCCAAAGTCCATGACTTAAACCTGAAAATGGAGCTCAGTCTGGTTTATGCAATAAAAAGGGGGGAGATGTGGAAAGCTTTGGGAGCTTGCCTGGCAGGAATCTGATAGTTGCCAAGGACAAAGAAATAAACTGCAAGCAGGAATCTGACATTAGGCTGGAAAAAAGAAGTAATTTCAGTCAGAAATCTAAATCCTAGGCTAGAGAAAAGAAGTAATTATAGGCAGGAATCTAAATCTTCAGCTAAAACAAAGAAGTAGGCTTCAGGCATGAAAATGGGCTAGGACAGGGAAGTAGCAGATATTTTGGTCATCCTGATAATCCCTTATAAATAGTGATCACAGGACTCTGTTTATTTTCGTTCATGTTCTTTGACTGTCTGGGTATATTGTCTTGGTTTTTCCTTGACTATTTGCTTCTACTGTATTGCTAGTTACTCAATCTAGAAATGACCTTAATACTTGCATGTAATTTAAACAGTATAAAGGCAAAAAGGAGGAGAAGGAATGGGATACAGGATTAATGGTGGTGGGAATGCGCATAGGGGATAACATATAAAATGTAAATAAAATAATGAATAAAAGAGAAGCATAAAGGAGGATGGGGAAGGGATAGGGAGTTCTAGGGAAGGGAAATGAAGAAAGGGGATAACATCTGTATTGTAAATAAATAAAATATCAGAAAAAAAGAAATTTGGAAAACTCAATGCATGTTACAGGTGATGTTTCTGTTAAGACATTTTGTTTTGATTTTTATATGAACACTGTACTATGTGGCCATGGATATTTAATTGTTTTGTATAGAATGAACAAGTAAGTACTTATATTACTGATGAAAAGAACTATACTATGGAATGAAGAACCCTTCTGTATAAATACATGAAAAGAAAACCATTTGTAGTTCCCAAGTTAAAGACAAATATGAGAAAGCTGAAAACACTGAATGCATGTTATAGGTGATGTTTCAGTTAAGACATGTTATTTTGATTTTCAAATAATCATTGTTATAGCCTGGTGTTGCAGTCTGAGCTGCCCCATGTTGGGTGCCAAAGATGTTGAGAACTGCTCTGCCCCACGTTTGGGGGCTAAAATGTCTCAGACTGCTCTGCCAATGTTTGAACCCACACTGCCAAAAGCCTTGGGGGCTAAATTGTTAGAGTCAGCACTTCTCCAAGCAGCTCCAGTCCAGGGGTCAGGGCTCAGCAAGAGAGAGAGTGAGGATGGATGCGAAGAATGGAGACCAGAGTGTAATTCAATCCCGTTTATTCTTCAGTCTCTCTTCTCTCCAAGTCCCTAGTTCCAAGTCCCTAGTTCATAGTACCAAGTCTCAGGTTCTAATCCTAGTTCCAGTTGCTAGTCTCTTTCCCAGTTCTAAGTTCTCTTCCAAGTTCCTATCTCGAGTACTAGTGTCTAATCTCAATTGTCTAATAATTTCTTCTGTCTGCCTTTTATATGTCTCACTTCTAAGCCACACCTTTAAGTCACACCTTTAAAATCACACCCTGAGGTCTTATCTCTAAATCACATCTTCAAGTCCTGCCTTAAGTCTCAGCTCTAAATCACACCTTAAAGTCTCATACACCCAAGGGAAAATCTTGGGTATCTAAAACAAGATGTTATCAGAGTGTGCTCAGCTGTTGTAGGCTATTGTAAACAAGTCTCTTGTCAGGGTATATGGCTCAAGATGGCTGCAAGGATGCTAGTCACCTTCTGTCAGTTCCCCACAGGTGGGCATGCATATTTTGTTGTTTTGTATAGAATGTAAAAGTACATATAGTAGAACTTAAAAGCTTCTGTAATGAAGAAACCTTCTGTATAGATATAAGAAAATAAAACCATTTACATGTACCAAAATAAAGACAAGAATTAGAAGGCTGAAAATACTGAATGCATATTATCTATGAGGTTTCTTTTAGACACGTGGTTTTGATTTTCGCATAAACATTGTACTACCTGGCCATGTATATTTCATTGTTTTGTATAGAATGTACAAGAAACTACCTATATTACAGCTGAAAAGCACTATATAATGTAATGAAGAAACCTTCTGCATACATACATGAAAAGAACACCATCCACAGTTTCTGAGTTACAGACAACTATTAGAAAGCTGTAATCCTGAATGCATGTTACAGGTGATGTTACTGTTAAGGCTTATTTGATTTTCATATAAATAATGTACCACCCAGTGATGCAGATTTCATTGTTTTGTTTAGAATGTACATGTAAGTAAATGTATTATACTCAAAAGCACTACACTATGTAATGAAGAAACTTTCTGCATAAATACACAAAAAGAAAACCATTTGTACTTCCATAATTAAAGAAGACTATTAGAAATCTGAAAACACTGAATGCATGTTACAAGTGATGTTTCTGTTAAGACATGTTGTTTGATTTTCACATAAACATGGTACTACACAGCCATGCATATTTCATTGTTTTGTTTAGAATGTACAAGTAAGTACCTATATTAGAGAAGAAAAGTACTATACAATGTAATGAAGAAACCTACTGTATAGATACACAAAAAGAAAACCATTTCCAGTTGTTGACTTAAAAACAAGTTTAGAATGATAAAAACACAGAATGTATGTTACAGGTGATATTTCTGTTAAGACATGTTGTTTTGATTTTCACAAAAACACTGTACTACACAGCAATGCATATTTCATTGTTTTGTATAGAATGTACATGTAAGTACCTATATTACTGCACAAAGTACAACACTATGATGAAACCTTCTATATAGATACAGGAAAATAAAACCATTCACAGTTCCTGAGTAAAAAACAAATATTAGAAAGCTAAAAACACTGAATGCTGGTTACATATGATGTTTCTGTTAAGACATGTTGTAATGATTTTCACATAAACACTGTACCACCCAGTCATGCATATTTCATTGTTTTGTATATAATTCACAAGGAAGAATGTAGTTTAGAACTGAAAAGCACTATACTATGTAATGAAGAATCCTACTGTATAGACACACAAATAGAAAACTATTTCCAATTACCAACTTAAAAACAAGTATTAGATAAAAACACTTAATGCGTATTACAGGTGATATTTCTGTTAAGACATGTTGTTTTGAATTTTGCATAAATATTGTACCACCTGGCCATGCATATTTCATTGTTTTGTATATTATGTACAAATAAGTATCTATATTTAAGCTAAAAAGCACTTTACTATGTAATGAAGAAACCTACTGTATGGATACATGAAAAGAAAACCATTAACAGATCTTGAGTTAAAGACAACTATTAGGTTCCTTCCGGTCTGGGCTAGAGCACTGAGCAGATCTTGGGCGGCAGCTCTGCCCCCAATCTCTAAGAACCCAGAGGAAGCGTGGATCCCAGGTGCTCTAACTCGGGCAGTCTCTTAGGTAAGCAGACAGCAAGGCCCGCCCCAAAGAGGGAGTAACTGGGACCCACAAGGACTCCTGGCCCAGAGCACTGGTTCCCTTTGGTCTGGGCCAGAGCACTGAGCAGATCTTGGGTGGCAGGTCTGCCCCCAATCTCTAAGAACCCAGAGGAAATGGGGCTCCCAGAGCTCTAACCTGGGCAGTATCCTGTCTGTGCTTGAGCACTGAGCAGATTTTGGGCTCCAGCGCTTACCCCAGTAGTTATACCTACCCCACAAAGTTCTGATACAACCAAGATAATAGGAAAGACAGGCTCCAGTCAGGGACAGGGCAGGTAGCACTAAAGAGATACAGATGGCAAAAGGCAAGTGCAAGAACATAAGCATCAGTAACCCAGGGTACTTGGCATCATTAGAACCTAGTTCTCCCAAACTAGAAAGTCCTGAATTCCCCATATCACCAGGAAAGCAAGATTCAGATTTAAAATCACTTCTAATGATTATGTTAAAGGACTTTAAGAAGGACATAAATAACACTCTCAAAGAATTGGAGGAGAAAACAGGTAAACAGATAGAAGCCTTTAAAATGAAAACACAAAAATCCCTTAAAGAATTACAAGAGAACACAACCAAATAGGTGAAGGAATTGAACAAATCCATCCAGGACATAAAAATGGAAGTAGAAACAATCAAGAAATCACAAAGGGAGACTACCCTGGAGATAGAAAACCTAGGAAAGAAATCAGGAGTCATAGACATAAGCATCACCAACAGAATGCAAGGGATAGAAGAGAGAATCTCAGATTCAGAAGATACCATAGAAAATATTGACACAACTGTCAAAGAAAACACAAAATGCAAAAAGTTCTTAACACAAAATATCCAGGAAATCCAGGACACAATGAGGAGACTGAACTTAAGGATAATAGGTATAGATGAGAGTGAAGATTCCCAACTTAAAGGGCCAATAAATATCTTCAACAAAATTATAGAAGAAAACTTCCCTAATCTAAAGAATGAGATGCCCATAAACATACAAGAAGCCTATAGAATGCCAAATAGACTAGACCAGAAAAGAAATACCTCCCATCACATAATAATCAAAACACCAAGTGCACAAAACAAAGAAAGAATATTAAATGCAGTAAGGGAGAAAGGCTAAGTAACATATAAAGGCAGACCTATCAGAATTACACCAGACTTCTCACCAGATACTATAAAAGCTAGAAGATGCTGGACAGATGTCATACATACCCTAAGAGAACACAAATGCCAGCCCAGGCTACTATACCCAGCAAAACTCTCAATTGCCATAGATGGAGAAATCAAGATATTCCACGACAAAACCAAATTTACACAATATCTTTCCACAAACCCAGCATTACAAAGAATAATAGCAGGAAAGCTCCAATACAAGGAGGGAAATTATATTCTAGAAAGAGCAAGAAAGTAACCCTCTTCCAAAAAATCCAAAAGAAGATAGCCACACAAAGATAACTTCACCTCTAATAACAAAAATAACAGGAGACAACAATCACTGTTCCTTAACATCTGTTAACATCATTGGACTCAGTCCCCCAATTAAAACACATAGGCTAATGGACTGGATACATAAACAGGGCCCAGCATTTTAATACATACAGAAAACACACCTCAGTGACAAAGACAGACTCTACCTTAGAGTAATAGGCTGGAAAACAATTTTTCAAGCAAATGGTCCTAAGAAACAAGCTGGAATAGCCATTCTAAAATCTCCAGCCCAAGAACACAAAGGGGGGGGGGACTCATGGCTCCACCTGTATAGGTAGTTGAGGGTGGCCTTGCCAGGCATCAGTGTAAGTGGACAGCCTAGGTACCTGAAAGTTTGGAATCCCTAGTGTTGGGGAATTGCAAGAGCAGGGAGGCGGGAATGAGAGAATGTTGGGAGCACACCCTCATAGTAATTAGAGGGGGGAATGGGGTAAGGGGTTAGGCATCAGTGGAAGTGGAGGACCTAGGTATCTGAAAGTTTGGATTCCATGATGTTGGGAAATTTGAGAGCAGGAAGGCGAAAATGGGAGGATGGTAGGAGCACACCCTCATAGAAACTCCCAGAATTATATGGATTAGACATGAGAGAGGCAGGCCACCAGAAGACTAGATTCCAGAATTCAAACAAACAATTATCTTGATACCAAAATTTGTTTTGAGAATTGTGTATTGCAGGATACATAGCCTTGGTGTATCTACTCATCAGGCAAGCTGAGCAGACTCTGATGTCCTGGAATTCCAGCTGGATACAGTGAAGACACAGTGTCAGAGGCATATCAATTTACTTTCCCCCCAACCCCTCTTCTAATATCTCAACACCTATAATCAGCTTGAAGAAGTTAATGAAGAGTCAGTGCCCCTATTCCCTGGGCTTGGGGACTGAGGTGTTTAATATTGGGCTGACTTTCTAGGGAAAAGTAGTGGTTTTGGTGGAACAGGGAGGATTAGCTAGGATTTATTGCATAGCCATAACCTACTGGTAGAAATATGTATAATTGTTATTAAGATGAAGTTATAATTTCTTAAATGGTACAAAATTTACTTTGATTTCAAATTTAAAGTTTTCATTTGTATGAGCATCTTATTAATATAAAAGTGAGATGAATATAGTTACTATCATAGGTATGCACCTGTATAACACATATAGGAATACAAGGCTTAGACTCAGTCCTTCTTTAACTTTTTAAAGTTATTTGAGATGATTAGACTGTGAGTTTAAGGGCCTATAGCAAATTCATGGCTTTGAGTTTATTGTTAGGTGTTTTCTATATTTTCTTTAGAAATAGCTGAGAGGAGTTAACAGACAACAGTCCAGATTGTCTTACATAAATAGTTGGTTTTCAAAAACAGAAGTCCATAGAATTGACATTTCATTTCTGTAGTAATGTTCATTTTGATTAGAGACCTGTCTGCTCCTGACAGCTTCCTGTCTTGGATTCTAAGAAGAAATTGAGCATCTTTGGAGTTATTCCAATTGTGGTGAGACAGTCACTAGGCAAGAATTGCCTCTTTCCATCTACAGACAAATTACTGTCCAGAAAAGGACACACTTGCAGAATAGTTGACTAATAATATCTGCCAGGACAGAGTAATCAGCCCTTAATAATTCTGCATCACTAGGTCTGTCAGATGATCCTGGGCCAGAAGGCTGAAGATCAGATGCTCTACCCTTCTGTAGTATAGGGACTGTCCAGGTATTCAGCGGTCTCTACAAATTGGCTATGTTTTAGAAGCTATGTTTTGTGCTTTCCATAATTTCAGTTAACTCAGTCATTCTGGATTTCTGATGGAGTTGAAAATTTATAGTCTCATAGCCAATCCTTACTATTTACTTTGAGCGAAAAGATTTGAGAGGATGGTTTTCAGCTGACATTCATTCTAAAGCCAAGAAAAAAAAGCCAGGTTCAGAACTAAGTCTTTTATTTAGGAGAGATGACAGAGGTTCTGGTTAGTCAACAAAATGATGGATTGGGTATAAGGTCTATATTGCACCTTACTGACATAAATTGGTATAGTTATGCTCTAACTGTATTTTGAGAGAAAAGTTTTATTTTAACAGGAAGGGTGATATGTAGGAGGAGCTAAGGTGAGAGGAGTACAGAGAGGAGAAGTAAGGAGAAGAGGAGGAGAAGGAGAGGAGGAGCTAGGTGATGAGAGAGAAAGGAGAGGGGGGCCAGACATAGAGGCAGATGTTCACATGTCTCCACCAGTCAAAGATAGTTGATATATCTAGGTTGGGTATTAGGTTACACTTCTGATTGATATTGAGCATTACCAAATTTATAAAGCCATTGGTTAACATTAAAAAAAATTGTATAAAAGCAGAAAGGAGAAGGGGGTATGGGATAATTGTTTTCTAGGGAGGGTAAATGAGGAAAGGGGATGGCATCTGAAATGTAAATAAAATATCCAATAAAAGAAAAAAGAATAAAAAGAGCTATTAGAAGCTGAAAACAGTGAATGCATGTTACATGTAATGTTTCTGTTAAGAAATGTTATTTTAATTTTTGCATAAACACTGTGCAACTCAGCCATGCATATTTCATTGTTTTGTATAATTTTTACTAGTAAGTACCTATATTATAGCTAGAAAGCATTATACTAGTATAATAAAGAAACATACTGTATAAATACATGAAAAGAAAACCATTCACAGTTCTCGAGTTAGAGACAACTATTACAAAGCTGAAAACACTGAATGCATGTTACCGGTGATGTTTCTTTTAAGACATCTTGATTTGAATTTTGCATAAACATTGTACTACCCGTCCATGCATTTTTCATTGTTTTGTATAGAATGTACAAGAAAGTACCTATATTACAGCTGAAAAGGACTATACTATGTAATGAAGAAACCTTCTGTATAAATACATGAAAAGAAACCATTTGTAGTTCCCGAGTAAAAGACAACGATTAGAAAAACTCAAAACACTCAATGCGTGTTAATGGTGATGTTTATGTTAAGACATGTTGTTTAGATTTACACATAAACAATTTATCACCCAGCCATGCATATTTCACTGTTTTGTATAGAATGTACAATAAGTACCTATATTACAGCTAAAAAGCATTATACCATGTAATGAAGAAACCTACTGTATAGAAAACCATTCACACTTCCCTGCTGGGTCCACCCAGCTCTGAGAGGGTAGTGGCAGGGGCACAGAGTAGGACTCTGTTGATGAGTTTAATGTCTGAAGGTCTCAGGGTTTTCGGGCTCTCTGACTTGTACTGGAATGCTGATGATAACTTCTAAAAAGTCCTAAAAACTTCTTCTGAGGGTAAAAGACTGCAGGCTAGGGTGATTAACACCTATAGCCTTACAGCAGAGGATTAGGCAATGTGGCCTCTGTTCTATCTCAGCAGGAACTGCTGGGCTCTAACTTACTTCTGCTGGTCTGAGGTCCCAGGAAAAAAGGACACTTAAAGAAGTTTCTATAGAGTTTACTATTAATTGTAAAAAGTATCCCATGAAAGCTATCTGAAGGGACAGGTGGAAAGGTCCTAAGTGGGGAAAAGGAAAAAATTCTAACAAAGAAAAAATTCTAAGGGAAAAATTCTAGGCAAGGAGAAAGGAAAGGGAAGGACGAACAGCTCCTGATGAAGGTCTACATCTTCGACTACTCTACTGCTACTGCTAATGACTACTCACTTTTTGTCTTTGTCTTCAGTACTTATGCATATTTCAGAGTACATGGTCACGTGTTACAAAGTTCATCACAAGTTCACACCAAAATTCAAATCATAAATTGAAACAGAAGTTTACAACACAGAATGTTTACATGCATATCCATTAGGAGTAATTATCTAGCCAAACATCTATCACCTGTCTAGCTCCACAGGTTCACCAAAGGTTTAAAACTACAACTAAGAAATTAGTGAAGTTTTGTATAAATAAACCCAGGCAATATTTTCTCTTCTGTCCTGGTACCTATAATATATTGTGAGTTTCCTTTAGTGACCTTTGGTTAATTGTTTTATGACCTCTTGGAATGTGCTCTGAGCAGGAGAAAGTCTGGTTACTATCTAGGGACAATTAACTGATAACGCTTGGGAGACTGGCAGAGTTCTAATTGCAGTTTTGACTAATTAGAGAGAGACCTAATAGTAGTCCCATTATAAAAGAGCTTAATAATCATTGATATAATTTTAGGAATTCTTATAGAATCATCATTAAGACTTAAGAAGTCATCTATTTGTCTATATAGCATCACTCCAAGACAGTACATCTTCGTGAATCTACAGAGATCTTCTCCAAAGGGGTGTGCTATTGCTTAGTGATTGTTGCAAATGTTTAATAATAATAATAATAATAATAATAATAATAATAATAATAATAGGAAAAGCATATTAATAGCCAGACCAAAGGGGTGTGCTATTGCTTAGTGATTGTTGCAAATGTTTAATAATAATAATAATAATAATAATAATAATAATAATAATAGGAAAAGCATATTAATAGCCAGAAGTTTTTCTAAAATATGTCCCCCACAGCCTTGCTGACGAGGCACACTTGTCACAGATTATATAATAATCCATGGTAAGCATTTCAGGATGATCATCTGCTAATTATTAGCTTGTCTCATTATGGCTCCTGGCAATTCTTCCCTTCAAATAATATAAATGAAGCATATATATCTCCCTTTGAGAAGTCTTGATAGCAGTCCCTAAGCATTTAAAGTTGACTGGAAGAAGGATCAGAAGTAGAATAACTAATCCTATAATAATTCCCAAATTTATAAGAAAATTCCATAAAGAATTATCTTTAACAAAATTTATGATTAAATTTGAAAAATAATCAGCCAATTCTACTGCCGAAGAATTCTTCAGTCTTGAGTGACTGATGACACTGATCTGGGAATGTAAAGTATCCATATCAATAGCGAGTTGTGAATTGTTCCACACACCACGTAGATGTGCCTGTATCTGTTCCCAGGACATTTCTGACCCATTGTAGGGCAAAGGAGTGACACAAATCCACTTAAAATTGGCATGACATGAGGTAGTTAAACGTGTTTTAATATTTGGAACCTGAGTTCCTATGAAAAGGATGGCTTCGTCTAAAGCATTGACTCTATCTGTTAAACCTCTATCAATCCTATTCTGGGTAATCAGTGCTAAAGGAATATTTTTTGTCAAGGAGTTAACACAATTAGCAGTGTGTACCTGTTGGGATAGGGAGGCAGCAGAAGCTGCAACTGACCCTAAATTGCAATCAAGGCAGTAATGCCTAAGATAAGTCCGGGTATAAATTTCTTAGGTCATGAAGGAGAATTAACAGTCTGTACCACAGCAAACAAGGCAAATGAAGCATTACATCAAGGCTGTGAGAAAATAATAGTTGACAAAACATAAAGTAGTTAGTATACAATGAGAAAAGGCATTATGACACATGGTGAAGTTATACAATTGGTCAAATAGCATTCTGGTAGGAAATGATACATATAGATTTATATTTAACAATTTTATATCCCTTATATCTTTGGGGTATAGAATTAAATGTCCAATCAGATGCAATCAGGAACCATGTCTTCAGTATCTTCTTTTGCTGAGTTCACGGGAGTGGGTGAAGAGTCTGCAGATGATGATGGCTGAATTGGGCTTGAAGGAAGTGGCAGGTGTGGAAGTCTCTATCCATGGAGAAGACCTGGCACAATCAGCTGGTCTGGCATCTATAGGGTCCTGTAAATATATAAACAGAGCTTCTCCCAGAAAAACATCCAGTCTTTTTTTATTATCCAGTTAGTAGTTCTTTATTTTAGTGGTGGCTTGGAATGTTTTGAAATGGACTTTTAAAATAAAACATAAGGAGATGAATAATTATGATTTCATTTCATAATTTAGATGTCTATATTTTTTAAGGTCTGATGAGCTTATTCCACAATAGCATGTCCCTGTGAACTATAGGGAATATCAGTGGAATATGAGAAACTAAGAGTTAAAACCCAATTTTTAAATGCTTCTTAAGTTTAAGCAAGGACATAGTCTGATTTTAAGCCCTTGGAATTATAAACCAAAGAAACAAATACTGTATCAATCTTTGAAAGTTTTCCCAAGTTAGGAAAATACATAAATAGCGATGAGAACTAAGAGTATAGAAATAAAGGCTAATTTTCCAAAGACAGTACATGTGTAACATTTCTCTGTTTTAAGTCACAAAGGACCCAGGGTCATCAGGGGTTAATTCCCAAGCTGAGCTAACAGCTCTGCAGGAATGCAGGGGCATTTTCACTGAGAGCAATGATTTGTGATGTAAGATTTTGCTAAGTTACCTTTGTAGGAGAAACAACAGGCTTTTGTTAAGAAATTAAATTAATCCTTACCTTCATGCATAGGACCAAAAAGCATAGAATGAACTTGAGCCTGTCCAATAGAGAAAAGGCAATGTCTAAATTGAAGCAAGACTTGTAATTCTGAAAGTTGGGGCTAAAATTGTAAAAACAGCTGTAAAACAGTTGCAAGTTTTAGAAAGGGGCTTGTCCTTAGTGGCTATCTTTACCAGCTCTGTTTGTATGTAAACATTTCTTGTGTGAGGAAAAAAATTTTTAAGATCTTAATAATTAAGGTATCCTATTTGAGGAGAAGTCATAAGTAAATATTTTTTGTGGAGGCTCAGTCCTGTGCTGCGTGGGGTTGCCTGCTGCAGCTATTAGATGGCTCTTTTTTGACAAATGCATTGGTCACCTGAGGCTGTTGAATTACCTCTATTGATTGAGGAGCCTGAGGTAGGTCCCTCACACAGTTTTCCTGACTTGATAAAACTTTTGTATATTTAGGGATTGTAGTAGTACCGGATAAGGCAGTACCATATTTATAAAAGTTAGTTTGGCACTCTTTACACCAGTGGTACCCTTTCAGATAAGGATGATGCCCTGTTGGATTTCTGTTTTGAATGTGGCCAGGAGCATTAAAATTTATGGCATCTGTTGCCTTACTAGGACATTGTTTGCTGATAGGTCCAGGCTTCTTACTTGAATAACTTTTGCAAGCCAAGCCTGATTTATTAATTTTTTTCTGTCCTTTATTAGTAAGATTTTGGATAGTGTTCTGGCCTTGTGAGGTTGTTGTAATGGGTACACCTTGAAAATATGAAGTAGCAACCTCAATACATGCTTTAAATAAATTTCCAGATTTTTAAATTGTCTTTAGAAGAGACTGGCAAGCAAGTGCAGTATTCTCAAAGTCCAGTTGTTTTAAAACCATATCTTTTGGTTCATAGCTAAGAACTATTTTTTTCTATAGCATCTGTTAGCTGAGCAACAGATTCTTCAGAAAGATTTTCTGGTTTTTGTTTTATATTAGCAAGCCTTTTAGTATTTGAATCTCTATTAAGCTTCTAGGGCTGCAGCTGATTTATTTACTAGAGATTCCTTTGCCATTTTTGTTAATTTGTTTCTTCAAACCACTCTTCTGTACCCATAAACATTTCATATTTTAACTCTTTTACTCCCCTCTTTTTTTCAGACATCTTAGATAACTCTTTTTGAGCCAAGTTCTTAAATATATTCATCCACTGTAAAAATTCATCTTTAGTTAGATAGGCTCTGGCAATTTTAAACCAATCATGAGGAGTCATAAACATTTAAATGCCAAAGGTTCCCACAAAAGATCCTTATCCTCTTTGTTATTCTGCATACTCACTGGAAAGCAGCCTAACAATTTGCCCTGTTGCTGAGCTTGAAGTACACCAGCAGCAGAACCAATAAGCCCCTTGGTTTTTTTTCTTTTTTAATGTTTTTCAGGGGGTTCTGTTGAATGACTAATGTTTAAATGCTGCAAGGTAGGCCACTTATGTTTATGATATTTTGTTACTTTCTTTTCAGAGTCAGATTCCTCATTTGAGGTTGATCATTCCTCTTCTGATTCACCACTACTCTCTTCTGAGCTACTTTTCTCAGACTTTTTTGTCGAGAAATAAACACTTTTCTTAGATCCTGAGTCAGACTGTAGTAACGGAGTCCCCTCACAAGGTGAATCTACTGTCTCCTGAGCACATATGATTTTTTGTCATCCCCAATGCCTTCCTAAGCACATTCCAAATAGCAAATGCTGTAAGGGGTATGCCCAATCCTCCAGTCTCTGTAAACCAGTTTTTAATATCTAACCCTACTTTCCCCCATGTATCCACATCTAAACTTCCCCTTTCTGAGAACCAGGGACTGACTGTAAAAACTGAAGAAAGTCAGTCAGCTGGCTAGTGCTAACCTCAATGACTTTTTTTCTTAAGAGTATACATGATAACATCTGTGAAAAACTGTCTCTAGATTCACTTTGTCCCATCCTGATTCACGTTGGTGCTAGCAGTATTTGTTGGAATATCCACTAGTAGCTACAAACTATTTACATTTAACAGGGTCAGTACCAACTAGCAGGCCAGTTCCTAATACTAGTCAATAAAACTCCTACTAAAAGCTACAGACAACTATGTAATTATCAATAATACACTGGATACCTTTTTTCAGGCTGAACACACAGATTTAATTCTTAGAGCTAAATATTTAACAGCAACCCATAGGAGTGCCTTCTTTCAGGCTGGGGTAGGGTGGGTGGGGTACCTTTGCCTTCTTTCAGGCTTGGGATAGCTTTCTTTCAACCTGGAGGGGGGTTGCTTTCTTTCAAGCAAACTTGCCTTCCTTCAGGCTGGGGTAGGGTAGGGGTGCCTTCTTTCAGGCTGGAGGAGGGAGTTTGTTTTCCTGGCACTCTCTTTCAAGTGCATGGGCACTTTTAAGTGCATTGGTACTCTCTTTCAAGTGTGTTTTGCCCTCTCTCAGGCCACTCAGATTACTGTCCTGAACTAACTTTCACAAATCAGAGGGCTAGCTAGGCCCTAGGCAAGACTCCTAGCTTTTCTGATATACACACAGAAATTTGGGGAAGGGGTTTACCTAAAGAAGTCCCTGTTCAAGGTGCCATTTTAAATGCCTGGGGCCAGCCCCAGTGTGGGTGAGAGGAGAAGTCTTCTTTCTTCTCCTAGTCCTGCTCTTCCTGAGGGGGGCAGGGGGAGGGGGTGAATGGAAGTGCATTGATGGGGGGGTGGGGGGTGGGGGGGGTGGGGGGTGGGGGGTGGGAGGATGGGGGGTGGGTGGGAGTGGGGGTGGGTGGTGGGTGGGTGGGGTGGGTGGTGGTGGTGGTGGTGGTGGTGGTTAAGACTTGGTCTTATGAGATTCAGGATAAGGCCTTGGGCCTTATAAGATTTTTAGGATTACTGTAATAAAAGTTAACTTACCTGTGCTAGAAAAGTTCACTTACTATGCTACTGTAGCTGACATGTTATCCTAGATCCTGTGGCCAGAAACTGCCATTTCTGGCACTTGCATCCCAGTCCTAAAACCAGCAAAATGTTAAGCAAATGGCCTTGTACTATGCTAAAAACTTCTGAGGGTTAAAGACTGCAGGCTTAGGTGATTAACACCTGTACCCTAACAGCAGAGAATTAGGCAAACAGCCTTTGCACTCTCAGCAGGAACTACTGGGCTCTAAGTTACCTCTGCTAGTCTGAGGTCTCAGGAAGAAAAGACACTCAGAGAAGTTGCTATATAGTTTATTAAATGTAAAAAGTATCCTATGAAAGCTATTTGAGGGGAAAAGTAGAAAGGTCCTAAGTGGGGAAAAGAAAAAAAAATCTAATAAAGTAAAAGTTCTAAGGGAAAAAAATTCTAGGCAGAGGAACAGGAAAGGAGAGGATGAACGGCTCCTAATGAATCACTACATACATGACTACTACTACTGTTAATGACTACTGCTACTGCTAACGACTACTCTACTGCTAATGACTACTACTTTCTTTGTCTTCAGTACTTATGCATCTTTCAGAGTACATGGTCACATTGTCAGGAGGCATAATGGGACAAGCTAATAATTAGCAGATGATCATCCTAAAATGCTTGCCTCAGATTATTATATATAATCTACAATGAGTGTGCCCCATTAGCAAGGCTGTGGTGGACGTAACTTTAGGAAAACTTCCTGCTATTAATATGTGTTTTCCATTATTATTATTATTAGACATATGCAACTATCACTAAGCAATAGCACACCCTTTTGTAACAAATCTCTGCAGATCCACGAAGATGTACTGTCTTGTAGTGATACTATATAGACAAATATATAACTTCTTAAGTCTTAATGATGATCCTATAAGAATTTCTAAAATTGCTCTGCCTGGTCTGCTGTTGTGTGGACTCCGGATTCTGCCCAAGACATCCTGGAGGCTCCACCGATCCAACAGCCAGCCTAGGTAGGAAGACCCACACACTGCCCTGAGCCCATAGCTGGGTGCTGTGAGTGCTCAGATTCCAGCAGATACCCCACTCCTGGAGCCTTCCGGCTAGCACTCACCTTCCGCCCCTCACCCCTCTTCCTGATCTGAGGCCTGGACCAGACCTCTCCCCGGCTGACCTGCTGGTGTGTGCACCCTGGATCCCGCTGGAGACATTCTGGAGGCTCCACGGATCCCACAGCCAGCGTTAGCTAGCACCCCCCTTCTGCCCATCTCCCGGATCTGAGGCCTAGACTGGACCTCTGCCAAGTCTGCTGTTGTGTGGACCCCGGATTCCGCCTGAGACATACTGGAAGGTCCACTCAACCCAGAACCACAGAGGAACAACTGAACTCAGATCGTCAGACAACATATCCTGAGATATCCTAGAGGAGACACTGCACCCAGAACAGCAGACACCTAGCTGGACTGCTACCTTGGAGGCACCATATGCTGAGGCATCCTAGAGATACCACTGTACTAAGTGCAGCTGGAAAAGATCACAGAGACATCTGGACCCCTAGAAGACCAGACATAAGTGAGATAACTGGAAAGGCAGGCTTCAATCAGAGACAGAAGTACAGGTAGCACTAGATATAACCAGATGGCAAAAGGCAGGCGTAAGATTGTAAGCAACAGAAACCAAAGTTACATGGCATCATCAGAACCCAGTTCCCCCATCAGAGCAAGCCCTGAACACCCCATCACACCAGACAAGCAGGATTCAGAATTAAAATCACTTCTCATGATGATAATAGAGGACTTTAAGAAAGACATAAATAACGATCTCAAAGAACTTAAGGAGAACACTGGTAGACAGATAGAAACCCTTAAAGAAGAAACACAAAAATCCCTTAAGGAATTGCAAGAAAACACAACCAAATGGGAGAAGGAATTAAACAAAACCATCCAGGATCTAAAAATGGAAGTAGAAACAATAAAGAAATCACAAAGGGAGACTACCCTGAAGATAGAACACCTAAAAAAAAGATCAGGAGTCATAGACACAAGTATCACCAACAGAATACAAGAGATGGAAGAGAGAATCTCATGTGCAGAAGATACCATGGAAAACATTGACACAATTGTCAAAGAAAATGCAAAATACAAAAAGCTACTAACCCAAAATATACAAGAAATCCAAGACACAATGAGAAGGCCAAACCGAAGGATAATAGGTATAGATGAGGGGGAAGACTCCCAACTTAAAGGATCAGTAAATATCCTCAAGAAAATTATAGAGGAGAACTTTCCTAACCTAAAGAAAGAGATGTCCATAAATACACAAGAAGCCTACAGAACTCCAAATAGTTTAGACCAGAAAAGAAATACTTCCTGCCACATAATAGTCAAAACATCAAATGTACAAAACAAAGAAAAAATACTAAAAGCAGTAAGGGAAAAAGGTAAAGTAACATATAAAGGCAGTCCTATAAGAATTACACCAGACTTCTCACCAGAGACCATAAAAGCCAGAAGATCCTGGACCGATATTATACAGACCCTAAAAGAACACAAATGCCAGCCCAGACTACTATACCCAGCAAAACTGTCAATCATTATTGATGGAGAAACCAAAATATTCCATGACAAATCCAAATTTACACAGTATCTCAGCACAAATCCAGCCCTTCAAAGGATAATTGGTGGAAAACTCCATCACAAGGAGGAAAACTACAACCTAGAAAAAGCAGGAAAGTAATCTTCCAAAAACCGTAAAAGAAGGTAGCTACACAAACATATCTCCACTGCCAATAACAAAAATAACAGGAAACAACATTCATTTTTCCTTAATATCTCTTAATATCAATGGACTCAATTCTCCAGTAAAAAGACATAGACTATCAGACTGAATACGTAATCAGGACCCAACATTTTGCTGCATTCAGGAAATGCACCTCTGTGGAAAAGACAGACACTACCTCAGAGTAAAAGGTTGGAAAACAATCTTCCAAACAAATGGTCCCAAGAAAAAAGCTGGAGTAGTGATTCTAATATCAAATAAAATCAGTTTTCAACCAGAAGTAATCAAAAAAGATAAAGAAGGACACTTCATATTCATTAACAGAAAAATGTACCAAGAGGAACTCGCAGTTCTCAACATCTATGCCCCAAATGCAAGGGCACCCACATACATAAAATAAGCTTTACTAAAGCTTAAAGCATACATTGCACACTACACAATAATAGTGGGAGATTTCAATACCCCACTCTCAGCTATGGACAGATCATGGAAAAAGAAACTAAACTGAGACACAATGAAACTAACAGAAGTTATGAACCAATTGGACTTAACTGACATCTATAGAACATTTCATCCTAAAACAAAAGAATATACCTTCTTCTCAGCACCTCATGGTACCTTCTCCAAAAGAGACCATATAATTGGTCACAAAACAGGCCTCAACAGATAAAAAAGATTGAAATAATCCCTAGGACCTTATCAAACCACCATGGACTAAGATTTGTCTTTGACATGGACAAAAACAATGGAAAGCCCACATACACTTGGAAACTGAACAATGCTCTACTCAATGATAACTTGGTCAAGGAAGAAATAAAGAAAGAAATTAAAGACTTTTTAGAATTAAATGAAAATGAGGACACATCATATCAAAACTTGTGGGACTCCATGAAAGCGGTATTAAGAGGAAAAATCATAGCTCTAAGTGCTCACAAAAAGTAAATGGAAAAAGCATACATTAACAACTTGACAGCAAACCTGAAAGCTTTAGAACAAAAATAAGCTAATATACCCAAGAGGAGTCGATGGCAAAAAATAATCAAACTCAGGGCTGAAATCAACCAAGTCGAAACAAAAAGAACTATACAAAATATCAACAAAACCAGGAGCTGGTTCTTTGAGAAAATCAACAAGATAGACAAGCTGTTAGCCAGACTAACCAAAGAGCACAGAGACAGTATTCAAATTAATAAAATCAGAACTGAAAAGGGAGACATAACAACAGAAACAGAGGAAATTAAAAAAATCATCAGATCCTACTACAAAGGCCTATACTCAACAAAATTGGAAAACCTGGATGAAATGGACAATTTTCTAGATAGATACCAGGTACCAAAGCTAAACGAGGAGCAGATAAACCATCTAAACAGTCGCATAATCCCTAAAGAAATAGACACACTCATTAAAAATCTTCCCACCAAAAAATGTCTGGGGCCAGATGGTTTCAGTGCAGAATTCTTTCAGACCTTCAAGGAAGACCTAATACCAATCCTCTTCAAGCTATTCCATCAAATAGAAACAGAAAGAACACTACCCAATTCGTTCTATGAAGCTACCATTACGCTCATACCTAAACCACAGAAAGACCCAACAAAGAAAAAGAACTACAGACCAATCTTTCTTATGAATATTGATGCAAAAATACTCAATAAAATTCTCACAAACTGAATCCAACAACACATCAAAACAATTATCCATCAAGATCAAGTAGGCTTTATCCCAGAATGCAGGGATGGTTCAATGTTCGGAAATCCATCAATGTAATCCACTACATAAATAAACTCCAAGAAAAAAACCACATGGTCATCTCACTAGACGCTAAGAAAGCCTTTGACAAAATTCAACATCCCTTCATGTTAAAAGTCTTGGAAAGATCAGAGATTCAAGGCCCATACCTAAACATAGTAAAAGCAATATACAGCAAGCCAGTAGCCAACATCAAACTAAATGGAGAGAAACTTGAAACAATCCCACTAAGATCAGGGACTAGGCAAGGCTGCCCACTCTCACCTTACCTAGTAAATATAGTACTGGAAGTCCTAGCTAGAGCAATTAGACAACAAAAGGAAGTCAAAGTGATACAGAGAGGAAAGGAAGAAGTCAAAATTTCACTATTTGCAGATGATATGATAGTATACTTAAGTGATCCTAAAACTTCCACCAGAGAACTCCTAAACCTGACAAACAACTTTAGCAATGTGGCTGGATATAAAATCAACTCAAACAAATCAGCAAGAACTATTTTCAACAACAAAAGAACTTCTGGGGGAATCACCATCCCTGACCTCAAACTGTACTACAGAGCAGTAGTGATAAAAACTGCATGGTATTGGTACAGAGACAGGCATGAAGATCAATGGAACAGAACTGAAGATCCAGAAATGAGCCCACATACCTATGGTCACTTGATCTTTGACAAAGGAGCTAACACCATCCAGTGGAAAATGGACAGCATTTTCAGCAAATAGTGTTGTTTCAACTGGAGGTCAACATGTAGAAGGATGCAAATCAATCCATTCATATCTCCTTGTACAAAGCTCAAATCCAAGTGGATAAAAGACCTTCACTTAAAACCAGATACACTGAAACTAATAGAAGAGAATGTGCGAAAGACCCTTGAATACCTAGGCACAGGGAAAAGTTCCTGAACAGAACACCAATGGCTTATGCTCTAAGATCAAGAATTGACAAATGGGACCTCATCAAATTGCAAAGCTTCTGTAAGGCAAAGGACACTGTCAACAAGACAAAACGGCACCCAACAGATTGGGAAAAGATCATTACCAATCCTATATCCGATAGAGGGCTAATATCGAATATATACAAAGAACTCAAGAAATTAGACACCAAACAACAAAATAACCCCATTAAAAATGGGGTACAGAGCCAAACAAAGAATTCTCAACTGAGGAAACACGAATGGAGGAGAAGCACCTTAAGAAATGCTCCACATCCTTAGTTATCAGGAAATGCAAGCCAAAACAACACTGAGATACCACCTGACACCAGTCAGAATGGCTAAGATCAAAAACTCAGGTGATGGTAGACACTGGTGAGGATGTGAAGGAAGAGGAACACTCCTATATTGTTGGTGGGATTGCAAGCTGGTACAACCACTCTTGGAAGTCAGTCTGGTTGTTCCTCAGAAAATTGGACATAGCATTACCTGAAGACCCAGCTATACCATTCCTGGGCATATACCCAGAAAATGCCCCAACATATAACAAAGACATATGCTCCACTATGTTCATAGCAGCCTTATTTATAATAGCCAGAAGCTGGAAAGAACCCAGATGCCCTTCAACAGAGGAATGGATACAAAAAAATGTGGTACATTTACACAATGGAATATTACTCAGCTATAAAAAAGAAAGAATTCGAGAAATTCTTAGGTAAATGGATGGAACTAGAAAATATCATCCTGAGTGAGGTGACCCAATCACAAAAGAACACACATGGTATTTACTCACTGATAAGCGGAGATTAGCCCAAAAGTTTGAAACAACAAAGATTCAACTACCAGATGACATGAAGCTCATGAAGAAGAAAGAACAAGTGATATAATTTGTTAAATGGTACCAATTTACTTTGATTACAAATTTTAAGGTTTTCATTGGCCTGAGCTTCTTAGTGATATAAGAGTGAGATGAATATTGTTACTCTCATAGGCATTGTACCAGTATAACACATTTAGGAATACAAGGCTTAGACCCAGTCCTTCTTTAACTTTTGTAACTGATTTGAGATGGTCAGCCTGTGAGTTAAGGGACTATAGCAAATTCATGGCTTGGAGTTTATTATAAGGGTGTTCTGTATGTTTTGTTTAGAAATAGCAGTTAACAGGCAACAGTCCAGATTACCTTACATGGATAGTTGGTTTTCAAAACATCAGAAATCCTTAGAATTGACATCACAAACATTTCTGTATTAATGTTCATTTTGATTAGAGACCTGTCTGCTCTGGACAGCTTCCTATATTGAATTCTAAGAAGAAATTGAGCATCCTTGGAGTTACTCCAGTTGTGGTGAGACAGCCACTAGACAAGAATTGCCTCTTTCCTTCTACAGACAAATTACTGTCCAGAAAAGGACACACTTGCAGAATAGTCGACTGATTATATCTGTCTAGACAGAGTAATCAGCCCTTAATAATTCTGCAGCACTAAGGTCTGTCAGATAATCCTGGGCCAGAAGGCAGAAGAACAGATGCTCCCATGTTTTGAAGTAGAGTGAGTGTCCAGGTGTTCACAGGTCTCTATAAATTGGCTAAGTTTTAGAAGCTATGGTTTGTAGTTCCTACAATTATAGTTAACTTGGTCATTCTGGATTTCTGACGGGGTTGAAAACTTATAGCTATTTACCTTGAGAGAAAAGATTTGAGTGGATGGTCTTTAGCTGACATTCATCCTAAAGCCAGGTTCAGAACTAAATGTTTTAGTTAGGGTAGATGACAGAGGTTCTGGTTAGTCAACAAAATGATGGACTGGGTATTAGGACTATCTTGTACCTCACTGGTACAAATTGGCATAATTATACTCTAATTGTATTTTGAGAGAAAAGTTTGATTTTAACAGGAAGGGTGCTGTGTAGGAGGAGCTAAGGTGGGAGGAGTACTGAGAGGAAGAAAAGGAGTAAGAAGAGGAGAAGAATAAGGAGAGGAGAAGCTAGGTGATGAAAGAGAGAAAGAGGGGGGAGACAGGGAGGCAAATGTTCATGTATCTCCACCAGTCAAAGATAGTTGTTATATCTAGGTTTGGAAGTGGGTTACACCTCTGATTGAACAATACCAAACTTATAAAGCCTATGAGCATCATTTTTTAAAAAAAATGTATAAATGCAAA